>NC_059340.1:19132834-19757834 GCF_018350155.1 Leopardus geoffroyi
CGGAGAATTGGCACCTGGGGGAGGGATCCAGGCCTGCCTGCCCTCCCACTCCACCCCAGGACTTACCCTACCTGACTAGGCTCTGAGGGGCCACCAAGCCCCAGAAAAAGGACAAGCTAGGGGTGGGGAGCAAGATGAAGGGAATGGAGAGGCAGCGTCACGAAAGGTACCCCCCACCCCAAAGGAAAGACACCAAAGAAACTGGAACCCCTTAAGGGTGGCAAGGACAATAAACAAAATTCAGCAGTTGCAGCTTGTGTGTGGAATTTTGTCCCCCCCTCCCTCTGTGTGGTTTTGTTTGTTTCTCGTCCCTGCCTGCATATGTCTGCCTCTGCGTGAACCAACAAGAACGGTTTTTGTCTTGGGTTATATGTGTCTGGGAGAGGGCGTCCCCGGTTTGGTAGGGACGGGTAGAGGCCAGCCTGGCTGCTTTGTTTTATTTTGGTGCGCAGAGGTTTTGGCAAATGTGCCTCTGTGGTCTCTTAGGAAATGCACGGAAATGTCCTGTTTCCTTGTCATGCTGCCTGTGAAAGAAGCCCCCTCCCCAGACCCTCCCCAGCTCCTCTCCCTTTTCAGAATAAACAATCTTACTGATCATGTCATTTTCATATAAAACCACCTTTTGAAGTGACTGTTCTTTATGGTGCCGTCTGCAAAACGGTGAACACCGAGATTTAGAACATGAAGGGACTTGCCCCAGGTTACTCGGGGGCTGCTGTACTGAAGTCTCAAAACGGGATAGAAAGTTCTCTCTCTGTCACGTAGCAGCTCCAACAGTCAGTACTCTTGGGCTAAAATGACAACTTGACCACGTCAGGGATTCCAGCTACTTTGAACTCATTGTTCCGCCACGCTCCAAACATGGCTTCCACTTTGGGGTCCACACTCGCTGCTTCGGCGTCTGCCACCAATCAGATCTGCATCTCAACCCGTGGAAAGGGAGTGGGGGAAGCCACACCAATTCATTTTGAAGACCATGACCTAAAAGTAGAATACGTCACATCTGGCCAGAATTTAATCGCATGGCCACGCCCAACTACCGGAGAGGTTGGGAGACATAGTATTCAGGTGCTTAGCCACGCGTTCGCCAAAACTTGGGGAGGGCGGGGGTGTGAATACTGGGGAAAAAACTGACAAGAAACATTTTCCACCGGCAGACTCAGCACAAGGCAGGGGGGTGGGGTGGGGAGAAATCCCTAGGTCTGGTCCTGGGCAAAGCATTTTTCTTTTTCTCCTGCCCTTCCATATAAGCCCTAGGCTGCACAACTTGGAGGCAATTGTTCTTAGTTAGGGACCTAAGAATATGAACAGAGGAAGGCCTCAGCCCAGCACAGATCTGGTGTGTCAGCTTTAGAAAATCATGGCAACAGCCCCCAGGTAATTGGGCTACTACTCTGTGACAGGTGTTTTACAGGCACTGTTCCATTTCACCCTTACACTAATCCAATAGGCATAATGTTATCTGATCCTCTTTTACAAACCAGAAAACCGAGGTTAAGAGAAGTTAAGTAATTTGCCCAAAGTCACACAGCCACAACTTGGAGGAGCTGGGATTTTGAACTTAGGTCCGTCTAATTTTTGAAGCCCGGGTCTTTCCCTTTTTACTATATGCCTGAGGATAACCTGTACGACAATGTGGAATCCTAGATGTTAGTTCATTTCTGGTTAATTACTACTCCTTCTGAGCCTGTTTCTTTTCCTGTCAAAAGGTCTACTTCAAAGGAGAAAACAAAGGCTGCAAAGCGCTGTGTCTGTGGCCGAACGTGGCCACTCCCCGTCTTCTGGGTCCTTTGACACTTTGCCAGGAGGCCCCATATGCTACCCTCACTCCTGGCCTGTGATTGGCCCTCCCTGGCCTCGCCCTACCTTGGCACAAACTCTGCCTGAGAGGCCTTTACGTGGCTGTTCCGGGAACCAGATAATTCTTGGAATTACTGAATGTTTGGATCCGAAAGGATCCTGGATGTGAGAGCCCCACTCTGCCCTTCGCGGAAGGGAAAATCAAGGCCTGATGGGGCAGGGGCTAAAACTCATACGAAGACTGGGGATGCAGTCAGGACAAGAACCTGTTCTTGACTCTACCTGTCCAGAACACCCCTCTACTGTTCCACCCACTTTTTACCCCCCTTTTTTTTGGTCCCCTAGTTGCATGTAATGTCTGTCTCCTTAGTTTCTAGGCGTCCTCCTGAGAACAGGGATGACTGACTTCTATTTCCCCGTGGGAGCTTGCGGAAGTTTCCCCACCAGGTTGCCACAATTCTAAGGATTCCCAGCTCCTTGCCGAGAATCTGGAAACTCACTACGGGGTTTGCTTCACCAACACCTAGTCCTCTTCTGCCCACTCAGCTCTCAGGGCTGTGCATTTTTTCCAATTTCTAAAGCACCCAAAGTTGATTTTAACTGGCACTCCTTAAAGGTAATGCCAGTACTAGGAAGAGTCATGGCCACCATCCTGGATGGTCTGCCTGAGGCTTTTCCCCGCCTCATCTTTCACACAGCACTTTCTTGATTTCTGCCCTACGTGCATTTAGGCTGTACCATTATTTGCCTAGAATTTTTCAAATTACCTCCTTACCTTTTCCCCTCAAACGCACTTTAAAAGGAGACTACATCACCACCCAAACTGGAAAACCACAATCACTTGTCCTAACTCGAAGATCGTAGAAAGACACCTAAGATCACTTCTTTCAGTCCACCTGCGCACACCTCGGATGACCTTGTGTGCTAAGGGTCACGGGCGTTCACACTCGGAGAAACACGGGTTGTTTCGGAGCCAGACACTCCGCCGGGTGCTCTGCACACATGGGGGAAGGCCGCCTTGTACTCACCCGGTCGCGGGTGCGTTAAAGACACGGCTGCCTGGCTTCCCCTCCCAGAGAGTCTGATTTCGTTGGTCCGAGGTGGAGGCCGGGCCTTGGGAGTTGGGAGAGTGAGTCTAACGTGCAGTGAAGCGTGAAGGCGTCAGGTGCACGGGGCTTTTGTCTCACACTGCACTTCACAAATAGGGTCATCACTGCAAGCGCTCCCAAGCCACATGCTCTCCTTCCCGTGGGGCCTTGCCACCCTCCTATCGAATGGGAGACAGGGGACTGTGCTCCTTTTGAACGTGGGGGGAACTTTGCTCTCTGGGGTTCTTGGAGCGCAGTCACCCTGCTGCAAGAAAGTCCGAAGCGACACACGTGGAGACACGACACGGAAAGGCCACGTGCTGATGTCATTCTGGTCTTCAGCCCCGCGGAAGTCCCAGCTGAAAGCCATCCTCCGGCTCCAGACGTGTGAGCAAAGGGAACCCGCTGGCGATTTCCAGCCCCAGCCGCCGTGTCACCTCTGGCGTCTGAGTCTTCCCGGATGAGGCCCAACAACATATTGGGGCACCAGAGACAAGCCAGCTCTAATTCCCCACCCACGGACGCAGCGCGTGACCAAACGGTCATTTCACAGCCTGACGTTTCGGGATGGTTTGTTACACGGCAATAGTGACTGGAACAGCCTCAGGGTCCCCCGGGCCCAAGTCCAGATCCCATCTGCAAGTGGGGCTCGAACTCACAAATCGTGAGATCATGACCTGAGCCGAAGTCAGATGCTCATCCAACTGAGCCTCCCCGGCGCCCCAGTTTATCCTGCACCTTAATTTCCACATCTGTAGACAGGAGATGAAAAGTACACCCACCCCCTGGAATGGTTTTGAGGAGGAAATGGAGTCTCTCAAGCACTTAGCAGGGCACCTGACCCAGAACAAGACCTTAAGGAAACGGCAGAGAAGCAGACACAATGGGCTCTGGACCCAGACTCTGTGGGTTCAAGTCCCTGCTCCCTCGTCCTCTGTGTGACCTTGGGCCGCTTACCTGACCTTTCTAGTCTCAGTTTCCCCACATGTAAAGTAGGAATTCCAGGAACATAAACACGGGGTCCTTGCTGCGATTAAGCAAGGAAGTGTTGCAAAGTGCATAGTAAGCAGCATGTAAGTGCTTGATTAAAACAGTGACCTGGAGACAGAGTTCTGGCGTGCAAGAAATGCAATCTATTGTTGAAGTTGATACACAGTGCTCCTTTTCTGCTGGCAGCAGGTGTCTGATGGGGTCAGTTTGCCCTCCTTTCTCTCCTTTCTCCAGGGTTGATCAGGAGCAGAGCTGGGAAGGGGCGTGGAATGCTCAAGGCCTCAACATCCCCTTGGTACATTGCCATCTGCCACCGTGTCCCTGCCACTGCCCTTCCTGTCCTTTCTTTTCTTTTTTTTTATCTTAATGTTTATTTATTTATTTTGTGAGACAGCGACCACAAGCAGGGTAGAGGCAGAGAGAGATAATCCCAAGCAGGCTCCACGCTGTCAGCACAGAGCCCCATGAGGGGCTCAAACTCATGAACCATGAGATCATGACCTTAGCTAAAATCAGGAGTCAGATGCTTAACTGACTGAGCCACCAGGCACCCCCTTGTCCTTTCTGTTTGTTGTTTACGATCAACCCTCACAGCCCTGCTCTTTGTGTGCTCCGGGCCACCTCCCACACCTGGGGGCAGGGATACATCTGGGGCCTGTCCTCCACTGGAAAAGGGGGCACAGTCCCTTCCGTCCTCAGATCTCTCCATACTGTTCAAAACGAGCGTGGCCTGGACTCTGTGGAGACACGCCAGTTCTAACTTCTCCTCCTTTCCTTTTCAAATTGCTTCCCTTCTTCCCTGACTCGGGGAGTACCTTAAAGTTGGCCCCACCCCCACCCCATCCACCTTGCTATTCGGGTCGCTGCGATCCTCTGTGCCTTCAGTCCCCCACGGCTGTTGAACTAAAAATGAAACCGTACTGACATCCCTTCGCCGTAGCAATGAAAGCCACATGGTCCTCACTGACTTACCAGGAATGGGATGAACATCAAAGGAGATGTGGGGAAACTCCACCTTGGTTTGTGTACAAAAATTGCACGGTGATGGATGGTAACCGGTGATCACTGGTGGGTGATCACTCTGTAGTGCATACCAACGACGAATTATCACGTTACACCTGAAACTTACATGTTACACACCAACTTGACTTCCATAATAAAGCATAAAAATATTATTCAACCACAGCAATTATTATTTTTTTAAATGTATATATTTTTAAGGTTTATTTATTTATTTTTGAGAGAGGGAGCGTGGGGGGGGGGAGGGGCAGAGAGAGAAGGAGACAGAATCCCAAGCAGGCTCCACACTGTCTGCACAGAGCCGGATGCCCGGCTCAAACTCACAAACATGAGATCATGACCTGAGCCGAAACCAAGAGTCGGACGCCCAACCAACGGAGCCACCCAGGTGCTCCGCATGGTAATTATTATTATCACACTTTGGCAAATGCCAGAATCCTGTGGGAGGGCAAAGGCCTGGGTTATGGGTTCACTGGCGGTCACAGGCTGAGCTGGGAGTAGACTCGGTGTGCTGATTCCCACGTCCAAGCTTTCCAGAGAGCTCTGTGGCCTTCAGGGAGTGCCAGGCTGGAGAAAGCAAAGAAGGAAGAACAACCCATCCCCAGAGTCCCTGAGCCAGCAGTCTGCCCCACACAGGGGTACCTTTCCCCAGGGGCCAGACACAACGCCCAGGTCTCTGACAACTAGAAGCACTTCCTTTTCTGTGTAAAAGAAGGTACACTTTTCTTTTTTCTTTTTTATAATTTTTTTAATGTTTATTTATTTTTGACAGAGACAGGGCATGAGCGGGGGAGGGGCAGAGAGAGAGAGAGAGACACAGGATCTGAAGCAGGCTCCAGGCTCTGAGCTGTCAGCACAAAGCCTGACGCGGGGCTCGAACCCACGAACCGCGAGACCATGCCCTGAGCCGAAATCCAATGCTCGACCGACTGAGCCACCCAGGCGTCCCTATACTTTGCTTTTCTGATTACAAAAGCAGTGAATGCTGTGGAATCAGAAGATGAGCACCATCCCCTTGGGTTCAGTCCTCCTGACTGAACACATCCTCCCTCTAACTTTTGCCTTACATTTGAGTTATAAAATTGAAGTTCATTTGTAATCATTTCACGGAATGCTTACACCAGCTCTGTGCAGGCTTATCCTGTTCTCTCTTTTCTGGAGAACTGGTTTGGAGAAGTTTTGTTGGAGTGTGTGTGTGTGTGTGTGTGTGTGTGTTTTACTGTTTGAGGAAATAATCATTTATTCCTTCGACACATATTTATGGAGCCAGGGAATATTCTAGAAGCTATGAGTACAACAGTAAACCAGTTCTCTTCTCATGGAGTTCACATTCCAGTGGGGACAAACAATAAAAGTGAACAAAGAAAAGAATTTCAGCAGGGTGTGTGCAATTTAAAATGCCTCAGTTGCGAGGGGGCACCTGGGTGGCTCAGTAAGTTGAGCGTCCCACTTCGGCTCAGGCCATGATCTCGTGGTCCGTGAGTTTGAGCCCTGGGTCAGGCTCTGTGTTGACAGCTCAGAGCCCGGAGCCCGCTTTCGGATTCTGTGTCTTCCTCTCTTTCTGCCCCTCCCCACTCATGCTCTGTCTCTCTCTCTCTCTCGCTGTCCGTCAAAAATAAATGAACATTAAAAAAAAATAAAACAGGGGCGCCTGGGTGGCGCAGTCGGTTAAGCGTCCGACTTCAGCCAGGTCACGATCTCGCGGTCCGTGAGTTCAAGCCCCGCGTCAGGCTCTGGGCTGATGGCTCAGAGCCTGGAGCCTGTTTCCGATTCTGTGTCTCCCTCTCTCTCTGCCCCTCCCCCGCTCATGCTCTGTCTCTCTCTGTCCCAAAAATAAATAAATGTTGAAAAAAAAAAATTTAAAAAAAAAAATAAATAAATAAAACATGCCTTGGTTAGGGAAAGCCTCACTGAGACGTGAGGGCCTTTAAGTGAAGACCAGAAGGAAGTTAGGGAGTCATTTGTGCTGAAATTCCTCTTTATTAAAAGAGCACATAGTACCCATCTAACATACTATGCATTTTGCTTATTAATTTATTGTCCGGGGTGAGGGGAGGTGACCGCTGGCAGCCAAGAAGCCCGAGGCACTAAGGGCAGGGGCTCAGTGACCAGAGGCAGAAGGCAGGGCCTGGGCTGGGTGACCTAAGTGTCCTCTCTTCTGCTTTCGCTGACCCCTCCTCCCCTAAGCCTGGTGCTTTGGGCCCCTCCATGGAGCAGGTGCACTGCCCTGGGGAGTCTCCTAAAGGTGTTCTGGGGACGCCCTCTCTGTCACCATCCTCCTTAACATGCTTCCCCACTGCCCATTTGACACAGTCCATATTCTTGAGTGTGGTGTTCAGACCCCAACCACCCGCCCCTCAGGCTAAGTTCTTCTTCAGGGCTGGTCAAGTAGGTGCACAATAAACATTCGTGGACGAGTGTGTCAGGACTAGTCTCGCTTCACAGCGCTCTTTTTACTGGGGACGTTTCTCCTCCCGCCCCGTCCTGTCAGAGTCCTACTAATTCCCAACAATCAGTGTTGCCTTCCAGAGTTTTCCCCCATCTGATTGCCCGACAGAGTTGACCCACCCCACAACCTCACCGGGCAAATATAGTCCTCACCCCCATTTTGCAGATGCAGAAACCGAGGCTGAAAAGGAACGCGATTCGCTAGGTCTGGGTCAGAGATTCTCACCTGCAGGAAGCTTCCTCTGTTTCTCACGAGAACCACCCTCTCCTCACCCCGAACCCCATGCTCCTCTGTACCTCCTGCTGCAGTCTGGCCTATTTTAGGGCTGTGTTGACGTCTGCTCCCCCTTGAATGAGAACGGTGTTGGAGTCAGTATATCTGCTGCTTCTATAGGAGTTGTCTGGGCCTGCCCTGCTCTCCTCCTCTGGGACCGGGCGGTCAGTTGGATTCTGGGGCTCAGACCAGCAAGGACAGCGGTGAGGGCACGAGGTCCTGACCAGCAATCTCTGCGAGAGGGTCCTGGGAGCAGGGCTGGTCTATCACCTGCAGAGGAGAGTGTGAGCCAGGATGGGGGTCCGGGAGGTGGAAGGGGCGGGGCCTGACATAGCTGTGACCTCTGACCTCTACTCCAGCTTCCCCTCTGGCAGCAAGGACCCTGTCTCCCTTGGGAGACACCCCCTACCCCTCTGCTCCTGAGGGGTTCCTGGTATTTACAGAAAGCTTGGAGTGCATATTCCTACTCCCGGACAGGTGAGAGGTTCTGGACTTTGGGGGAATGGCCATGAGATTCCTGGTGGGATGTGTGGAGCCCCGGGGGCGGGGGGGGGTGGCTGGGAGGCTCCCTGGGTCCCACCCTCTCTTATTTGCCCCTCTCCTCTGCCCTCTTTCAGTGTCACTGTTTCCTGCATTCTTCTGGCTGCTCATCACAGTCACCCTGGCAAGATCCTCGGTGCAAGGGAACACGGAGAGGACCCTAGGGTGGGGAGGCCGGGCCAGTAGGGCTCCTGGCACTTTTAGTGAATGCAGGAGGGATTATCTCTTTATCAAGATTGAACCCTGGGGCGCCTAGGTGGCTCAGTGGGTTAAGCGTCCGGCTTTGGCTCAGGCCACGATCTCATGGTTTGTGAGTTCGAGCCCCGCATCGGGTTCCTCACTGACCGTGCAAAGCCTGGTTGGAATTCTCTCTCTCTCTCTCTCTCTCTCTCTCTCCCCGCCCCCCCCCATGCTCTCTCTCTGCCCCTTCCCCACTTGCATCTGTGCTCGCACTCTCTCTCTCAAAAATAAATAAATAGGGGCGCCTGGGTGGCACAGTCGGTTAAGCGTCCGACTTCAGCCAGGTCACGATCTCGCGGTCCGTGAGTTCGAGCCCCGCATCGGGCTCTGGGCTGATGGCTCAGAGCCTGGAGCCTGTTTCCGATTCTGTGTCTCCCTCTCTCTCTGCCCCTCCCCCGTTCATGCTCTGTCTCTCTCTGTCCCAAAAATAAATAAACGTTGAAAAAAAAAATTAAAAAAATTTAAAAAAAAATAAAAAATAAATAAATAAATAAATAAACTTAAAAAAAAAAATTTCGAACCCTGGCACCATTTGGAGAGGAGGCCTCAGGGGTAGGCCTCTTGCTATCTTTTGCTCCTGAGCAGGGTTTCTGTTTTCTGGCCCCTCTTCTTTTCTGTGTCCTCCGCAATTAGAGGCCGTTGGTGCCAGTGATCAGGAGCATGAACTGCCACGGCTGTAGTGGAATTGAAATTTGCTAAGAGACTATAACTTAAATGTTCTCACCAAAAAAAAAGGGGGGGTTGGGATACGAGGTGATGGATTGTTCATTAACGCCAAGGGAGAAACACATTCACGGTGTTTACACGTATCAGATCAGCACCTCGTACACTTTAGCTTATAATTTTATTTGTCAATTAGACTTCCATAAGGGGGGGGGGGGAGGATGTGGCCTCTCAAGCTGTTCTGTTTTGATTCAAATTTCAGTCCTGCTACTGTTGTGTTATCAACCTTGGTTTCCTCATCCGTAAACTGGATTGTTTTGAGAAATACACGAGTTTGGGCGTGTAAAGCCATTAGAGCAATGTCTGATGTATAGAGAAGGTTCAAAACGCTAACCGCTCTGCTAGGCGGTATAGTATAAGTGGTTAAAAAGACCAGAGGTCCAGGGTTCAAGTCCCAGAGCTGCCGCTTACTAGCTGGGTAACCTTGGGCACAAAGCCTGAACCCCTCTGGGCCTCAGTTTCCTCTTCATATAATGAATATAAATAATAATACCTCCAGCATAGGGATTCCATGAGCCAGTAGTTGAAAAGTACCTGGGCACATAGAAGCATTTGATTACATTTTACATCACTTTAATTTGTATAATTTTATAATTATAATATAATTTTAACTTTATTCCATTCAGTATAAGTTCCGTGAAGGCAGAACATTCCATTGGCCCCATTCACTGCTGAACTCAAATATCTAGAACAATGCCTGGACATACCGAGTTGGTGCTCGGTAAATTTTGACCAAGCATCTACTCTGTTTTCACGTTGTCCTTTCTATCTGAAACGCTCTCTCCACTGGCTTCTAACAGAGGGCTCTTTCTACTACACGATGTATTTGCCTTTATCCTTTAACAAAAATCTGGTCTGTGATTTTTGACATTGGAAATCCATTGTGAAGGTGGCTCAAAGCAGGGGAGGGGAAACACAGCTCCAAATAGCTTAAGCAGAAAAGAAGAGGGGCGCCTGGGTGCCTCAGTCGGTTAAATGTCCAACTTCGGCTCAGCTCACGATCTCACGGTTCGTGGGTTCAAGCCCCACATCAGGCTGTGTGACAGCTCAGAGCCTGGAGCCTGCTTCGGATTCCGTGTCTCCTCTCTTTCTGCCCCTCCTCCTCCCCCACTCACACTCTCTCTCGAAAATAAATAAACATTAAAAAAAATATATTTTTTAGAGATTCACTCACGAAACTAAACTTTTCAAAGTAATCGCTTCAGGAAGAGCTGGATCCAGGAGCTCGAAGTAACTTGGAAGACCCTTGTCTCCCTCTCTGGCTCTCAGCTCTACTTTCCAAAGTCAGTTCCAGACTGAGGCAGAGTCTTCCCTCACGGCAGCCAACAGCAGGTTCAAGTTCACATCCTGCCTGTTTAGTCACAGCTGCAGACCGGTAAGTTACAAACTGCCCTGCTTTGCCTCTGGTCTCCCACGTGTATCCAGTCTTCTCAGCTAGGTGGCCGCCTCTGGGGGCAGGGACCATGGTTGACACACCTCAGTACTCAATCCCTAATTCTGTCTTCCCCTCTCCTACCCCAAGGGGAAAGAGTGGAAGTTGTTCACATCAATATTGGCAGCAGGACTCATGTCTGAGGAGGTGGGTCTGGAGGAGGTCTGGGGAAGACCCTAGGGGCCTTGGGAAGGGCCCAGAATGTGCAGAAAAATTGAAAAGCTAAGAGACTAACATCTAGATCTTAGGGGTCTTAGTGTAGGTGGGAACAGGAGGCGACAGTCCTCAAGCCATAGAGGGAGAAAGGCATTCATGAAAAGATGAAACACCAGATGGAGGTACAAGGAGCCCGTTATTTGAAGAGCTGAGGAAGGTGTTCTACACAGAGGGAATAGCAGGTACAAAGGCCCTGAGGTAGGAGTGCGCCTGGAGTGTTTGTGGGGCAGCCAGAAGGTGTGGGAGGGAATAAAGGAGGTCAGTGGGAAGGATCACCAGGGCTTTGTAAGCCATTCAGAGGGTTTTGCTTTCACTGAGTGGAATGAGAAGCCACGGGGACCCTTAAGGCCAGGACCAAAACTGAGGCAGGAGCAAGAAAAGTGGGTGGGTTGTATATATTCTTTTGTATGAATCACATAAGACATAAAACTATAAGCAGTGGGTGCATACCATTCCGGGGGAGCCACCTGGGGGTTTCACATGCAGTGGGCCAGACGAGTGAGGGACACGGCAGCCACGGGTGGCTGAGACCCCCGCAGAGGCTGCGGGGTGACAGCTCTGGGTGGGGCGTAGGGCCCGGTGTCAGCCTCCGAGCTTAGGGCCGCCGGAGGCCTGGTGTGTGCTCGGGCCTGCGCCCCTCCCTCAGACACCTGGCGTGACCCGTCCGGGGGCTCAGCCCAGGGACTGTCTCCATTCCAGGTCTTCTTCATAGACAGGATGAAGCCTCCCCTGGCCTGGGAGGTGAGTCCCACCCACTGGCTCTCATATTTGAGGCTGTCCACACCCTGGCCCAGGGCCCAATTGGCTGGCTCCCGGCGATTTCTGTTTCTGGCCCGAATTCTGCCCTGACGCATGTTTCTGGGTCACTAGGTCCCCTCTGCCTGTGCCCTCACCACTCACAGCCCCAACCGTCCCTAATTCGTAAGATGTGACTGCAGCCTTTTCTGTTCCTTACCCTCTTCTTCCCACTCTCCTTCCACCTTTTTTCGTCCGTGGAGGGCAACCATGCCTTGTATTTATTAATGACAACTAACATTTCTTTCCTTATACCTGTTGTCTTACCACATGCCAGGCCCTGGTTCCAACCTCTTGGTAAATAATAGCTCATTAAATCATCTAAACAGTCTTAGGAGCTTGTATTATTTGCCTCATGTTATAGCTGGCAAAGCAGGCACAGAGAGGTTAAGTAACTTGCCTAAGATCACACAGCTACTCAGTGGGAGCCATTTATGTGCGTAATCGTCACCGCAGTCCCATCCGGCAAATAAGTAGCCTCCCACCTAGTAGATGAGCCAAGAACAGGGGGATTTCAGGCCTCGCCAAAGGTCGTACTTGACCAAAGGAAGTATAGGGGCTGTGAAAGCAGCGTAGGACTGACTCCCAAGTGGGGCCCTGACCCGTGACCCCCTATGTCTCCCAAGTTCACCTCCATGTCTGAGCTGGGAGGTGGGCAGGCCTGGGATCGCAAGCCTCATCTTACAAATGGAGAAACTGAAGCCAAGAGTGTTTGGGCCGCTCTCTTTCAAGAGGGTACACTTGGTGGGGGAAGGGCAAGCAGGGCCGGGACTTGAACCGGGGACTTTTTACCCCCAGGCCGGTGATTTTTCCTCGACAGCCCTGCCTCCTGGGTTTCAAACTCTTCCTTCCTGGCACTCCACAGAGCTGGTGTCCCACCTTCTCCCCCACACCCTGCGTGGCTCAGTCTTCCCGCCCCTGCATTCCTGCGTCACGCACACAGAACGCCCCGCGATAAATATCTCATCACTAGTGCGTCCCCCACCCCCACCCCTTTGTCTCAGCCCTCCCTAGGTGTCTGCCATGGCCTTGAGGCCTTTTTTCTCTCTGACAGGGAAAAAAGAGATGGGATCGAGGGAGAGAAGCCCTTTCCCCTTGCCAGACTCCCCCGCCCCAGGTCGGGAGTCGCATAGGAGACACCTCATCTAGAGGCAGCCCCCAGGGTCGGTGGGAAGGGGCGTGGCGAGGGCATGCTGCAGAAAGAATGACTGACCTTGGGTGTGGTGTGGGGTGCATGGGTACAACAGGAGAGAAGTCAGGTGATGGGGGCTGGGGCTCTGGGATGTTCCACCTCCACGCTCAGGGGGGAAGGGGTGGGCGCTGTGCCTGGGCTCAGGGTCTCACCACCTGTGTTTGGGAGCCTCCGAGGTGTGCCCCCAGCTCCAGACTGGCCCCACCTCCCCCCAGCCTTCCTGCCTTCAGCGAAGCCCAGCTCGATTTAACCGAGGGGTTAGTTCCAAGTCTCGGAGTTGACATCAGAGGGCCCAGGGATTCCCCTCACCAGCCCGAGCTGAAAACAAGGGACTTGAGTTCCAGGCTTCGCCCTGTCACTGATCTGCTGTGTCGACTCTGAATCGAGACTTCCCCTCCCTGATTCCATCCTGATGTCACATCTGAAGCTTCTAACTTCTACTTCCTGGGCGCAGGATTCCCATGCAACCCCATGGAGTGTCCCGTGGGGTCAGAGCTCTAACGGGGTACTTGGGAAATGATCAGAAATGTGGCAGATGGCTCTTTTCTCTCTCTTTTAAATCATCTAGGTTTTCATTTCCCTACGTAATAATAGGGGCAGCATTTGAAACCTGCTACTGCTTCTCAATGAGGAACCTGAGGTCCGGAGCTGGCCAGTGACTCACCTGAGGTCACCAGAAGTATCAGCTACACCCTGGAGTCCATAGAGCTCCGGGATCTTGGTTTCCTTTCCAGCAGTTCTCAGCCTTCACCACATCCCTTCGATTTCCTGCTGCTCCCAGCCCAAGCCTCAGCTCACCAGCCAAGATCCATTCGTGGCAACTGAGGCCCAGGTAGACAGAGACAGGCTCAGGCCCCTCCTCCAAGGATATAGACAGAGGCTGCCCAACCCGCCACGCCCCGCCACCACCCCGCACCTCTCCTCATCGGCCCTCTGGTTTCTTGGCAAGGCTCTGCCAAGATCATCAGCCCAGGGCCGTGGCCAGCAGCCCAGAAAACCCCATTTCCATTCTTCAGTACCTGTCTGGAGCCTTGGCAGAGTCGGGGAAGGCTGACAGCAAGACCTCAGGGCTCGGCAGTGGGTCCCAGACCTCCCGCTCTAGGAGGGCAACTGACAGGGCGCCAGCCGTGAGTAGAACTTGCATTAGGCACTGTGATAAAAGACAGATTTGTTTGCTGATTGGCTAAGAAGCTGCTATTGTTAGCTACGGGGGATATATCAGTGCACATAACTGGCAAACATTCCCACCCTTGGGGAGCTCGCGCTCTAGTGCATAGAGAGAGACAAAAAAGAGAGAAAATGTTAAATATTTTTAAGGGTGTTTTCTCTTTTTTGAGAGACAGAGACAGAGACAGCACAAGTGGGGAGGAGCAGAGAGAGAGAGAGAGAGAATATCCCAAGCAGGCCCCATACTGCCAGCGCAGAGCTTGCTGTGGGGCTCGAACCCATGAAGCCGTGAGATCGTGACCTGAGCCGAAAGCAAGTGTCGGACACTTAACCGAATGAGTCACCCAGGAGGTCAAAAATGTTAGATATTTTTAAATGTTATGGAGAAATACAATGCAGGGAAAGGGATAGAAAGTGTATGTAAGAGACACAGGCAAATAATTAAAGTGAACAGTTATTAAAGATAACGTCTTCAAACTATGATTACATGGGATTTCTGGAATTTAATGAAGGGAATCTATAAAAAAATAAGAAAAAAATAATAATGAACAATTTAAAGTTTACTCTCTGAGGGGCACCTGGGTGGCTCAGTCAGGTGAGCGTCCAACTTCGGCTTGGGTCATGATCTCCCGGTTCGTGGGTTCGAGCCCCACGTTGGACTCCTTGCTGACAACTTGGAGCCTGGAGCCTGCTTCAGATTCTGTGTCTCCCTCTCTCTCTCTGCCCCTCCCCTATCTGCACTCTTCTGTCTCTCTCTCTCTCAAAAATAAAAATTAAAAAGCTATAAATAGGGACGCCTGGGTGACTAAGTCGGTTAAGCACCTGACTTCAGCTTGGGTTATGATCTCGCAGCTTATGAATTTGAGCCTCACATCGTGCTCTGTGCTGACAGCTCAGAGCCTGGAGCCTGCTTCGGATTCTTGTGTCTCCTTTTCTCTCTGCCCCTCCCCCGCTCATACTCTGTCGCTCTCTCTCTCTCTCAAAAATAAATAAAAACATGGGGCGCCTGGGTGGCTCAGTCGGTTAAGCATCCGACTTAGGCTCAGGTCATGATCTCCCGGTCTGTGGGTTCAAGCCCCGTGTCGGGCTCTGTGCTGACAGCTCAGAGCCTGGAGCCTGTTTCGGATTCTGTGTCTCCCTCTTTCTTTGACCCTCTCCTGTTCATGCTCTCTCTCTCTCTCTGTCTCAAAAAATAAAATAAATGTTAAAAAAAAAATTAAAAAATAAATAAATGAAAAATGTTAAAAAAAAATTTAAAAATAAATAAATAAAAACATTATACAATTTTTAAAGAGTATAAATAAATAAAGTTTACTCTCTGAAATGAAGACAAAAATAAAGATGTTCACTGTCACATCTAATTAACATGGTACTAAAATACCCAGCTAGAAAAAACAAGGCCACACAAATAATGTGTACTTTTTTTTTTTTAATTTTTTTTTCAACGTTTATTTATTTTTGGGACAGAGAGAGACAGAGCATGAACGGGGGAGGGGCAGAGAGAGAGGGAGACACAGAATCGGAAACCGGCTCCAGGCTCTGAGCCATCAGCCCAGAGCCCGACGCGGGGCTCGAACTCACGGACCGCGAGATCGTGACCTGGCTGAAGTCGGACGCTCAACCGACTGCGCCACCCAGGCGCCCCATAATGTGTATTTTTTAAAGGTATAAAATCTGGAAAAGGCACCACTTGCCCTTTATAACCAGGAACAAAGTAGGACAAACTACAAATTAATGATCTTGAACTCATGAAGGCGCTGAGGTCACAGGGCTAAGATCGGACCTCACATTCAGAATAGGACGATCCCTTCGGTCAGCAATAGAACGTTTATTTGCTTAGGGCGGACACTGATCAATACCATATAAACTGACGAAAATATTAATCTAAAATTTTGTTTTAACGAAACCCACTGCAAATAAAAATAGATTAAAAATGAGTATGTTCAAAAAAAAAAAAAAAGATAAGCTATGTAAACGCCAATCAAAAAGAGCAGGACCGGTTGAATTAATTAAAAAAAAAAAAAAGTAAGCTTCAGGGAAAAAGAGGGAATATTATCAGGGAGAAAGAGAGACATTACATTCTGATAAAAGGGTCGGCTCTTCAAAAAGGCATCACCGTCCTAGGGGTGTATCTGCCTAAATAACAGCGCTTCAAAGCAGTTGAGAGAAATCGATGCATCTAAAAGGGAAAATGGATAGATCCACAGTTACAGTTGGAAATTGCAACATTTCTTTCTAGAACAAAGAAAAGAGAAAGTGCCAGGGACCGGGCTGCATATTTTAATAGGGTAGTCAGTGAGGACTCCATCTGAGAAGGTGACGTTTGAGCGGGGATCGAAAGAAGAGAGTGGGCTTTGCAGATATCTGGAAGAAGAGCCTTCCAGGCAGAAGGGACAGCAAGCGCAAAGGCCCTGAGGCAGGAGCATGCATGCCTGGCAATGAGGGAGCCGGGATGGCTGGAGTGGTGTGAGCGAGGATAGAATAAGCAAGAGAAATAAAAATGAAACGTCTGTTGGAGACAGGATTTATGGCAGGAAGGAATGAGCTATTCAGGGGAGGAAGCCCGTGACAAGGGGTAGGTTCAGAAAAGGTTGAGGAGAGGGAACTCCAGAGAAGGCAGTGGGACATTCTAGGCAAAGAGAGGAGCGTGTGCAAAGGCAAGCAAGTCTGAGGTGGTTCATCATGTCCAAGCATGAAGCTCCAGTTGCCAGAGCAGAAATAGGGCAGGGGCCAGGAATGAGGCTGTGGGAGTCAGCTGCAGCCAGATTGAGAAGGGCAGAGACGCAACAAGAGACAGGAGGTCTTGAAGAACCATCAGAGAAGGTCGGGAGGATCAGGAGGTTGTGGTGAGAGAGCGGGTGATGGGGTTCGAGGTTCGAGAGGTACGGCAGTTCTGGGTACCGGCAAAGGGTGGGGAGTGGTTGCATCAGAGGGTGAGTGGGGTGGCATGCCTCCAGGGTGGCTGCAGGACTTGGGGATGGGAGGAAGACCGACCAGGGCCTGCGTCTGTCCTCACGATCAGTCTCAGGACGTTTGGGACCCCCCACAGTGGGGAGCCTCAGCTGCGTGGGATGTGGGAGAATGAGCTGTCACCACTGGGGGACGCGGCAAGCGAAACCCGTCTGGGCTAGGCAGGTGCCAGCCGCTCTTCCTTTTCCTTCTCCTCCAAGCAGCCCTCTGGGACTGCTCCCCGAAATGTACTGGTACTTCCCTGGCAGTTGGTTCCAGGCGGCCCCGATGGGCAGGGCCTGTGTAGAGCCGAGGAGGCAGACTACAGGAAGGGAAAGCCCCCATGGTTTCTGTCTCACTGCAGGGACCCAACAGGGAAACCCCACGGATCCCAAAAGGAAAGTGGGCCTCGGGGAAGACCAAGAAACCCCCATCGTGTCCCTGAAGATGGAAAATCCAGGGTGGGGTGAAGGGTGGAACCGTGCTGGAAGGGAGACCTGTCGTTGAGGCAGCCCAGCCCTGACAGCCATCCACAGAGCAGAAACACACAGGGCAGGATTACTCTGGGACCTGGCTGAGCCCCATCCTGACCTCACACAACCCCAACCTGGTGAGCCGTGACCCTGGTCATCGAGGGAGCTCTTATCCCAGCCCAGGCCTGAGCCCTGACCTGAGTCACAGGCTCTGTCAGAAGCTCGGCCACAGCCTGAGCTCTGGGCCCAATCTGGACTGAGGTCTAAGCTCAACCCCGATGGGTCCCAAGCAGAGCCTCCGGGTCATTGACGGCTCTGACCCCAAACACAGGCAGAGCTAGGATGTTGGCCCTAGACAAAGTTCTAGACCAAGTCCAGCCCTAGTAGACCAAGTCCTGATCATGGTTACAGACCGAGATCTAATCCCAGATCTTACTCTGGCCAAAGACAGAGCCCTCGGCCCATTCTCACCTGCCCTGCTCCTGCCTGTAGACTGAGCCCTGCCCCTGCCCGGACTGGGGCCCCACTGCTCCACACAAAGCCCCCCTCCCAGCCCCCTCAGCGACTTCCCCGCTTCCTTCGCACTCCCTCACTCAGCCATCTGGTAAACCAGAAAAGAGTAGGATGACTCAAAACCCCAAGTCCTCTCCGATGGGCAATCCCCTTACCTGGCCGTCCATCTTTTGCCAGACAGTGAGCTGGTGGTGGCATAGGATGATGATGACAGAGCAGAGGAACAGGAGGGGTTGAGGGTCCAGGACCCATCACCAGCCCCTAGAGCAGTGACTCACCCGGGAGTGGGGATGCGAGGGGAGGAAATGTCCTAGGAGCTCAGCAGGGGGTCCGGAGCTTGGATTGACCGAAACCCTAGCTTCCCGCCACCCCCTCCACCCCCCCTGCTGCACCTCCCGCCCCCTCTGGGAAGGGAAATGACATTTCCCCATTTCAGCAAGGGGTGGTGAGGAGGGAAGACTGAGCGCAAAGCCGAAAGTACAAGCAGGACGGAAAGTGAAACCGGCGCAGCCCCCAGTATAAGACCCCTGCCCGGGAGATGGCTGGCCACACAGGCTGGGCCCCGCCATGGGCCAGATGGCAGGCGACCTTGGCTGGCGTGAGTTTGAGGCCAGGGCCGGGGGGCGGAGGGGGTGGCAAGCTTGGCTGAGACTGGGCAGAGGGTGGGAGGGCTTGACTGGTGTGGATGGGGGCCGGGGGCCGAAGGACAGCTACCGGGTCAAGACTAAGGATATAGGATACAGTCGACCAGAGGATAGGAATGAGGCTGGCGTGAATGAGGGTGATGGTTTGATCAGGGCTGGGCAGCGGATGGGAAGCCTTGACTGGCCCGGATGGGGAGAGGCGGGCAGCCAGTTGGACCAGGACCAGGACCAGGAGTTTGGCTGGAGCGGCTGAGCGGGGACGGGACAGTTTGGCTGAGAACCGGGGCTGGGAGAGGAAGAAGGGCAGGAGGAGTGGGCTGGAGTGTGGGGCGGGGGCCAAGGCGGCGGCGGCCTAACTGGGTCAAGGGTCTATAGCTTGGAAGGAGGTCCAATCCACAGCGGGCGACTCAAGGACACAGAGACACAGAAGGAAGAGCAGATGGTAGGGCCATAGTAGGGACCAAGGGCTGGAGAACGGGTAGAGAGCCAGAGCCAAGGCGCTGGGATTGAGTGCAGAGCGTAGGGAGAAGCCAAGGGAAGGGTCTGGGGTCCCAGAGCTCAGACAGGAAGCCCTAGGAAGTGGCCCAGCTCGATTCGGGGTGGCAATATCCACCAGAGCCTGGGGTACTCACTTTCCCTCGACACAGAGCTGAGAAGAACCCCACTCTGCCTGAAGTCCCTGGGATGTGGTCCCTAAACCAGGGAGCCTGGATGCTAGGGGTCCCAGGGACCACCCACCACCTCTAGAAGGACATTGGCCAGTGAAGGACCCAGAAGCTCTCCTTCACCTTTACGTACAGAACATTTCGGGAAGCTGAGCCCAGGCGTTAGAAATCAAGAATGGACAAGGGAGAAGCATGGAGAGGAGGGTGAGCGGGAACAGACAGACTTACAGCTTAGTTTTGGTTTGTGTTTCGAGGAGAATTGTGTAACTCCATGATTGCTAGATTTCCTCTCCCTGATGGAGAAACCACCGAACCCTGGCCTCTTCCCAGACCCCCCACCCTAGGGCCCCTCTCTCTTCTGTCCAGGAAACATAGGCCGGAAATACTTTCAGAAACCAGCTGGCCTGACTACCCCATTTTACGGATGGGAACCTGAGGCACAGAGATAAGAGGCGACTCATCTCATCCAGGGAAGGACCTGGACGAGAAACAGAGGTTATGCCTCCCATCCCAGGCCCCCTTCCTCCCCATGGCACCCCCTGTTCTTCTGACACTGCAGAGTGACCCATCGGCCTCGGTGGTGGCTGGACCAACCTGTCCTTCTGACTCTCCAACGTAGAGTCTCCAGCACTGCCCGCCCACCCCTAGGGCTCCAGTTCAGGCCATCAGAGCCGCCTGGCTAAGCCCCAGGAATCTTCGGCAGAACAGAGTGCCCACTCCAGGGGAGGTGGCTGCCTCGTCTGAGTTCCCTGCGGGGGAAGCACGCAGGATCTGCATTTGGGCAGATCTGGAATCCAGTCCTGGTTCCCTCCCCCTCTCGCCACGCCACCCTGGGCTAGTCAGCCTCACATTTTCCTCATCTGCAAAATGCACGGATGATAGCCCCCAGGCTGCCACATACCGTTGAGCCGTTGGTTCACCGAAAAAGACACTTAGCCAAGGGAGTTAGTGAGGGGCCGAGATGGAGCCTGAGATCTGCTTGCGAATGTGGGCCTTCTGTGCAAGGCCGTGTCCGCCTCGGAGAAGGGGTGCCTTCCTTTCGTTCAGACAGAGATGCCGTATGGTGTCCTCGATAGCTTCCATGTTATTAGTGGCCTTGCGGGGTCAGCAAAACGGCACACAGGCTTTGCCTACAGCACAGGCTCAGAAGGGGCATGTTGAGTTCTTCTCGAGCTTTCCCCCCACCTGGCCCACCATCTCCCCCCTCTCTCCAGGGCTCAGCCTCTTGTTGCTGTCCTTGCTCCTGGCTCGTGCTGGTGTTTGGGGATTCCCGAGGCCGCCAGGGAGGCCCCCCCTGAGCCTGCAGGAGCTGCGGAGGGAGTTCAAGGTCAGCCTGCACCTCGCCAGGAAGCTGTTCTCCGAGGTTCGGACCCAGGCCCACCGCTTTGTGAGTCTCTCTCTGATGCAGCTGGCTTTGGGGACGGGCGAATCCCCAATCCCTCTGGCCCCCCCCCCCCCCACTAACAGATCTTGCCCCACAGGCTGAATCTCACCTGCCAGGAGTGAGCCTGGACCTCCTGCCCCTGGGAGATCAGCTCCCCAATGTCTCCCTGACCTTCCAGGCCTGGCACAGCCTCTCTGTGAGTTGGGGGCCGGTGGGGTGGTGGGCAGGAGAGCTGGCAGCAAGGCTGGGCCGGGTGGATGGTGACGAAGTCAGGGGATTGAATGGAAAATGGATTTGGGGATGAATGGAGGAATTGGATCCGGATGAGGCTTGGCATGTCGCCGGATATAAAGATCCAGCTGGAATAAAGAAGTCATGTCAGAACGAGGCTGCACATACGGAGGAGGGATGGCGTGGGATTAGTGTGGGAAGGAGGTTGGAGACAGGATAAAAACACAAGTGAAGCCATGGACGTGAAACGGAGGGGGGCGCCTGGGTGGCTCAGCCGGTTAAGCGTCCAGCTCTTGATCTCGGCTCAGGTCACGACCTCACGGTTCCTGAGATCGAGCCCCCAGTCTGCTGTTAGCACAGAATCTGCTTGGGGTTCTCTCTCCCTCTCTCTCTCTGTCCCTCCCTCCCTCTCCCCCTCAAAATAAACTTAAAAAAAAAAAAAGGAAAGGAACATGAAAGGGGATGGTAGGGAAGAGGATAGACTGGGGTTGTGGAGAGAGAGTGATAGGACAGTGGAGATGGGCTTAGGTTTGATCCTCAGCCTGCAAGCCTTTCCTGACCCCCTCCCTTCCCTCCTGCAGGACCCAGAACGACTCGGCTTCCTCTTCATGACACTTCGCCCCTTCCATGCCCTGTTGGGAAGCCTGGGAAACCAGGGGGGCTGGACGAGCTCAGAGAAGATAGAGCTATGGACCATGAGGTTGGACCTCCGGGATTTGCAGCGGCATCTCCACTTCCAGGTAGAGTGTTCACCCCCCTCCCGAACTCCCAGAGACCAACACATAACATTGAGGCTCACGGGCCCCCTTTTTCAAACACTCCCTGCCCGCAGGTTGGGTAAGTTTGGAAGGAGATGCTGTAGATCCTCTGAGTGTGTGTGTGTGTGTGTGTGTGTGTGTGTGTGTGTGTAGGCCCTGGCTCTGCCCCCCCGAATCTCTGCCTCCTCTTGATGTCTTGATCCAAACAGCTCTGAAGCACCCGGAACAGCCGCTGGCATTAGCAGGCCCTACAGCAAAGCTCGGTCCCTTCTCCCTTAGCCCCTAACGTCACCAGATCCTCCCGAATATCTCCAAGGGAAACAGGCGTTTTATCCTTAATAAAATGTAAGCAGCATGAAAACTGGCTGCCCCACCTTGCTGCCCACTCCGGACCCCCCACATGACCCTCGAGAGGAGAACTTCGGGCATCCCACACGCCCAGGGCGATCCTGGGATCGTGTGCCCGCCCCGGGCGCGGCATCTGGCTCGGTGACTTCCATTTTCTCGAATCAAAAAATCAGGCAGGACACGTGAGACAATGACCTAATGGAAGGTCTAGAGTAGGGGCTGTCCAGGGAAATCATGACCTCGTGGCATCTGATGTCATTCTGTTACCACTGGGCACCTAAAGGAACAAGGGTTTGCTCGGGGTCTCCGCTTGGCCACTGTCTGACCCGTGGGCCTCTCCTCACAGGTGCTGGCTGCGGGACTCAACCTCCCCGAGGAGGAAGATGACGAGGAGAGGAAGGAGCCGCTCCCAGGGGCTCCGAGTGGCCTGTCACGGGTGTCAGGGCAGCCGTCCTGGCCCCAGCTCCTCTATACCTACCAGCTGCTGCGCTCCTTGGAGCTCGTCCTGGCTCGGGCCGTAAGGGACTTGCTCTTACTCTCCCAAGCCAGAAACCCAGCCCCGGCCTCGGGGTCCTCACTCGGCTCCCGGCCCTGATGGGGTGACCGCTCAGCCCCTTCCCTTCACCCTTCATTCAGTTCGGGCCAACGGGACAGCCTCCAGCTCGTCTGCTTTAAACAGGGCAGGACTCCACCGGCCTCCCACCCCAACCCCCACCCAGTAACTTAAGGCCCCTCCAGGCCCTGCCGGATATTTATTTCTTGGATATTTATTTATTGTTTAGGAAAATGATGGTTTATTTATTGTTTCAGAGCCGGCTAGTTGTCCCCGGGCTAGGCCACCGTGCGGGGTGCCGAATAAAGCACTGTCATCCTCTCTCAGCCTCGGCTTCTTTTCCCAGAAGGGGTGCCTGACGCCAAAGGACAAAAGGGTCTGGGGGGGGGGGTCTGTAGTCTCTGGCCACCCTGGACCCCTCTCTGCTCCTAAATTTCGGGGGCTCCTGGCCCACCTTCCCCCAGACTGGCTTGCTGGGCTGGTGGTTGCCACAGTAACCTGCAGAGCCGTGAGTTTTTCAAAGCTCAAGGCCACAACCTCTGGTTGCAGATGGAGGTCCAGAGGGCCTCCTGACCCCTCTCCTCCGGGCTAGCGCCCACCCCGCCGAGCTTTGGGTTCCCACTGCACTGCCCTCTGGAGGCCTGGGTGGGGACCGGAGAGGTCGGGGAGGGAAGGCCGTGAGGAGAACTGTCCCGTCCCCTCGGTCCTGCAGACAGCAGAGATGCGCCGGAGGCGTGATCAGGATGGGCCGTGAGGGGCGCGCTCCCAGGGGGCCAGGGGTTGGGGGGGGGTGTCCATCAGCCACATTGCAGTCAGACTCCTCCAGTTCACGCTTCTCGAGGATGTCTGCCTCTGTCTGCTCCGAGCTTGACACACCAAGAAACCAAGGCCCAGAGGGTGGAAAAGGGTGTGTCCAAAGTGGCGGAGGGAGATAGGCCGAGCAGGATTTGGTGGATCCTTCTGACGCTCATTCAGGGCCCGGCTCCCAGGGGCTCGGGGCGCTCACTGGGGTTTGGGCCGGCCCAGTCGGGCCTGCAGCTCCTGCATCATGCCGGGGTGGGCAAGGCCAAACCTGCAGGTGGAGACGGGCTGTGGGAGCTGGTCTCCACGTGTCCAGAGCCCCACCCCGGCCCAGCCACGTCGCCCTCTGCTTACCCGTGTCCTAGGGGCCTTCTCCTGGCTGGCAGTGGGGTCCCTTCAGGCCTTGGGGGGCTTGCCTCTGGGGGTTCCTCTGGCCGGAGAAGTCTCTGCTCGGGGGCTGACGGCTCTTCCTCAGGGGGGGTGCTGGGAGGCTCCTCCTGCCGCTCAGGGGCGGGGGTCCGTCGGAAAGAGGGCCGGGAGCGACGCTGCGAGGAGCTTCGAGACAGGAGTACACGGCTCCGCGAGACAGAGACGTCCAGGCGAGACCCAGGAAGCAGGGCCTGCAGGGACAGGGGCACCGAGTACCAAGGGGCTGGCTTCGATATTCTGCTCTGTCCAGCCCCGGACCCTGGCTGGAGCCCTCACCTCACTCCAGCTGCCGTGAGCATCCCCTCCGGTACTTGCTGCCGTCTCCCCACGTGGCCCAGGCTCCTGGTATGTTGACTGGTCCTCTTGGCCCTGGATGTCCTCCGGGCCTTCTGGAACAATCTCCTCGGCCTCTGCCCTCTGGTCTTCAGTCACCTCAACACCCTCCGTGTCAAGGGGCCTCTGTGCCTCTTCCTCAGGGTGGAGGTCCCCACGCTGCCCCTCACCGCCTTGCCCCTGCTCCTTTAACCGCCATCCCGCAGCCTCCTGTTCCCACTGCGGCGTCTGCCCTCCTGGGAGCCCCTCGGCCTCTACCGTGGTGGCCGTGGCGCCCTCTGCCCTCGCCACCTGGGAACCCCAGGTAAAGCTGTCCATCCCACAGCTTCCCTCTGCCACTGCAGATTCCTTGACCTCTGCGCACTCTCCCCTGGGCTCACCGTCTCCGGCCTCAAAAGCCTCTTCTGGGCCCCCTCTGCTATTTACCTCCATGTCTGCTGAGCCCTCCGGGCCAAACTCTGGCCCCCCTCGGGTTTTTTCCCACGCAGCCTCCACCAGCTCCTCTCCTCCCCCAGCCTCCTGCCTCCCATCTGATTCCCAAGCTTCCCCAGCCTCTCTTTTGGGCCCTCCCCCAGGCGCAGCAGCCCTCCCATCGGCCTTGTCCCCCGCTATCTCAGCGGCCGAAGGACTGACCCCTGTGTCCTCGCTGTCCTGGAGGCTCAGAGCCGCCTCCTCCAGCCCCCAGACTCCGCTGGATGTCGTGTCTGCCCTGCAGGGCACCGTGGCCTCTGCCTCCTCATCCTCGGTGTCTCGGGCATCTGACTCCCCCAGTGCCCGACCTGCCCCTGCCCCTGCGCTGAACCTTCCACCCGGCTCCTGGCTCTGTGCTCCGTGGGCCTCTCCCTCCTCTGCTCCATACCCTGCTTCCTCGGCTTTCTTCCACTCCCCACCTGCCTCCGGGACATCTGGGAGCACAGACTCTTGGCCACCCTCGGCCTCCTCGGCCTCCTCTGATGCCTGGCTTCCTACAGCCTCCTCCTCCCCCTCTTCAGCATCTGCTTTTTCTTTGTGGGAATCCCCTCCCTCCAAGTCCCTCCTCTGGGCTTCAGTCCCAGAGGCACCAGGCTTTCCATACCCCAGGTTTCTGGGGTATTCCTCCGGGCTCCTTTCTGTCTCCTCTTTGTTCAGGGCTGGAATGCCTCGGGGCTCTTCCTCTTCCCCCAGTCCTTCCTCAGGCTGCTCTGTTGGGGTCTGGGGAGCGGCCATCAGCTCAGGGTCCTGGCCTTCGGTGACCTCGTGCTCAAGGCCACTGCCCTCCAACGCCAGCCCTTCTCTACCTGTCTGAGCCTCCCCCTCGCTCTTCTCCCCCCTGCACTCCTTCTCAAGGCTGGCCTCCGGGGTTGCCTCCAAGCCAGCATCGCCTTCAGCCTCGTTTGCCACTTTGTTCTTGGGCAACTCAGCCTCGGCGATCCAGCAACTCTCTCCCTCCTCTTTGGCCTTCTCTGCCTGCACCACCTCCTCCAGACCAAGGGCAACAGTCCTGTTCATTGAGGCTTGCCTCCCCTCGGCCTCTTCCCCGTCCGGATCTGCCTGGACCTCAAACCCCTCTCCCTCCCCCTCTGACCCCTGGCCTCCTGCAGACTCCCTCCCTGCCGGCTGGTCCTTCACTGCTTCCTCCACGCCCTCAGTTCCTAGAGCCTGGCTCTGTTTGCAGGAAACGCTCATCTCAGCCTTTCTCTTCTCATCCACCTCCTCCTCCTGGTCTTCCCTGGCGGCCTCCTCTATTGCCCAGGTCCTCCCAGTGCCCTCTGAGATCCTTTCTCCGGAGACTACTTCCCCATATTCTGGCTCCCTGGCTCCCGAGAGGTTACCTTCCTTCCCAACTGAGGTTGTCCCGGCCTCTGCCCTGCCTAAAGTTATCCTGGCCTCCTCCTCTCCGCCTGAGGTTGTCCCGGCTTCCTCCTCTCCCCCTGAGGTTGTCCCAGCCTCTTCCTCCCTGCCTGAGGCTGTTCCAGCCTCCTCCTTTCCCCCTGAGGTTGTCCCAGCCTCCTCCTCCCTGCCTGAGGTTGTCCCAGCCTCCTCCTCCCTGCCTGAGGTTGTCTCTGCCTCCTCCTCCTCCCTGTCTGAGGTTGTCCCGGCCTCCTCCTCTCCCCCTGAGGTTGTCCCGGCCTCCTCCTCCCTGCCTGAGGTTGTCCCAGCCTCCTCCTCCCTGCCTGAGGTTGTCCCGGCCTCCTCCTCCCTGCCTGAGGCTGTCTCTGTCTCCTCCTCCTCCCTGCCTGAGGTTGTCCCAGCCTCCTCCTCTCCCCCTGAGGTTGTCCCGGCCTCCTCCTCCCTGCCTGAGGTTGTCTCTGCCTCCTCTTCCTCCCTGCCTGAGGTTGTCCCGGCCTCCTCCTCCCTGCCTGAGGCTGTCTCTGTCTCCTCCTCCTCCCTGTCTGAGGTTGTCCCGGCCTCCTCCTCTCCCCCTGAGGTTGTCCCGGCCTCCTCCTCCCTGCCTGAGGCTGTCTCTGTCTCCTCCTCCTCCCTGCCTGAGGTTGTCCCGGCCTCCTCCTCTCCCCCTGAGGTTGTCCCAGCCTCCTCCTCCCTGCCTGAGGTTGTCCCGGCCTCCTCCTCCCTGCCTGAGGTTGTCTCTGCCTCCTCTTCCTCCCTGCCTGAGGTTGTCCCGGCCTCCTTCTCCCTGCCTGAGGTTGTCTCTGCCTCCTCCTCCTCCCTGCCTGAGGTTGTCCCGTCCTCCTCCTCCCTGCCTGAGGTTGTCCCGGCCTCCTCCTCCTCCCTGCCTGAGGTTGTCCCGGCCTCCTCCTCCCTGCTTGAGGTTGTCCCGGCCTCCTCCTCCTCCCTGCCTGAGGTTGTCCCGGCCTCCTCCTCCCTGCCTGAGGTTGTCTCTGCCTCCTTCTCCTCCCTGCCTGAGGTTGTTCCGGCCTCCTCCTCCTCCCTGCCTGAGGTTGTCCCGGCCTCCTCCTCCCTGCCTGAGGTTGTCTCTGCCTCCTCTTCCTCCCTGCCTGAGGTTGTCCCGGCCTCCTCCTCCCTGCCTGAGGTTGTCTCTGCCTCCTCCTCCTCCCTGCCTGAGGTTGTCCCGTCCTCCTCCTCCCTGCCTGAGGTTGTCCCGGCCTCCTCCTCCTCCCTGCCTGAGGTTGTCTCTGCCTCCTTCTCCTCCCTGCCTGAGGTTGTCCCGGCCTCCTCCTCCTCCCTGCCTGAGGTTGTCCCGGCCTCCTCCTCCCTGCCTGAGGTTGTCTCTGCCTCCTCCTCCTCCCTGCCTGAGGTTGTCCCGGCCTCCTCCTCCTCCCTGCCTGAGGTTGTCCCGGCCTCCTCCTCCCTGCCTGAGGTTGTCTCTGCCTCCTCCTCCTCCCTGCCTGAGGTTGTCCCGGCCTCCTCCTCCCTGCCTGAGGTTGTCTCTGCCTCCTTCTCCTCCCTGCCTGAGGTTGTCCCGGCCTCCTCCTCTCCCCCTGAGGTTGTCCCGGCCTCCTCCTCCCTGCCTGAGGTTGTCTCTGCCTCCTCCTCCTCCCTGTCTGAGGTTGTCCCGGCCTCCTCCTCCCTGCCTGAGGTTGTCCTGGCCTCCTCCTCTCCACCTGAGGTTGTCTCTGCCTCCTCCCTGCCTGAGGCTGTCCTGGCCTCCTCCTCCCTGCCTGAGGTTGTCCCAGCCTCAGATTCTGTCCCTGACTCCCATGTTTTCTCTACCCTTGTGCTTTGGCTACCCCTTAGGACCACCATCACCTCTCCTTCCTTCCCAGCCTCTTTGGCCCTAGGCGCCTGGATCTCCTCTGCAACTGCCTCCTTGAACACCTGCTCTAATGACTCCCTGCTGTCCCCGGCTACCTTCCCCTCGGGCTCCCTCTGCCAGGTCCACTCTGACTCCGCCTTTCCGGCCACCCCTGTTTTCCCTTCCCTGATCTCTTCCGCCTCCTCCTCCTGTTCCCAGGTTCTCCGTGTCTCCTCTCTGTTCACTTCCTGCTCATTGGGCCCTCGACTCTTCTGGGTTTGGCTGCCGTTGTCTCGACCAGCCTTAGACCCTGCCTCAGACGTCTTTTTGGCCTCTAAGCGGGCACTTGGCTCCTGGCACCTGGCAGCCCTGGCTGCTTCCCAGGCCCCAGTGAGCTGCCTGTTTGCTTGAGACCCATGGGAGCTGCATTCTTCCCAATCCCAGGTCTGTTTTGTAGCTGAACCTCCCTCCTGGTACCTTCCAGCCTCTCTAGGCTCTCTCAGCCCTCCACCCTCCTTGTTTTGGCTGCCTCCAAGGCCCTCAAGGGCCTCCTGGGCTCCCTTCTCTTCAGTCTCCTCTGGCCTTCCTGCAGCCACCTCCCCCAGTTCCTCAGCTGCCCTTGCCTCCCTCCTCTCTACAGTGGGGACCTCATCGCCCATAAGGTAGGAGACAAAGGTGCTGAGGGAATCCTGGAAGAGAAGGGGCAGGGGGACAAAGGCATTAAGGGGAGATCCAGCCTTCTTAGGACTGTTTAGGATGGGACCCTGCCCCAGAGGAACTCAGATACAGAAGAGGGGTTCTGGGATCTGGAAGGAGAAAGAGAACTGTATCTGCAGAAAGGCAAAGGAAAGGGCTAGATTAGGGGTAGGGATGTATCTGTGGAGGTGGGGTATTGAAATCCAGAAACAATCAGGCTAGGAGGCTACCTGATCCTGGGAAAGGAATCTCAAGTCTTGAGGAGAGTCTCAAAGGGTGGAGGGAAGGGGGGGCCCAGGGAGCAGGGCGAAAGTCTCTGGCATCTCCTTGCCCCTCTCACCAATGCCCCCCTCAAGGCCTGATGCAGCCCAGGGAGATGGAGCCGGAGGAAATCCATCCTGTCTGTCTCTGTGTGTCCAGAAAGCCGACAAATGACCGTCCCCACCCACTGAGACAAGCCAGTCTTCCCCGGGGCCCAGGACACTTCCTCTTCCCCTAAGTCTGCCTGACGCATCCCCTCCCCAGGCCCTGCCCACCCTCTGCGGTGCTCACAGCAGCTTCCAGTCCTGGCTGGGAAATCGGTGTGCATCACCTGGGGGGGACTCAGGTGCATAGTTGGAGCTGAAGGGCAAGGGAAGGGAGGCCATAAAGAAAAACGTAGGAGCAGGAGACCTCAGAATTGGGGAGGGGGGAGGGGGCCGTGGCAACTGCAGCTTAAATGACTCAGGTCTTGTATTCACACCTCAGCCATTTCCGTCTCCCCCACAAGCCACAGCCACTCTGTGAGAGGAAGCTGGGGTTTGTGGTTCCTGTTTTGCTTAGGGACAAGGAGTAGGAGTGAAGAGGGGTTGGTAAGAGCTCTGGCTTCTCATTTCAGGGTCATTAATGCTTCCCTAAGGGGAAGAAGGGGCCGGGCTGGTGGCTCCAATGTCCATTCCCTCATCTGTAGTCATTCTTGCAAAACAAAACTTGGCTAAGCTTTGTATTGTGGTTATTTGTGTCTACCTCTCAACCTCTTGTGAGTTCCTTGAAGGCAGAGGCCATGTATGACACGTTGCTGAGTTTCTAGGGCACCACAAGGGTAGTAGGACACCATATTTCATTGGTTGAGTGACCTGGGAAGCAGCCCAAGGGGCCACATTTCAAACAGCAGTCTGAGGACTTGGTGGTGAGGAAGAGCTGGTGGAGGTGGGCGCCAGCTGGTGGAAGCCCATAGAAGGGATTAGCAGGGGAAGGACTCCATGAAGAAAATTCAGGATGCTGCTTAACTACCTAGAGAAAGGTAAGAGAATAATCACTCCTTATTTGGGACTATGTGAAGTGACTTTGATCTACATCTCTTCCCCGAATCCCCACCTTCTAAATTTCCAATTAAAGGGACTAGATGAGATCACAGAATCAGAAGCTTGGACCTTATTACTCGTCAGGTCTAAGTATCCTCGATGCAGGCAGGAATTCTGCTGCAGCCTGCTCAGCCAAACACACCTGCCTCTGGTGCTCTATTTCCTATTGCTAAAAAGGTCTCTAAGGTCACGTTTAGGTCTCACTTTGCGTCTTCACCAGCAATTTTCCTTTTTTGTTTTCTCATCTGTAAAGCGAGGGGGGAGGCGGGACTATTTCTGTGATAATCTTCAGTTCTAGGATAATTTGGGGAAAGGGAGCTCTTTAATGCTTTGGATATTGCCAATAGGTAGAAATCCTCTTTGATGAGTGTTATCTTTATTTTCAGTTCCGAAGCAATCTAAGGGCAACAGATAAGAATAAGGATGCCCGAAACTGGCTGTCTTTGTTCCCGGCCAGAAACAGTGAAGGGAGTAACCCGGTGGCCATGTTTATTTCTGGCAATTGAAGGTCGCGAGAGGAGCTGAAGCCGCTCGCTGCCATGCCTAGTGCTGGCAGGATACGGTCAAGACCTTGCGCCCCGCTAGTCTAATGTCGTGGCTCTTCTTTGCTGATCCTACCCGCTCTAGTTTTAAACCAGTGGTTCCAGGGTTCTCCCGGCCTCTCTCTGTCCCCCGCCCCGAGGCTGGAAAGGCCTAAAGCGAAGACAGAGAGAGGACCCGGAAGTTGTGGTGACCTCCAAAAGCACGTGATGAGGGACCCGCTGGTGTTGTCACGTGAGCCGCCCACCTGCGGTACCTCGGGGCCGAACTTGCAGCTGCTCTTAAAGGTGCAGACCTCAGAGCCCCCTGCTTTAAAGGGGGCGGGGGCAGAGTCCAACGGGTGGGACGTGGTGGGGTGTGCGAGGGCGCGAGATGGAGCCCGGGGTAACGTGGTGGGTCGCCGGGCGCCAGTGCGGCGGAGAAGCCGTAGCCGGGAACGGCAGTGGGGCGTTGATCCTTCTCATCTGTCGCAGACCCTCATCCGCCGGGTCAGAGCCAAGCCTGGACTCTCGCTGACTTTGAACCCTTCGCGGGATCTGAACTTGATGCCATGGGAGGCTGTGCGGGCTCGCGGCGGCGCCTTTTGGATTCCGAGGGTGCGTATTCCTACGCGCCCTCCTGAGAGTGACAGCCTCTGTCCCCACCAGACTCGGGCCTCGGGCGCTGGCTCGGCCCCGGGAGGAGCCCCGTGGGGCCTTCGTGCACCTGCGAGTGGGGTGGAGGTCATGCTCGCTTCTTCTCGCCTTCCCAGGGGAGGAGACCGCCCCCGAACCTCGGCCCCGTCTGTTAGACCGTCAGGGAGCCCTTTGGAAGAACGCGATGGGTTTCTGGTGAGTGGCCCGAAGAGTTCAGCAGAAGTAAAAATGCAGTGGGAAGAGGGGAAGCAACAGGAAGAAAGAGCTGAGGAGGAAAAAAATGAGCTCTGAAAAAGGAGCTGAATTCACAAACATTTACTGAGCCAGTTGGTTTGCCCAAGGCAGCGGGTAAAGTTCCCAGACTTTATTCATTTACTTACCACCTTCTTATTTTGGCCAGATCCTCATTTCACCTGTGGGACTACTTCGTGTTTTACTTCAAGCAAGTCAGGCTTTAGATTTGTAAATGCATGTGTTTCTTTAAAGAAAACTTTAAATCACTATTCTAGACGGAAAGCCAGTATTTCTCCCAATGCATGTTTTAAAAAGCACATGCCTGCTTTTTAAAAGATCATCCACCTACCTCCTGGAATCATTCAAATATTGAGCTCTGGGAAATGCTTCTAGCACTAACCTGACCATGGAGGGCTTGGGTGGCACACTGGGTTGGAAGTGACTTCCCACGTGACTCTGGAAGAGTCTCCTAACCTCTCTGAACCTCGGTTTCACAGCAGCAAGATGAGAACGGTAGTACCGCTTTGTAGGCTTGTGGAAGGAGCACGTGAACTCTCTGGCTCTTGGCCCAGTTCCTTTCCCATCACTGAGTGTGGCTCTGGGAAATGAGACTAAGCAAAAAAGATTCTTCATGGGTCATAAAGGCCTTTGGTATTATCTTATTTTCATCCCTGCAGCCCCCTGTGAGGCAGTGAGAAGAGAAACCTGTATCCTCATTTACCCATGAGGAGACCAAGGCCACTCAAGTAGGAAGCAGCAGGCTTGGGATCTGAACGTGATCCTTCCGAGCTTCAAGCTCCGGGATCTTTCTACTGTCCCACAGCACGTCAGACACTGTGGATCAGTGGATGAGAATAGTCCCAGGAACTGAATCATGGTGGAAGCTTGGAGGAGACAGGCATCAAGGACGACTTCCTTCTCTTCCTGGGAGAGATAAGATGTGGACCCAAGTCTGCCTCCCAAAGCCAGTTATTTCTAGCCCTAACATTGAATGGAGATGGGGGGGGGGGGGCTAGTGACAGAGAAAAACAAGGGAGCTGACTGAAGGCCACAGGAAGGGGAGATTTGGTGCTAGGACTGTGGGTAGATTGTAAGCCTGGAAGGAGGCTGGGATCTGTTCTTCTGTGTCAGTTATATCTCAATAAAACTGAAGAAACAAAAGGTCTATAATGCTCACTCCAGGCTCCTGGGCCTTTGCAACAACTTTTCCTATGTGGTGATGCTCAGCGCCGCCCATGACATCCTTAGCCACCAGAGGGCATCCGGGAACCAAAGCCATGTAAGTGACCCTCTCTATCACCGCCACCATATTTAGTCATTATGGGAAGATGAAGAACTCAACCTAGGGCAGGGGCCCCTTTGAAAAACTCAGGGAATGGGGTAGCCAAGGGTTGGGGCAAGAGGATTAAAGTTCCCAATCTCCCAGACCTCAGAGTGAGAAGGGTTTTTAAGAATCGACTGGTGCCAGGTGTCCAAACTCAAATTTTGGCTGGGTGGGGCCCTGGTAGGGTTTTTTTAACCCCAGCACTGAACATCTTAGGCTGGAGAATTCTCTGTTGTGGGGCTTTCTGTGCATTGTAGGGTGTTTAGCAACATCCCTGGCCTCTACCCATTAGATACCAGTAGCATACCCCCCCCCCGCCCCCCGAGTTCTGCAGTTGAGACAAGAATGTCCCCAGACATTGCCAAATGTTCCCTGGGGGCCATAATCACCTCCCGTTGAGACCCTCTTGTCTATGATGAGCGAGGGGATGCAGGCCAAAGGCCAGCAGCCACCTCCTTACAGGCCCCACAGGGAATTCGGTCCAAGATCAGCTTTTCTGGAAACCCAAATCTTTAAAAATGAAAGCTCCTGAATGTGTTACCCAAGTAGAGCCCATTTACAGGGCCATCTTTGGCCTTCGGGTCCTTAGTTTAAGGTTTCCACGGCCACCTCACCCTGCCTGTTGTGCACATAGAAAAAGCCAGGTCACGGGGCGCCTGGGTGGCGCAGTCGGTTAGGCGTCCGACTTCAGCCAGGTCACGATCTCGCGGTCCGTGAGTTCGAGCCCCGCATCAGGCTCTGGGCTGATGGCTCAGAGCCTGGAGCCTGTTTCCGATTCTGTGTCTCCCTCTCTCTCTGCACCTCCCCCGTTCATGCTCTGTCTCTCTCTGTCCCAAAAATGAATAAACGTTGAAAAAAAAATTAAAAAAAAAAAAAAAAAAGGAAAAAGAAAAAGCCAGGTCCCAAGAGTACAGTGCGGAGCCAAAGCCATCCTTCAAGTTAGGGCTGAGCTGGGACTGGAGTTGGGCCCTTATGGTCTCTCCTCTTGCCTCCCTGGGTAAAAGACTCTTCTCTTTTATCAGGTAGACCCAGACCCAGCGCCCACCACCCGCAATAGTTCATCCCGATTTGACTGCAACTCTGTCTCCACGGCTGTGAGTACCCATCTGGTCTCCTCCTGCCCCGCACCCCCACCCCCAGCACCCAGCTGCGACTGTCGTGATCATAATAATCAAGACCATTTACTGAGCCTTTTCTGTGTGTTGTGGCCTATATTGGCTCATTTAATGAACACAGCAGTGCTACGAGCTAGGCGCTATAACCATCCCCCATTTTCCAGACGAGGAAACTGAAACTCGGAGAGTGTGAATGTCTTGTTGACTCCTAGCTAAGGAGCAGCAGAGCTGGGACTCGAACCCAGAGCTGTCTGACTTCAGGGCCTGTGTTTGTAGCGGGTCGACCCGGCTGGTGTGTGTCTTTCCTTGGCCACTTGGTTGGGAGGTTTGTGCCTGGGACCATCTGGGGTCTCAATGTGTTCTCCTGTTCCAGGCGGTGCTCCTGGCCGACATCCTCCCCACCCTCGTCATCAAATTGCTGGCCCCTCTTGGTCTTCATCTGTTGCCCTACAGGTCCGGGTGGGGGTGGTGGGAGGAAGGGCAGGTGGGATGTGAGAGTGGGGAGGCCAGGAGGGCTGAGACGGCCGGAGGGCTGGGGAGTTGCGGGCGGAAGCTGACCCTCTTCTTCTCTCGCTACCTCTCCCCCTCAGCCCCCGGGTGCTCGTCAGTGGGATTTGTTCTGCGGGAAGCTTCATCCTGGTTGCCTTTTCTCATTCAGTGAGGACCAGCCTGTGTGGTGAGTGTGAGGTTTTGTGTCAGGTGGGGAACCCAGAGGAACCGAAACTGAGCATTGTGGGGTAGTCTCCCCAGCTTCCCCGAGGAAAGGGATTGTTTGTGTAACCCTCAGAAGCCTGCCAGGACTGTCACAGGCAGGAGAGGGGGGGGATGAGGTCATTTTGGAGGGGTTGGGGGGTGGGGAGATAGGAGGAAATGGATGGAATACCGGGAGCTCAAGACGAGCAGTCGCCAAGCCTCCGTGACGGCTGAGGCATCAGAGATGAGTTCTTGCTCCGGAGTTGATAACTGGGTGGATGGAGGTACCATTCCCTATGAGAGGATGTGCGGGGGAGCGGGTTGGTTCTACTCCAGGTCTGAAGCCTGCCTGCCCAAGGGATCTGTTTTTAGCTCCGCTGAGCTGATGCAGAGGAGGCCCTGGCCAGACACCTCAGGGGACCGGAGATATCAGGGAGGCTGGGTGTAGTCACTGCCATGCTTGTCCCCCCGCCCCCCCAGGTGTGGTCTTGGCTAGCATCTCGTCAGGTCTGGGGGAGGTCACCTTCCTCTCGCTCACCGCCTTCTACCCCAGGTAAGCAGGCAGAGCAGGGAGTCGGGGAGAGGACCTTCCGGTGCTGGCTTTGGTCCTTCCTCAACCCTTGTGTTCCTCTCAGGGCCGTGATCTCCTGGTGGTCCTCAGGAACCGGGGGAGCAGGGCTGCTGGGAGCGTTGTCCTACCTGGGCCTCACCCAGGCTGGCCTCTCCCCCCAGCACACCCTGCTGTCCATGCTGGGTATCCCCGCCCTGCTGCTGGCCAGGTAGGCTGCCTGGGCTGGGAGGGTGATGGGTTAGGGGAGAGAACTAGACCCTGCTCCCAGTCTTCTGATCCTGGCCGCCTTGTAAAGAGGGGATGTGGATTCTGGACTCTGATGGACCTGGTTTGAGTTCTGGAGCCGCCACTTGCTAGCGATGTAGTGTGGGGCAAGGTATTTTACCTCTCCGGCCCTCAGTTTCCCTGTATCTTTTTTTTTTAATTTTTTAAATGTTTACTTGTTTTTTGAGAGAGAGACAAAGAGAGAGAGAGACAGAGCACAAGGAGGGGAGGGGCAGAGAAAGAGGGAGACACAGAATCGGAAGCAGGCTCCAGACTCCGAGCTGTCAGCACAGAGCCCGAGGCGGGGCTCGAACTCACGAGCCGTGAGATCGTGATGTGAGCCCAAGTCAGATGCTTAACCAACTGAGTCATCCAGGCGCCCCAGTTTCCCCATTATCTTAAATGGCGGTAGTTCTCCTTGTGTCCTCATGAGGTGATGTGTGTGAAGCCTCTGGTACAGTGTGGATCCCAAGATGCTTTGCGGGGGGCGGGGTGGGGGGGACCCTTACTTGATTAATTTTGAGTGTATTAGGAAAAAAATTTAAACTAGCCAATCCAACCTATTATCCACATATTAATGCTTAGAACAAGGCCACGTAGAAAAAGGGAATCAATTTAAAGGAAAATAACAAGCAAAAAAAAAAAAATTATATATAGGAGGAGCATAGATATGGCCTATTAGAAGTGACGGAAATTTGAAAAGTTGAATGAGTGCGTAACACACGGTAGCTAGAGCGATCATCTCTGGCACGGGATGAGAGGCTGTGGCAATGATGGGCGGAGGGGGTGGTGCCCTGGGAGGGAGCGGCCTGTCTGGTCTTACCTTCATCCCACCCGCTCCTAGCTATTTCTTTTTGCTCACATCTCCCGAGCCCCAGGACCCTGGAGGGGAGGAAGAGGCAGAGACATCAGCCCGGCAGCCCCTGATAAACAGCGAGGCCCCCGAGGCGAAGCCAGGTAAGAGACGCAGAGCAGAGCCGTCACGGTCTCTCTCGCTGGGTTTTAGCCTTTGCTGTCTACGGTGGACCCAGTCGGGAAGGGGGGGGGAGTGGATGTGCTGGTTACGGTAAGAATCATTTGCGTTCATCTATTCAAGAAGTGCTCTCATTGAGCACTTGGCTGGGGGTACCAGGTGACTGACATAGGAAAGGGGGGAGATTCGTGAAGAAGCAGCTGAATCGGAAATGTGTTGTTTTCAAGCATTGGTAAGTGCTGGCCGGACATAAAGCGGTTTTGCTGCTGGGAACCGGGGGGAAACAGAGAAGGGTCCTGCGTAGAGAAGGTGGTCCGGAAGGCCTTTTTGAGGCAGTGTCCTTGGGCTGAAATTTCAATGACCGGGTGTCAGCCTTATGGATGTCGGGGTGAACAGGTTGCAGGCAGAGGGAGCAGCAAATTCTAAAACCCTGTGGTGGGAATGAGCTTGGATGTTCAAGAAACAGGAGGGACCAGCTTGGCTGGGATGGAGTGTGTAGCCTTTGAGCTGTATACATGAGCCGTGAAGACGTCTCACCGGCTTCTTCTTTTGCTTTCTTTCTTTTTCTTTCTTTCTTTCTTTCTTTCTTTCTTTCTTTCTTTCTTTCTTTCTTTCTTTCTTTCTTTCTTTCTTTCTTCCTTCCTTCCTTCCTTCCTTCCTTCCTTCCTTCCTTCCTTCCTTTCTTTTTAAGCAGTGGTAAAACAGAGCTAACGTCAAGTTTACCGATTTCACCATTTTTTTATGTTTATTTTTGAGAGGGGGAGAAGGAGACAGAGCACGAGCAGGGGAGGGGCAGAGAGAGGAAGAGACACAGAATCGGAAGCAGGCTCCAGGCTCCAAGCTGTCCGCGCAGAGCCCGACGCGGGGTTCGAACTCGCAAACCGCGAGATCATGACCTGAGCCGGAAGTCAGACGCTTCACCAACTGACCCCCCCCCCAGGCGCCCCTCAATTTGACCATTTTGAATTGTACAGTCCGGTGGCATTTAAGCTCACTCAGTGAGCGTGAGCGTGCTTGGTTCTTGCACACCAACACCCTGTGCCGAATCAACGTGCCAGCCTCACCTGCCCTTCTCTCCCTGTTCCCCTGCAGACTCCAGCTCGAACCTCTCCCTTCAGGAAAGGTGGACCGTGTTCAAGGTATGGATGGTGGCGGGTCCCCCGTGGCCAGTGCCCGCCTGCCAGCCTGCCACTTACAGCTTCTGACCCTTCCAGGGCCTGCTGTGGTACATCGTCCCCTTGGTCCTGGTCTACTTTGCGGAGTATTTCATCAATCAGGGGCTTGTGAGTGAGGGCTGCTGGGGGGGGGGGGGGTAGCAACGGAGGCGGGGCCCCACGTGTCTCTGACCGTCTGCCCTGTCTGCTCTCTGCTGCAGTTTGAGCTCCTGTTCTTCCGGAACACGTCCCTGACTCACGCTCAGCAGTACCGCTGGTAAGAAGGGGGAGGGTGTGGCGGCAGGACGGGCAGGGGGCTGGGGGTGGCACCCGGAAGGGCTTCCTCCTACTCCCTGCCTCCACCGAAGGTACCAGATGCTCTACCAGGCCGGCGTCTTTGTGTCCCGCTCTTCTCTCCGCTGCTGTCGAATCCGCTTCACGTGGGTCCTGGCCCTGCTGCAGGTACCGAGCCCAGCCCTCCCTCTGTTCCCACCGTAGCTCCCGGCTTCCCAGACCCCAGGCTTCCCTCCCTCAGCAGGAATTATTTATTGCTCACCATCAGGTTCTGGGCCCGGGGGACAGAAGGCCAGCAGGGCTCCGGCTCTGCGTAAAACGCGTGGCCTCAGCAGCCTGGCAGACCTGGGTGCAAATCCCAGCTTGTGTACTCTGTAGCTGGGTGACTTAGGGCCGGTCTCTACACCAGCCTGAGCCTAGAGCGCCTCCTCTATAAATCGGGTGTGGCCAACACCTACTTGTCAGGGCAGTCGTAGGAAATAGAGGTGAGAGGCAGAAGAAGAAAATGAGATTTTGTATTCTGTTTTAACCCATTAGAAGCACTCATTTAATGGTTATTTCCACAAGCCTCGTGCAGAGACACAGGGTTTCAAATAATGTTTCTAAGGATAAAAAAAAAATGTACCATTCTTTTATTCTGGATGGTTCATTGTAATAGAATCGGTGATGTCGTAGTCAACAGGCTATTGACCTCAAGGCTGGCGAGCAAATTTTGACTTCCCACAGCAAAAGTATTACAGAATTAAGTGCACAAACACCATCCACTCCCAACGGTCTAACCCAAGTAGCTTCACATAACCAGCCTTCGCTGTTTCAAGGTCATGTGTCTACAGCCCCTGGAGGTAACTCGTTTTCAAGGTCACGTGTCTTACAGTCCCTGAAGGTAACTCTCAAACTACATCTTTGGTTAGTACAGGAAAGTCCTTTTTAATAAGCTGAGCTCATGCCTCGGATAACGAGATGTAGGGCAAGTGAAGATTTTGCACTTCCGGGTTATGACGACGCCATGTGAACGGCCTCCAGCTTCTCTGTTGGTCTGAGCAGTACTGCGAACCCAGGGCTGTGTACCCCCAAAGTGCCAAAGCACTGCGTCAACAATTCTGAACTCAGTAGATGCCACTGAAATGGGTGGCTTGCGATTTTAGCTGTCCTTTTTTTTTTTTTTTTTTTTAAAGTTTATTTATTTACTTATTTTGAGAGAGAGCGAGTGTGCATGCGCCAGTGAGAGCAGGGGAGGGGCAGAGAGAGAGGGAGACACAGAATCTGAAGCAGGCTCCGGGCTCTGAGCGGTCAGCACAGAGCCCGATGTGGGGCTCGAACCCACGAACTGTGAGATCATGACCTGTGCTGAAGTCGGATGCTCAACCGACGGAGCCACCCAGGCGCCCCTACTGGGTGTCTTCTTTTACATGCAGGTCTCTGAGCTTACCTCAGACTTCACGAATGAGAACCTCTGAGGGCAAGGTCTATGTGGGTCACCACACCCCCAGGTGTATGTACATCAACCTTGTGAGCTGCCACGGTGGCCTACCCACTGGGAAGGCAACCTTGTGTGCTCAGACCTGGGGCACTGGGGATCCTCTGAAGGACTGGAGCACACAGGAGGGACCTACCCCCTTGGGTGGGGTCGGAGAAACTTCGTAAGAGAACTGAGAACACTTTAGCCAGAGTTTCTCAACGTTTATTTATTTTTGGGACAGAGAGAGACAGAGCATGAACGGGGGAGGGGCAGAGAGAGAGGGAGACACAGAATCAGAAACAGCCTCCAGGCTCTGAGCCATCAGCCCAGAGCCTGACGCGGGGCTCGAACCCACGGACCGCGAGATCGTGACCTGGCTGAAGTCGGACGCTTAACCGACTGCGCCACCCAGGCGCCCCCAGAGTTTCTCAACCTCGGCACTGTTGACGTTTGGGGCTGGACCATCCTTTGTCGTGGGGCCGTTCGTGCCCTGCACGCGGCTGGGCCTCTGCCTACTCCGTCCCCACTCGTGACAGCCAAGAACATCTTTACATGTTGCCAAATATCCCCTGGGTGGCAAAATCACACCCGGTTGAGAACTGCTGGTGCATGTGTAGCCTCAGTCTGGTAAAATGGGGGGGGGGGCGGGGGGAGCATGCCCTTGGGAGGAGGGCACTGGGGTGGGAGGGGTCCTGATCCAAGCTGAGCCATGAACAGTGGTGGCTAGGAGATCCCAAGTGAGGGGAAGGTGGAATAGCGCTCCAGGCGGCAGGAGTGACAGGACCAAAGGTGAGGTGGGGAGAGACCTACGAGGTCTCGGGTGCTGGGACGAGACAGAGAGCAGGCTTACCCCGGATCTCAGGGTCTGGTAGGCCAGCTGGGTGCTGGGATGTGATCCAGGCCTGTCAGCCCTCTCAGCATCTCTCAGAACCGGGGCCACTGGATGAAATCGCAGCCTCCCTGCCCGCCGCCGGTCCCAGGCTCAGCCCTCCCCTCCCCTGCATCCATAGTGCTTCAACCTGGCCTTCCTGCTGGTGGACGTGTGGTTGAGCTTCCTGCCCAGCATCTACCTCGTCTTCCTGATCATTCTGTATGAGGGACTCCTGGGCGGTGCTGCCTATGTGAACACCTTCCACAACATTGCGCTGGAGGTCAGCACCAGCTGGCTGAGGGTTGTGGGTAGCCTCGCTGGGGAAGGCCAGGGCAGGGGTGTCTAGGACTGAAGCCTCACCCCTGCTTTCTGCCCTCTCCAGACGAGTGATGAGCACCGGGAATTTGCCATGGCGGCCGCCTGTATCTCCGACACCTTGGGCATCTCCCTGTCAGGGCTCCTGGCCCTGCCTCTGCACGACTTCCTTTGTCATCTGTCTTGACACTCTGGCTTCTTGGAGCACCGGTCACACTAATCTGGTCCTGCGCTGACAGGCGGGCAAGTCAGGCCGCGGGCCCACAGCCCAGAGCTCATTCCCAGAGCTCCACCCCAGGCTTCCCTGCACGGCTGGGGTGCAGAGAAGCACCGAGGTTCCGTTCCCCCTTGAGCTGGGGGGAGCCGTTTTCTCCCACTCCCAGGCTGGCCTTGGGGGGTTTCTTCACGGCATTATGTCCTTGGAATAAATGCCTATTTTGTCAATTGATTCCTGTGCCATTTTTTCTGGTTGAAAAAAAATGTTTCTTTTATTACAGAAGTAATATAAACCCACTTTGGAATGTAGGCAGGAGAGCATAAAGAAAGCATTTCAGCAGATTTCTACTTCATCTTTGAGGCCTTATTCATTCATTCATTCAATCACTGTACGGGGCCATATATATACATTTCCCCCCAACATGTAAGTTTTCAAGCCTACAGGGAGGTTGAGAGAATTCATATTCACGTAGGCATGGTTCCACAGTAAACCTTTTGCTAGAATTACTTTATCCCATATGTAACACTCCATGCAAATCAGCCTATCTTATTTTTGTGACATATTTCAAAGTAGGAGGCTGACTTTAATATATTTCTCCTACGTTTCTAAGATTTTGTTTTATTTTTTAAAGTTTATTTATTTTAAGAAAGAGAGAGAGAGGAAGAGTGGGGGAAGGGCAGAGAGAGAGGGAGAGAGAGACTCCCAAGCAGGCTCCACCAGCACAGGGCCTGACACAGCGTGCAATCTCATGAACCGGGAGATCATGACCAGAGCCAAAATCAAGAGTCGAACATTTAACCAACTGAGCCATCCAGGCGTCCCAAGATTTTATTTTAATTTTTTTTTTAACGTTTATTTATTTTTGAGACAGAGACAGAGCATGAACGGGGGAGGGTCAGAGAGAGGGAGACACAGAATCGGAAACAGGCTCCAGGCTCTGAGCTGTCAGCACAGAGCCCGACGCGGGGCTTGAACTCACAGACCGCGAGATCATGACCGGAGCCGAAGTCGGCCGCTTAACCGACTGAGCCACCCAGGTGCCCCCCGAGATTTTATTTTAAAGTGATCTCTATAGCCGACGTGGCGTTCGAACCCACAGCCCTGAGATCGAGAGTTGCATGCTTTGTGGACTGAGCCAGCCAGGCGCCCCCAATACACTTCCCTCTAAACACCTCAGCATGCAGGTGCGCCTGGGTGGCTCAGTTAAGCCTCTAACTCTGGATTTTGGCTCAGGTCTAATCTCACAGTTTGTGGGATCGGCCCCCATGTCGGGCTCCATGTTGACAGCATGGAGGCTGCTTGGGATCTTCTCTCTCCCTCTTTCTCTGCCCCTCCCCTGCTCGCTCTCTCTCTCTCTCTCTCACTCAAAATAAATAAATAAACATTAAACGCTCCAGCATGCGCATTAGCTAGAATCTAGTATTTTTGTACAGCCCTTTTTTTAGGTATAATTTTTATGCACTAAAATGCATAAATCATATCTTTTTTTTAATGTTTCCTTATTTTTGAAACAGAGACAGAGCATGAACGGGGGAGGGTCAGAGAGAGAGAGGGAGACACAGAATCCAAATCAGACTCCAGGCTCTGAGCTGTCAGCACAGAGCCGGATGGGGGCTTGAATTCACGGGACTTGAGATCGTGACCTGAGCCGAAGTTGGACGCTTCATTGACTGAGCCACCCAGGCGCCCCTGCATAAATCATATATTTTTTTAAAAATTTTAGGGGCTTCTAGGTGGCTCAGCAGGTTGAACACCTGACTTCAGCTCAGGTCATGATCTCACAGTGTGTGGGTTCAAGCCCCACGTCAGGCTCTGCGTTGACAGCAGGTAGCCTGCTTCAGATTCGCGCGCTCTCTCTCTCTCTCTCTGCCCCTCCCCCCCACCTCATTAAAATTTTTTTAATGCTTATTTATTTTGAGAGAGAGAGATAGCAAGCAAGGGAGGGGCAAAGAGAGGGAGAGAGAATCCCAAGCAGGCTGTGCACTGTCAGCGTGGGCTCCAACTCCCACACACACGTGAGATCATGACCTGAGCTGAAGTCGGATGCTTAACCGACCGAGCCATCCAGGCGTCCCCATCGAGTGCTTTTATTCACTTAGTATTTCTTTTAATTAAGTGACAATATAAATTTTTAAAAGGAAGCTTAACGCTACTCTTGGAATCATGAGTTTGAAATGCTAGTTACATGTTTTCTTCTACACCCCATTAAAATAAACGCAGACGGTCCCTGACTCATGAGGGTTTCACTTACAATTTTCCGACTTTACAATGGTGTGAACGTGAGAGCCAGTCAGTAGAAGCTCTACTTGGAATTTGGAATTTTTTTTTTTAATTTTTTTTTCAACGTTTATTTATTTTTGGGACAGAGAGAGACAGAGCATGAACGGGGGAGGGGCAGAGAGAGAGGGAGACACAGAATCGGAAACAGGTTCCAGGCTCTGAGCCATCAGCCCAGAGCCTGACGCGGGGCTCGAACTCACGGACCGCGAGATCGTGACCTGGCTGAAGTCGGACGCTTAACCGACTGCGCCACCCAGGCGCCCCGAGGAATTTGGAATTTTGATCTTTTCCCGGGCTGGCGATACGTCGTGCTATCCTCTCGTGACGCGGGGTAGTGGTGGCCATCCGCAGCTCCCAGTCAGCCACGCGATCGCCGGCGTCAACGACAGACTCACCTACAACCCTTGTGTTCCCGTACAACCATTTTGTCACTTTCAGTACGGTATTCAATCAATCACATGAGGTATTCCACACTCTATTGTAAAATAGATGTTGCGTTCGATGACTTTGCCCCACTGCAGGCTGGGATAAGTGTTCTGAACACATTTCAGGTAGGCTCGGCTAAGCCATGATGTTCAGTAGTTTGGGTGTATCACACGCATTTTCAAATTAAAATAGTTTCAACTTAATGGGTTCATCACAACAGAACCCCATCCTCAGTCGAGGAAGACCTACCGGTACATAACTCTCGGAGTTCAAAGCGAACATCCAAGTACACTCTGAGACCATCCCATCACTACGTGTGATGTTTGGGGCCCACGCTCAGCGAAACGTGGGCATGATGGTTAATAGCGTGGGCTTTGCAGGCAGAGAAGCCCGGTCTGCGGGCCCCAGCTTTATCATTCGCTAACTCACGATCTCGGGCAATTACCTTCATCTCTGCACTTCCGTTTACTGATTTGTCCAATGGGAATAACAGAAGTTCCAACCCCTCGTAATATGGTTGTGGAAATGACATGACCTCATGGGAAGGCAGAGTCAGCACTCAGTACATGTTAGCTTTGATCCTGCTACAGTTGGAATCCTGCCTCTCCTGTTACACTGCATTGTGCCAGTTGTGCCAGTGGTTCTCACACTTTAGTGTGCTCCAAAGGGCTAGTGAAATACGGATTGCCGGGCCCACCCCCAGGGCTCTGATTGAGGAAGTGTGGGGTGGGGACCAAGAATATGCATTTCTATCATACATGTAGGAATGCTGATGCTGTTGTTCTTGGGACCACACTTTTTTTTTTTTTTTTAAGTTTATTTGAGACAGATAGAGAGAGAGAGAGAGAGAGCAGGGGAGGGGCCCAGAGGGAGGGGAACAGGGCATCTGAAGGGAGGCTTTGTGCCAACAGCAGACAGCCTGATGCGGGGCTCGAACTCACCATGAGATCATGACCTGAGTTGAAGTCAGATGCTTAACCCACTGAGCCATCCAGGTGCCCCTTTAAAACATTTTTTTTTTTTTTGGGGCGCCTGGGTGGCGCAGTCGGTTAAGCGTCCGACTTCAGCCAGGTCACGATCTCGCGGTCCGGGAGTTCGAGCCCCGCGTCGGGCTCTGGGCTGATGGCTCAGAGCCTGGAGCCTGTTTCCGATTCTGTGTCTCCCTCTCTCTCTGCCCCTCCCCCGTTCATGCTCTGTCTCTCTCTGTCCCAAAAATAAATAAACATTGAAAAAAAAAATTAAAAAAAAAAAAACAAAACATTTTTTTTTTAACGTTTATTTATTTTTGAGACAGAGAGAGACAGAGCATGAACGGGGGAGGGGCAGAGAGAGAGGGAGACACAGAATCGGAAACAGGCTCCAGGCTCTGAGCCATCAGCCCAGAGCCCGACGCGGGGCTCGAACTCACGGACCGCGAGATCGTGACCTGGCTGAAGTCGGCCGCTTAACCGACTGCGCCACCCAGGCGCCCCAAACATTTTTTTTTTTTTAATAGGACTTCCCTCAGCCTCCTTTTCAGTTCAACAAATTTATGACTTTGTTCTTCAGGCCAGGAACTTTTTAGATAGAAAAATATGTTTCATTTTGATGGGTACATAGTATCCCGTCACTGTGGCTCTTTACAGCTCATTTAATCGTTCTATTAATGCTGGCCATTTGTCTTGTCTCCATTTATTATTATTATTATTAAAAATAACCCTTTTACATTAGATTTTTCTGTATATAACAGTATTTCTCTGGGGTAGATTCTCAAAAGTGAAACTTGAAGGATGCGCGTTCTTTGAGTGCTGATACGTAACCACATAATTTTCCGAAAGGTGTTTTGTTTCACCAGTTTAGTGCACCTGCAAAGTGTGTGTGCTTCACAGCACCCTCCTCAGCACTGGGTATAATCATTTTTGATCATTTGCTTAGTGAGTGGAAACGTATCCAATCTGGATTATCTAAACGTTTCTAACAGCTTTACTGAGATATACATTGCTTCACATAACCGTATACTGTAATCGGTTTTCTGTATAATCAAAGATAAGTATGCCCTGTATTACAGTCAACTCTAGAACACCTTTATCACCCCATAAAGGAATCTGGTACTCTGTAGCTGTCACTCCCTACCCTTCCATCCTCACCCTACCCCCACCAGCCCTAAGAAACTTCCAGTCTACATCCTGTCTCTATAGATTTCCCTATTCTGGGCATTTTGTGTGAATGGAATCATATAACATGTGGCCCCGGTGACTGGCTTCTTTCTCTTAGCATAATATTCTTTTTTTTTTTTTTTTAATTTTTTTTTTCAACGTTTATTTTTATTTTTGGGACAGAGAGAGACAGAGCATGAACGGGGGAGGGGCAGAGAGAGAGGGAGACACAGAATCAGAAACAGGCTCCAGGCTCTGAGCCATCAGCCCAGAGCCCGACACGGGGCTCGAACTCACGGACCGCGAGATCGTGACCTGGCTGAAGTCAGACGCTTAACCGACTGCGCCACCCAGGCGCCCCTCTCTTAGCATAATATTCTTAAGGGTCACCCATGTTGTAACACGGATCAGTATCTTATCCCTTTTTATGGCCGAATAATATTATTTCATTGGGTGGACATACAATGCTTTGTTTATCCACGTGTCCATTGATGGAAATCCAGCGCATTTCCTTTTTTTAATTTTAATTTTTTGCTACTATGAACAATGCTGCTCTAAGCATTTGTGTCAAGTTTGTGTGTGTGTGTGTTTATTTTTGAAAGAGAGAGAGAGAGTGGGAGACACAGAATCGGAAGCAGGCTCCAGGCTCTGAGCTGTCAACACAGAGCCCGACGCGGGGCTCGAACTCACAGACCGCGAGATCATGACCTGAGCCGAGGTCAGACGCCCAACCGACTGAGCCACCCAGGCGCCCCATTGGGTCAAGTTTTTGAGCACACATATGTTTTCATTTCTCTTGAGTAACAGGGACTATAACACTGTAGGTCGTTTGGTAACTCTGTTTAATTCATGACAGAACTGCCAGCCTGTTACCCAAAGTGACTATACCATTTTACGTTCCACCAGTAACGCGTGAGGGTTCTGATTCTCCACATCCACACCAATATTTACTCTTTTCCTGTTTTGTTTGTTTTTTTGTTCTTTGTTTTATTATAGCCTCCTAGTGGGTGTGAAATGGTATCTCATTGAGGTTTTGACGTGCATTTCCGATGGCTAAGGATTTTGAGCATCTTTTAATGTACTTATTGGTCATTTGTACATGTTCTTTGGAGAAAAAAGTCCTTTGCCCATTTAAAAAAATGTTTGAGTTGTAAAAGTTCTTTATGTATTGGGGCGCCTGGGTGGCTCAGTCGGTTAAGCAGCCGACTTCGGCTCGGGTCATGATCTCGCCGTCCGTGAGATCGAGCCCCGCGTCGGGCCCTGTGCTGACGGCTCAGAGCCTGGAGCCTGTTTCCGATTCTGTGTCTCCCTCTCTCTGACCCTCCCCCATTCATGCTCTGTCTCTCTCTGTCTCAAAAAATAAATAAACGTTAAAAAATTTTTTTAAAAAGTTCTTTCTGTATCTTAGATATAAATTCTTTATCAGAGGCAGGATTTTCAAATGTTTTCTCCTCCTCCGTGTGTTACTTTTTTTTACCTTTTTGATGATGTCTTTGGTGCACAACAGTTTTGAATTTTGATGAAGCCAAATTTATCTATTTTTCCTTTGGCTGCTTGGACTTTTGGTGAAATAGTTAAGAAAGCATTGCCAAAGCTACAGTCAAGAAGAATTATCCCTGTGTTTGTTTGTTTTTTTAAGTTTATTTATTTTTGAGATGGAGGAGGGGGAGGGTCAGAGAGAGAGAGAGAGAGAGAGAGAGAGAGAATCCCAAACAGGCTCTGCACTGTCAGCGTGGAGCTCAACTTGGGGCTCGAACTCACAAACCGTGAGATCATGACCTGAGCCAAATCAAGAGTCAGATGCTTAACTGACTGAGCCATCCAGGCGCCCCTCCCTATTTCTTTTTAAAAGTTGTATCGTTTTGGCTCTTACATTTAAGTCTTTCGTCCATTTTGAGTTCTTATTTGCATGTCATGTGAGGTAAGGGTACGCCCAGAAAAGAGTTAACATAGCAGGCCCAAACGACTAACCTTGTAAAAGGCTGCTTGCAAGGTTGGCCTGTGGCTGGAGTTTGAGAGCGTAGGTTTCAGGAGGATTCCCATCATTAATTGCTACCAGGGGCACACACTTCTTAAAAGGCTTGTACAAACACTATGGGTTCTGCTGAACACCCGATTTCCTTCTAGGAGTTTGGAATGTCCCTAGCTGGCAACATTTCATAGGTGTCGTCACAATTCATTGCTGGGAGAATTAGATATGTGTTTCCACCAGGACAAGCCTCTTGGAATCTTGTATCTGGTTGCCCTGGATTTCATTCCATGTGTCTTTCTTCTCCCTTTGCTGATTTTTGGCTTGTTTCCTTTCAGCCGTGACTGTGACTATATGCTGAGTCCTATGAGTCTTCCTAGTGAATCATTGAACTTGAGGATGGTCTTGGGGGCCCCTAACACGGGGCCCAACTTCATCCTTTTGCATGTGGATATCCAGGTGTCCCAACGCCATTTATTGAAAAGATTCCCAGGGCACATGTGTGGCTCAGTCAGTTAAGCGTCTGACTTAGGTTCAGGTCATGATCTCACAGTTTGTGGGTTCGAGCTCCACGTCGGGCTCTGGGCTGACAGCTCAGAGCCTGGAGCCTGCGTCGGATTCTGCTTCTCCCTCCTCTCTCTGCTCCTCCCCCACTCACGCCCTATCTCTCCCTGTCTCAAAAATAAGTAAACATTTAAAAAAATGTTTTTAGGGGCGCCTGGGTGGCGCAGTCGGTTACGCGTCCGGCTTCAGCCAGGTCACGATCTCGCGGTCCGGGAGTTCGAGCCCCGCGTCGGGCTCTGGGCTGATGGCTCGGAGCCTGGAGCCTGTTTCCGATTCTGTGTCTCCCTCTCTCTCTGCCCCTCCCCCGTTCATGCTCTGTCTCTCTCTGTCCCAAAAATAAATAAACGTTGAAAAAAAAAATGTTTTTAAAGAAAAAAAAGATTCCCTATCGATTTGTTTTGGAAAATCAGTTGTTATAAATCAGTTGACTGTAAATTTGGGGATTTATTTCTGGACTCTCAATTCAATCCTATTGATCTACATGCTTATTCTTATGCTATTACAACACTGTCTTGATTACTGTGGTTTTGTAGAGAGTTTTTGAAATAGGGAGGTGTGAATCCCCTAACGTTGTTCTTCTTTTTCAAAAACGTTTTATGAATCTCTGCATAGAAACCAACTTGCGATTTTGATAGGGATTGCACTGAACCTGTTGATCAGTTTGGGAAGTATTGCCAACTTAACAATATTAACCGTTTGGATCCATGAACATGGGATGCATTTCCTCTTATTCAGAACTTTATTTTCTTTCAACAATGCTTTCTAATTTCAAAGTATACATTTTGCACTTCTTTTGTTAAATTTATTTCTAAGTATTTTCTTCTTTCTCGGTGCTGTTGTGAGTGAAATTGTTTTCCTAGTTTCCTTTTGGGATTGGTCTCTACAAACGTATAAAAATACAATTGCCTTTTGTCGTTTGCTCTTTTACCCTCCAACCTTGCTGAACTCAATATTACTTCCAACAGTTTTCGGTGAATTCCTTAGGATTTTCTATATACGAGGTCTGCAAACCTATCTAATCTGTCCTTTATGTAATTTTTTTGCCTAATTGCCCTGGCTAGAAACCTCTAGTACAACGTGGAAGAGAAGTGGTAAGAGTAGACTTCCTTGTCTTATTCCTGGTTTTAGGGGGAAAGCTTTCAATCTTTCATCATTAAGTATGATGTTAGCTGTGGATTTTTTGTAGATGTCCTATATATCATATTGAGGAAGTTCCCTTCTGTTCCTACTTTGTAAAGTGTTTCTATCATGAAGATGTTTTGCATCTTGTCAAATGCTCTTTTTTTCACATCTATTGGGATGATCGTGTGGTTTTTGTCTTTTATTGATATGGTGTATTACATTGATTCATTTTTTTCTTTAAGGTGTATTTATTTATTTTGAGAGAGAGAAAGAGAGTGAGTAGGGGAGGAGCAGAGAGAGACAGAGTCACAAGCAGGCTCCATACTTTCAGCGCAGAGCCCGATGAGGGGCTTGAACCTAAGAATTGTGAGATCGTGACCTGAGCCAAAATCGAGAGTCAGATGTTTGACTGACTGAGCCACCCAGGTGCCCCTACACTAATTCATTTTCATATGTCAACCCAAATTTGTATTCCTTTTTAAAAAATATTTTAATGTTTATTTATTTTTGAGAGAGAGCATGAGATGGGGAGAGGCAGAGAGAGAGGTAGACACAGAATCTAAAACAGGCTCCAGGCTCTGAGCTGTCAGCACAGAGCTGTCCTGGGGCTCGAACCCACATACTGCGAGATCTGAGCCGAAGTCATTCGCCCAGCTGACTGAGCCACCCAGGCACCCCCCTCACAACTTCGTATTCCTAATAAATCTCACTCGGTCACAGTTTGATATTAGATTTCCTAGTGTTTTGTTGAGGATTTTGTATCTCTATTTATAAGAGATATTAGTCTGTAATTTTCTTACGTCATTTTTTTCTAGTTTTTGGTATCAGGGTGACGCTGACCTCATTTAATGAGTTGGGAAGTATTCTTTTTTCTATTTTTTGGAAGAGTTTGTGAAGAACTACTATTAATTCTTTAAGTAGTTGCAGAATTAACCAGTGAAACCATACAGATCTGGGCTTTTCTCTGTGGGAAGTTTTTGCTACGTGTGTTTTTAAGCACTTGAAATGTAGCTAGCATGACTGAAAAACTGGACTTCTAATTTCATTTAATATATAACAAGCCACAGATGGCTATTGTTGACCATATTGGACAAAAGAAGTCTTGCTTGGACAGTGGTTCTCAATGGGGTGATACTGCCCCCTGTCGTCATTTTGGAAGTTTGTGGGGGTTTTGAATCTCACTGTGAATGAAGGCAGGGCCCTTACAGGGTGAGGGCCAAGTCATCCTGCTATGTGCAATGTTGTCCTGCATGAAGAATAATTTTCCTATACCCAAGGGGCCTGTCAGTGTCCCTCCCTGCTAGACATCTAACAATACGTGCCAAAAATCTAACTTCATTTTACATGTAAACTCAAGATATATCTTGCTTGATGGGGTGCCTGGGTGGCTCAGTCAGTTGAGCATCTGACTTCGGCTCAGGTCACGATCTCACTGTCCATGAGTTCAAGGCCTGCGTTGGGCTCTGTGCTGACAGGTTGGAGCCTGGAGCCTGCTTCAGATTCTGTGTCTCCCTCTCTCACCGTCCCTCCCCCGCTCATGCTCTCTGTCTCTCTCTGTCTCTCTCTGTCAAAGATAAATAAACATTAAAAAAATGTTTTTAAGATATATCTTGCTTGCTGTTAATCTGCACCAAATTTTCCAGGAATTCAACTATTATTTACGTTGCAGGAAGACTGTGTTTTGTTTTCTTTGGATCTCTCCCAAGAGCTGCTCACTATATTTGGAAAATCCCCTCACTGAAGGCATCCCTTATAGTAAAACCTAGAAGGCTGCACCGTAGCTGCCTCGTTCACTGTGATTCTAAATATATGTCAAAAGGCGGAGTACATATACACATACCTCTTTGAAATTATCAAATATAAAGAAAAAAGTTCAACATTTGTTCATATTATAATTGTCTTCTCATAAATCCAGACTATGTCATTGCAAGCAGGTGTAAATCTCTAACTCTTTCCTTATATCTTCTAGGGAAATCACACCTTAACATTTGCATATGTAGGTACTTCTTTCCTTTTCTTTTAATGTTTGTTTATTTATTTTTGAATGAGAGAGAGAAAGAGAAGGGGTGTGTGAGCGGGGGAGGGACAGAGAAAGAGGGAGACAAAGAATCCCAAGCAGGCTCCAAGCTGTCAGTACAGAGCTCTTTTGGGGCTTAACCCATGAACCACGAGATCATGACCTGAGCCAAAATCAGAGATTGGACGCTTTACTGACCGAACCACCCGGGCACCCCTTAAGTACATATTTAAACTTTTTGAAATGTTTATTTATTTCGAGAAAGAGAGAGACAGAGTGTGAATGAGAGAGAGGGAGACACAGAATCCGAAGCAGGCTCCAGGCTCTGAGCTGTCAGCACAGAGCCTGACGCGGGCCTCAAACCCACGAACCGAGAGATCGTGACCTGAGCCAACTGAGCCACCCAGGTACCCCTTAAGCACATATTTCAAATAGAGTTTATTTGTCTTTTTCTCCTTTATAAGTACAGTTCAAGTATAGCCGTATTTACTCAAGCTGAATATACATTTACTCTATGGTTCAGCTATGGGCTATCTCACCAAAGAAGGTACGTATTAACGTCCACAAAAGGAGTTGTATAAAAATGTTGCTCATAATAGCCCCAGAGCGGGAACAACCCAAACCAACAGGAGAATTAATACGTTATGGCCTAGTTACACAACTGGAGAGCAACGACCAGTATGTAACAACATGGATGAATCTCACAGATTCACTCACTTCTGAAAGAGGCCAGACACAAAAAAGGACATACATTATAATTCTATGTATATGAGGCTCAAGGACAGGAAAAACTGACATGATGGTAGAAGTGAAACTAACAAGTGGGTGCACTTACTTGTATGTATGTTGCCTTGCCTTTCAATAGTAATCGTAAGAAGGACACATTATTGAACACACACTACATGAAATGCATTGAGGGAGGAGCGCCTGGGTGACTCAGTGGGCTAAGCATCCGACTTTGGCTCAGATCATGATCTCATGGTTCATGGGTTTGGGCCCCGCATCGGGCTCTGTGCTGACAGCTTGGAGCCTAGAGCCTGCTTTGGGTTCCGTGTCTCCCTCTCTCTCTGCCCCTCCCTGACTTGTGCACGCGCTCTCTCTCTCTCTCTCTCAAAAGTAAATAAATATTTTTAAAAATGAGAAACAAGAAAAAAGAAATGCATTGAAAGAGATACTAAAATGTATTAAAGATACTATAGCCCTGGGTGCCTGGGTGGCTCAGTCAGTTAAGTATCTGACTTTGGCTCAGGTCATGATCTTGCCGTCTGTGAGTTTGAGTCTTGCATGGAGTCTCACATCAAGTCTCGCATTGGGTGAGCACGAGCCCTGCTTCTGGTGAACGTGAGCCCCGCTTTGGGTGCGCCACTCTTCCCTCTCTCTCTTTCTCTCTGTCCCCTGCCCCTTGTGGGAGTCTCTCTCCGCCCTTGCTCGCTTGAGCCCTCTCTCTCAATTTAAAAAAAAAAAAAAAAAAAAGAGGGACGCCCGGGTGACTCTGTTAGTTAAGCGTCCGACTTCGACTCAGGTCGTGATCTCGCGGTTTGTGAGTTCAAGCCCCGTGTCAGGTTCTGTGCTGACAGCTCAGAGCCTGGAGCCTGCTTCAGATTCTGTGTCTCCCTCCCTCTCTTTCTGACCCTCCCCCATGTGTGCTCCGTGTCTATCTCTCTCTCTCAAAAATAAATACAACATTACCAAAAAAAATTTTTTTAAGATATTTGGTTTAAAAATGGGGCACCGGATCCACCAGAACTGAGGCCTCCACGGCTGGAGGGAGTGAGAGAGAGCGTGGTACCTAGGATTCAGTCCCAGAGAGCAGTCTTAAGGCAACCCTCCCCCCGCCCATCGCCATGCTCAGTCCTGTCTCCTCTCAGTCTGCTCCCCTCTTACAATTATAATGTATCTCACTTTACCAACAATGAAGCAACAGAAAGAGAAATCAAGGAATCGATCCCATTTACAATTGCACCAAACACCATAAAATACCTAGGAATAAATCTAACAAAAGAGGTGAAAAATCTATACACTAAAAGATATAGAAAGAAATTGAAGACACAAAAAAATGGAAAAAGATTCCAAGCTCCTGGATAGGAAGAATAAAAATTGTTAAAATGTCAATACTACCCAAAGCAATCTACAGGTTCAATGCAATCGCTATCAGAATATCACCAGCATTCTTCACAGATCCAGAACAAACAATCCTAAAATTTGTATGGAACCAGAAAAGACCCCGAATAGCCAAAGCAATCTTGAAAAAGAAAACCAAAGCAGGAGGCATCACAATCCCGGACTTCAAGCTGTATTACAAAGCTGTAATCATCAAGACAGTAGGGTACTGGCACAAGAACAGACACTCGGTTCAATGGAACAGTATAGAGAACCCAGAAACGGACCCACAAATGCATGGCCAACTAATCTTTGACAAAGCAGGAAAGAACATCCAATGGAATAAAGACAGTCTCTTCAGCAAGTGGTGCTGGGAAAACTGGACGGCGACATGCAGAAGAATGAACCTGGACCCCTTTCTTACACCAGACACAAAAATAAACTCAAAACAGATGAAAGACCTAAATGTAAGACAGGAAGCCATCCAAATCCTCGAGGAGAAAGCAGGCAAAAACCTCTTTGATCTTGGCTGCAGCAACTTCTCACTCAACACGTCTCCGGAGGCAAAGGAAACAAAAGCAAAAATGAACTACTGGGACCTCATCAAAATAAAAAGCTTCTGTACATCGAAGGAAACAATCAGCAAAACTAAAAGGCAACCAACAGAATGGGAGACGATATTTGCAAATGACGTATCAGAAAAAGGGTTAGTATCCAAAATCTATAAAGAACTTATCAAACTCAACACCCAAAAACAAATAATCCGGTGAAGAAATGGGCAAAAGACATGAATAGACACTTCTCCAGAGAAGACATCCAGATGACCAACCGACACGTAAAAAAATGCTCACCATCACTCATCATCAGGGAAATACAAATCAAAACCACAATGAGATACCACCTCACATCTGTCATAATGGCTAACATCAACAACTCAGGCAACAACAGATGTTGGCGAGGATGCGGAGACAGAGGATCTCTTTTGCATTGCTGGTGGGAATGCAAAGTGGTGCAGCCACTCTGGAAAACGGTATGGAGGCTCCTCAAAAAATTAAATAGAACTACCCCACCACTCAGCAATTGCACTACTAGGCATTTGTCCAAGGGATACAGGTGTGCTGTTTCGAAGGGACACATGCACCCCCATGTTTATAGCAGCACTATCAATGATAGCCCAAGTATGGAAAGAGCCCAAATGTCCGTTGATGGATGAATGGATAAAGAAGATGTGGTACACACACACACACACACACACACACACACACAGTGGAGTATTACCCGGCAATCCAAAAGAATGAAATCTTGCCATTTGCAACTATGTGGAATGGAACTAAAGGGTATTATGCTAAGTGAAATTAGTTAGTCAGAGAAAGACAAATACCATATGACTTCGCTCATATGAGGACTTTAAGACACAGAACAGATGAACATAAGGGAAGGGAAGCAAAAATCATATAAAAACAGGGAGGAGGACAAAACAGAAGAGACTCACAAATATGGGGAACAAACGGAGGGTTCCTGGAGGGGTTGTGGGACGGGGGGGATGGCCTAAATGGGTAAGGGGCATTAAGGAATCTACTCCTGAAATCATTGCTGCACTAGATGCTAACTAACTTGGATGCAAATTTGAAAAAATAAAATTAAAAAGAAAATAACGTATCCCGCTTTGCTCAACATTACAAAGAAAAACAACGTATCCAGAAGAGTCTTCTGTGGCCTCCGAATTAGAGGATCTGTCACTAGCTGAGCCATCACCTGCATTTTCAGAGTCTTGGTTTTCTCATCTGTAGAATGAGGTTAGTAGTAACTGCTTTTCCTGCCTGCCTACAAGTTTGTCACGAGTTTCAAATGCCTTTGTGCGTTTGAAATTGCTGTTCAAATGCCAGTGATGACTAACACCTTTCGGCTTGCCGGTTGCATTATTACAGGCCTTCAGAGAGAAGCCATCTGCCGAGGGGTGTGTGATGCCCACATGAACTGTACGCACCAGACTGATCAAAGCTCTGCCAGGGTGCGCTTCCTGCTCTGCCACCATCAAGGAGCCCATCAAAATCTAGGCATTGACAAAATTCACCTATTAAAAATGCCCACGTTACGCTTGGCTCCAGTTACGAGGCCTCGTTCTGCCCTTAAAGGAAGAAATTCTCCGCTTTTCTTTACTCTGCTGACCTCATTCCCACCCATCCTATTGAGAAGACCAAGTTTTGTTTGTTTGTTTTTTTTAACTCACGAATTGTTAGGATCTTGCTCTAAAACAGAAAAGCTCTCCACAGTTCTGAAGGCCACGAGGGAATATTTGGGTTGGAATATGGGCTAGCCGTGTGCTCTTGGGCAAGTCACTTGACCTCCTGCCTAGGCGTCACCATCCTCTTCTCTAAAGGGTTGTTGTGGGGGCACCTGGGTGGTTCAGTTGGTTGGGCGTCCGACTTCTGCTCAGGTCATGATCTCACAGTCTGTGAGTTCGAGCCCCGCGTCGGGCTCCATGCTGACAGCTCAGAGCCTGGAGCCTACTTCAGATTCTGTGTCTCCCTCTCTCTCTGCCCCTCCCCTACTTGCTCTCTGTCTCTCTCTCTCTCTCTCAAAAATAAATAAACGTGGAAAAAATTTTTATTTATTTATTTTATTTATTTTTAATTTTTTTTAATATATAAAATTTATTGTCAAATTGGTTTCCATACAACACCCAGTGCTCATCCCAAACGATGCCCTCTTCAATGCCCATCACCTACCCTCCCCCCCTCCCACCCCCCATCAACCCTCAGTTTGTTCTCAGTTTTTTTTTTGTTTTTTTTTTTTTTTAATTTTTTTTTTCAACGTTTATTTATTTTTGGGACAGAGAGAGACAGAGCATGAACGGGGGAGGGGCAGAGAGAGAGGGAGACACAGAATCGGAAACAGGCTCCAGGCTCTGAGCCATCAGCCCAGAGCCCGACGCGGGGCTCGAACTCACCGACCGCGAGATCGTGACCTGGCTGAAGTCGGACGCTTAACCGACTGCGCCACCCAGGCGCCCCTGTTCTCAGTTTTTAAGAGTCTCTTATGCTTTGGCTCTCTCCCACTCTAACCTCTTTTTTTTTTTTTTTCCCTTCCCCTCCCCCACGGGTTCCTGTTAAGTTTCTCAGGATCCACATAAGAGTGAACACATATGGTATCTGTCTTTCTCTGTATGGCTCATTTCACTTAGCATCACACTCTCCAGTAACATGGAAAAAATTTTACAAAGAGCTGCAAAATATATGAATAATGAAATAAGATACAGAAAAGCACAAAAATGTGCTAATGATTTGTGTAAGAAAAAAGGAGGGGATACATCTCTTCCATCTCTCTCTTGATATACCTCTTTGTATAAATATTGGTACATAAAAAGATACAGATATATGTGTGTATGCATATTATAAGGATTATATTGATAAGATCTATCAGAAACCTCACTATCTACACATCCTTATTGATATAACCCGTATACATATCCATACACACATATATCTGCATTCTTTCAGGTATCTTAGCTATATATACAGAGAAAGAAAATGTGGACGAGGAACACTGTAAACTGATAATTGTGTTTGCCTCTGGGGAGAGAAGCTGAGCGTCAGTGGTGGGAAAGAGATTTCTTTTTCCTCTATAGTCTTCTGTGTCATTTACATTTGTTTTAAAGTAGCCTTCACGCTCAGCACCGAGTCCAACATGGGGCTGGAACTCAACCAACCGTGAGATCAAGACCTGGGCTGAGATCAGAGTCGGATGCTTAACCGACCGAGCCACCCAGGCGCCCCTGTATCATTTACGTTGTGTGAATTAATTAATGTAATTGCATTCTGTAATCATGCACACATATTATTAAGAGAAAGACCGTCCATGTGAAAGGGTTTGACACACACTAAGCGCCTTAAAGATATTTGTGGATGTGAATCTTATTCATTAAGACTTCTATTTACCTAGGAGTTCCTGAGTGTGTTTTTATTTAAAAAAAAAAAAATAACAAAAGCTGCATCCAATGTGGCATATTAAGTTGTGACAACCCTGGATGGGTTGTGGGTCCATAGATGTTCACTAGAGTACTCTTTATTCTTGTCTCTATGTTTGAAATATTTTATAATAAAAAGTAAAATTTCATAAAATAAACGATTAATAAATAACGGATCATATTAGTAATTTATTAATAATAAATAATAAAATAAATGGTGAATAAATAAATTCAATAAAATAAATTTTATTGGGGCGCCTGGGTGGCTAAGTGGGTTAAGTGTCCGACTTCGGTTCAAGTCATGATCTCGCAGTCCGTGGGTTCGAGCCCCGCGTCGGGCTCTGCGCTGACAGCTCAGAGCCTGGAGCCTGCTTCGGATTCTGTGTCTCCCTCTCTCTCTGCCCCTCCCCTGCTCATGCTCTGTCTCTCTCTGTCTCAAAAATAAATAAAAACATTTAAAAATTTTTTTAATTTAAAAATAAAAAATAAAATAATAAATTTTATTAATAAAATTTAATAAAATCTACTACCCTACTGGGTAGTAACTGGAGGCGGATGGAAGAACAGAATTTAGAGGTGGGGCGGGGGGGCTCTGGTCATGTTCTGGTTTTGATGTGAGTCCTGGCTCTATAAGTCTGCTCACTTTACGAAAATTCATCAAGCTGTATCTGTCACTCATCTGAACCTATGTTACACTTCAAATAAAGTTTACTAAAAAAACCCTTTCCTGTTAAATTGAAATTTTTCATAATCACTTAGTAAAAGATTGGTTTAAAAAAAATTCAGTATGAGATGATTTTTTTGCAAATTATCAGGGTCTGGGGAGTAACAGGAAGCCACGCTAAAATCAGTAGCTTTCCTTTAGTGTCAATTTGCATTTCTTCATCCTCACTGACATTGATCTTTATCTCACCCAACCTCCTTCACCCTTTACCTTGGGCTCCCTTGGCAATTTCAATGCATTCTTTTTCTGTTCTGGGAGGTGATGAAGTTGATGTCGGAATCAAATGGACCTGTGGGGAGAGAGGGAAGGAGAGAGGAAGAGAGAGAGAGACAGACAGAGAGAGGGAGATGGGAAGAACAGAGATGACTGGCCAAGATGTGCAGAGAGGCCCTGCCACATTCTAATCCCAGTATACCGGTCGCTGAATGTGCCCGAGCTTTCCTGTTTCTGGGATTTTCATACTCTTTTCCCTACCCAAAGTGGCCTCCTTCTTTCCCTTCAGTCTGCTGCTAATTCCCACTTTTTTCAGAGGAGCATTGTGCTTTCAATGCTAAACACGGGCCCAGACATGCAGTAAATACTGAACGAATGAAACTACCTTTAAAAATGTAAGACAGTCCCTGTGGTGGTAAAACCCCTGCTGATGGCTCCTTCAATCCACCCGGATTTAAATCCACAGGACTAGAAGGACCTGAATGATCTGGTACGGTCTATATCTAAACTATTAATGCCTGATCACTTTGCTGATGGCACACTGGCATTCTCTTTACTCCCAGAACCTGGCCTCAGGACGTTTGCACTTGCTGTTTCTCTTTCCTAGAAGAAGAGTTAGAAATGCTCTTTCCCTGAAAGACCTTCTGCATGGCTTCCTTCTTTTTGTCATTTGGATCTCAACTCAAATGTCACCTCTTCAAAGAGGCCCTGACCTTCCTATCCAAAACAACTTTCCCACCTAACCAGCGACTTTAATAACTTTATGGTGCTTATTACTATCTGAAATTATGTTTACTTGTTAATTTATGCCACCCCACTAGACTGAGTTCCTTGGGAAGTTAGGGACCATTTCCGTCTTGTTCACTGCTGTATCCAGTGCCTAGCACACTGCTGGCTCATGATAAATGCTTGATAAATACGTATTTGTGTTATAATGAGTGAATACTAGCTAATTATTACATGCTTATTTTGTACAAGGCACTGTCTTAAATGCTTCACATATACGAAGCCATTTAACTCTCATGCAACCCCATGAGGTAGGTGCTATCACTGTCATTTTACAGTTTGGGGAGAATGAAACACAGAGAGATCAGGAAATTTGCCTAAATTCACACAAAACGGTGGAGCTAGGATTTGAATCCAAAGTCTGATTCGAAGTTTGCTGTAAGCCTAGCTCCAAAACCTAGCAGCTCATCAGCGTTACGTGAACACTTTAAAAAAGTAAACTCCCGGCCCTGAAATTCTGATTCCGCAGGCGGTGGGTGAGGATGTAGCTGAGTAACAAAACGTGACGACATCGCGCAGTACGCTGTGAGACTCTTGAGGAACCGCCTTGCCTGCCAAGGTGACGTCAGGCCGGTCTCCGCCCCTGAGTGGCGCGAAGACCACTGGGAATTGTAGTCGCCGGTGTAGTTCAGCAGCATCTCCGGGAAGTGACGTAGCGTCCCGCCTCCCTCTCTTTCCGTTTCCGCTGTGCCGACTACGCAGTGTGACTCCCGAGTTGCGACGGTGTGTTTTTCTTGGGCCTTGTTCTTTGAGGAGGGGTCGCGGGTCGGGGTACTTGCGGGGACAGTGAGAGGTGGGGGTCGAGAGGTGTCGACCCCAGTCCTTTCTTGTGGCCTGTGACTCCGGCTTTCCCCACAGGTCCCGCTGCGCCCGCCGCAGCCTCTCAGCCCGTCGCCATGTCGCGGTTTTTCACCACCGGTTCGGACAGCGAGTCCGAGTCCTCCCTGTCAGGGGAGGAGCTCGTCACCAAACCCGTCGGGGGCAACTACGGCAAACAGTGAGTGGGGGGACTGCGCGGGGGTGACCAGTCGGGGCGTGCGGCGTTCGGCAGGCTCCGCACGGCCGCGTATGTGGGAGAGGTGGGGAGGGGAGGTGGGGGCGAGAGCGAGAGCGAGTTCTCGAGAGATCGAGGAACCAGAGCAGTAGTGTTGGCGGGACAGCCTTCATGCTTCGGGGTGCTGTGAATTGTGTACCACCCGCCGGGTACAAAGGATAGAGTCAGACGTTTCCCACTGGCTGGGTCTGTTGCATCAGCTTCCTAACTGGCTTATATGTCCACAGCCTCTGTGCCACCTCTCCTCTGCTCGGCATGGGACTCCGACAAAAGTCGTGGTTATTCTGACCGCTAAAAAACGCTGCTCGCAAAAAGAAATCCAGAATGCTCGTTTGGTATTTCAGAACTGCTTGATGTGGCTCTGAAGCCCAGCCACCTGGCGTTGTGGGCTGGTTCATAAACATCTATTTAAAGATCTATTATTTTCCTTTTTTTTCGGGGGGGGGGGTGTTCTCTTAAATACCCTTTCCCTGTCTCTGCGAATTAAAATTCTTTGCATCTTTTGCAGCCGTGGAACGTTGTTTCTCCAACTTCCTTCCCACACGTGTCACCTTCACGATTTTTATATCCCTGTGCGGTTTGAAAACACATATACGTACCCATGTGTACCTACCTGCATGTGATTTTATATTATTGCCGCAATCGGAAAACCAATATGACTTCTAACATAGAAAATAATTGGAAAGGTTAATAAAATGGAAGGAAAAAAATGGAAGTGTGTTGCCAGCTGAATGCTGTCTGTGGTCTTAGTAAAGAAAAGCGCTAGTAATGGAGATGTTAAAGCCGTTAGGACTTTAACCTTGCCGTTGGCCTCTCACACGCTGGGAAACATTGCTTTCTGTGATCTAATTCAAATACCACCTTCTTAAAGCCATTTCCTTTCATTCTAGTTGTTGTACCTTTGTGTGTGTGTGTGTGTGCTTAGTTAGTTGTGTCTTCATGTAATAAGTTTTCTGATCCTGTGAATAAGCACCTTTGTTTTTGAGAGGATGGGGGTGGTCATTTTTGTAGGTGCAACAGTGACAAAAGGGCATTCTTGAAGTAGGCTTCAATAACGGAGTTATATATGATCAAGTTCCGAAGAGGAAGAGTCAAGGATGAGTGTGGTATGATGGCTTGAATAATTCCATTTTTTCTGTCCCGTCTGAGAAGGGAACTGGAGATCACTTGAAAAGACTGGAGCCAGGAAGGGAAGTTAGTGATCTCTGTTGTTTCAAACAGGCCATTGTTGCTCAGTGAGGATGAAGAAGATACCAAGAGAGTTGTCCGAAGTGCCAAGGACAAAAGGTGAGGCCAGGGGGAGGCCGGGTGCTGGGGAGTCTCTGCAGCAGTGGTGGCTTTTCTGGTGTTGGTGGGCATGTCCAGTGTGATTTTGGGCTCCCGATCTAGGTTTGAGGAGCTGACCAACCTCATCCGAACCATCCGTAATGCCATGAAGATCCGGGATGTTACCAAGTGCCTGGAAGAGTTTGAGCTCCTGGGGAAAGCATATGGGAAGGCTAAGAGCATCGTGGACAAGGAAGGTGTCCCCCGGTTCTACATCCGCATCCTGGCTGACCTGGAGGACTATCTTAATGAGGTGTGATTCCTGTGGGTAAGGGTGGATCCAGAGGGGATCGTGGTCCTAGGACCTGCTCCTAACCCACTTGCAGGGATCCTGTCGCCTCTTGGTTGTTTGCTGTGTGTACGGTACTTCCTAGAACGTAAGAAACGGGGGGATGAAGCGAGGAGAGGGACCTTTTTCGGCCAAGCATCTTAATCGTATTTGTTTTTATGTTGTTTATTTGTGGCTTCTCTTCTTTTGGTGGTAATACACAAAGGATCTGTTTTAAAAAAAATAACAAATGTGGTTGGTAAGTAGTACAGACGGTGTACAGATAGCAAAACTCATAGTGTGTGCTGAAGCCTGGAGTTTAAGAAGATACCGCTTAGTCACAGCCCCCTCTTCCCCCTTTCTGCCCTCTTCTTTCCTTTAGCTGTGGGAAGATAAGGAAGGGAAGAAGAAGATGAACAAGAACAACGCCAAGGCCCTGAGCACCCTGCGTCAGAAGATCCGAAAATACAACCGAGATTTTGAGTCCCATATTACAAATTATAAGCAGGTAGGGATGCCGGAGGCAGACCTTCTGCCCTGTGGGGACGGTGACTCCAGGAGTGAGACAGAAGCGTTTGCAAACGGAAGGTGTGGCTAGAGAAGGAATCAGGTCATGACTCTCTGGGGTGAGGGGGTAGGCCGGGGTGGTGCTTGGCAGGCCTCGTGAATTATCCTCTCGTTTCCCTTTGTCAAGAACCCTGAACAGTCTGCAGATGAAGATGCTGAGAAGAATGAGGAGGATTCAGAAGGTGAGAGGGGCCCCCCTTACTGCAGGCGGTTAGAGGCCCAGAGCTAGGGCTTCCCTCGTCCTGGCTTCTTCGCTGCCCTCAGCTTTGCTCTTCACCATCCGGCTCTCTCCTCGCTCCTCTGCCACCAGCCTCTTCGGATGAGGATGAGGATGAGGATGGAGTCAGCGCTGCAGCTTTCCTGAAGAAGAAACCAGAAGCCCCTTCGGGAGACAGTCGCAAGTTCCTCAAAAAAATGGAGGTAAGAGCCAGGGTGAGACTACGAAGGGTGATTTGCCTCCTGTGGACCGTTCTTGGGTTTTTGGGGAGAAGACTCCCAGAACCCTAGGGCTGGGAGGGGTGGGGTTAGTAGAGTCCGGTTTGGAAACAGGCTTCTCCTTGGATTAGAGCGCTGAGCGACCTGGGACAGAGAGAACAGAATAGATTCGGGGCCCAGCTCTGCCCCTGGGGAGCTGTGTGTCCCTGGAGCAAGCCAGCCCTTCGCTCTGGGCCTTGGCGGTCCAGTCCAGCTCCTAATATGCCGATTCACAAATGACCACTCGTGTTCTGCTCCTGAGAGACTCTGGAACGTGTGTCAGCTGGCAGAGCGGGTCGGCCAATCGGCCTCCTCATCTTCTTCCTGCCGATTCTCTTGTTTCTGTAAGGATGAAGATGAGGACTCGGAAGATTCAGAGGATGATGAAGATTGGGACACGGGTTCCACATCTTCTGATTCAGACTCAGAAGAGGAAGAAGGAAAACAGACCGTGCTGGCCTCAAGATTCCTTAAGAAGTAAGAAAAGTAGTGGTGCTTCAGGCGACAGTGGGGAGGGTGGGAAAGCCTGGCGTCATCTTGAAGGCTGTTGCTTTCTCCACGGAATCCTTGCGGGTTGTTCAGGCCAGCGGGGGGACCTCGGGATCAAGTATGTTGGGTGGCTAAGGGCACAAAGCTAATGTGTCTCACGAGATTGAGGATGGGATTTGAAAGCCTCGGAGGCAAATATTTAACCGGGACATGACTCCCCGCGTGTGGACTGAGTGTGAATCTCTTTCTGGCACCAACCAGCCATGCCTGCGATCCTGGACAAGCTCCTTAACCTTTCCAGGTTCTCTCATCTAAAATGAGGGTTACTTGACCCTGCCTCCAAGGGTAGCTAAGAACGATGACATAGGGAAGTGGCTGAGCCTGGGGCCAGCACACGGCACTGCCACTCTGACCCCTCTCCCTGAGAACGTCGTAGTATGTAAAACAGACCACGGCAAGTCTTCCTGAACTTGGCCGGGACCGTCTTGGAATGGGGAAGGAGTCTGGTTTGGATTCTGGTTCCAGCCCTTAGTCCTGTGGTAGCTGTCAACTTTGCTACGTCACTGAATCTCCACAGGCTTCTGTTTATTCCTCTGAGGTCAAGGTGAAGAGCTGCCCCTGTGCACCTGGCAGGGGTCCAGTGTGGAGCTCACTGGTAACAGTGTTGCTTTCCTATAGGAACTGTTGCTGTTCTTGGGATTTGCTCTGCTTTCAGAAGTTAGGGTTGTGTTGCTTTAGGAGGTAGTGAGTTCCCTGACACTATAGAGGACCAGGCACAGGCTAGTCTGAGAAGCATTTTTTATTCTGTGCTCCCCTTGACCGGTCAAGTCCAGTGAACATGTGTATCTGATTCGCGTTTACGCACAACACTTCTGACACCATACTTGTGGGTTTTTTTTTTTCTTCACACCTTCCACTTTCTCCAACTGTCCGGACACCAGCGTGGTGTTCAACATGCAGTTCGGTTCTGAAACTACCCAGAGTTAACTGCAGACCCCACAAGACTGCCCGCATCTCAGACACCAGTGGCAAGTCCAAGTTTGGCTCCTGGACTTCTGACCAACCAGCTGTAAATTCAGAGTTTCCACAACCCCCTCCTCAGTTGAGAATTTGCTAGAACAGCCCAAAGAACTTGGGAAAGCACTTTACCTGCTATTGTCCATTTATTAGAGGGGACAACTCAGGAACAGCCGGTTGGAAGAAATGCGTAGGGCAGAGTATGGGAGAGCAGGCACAGAGCTCCCGTTCCCTCTGGGTGCCCCTCGTTCCTGGTACCTTGATACATTCACCAACCAGGGAGCTTTCTAGACTTCATCATTTAGGGATTTTGGTGGAGGTTTCATTACCTTAGCATGATGGATTAAGTCATTGATGTCAGTCTCTCTAGCCCTTCTTCCCATCTTAGTGGTCATGGTGGGGCTGAACATTCCAAAACCCCAATCATGCCGTCATCTTTCTGGCAACCAGCCCCCCTCCCTTTCCCTGGGCAACCACTGATTTGCTTTCTATCCCTAGAAAAGTTCGTGTTTTCTAGACTTTTACATAAATGGAATCACAGTATGTTACTTGATTGGGAGGGATTTGGCTTCTTTCACTCAGAATAATTATTTTGAGATTAAATTCATTCTTTTACTTCTCACTTTTTTCCTACTTTTTAACCCATTTCTAGATTGTCTTTTTTCTTCTCAGTTTGTTTCTCTACTGGCTTGGGAGTTACATCCTATCCTTTTGGAGATTACCCTTGATGCATATTTTTTTAAACATGAAATTTTATTTTGTATACCTAGCCCAAAAAACACCTAAAATCAGATTTAGTTAAAATTCCAGTTGACAGAGGTCGGGTTAACTATAGGATCCACAGAGGTCTTTGACATTGAGTTTGACTTCATAGTGTCAAAGAATAATCCAGAGACGCTGTTTTACTTGTATCACAAGATCAATTAAAAAAGTTTTTTTTCCATTTTTAATGTTAATTTTTGTTTTTGAGGGAGAGAGAGAGAGCACGAGCATAGGAGGGGCAGAGAGAGAGGGAGACACAGAATCCGAAACAGGCTCCAGACTGAGCTGTCAGCACAGAGCCCAATGCAGGGCTCGAACCCACAAACTGAGATCGTGACCTAAGCCAAAGTCGGACACTCAACCAACTGAGCCACCCAGGCACCCCACACAAGACCAGTTTTTAAGATTGACTTCCAACCAAGAAAAAGAAAAAGATCTAAATAAGAAAAAGGAACAAGGAGAAAGACAAAAACCACAGATGATATGGAACAGTGAATTCTGATTGCACGTATCTTCTCATGAACTAAGCCAACCAGCATTAGTGTTAGTTGTTAATGGGTTTTCTAGAAGCATGATAGTTTTTCCATAATGTTTGCAGGATCCTTTTTCACCATCTCCATAGTAAGCCAGTCTATATACCCTTTTTCTCAGAATTTCTCAGCTTTGTTTTTTTTTTTCAATGTCTTAAATTTATTTATCTTGAGAGAAAGAGCATGAGTGCGTGAGAGAGGGGGAGGGACAGAGAGAAAGGGAGAGCAGGCTTCATGCTCAGTGCTCCAGCTCACTCGGGGCTCTGTGTCACAACTGAGAGATGCTCACCTGAGCCGAAATCAGGAGTTGGACGCTTAACCGACTGAGCCACCCAGTTACCCGTCAGCTTTCGTTTCTCTGATTAAAACAAGCATATAAAGGAATGGATTTAATCTCAGGAGTTTGTCTCTTTTTCATGAGACGTTGTCTCTTAATGTCTAGCGACATTAAGGCACCTGGGTATTAGGTAGTGGCTTTGGGCAGAAAATATGAGGACAATCAAAGATATTATAAGAAACACAAGAGTCTATGTTTTATAAAGAAGCAGCTCTGAATTTTTTTTTTAAGTTTGAGAGAGCGGGGGGGGGGGGGGGGGGGGGGTGCGGAGAGAGAGAATTCAAGCAGACTGCACTTTCCGCACCAAGCCTGACATGGGGCTCAAACCCATGAATCATGAGATCATGACCTGAGCCAAAATGACGCTTAATGGACTGAGCTACCCAGGCACCCCAGTTTAGTGAACTTTTTCTTTTTAATATTTATTTTAAGAGAGCATGTGCACTCTTGCATGTGTGAGTGGGGCAGGTGGAGAGAGAGAATCCCAAGCAGACTCCACACTTAGTGTGGAGCCCCATGCGGGGCTTGATCTTACGACCACAAGGTCATGACTTGAGCTGATAGCAAGAGTCAGATGTTTATCCAACTGAGCCATCCAGGTGTCCCCCCCAGTATAGTGAACTTTTAAAATCAAATAGCTTTTTTCTTTTTTTTTCTTTTTTCCTCATGTGGCTTCTTTTCTTTTTCTATTATTTATTTTCTGAGAGCACATGAGATGGGGAAGGGGTGGGGAGAGAGAGAGAAAGAATGCATCCCAAGCAGTTTCCATGCTTAGCATGGGGCTGGATGCAGGACTCGATCGCTCAATCCTGGGATCATGACCTGAGCTAAAATCAAGAGTTGGACGCTGAACCGACTGAATCACCCAGGCACCCCACAAGTGGCTTTTTCCTTTCTTTCTTTTTCTTTTTCTTTCTTTCTTTCTTTCCTTCTTTTTTTTTTTTTTTTCAACGTTTATTTATTCTGGGGACAGAGAGAGAGCATGAACGGGGGAGGGTCAGAGAGAGGGAGACACAGAATCGGAAACAGGCTCCAGGCTCTGAGCCATCAGCCCAGAGCCCGACGCGGGGCTCGAACTCACGGACGGCGAGATCGTGACCTGGCTGAAGTCGGACGCTTAACCGACTGCGCCACCCAGGCGCCCCTCCTTCTTTCCTTCCTTCCTTCCTTTCTTTCTTTCTTTCTTTCTTTCTTTCTTTCTTTCTTTCTTTCAGACAGACCGAGCACGAGTGGGGGAGGGCCAGAGAGACAGAGAATCACAGACAGAGATACAGAATCCAAAGCAGGCTCCAGGCTCTGAGCTGTCAGCACAGAGCCTGATGTGGGTCTCAAACCCACAAACTGTGAGATCATGACCTGAGCGATCATGACCTGAGCCAAAGTTGGGCGCTCAACCAACTGAGCCAACCAGGTGCCCTTGCTTTTCTCTTAATTGATTGATTTTTCAGAGTATTTGTCCAGGTACAATAAGATGTTATTCATTGCACGTTTTTATTATAGTTTTGACTTTATTATGGTACTTATTTAGGGTTAATTAATTCTTAGCTAAGGAAATTAATATGAGGTTGGGGCTAAAATGTGTATTTAATTTGCTGTATGGACCACGTTAGAGGTAAATGACAGATTATACAGTAATGTTTCTGAATTTATAATTGGGGTAGGAATTCTTAAGTACAGACTAATGAAATCTAATGTCTTAAATCCCTTCTGATAAATTGCCAAGTTAGACTTTTTTTTTCCCATTCATTCCACAAATATTTATTGACTACCTGCCATGTTAGATGTATTGGTTCACAACAACCTTGGGAGTTCTGAGGGTGAAATCTGAAACCAGTCTCTGTACATGGAGGACAGGGAAAGACCAAGGAAAGAGGCAGATGATTCCAGGTTGGTATGTGGCAGGTTTAATAAGCAAAGGGACTCATATACAAGACTTATCTTGGGAGGCTATGAAACTACTGTTATCTCCGCACCCGCCCACCTGAATCATGAAAGTATAGATAGAGGTCTTAACGTGATAGTGTCACATATACAGTCCAGATGGTCTTAACATATCACTCACAAGGTTGCATTCTGGAAACGGCCCCCAAAGTGGGAATGGTGGGCAGAATGTACGTTGCAAGGACAGGGGAGAGGGTAAGGAGCCTCCTGTTGCCTGTGTCCAGCTCAAGGGTTAACTGGCAGTCTTATCCTTTTGATGACATTCCAACAGTGAGCTATCAAGATTTTTTTGAAATTTAGATAATACTTAATTGTCAAAAGGTTAGCAGCAGAGAAAAAAGGCAAAAAAGATGAACATATCTTTAGTTTTGGGGCACCTGGGTGGCTCAGTCAGTTAAGTGTCTGACTTTGGCTGAGGTCATGATCTCGTGGTTTGTGAGTTCAAGCCCCGCATCAGGCTTTCTGCTCTCAGGACAGAGTCTGCTTCAGATCCTGTCTCTCTCTCTCAAAAATAATAAACATTAAAACAAACAAACACATCTTTAGTCTCTTGGCTGTGTGTTTAAGTAGAAGTGTATTTGGTGACGCTCTTTTGCAACAGTAGCTTGTCTCTGTTGGATGTATAACTGAGAGCATAAGCATTAGTTTTCTGGTAATTTCTAACAACATGTGAATATACCAAAGTGTTATCTGTCATAGTAGAGAGGTCAAGCCAAGTTTTAATCTTTCAGTTAGAATTTCGTAGGGTGAGAAGGGGTGCCTGGTTGGCTCAATCGGAGTGTGCCACTGTTGACCTCAGGGTTGTGAGTTCGAGCCCCATGTTGGGTATAGAGATTACTTAAAAATAAAATCTTAAAAAAGAATTTTGTTTTTTCATAGGGTAAGAGTTCGTTGTGTTTCTGAAGTATAAATCCCAACACCCTCAGGGTTAGGAGTAAAACTTTAGGCTGAGAAAGATGAAGGTCTTTGGAAGTTTAAGCTGCATTGGTTTTTATTTTTTTATTTTTTTTAATTTTTTTTTTCAACGTTTATTTATTTTTGGGACAGAGAGAGAGCATGAACGGGGGAGGGGCAGAGAGAGAGGGAGACACAGAATCGGAAACAGGCTCCAGGCTCCGAGCCATCAGCCCAGAGCCTGACGCGGGGCTCGAACTCACGGACCGCGAGATCGTGACCTGGCTGAAGTCGGACGCTTAACCGACTGCGCCACCCAGGCGCCCCAATGCATTGTTGTTTTTTTTTTTTTTTTAATTTTTTTTTCAACGTTTATTTATTTTTGGGACAGAGAGAGACAGAGCATGAACGGGGGAGGGGGCAGAGAGAGAGGGAGACACAGAATCGGAAACAGGCTCCAGGCTCTGAGCCATCAGCCCAGAGCCCGACGCGGGGCTCGAACTCACGGACGGCGAGATCGTGACCTGGCTGAAGTCGGACGCTTAACCGACTGCGCCACCCAGGCGCCCCCCAATGCATTGGTTTTTAAATAGCATTAGGTTTTTTGATCTTCTCAGAGCTTTAGAGTTGATATGACCAAGAGATTTCAGTTTAATGAACATACTTTGCATGTTTGCAAAGTATTTTACCTATAAAGTGAGCTTTTATCATTAGTATGGCAGTAGTATGGAGAGAAAACGAACAAGCTGTTGTTAAGAGTTCTGGCGTACGTCCTTTGGCAAGGGGAAAAGTTTAATCCAGCTGGCAAGTGTATAAACTATTTCTAAGATATATTCAGACCTTTTAAACAATTCAAATGAAATTTATTTTTATTTTTTATTACTTTTTTTAATGTTTATTTTTGAGAGAGGGCAAGCGGGGGAGGGGCAGAGAGGGGGACAGAGGATCCCAAGCAGGCTCTGCACTGACACCAGCAAGCCTGATACAGATATGAAACTCACGAACCTAGAGATCATGACCTGAGCCGAAGTTGGACACTCAATCGACTAAGCCACCCAGGTGCCCCAAAATTTATTTTTAGATGTCTAAATGGCAGTTGATGGGGTGCCTGGATGGCTCAGTTGGTTGAAAATCCGACTGTTAATTTCAGCGCAGGTCACGATCCTAGGGTTGTAGGATCAAGCCCCGTATTGGCGTGGAGCCTGCTTAAGATTCTCTCTCTCCTTCTGCTCCTCTCCCCTGCTTGTGTGCCCTCTCTGTCAATAATTTGACTGTCTTTTGAGACTGGAAAGATTTTTTTTGTTAGTATCTATGTAAAGTTTGTGATAACTTTTCTCTGATTTGGGGTTTGTATTTCATTAGATAAGTATTAAAGCCTGGAGATGGTTTCAGACACCAAGTGGCTTAAGACCACTTTGGGGTAGCCACTGATCTTTTTCACTTTTGTGGGAGAATTTTCTTGTCTTACACTATTGTTTTTTAAATTCAGAACTTAGGTTGATTGTCATAAGCAGGGAACAGACAGTCTAGGAACAGCAGTTTTTTTACACTAAGTTCAAACTGATTAGTTGGTGGCTGGTGAAAAGATCAGTCTGGATAGAGCAACTAGTATTAAAAGACAGCTACATAGCTTATCAATATAGGTTTTTCTGGAAAACCTGAGAGGTTAGTTATGGGACAACATGGCAGGCTGCTTTTGTGTCTCCCACGGCTGGGTGGGCCCCTCTACCACACTGTTTCCGCCATAAGAGTTTCTTAGTGGGTGTGATATGGTGACAGACCTTGGTAAGTAGCCTGTCAAGTTCACAAGCTTGATAGTCCTTGCTTTGGTTATGGTTATGGTTGACTCAAGCTCATTCTCACAGACTGTAACTTGAACCCAGGGCTGGATGGAGGGAAAGGGGAAGTTCATGGGAAGAAGCAGCCTCAGAGGTAGACTGGGACTGATCTTTCACCTCCCATGTCTCCTGGCAGGGCCCCTACCACCGAGGAGGACAAGAAGGCGGCCGAGAAGAAACGAGAGGACAAAGCCAAGAAGAAGCACGATAGGAAATCTAAGCGCCTGGATGAGGAGGAGGAGGACAATGACGGCGGAGAGTGGGAAAGGGTCCGGGGGGGTGTGCCCCTTGTTAAGGTGAGGACGGTAGTATCAAGATGAATTGGGAAATGGTTTGGCAGAGCATACAGCTGTCTCCCTGCCCCACTCAGGGCTTGGGAGAAAAGTTAGGGCAAGAATGATGGGACATGTGTTGCCTAGGAGAAACCAAAAATGTTTGCCAAGGGAACTGAGATCACCCATGCTGTTGTCATCAAGAAACTGAATGAGATCCTACAGGCACGAGGCAAGAAGGGAACAGATCGGTAAGATTCACGGGCCTGGACTGGGAATGCTCTTTTTCTTTAAGACACAGGTAGAGATTAGTGGGGAAATAGTGCTGTTTCGGGAAGATCTATATGTGGCTATAGTTGAAGGAATGGTATACGTGGAACTTACCGCTCCATTTTCTGCTATTGACTCTCTGATCTTAAACCAGTCACTTAACCTTTTGAGATTGTTTGCTCATCTGTAAAACGGAAATGATGCTCTCTTTAGTTATTTGGTGCCTAAAGAGGATGGCGGATTGTTAGTGTTATTGCTGCTTCTATTTGGAATTTATAAAGGAGAAGCAAGGACGCGGGTGGTGAGGTTAGGGGGTTAGTGGGAATGACACTGCCTTGCTTGTTGGCAGAGGGCACATTGCGTGACAGGAGGAGGGTTTTGATTTGTCTCCGATGCCTCACCCACCTGTGCTCCCCTTCAGTGCAGCCCAGATTGAGCTGCTACAGCTGCTCGTTCAGATTGCATCTGAAAACAACCTGGGAGAGGGTGTCATAGTCAAGATCAAGTTCAATATCATCGCCTCTCTCTATGACTACAACCCAAACCTGGCCACGTACATGAAGGTGAGGGCAATGAAGAACCATCACAGAGCTGAGCTCGTGGGTTGGAGGTGTGGGGTGCCTAGTGTCTTAAAATTCGAGGGCTGTGGAAGCAGTCTTGGTAGTTGAAGGCCCCGTGGATTCCTGGTGAAGGAGCTCTTGGGAGGCCTCCGTTTCTTCCACCTCCACACCTCTGACTGCCGTCCGATCTCTTGCAGCCTGAGATGTGGCAGAAGTGCCTAGACTGCATCAATGAGCTCATGGACATCCTGTTTGCAAACCCCAACATCTTTGTTGGAGAGAACATTCTGGAAGAGAGTGAGAACCTGCACAATGTTGACCAGGTAAAGAGAGAAATTGGAGGCTAATTGGAGGTGTACGTTTTTTCCTTGGGAAGGCTCACTGGAGACAGGAGGGTTGAAGTCTGGCACTGAGATCTGGGCTAATTTATTTGCTCCTCCCCTACCTTCCTTTTCAGCCACTGCGTGTCCGTGGCTGTATCCTAACCCTGGTGGAACGAATGGATGAAGAATTTACCAAAATAATGCAAAATACTGATCCTCACTCCCAAGGTGAGCCTGGGCAAGCGTGGGCATCAGTTAGAGGAAAGGTGTAGGGAATAAACAAAGGATTATATTAGCAGAGTGTCTGGGGAGCCAGCCCTTACTTAGCCCAGCATTCACACACACGACCTGGGAAGATGCTAGGCCCCACCCCCATCATTTCTGATTCAGTAGATCTGGGGAAGGGGCTCCAAATTTTGCATTTCTTCCATGTTCCCAGGTGATGCTGCTGTCTGGGGACTACACTTTGAAAATCCTTGGGGTCTTGCCTCAGTTCACTTTGCTTAGCTTGGATCCAGAGGCATTTGGGTTGGGGGAAATACAGGACACTTCACTTACTCCGTGAAATTGGAGTGTGCCCACATGTCCCCTGGGTCAGGCGTGTAGTGATGAACAAGTCAGCCAGAGGCCTTTCAGGCACATGGAGCTTACGTTTTGGTGCTGGAGAAAGGAGAAAGCCATTTCAGTAAGTAAATAAATGAGTTCTAGATCATGGCTGGAGAAGGCGACAGAAAGCAGGGGCCGTCGGCATGGGGAGAGGTTCATCGGAAGAGCACACCCGACAGGAATGGAAAGCGACTTCGGTGTGTCCAGGGAGGGGATGGTGTTTTCAGGGCACCGTGAGGAGACTTTGCTGATGGGCGCAGAAACCACATAGAGCTAACTGGGTTGGTCGGGGACACACGATTAGGAAAGGCGGGTGCCTGGCTGAGATGAGGGACGCCCTCCTTTCCAGAGTACGTGGAGCACCTGAAGGATGAGGCGCAGGTGTGTGCCATCATTGAGCGCGTGCAGCGCTACCTGGAGGAGAAGGGCACCACTGAGGAGATCTGTCGCATCTATCTGAGGCGCATCCTCCACACCTACTACAAGTTTGACTACAAGGCCCATCAGCGGCAGCTTACCCCCCCTGAGGGCTCCTCGAAGGTGAGTCTTAGCAGCCAAGTCACAGCGGGAGGGAAGTGCCTGTCAGGACTTCATGGCAGATCTGTTCCCTGGGAATTCTCTGGGGTGGAGCAGGGAGGGAGACTTGGAGGGACTAGACGGAGGCTGGACGGCGTCTCACCTTTGATCGCGGAGGCCTGAGCCATTGTCTCTGTGGTACTTTTCTTTCAACAACATCCCACCCCTCCCCCCAGTCTGAGCAAGACCAGGCAGAAAACGAGGGCGAGGACTCCGCTGTGCTGATGGAGAGGCTGTGCAAGTACATCTATGCCAAGGACCGCACAGACCGCATCCGCACGTGCGCCATCCTCTGCCATATCTACCACCACGCTCTGCACTCCCGCTGGTACCAGGCCCGCGACCTCATGCTCATGAGCCACCTACAGGACAACATTCAGCATGCGGACCCGCCAGTACAGGTAGGATGGGAAAGAGGCGCTCTGGCCCCGGTGGCAAAGGGAAGACCAGGCCAGGCCCCTGTCTGGAGGCAGAATGGCTCGGCCAGGTTAGTCACCTCTCTGGCTGGTGAAGACGTGAGCGGGCGCTTGGTCCTTCCCAGATGCCAGCATTCTCTGATCCCCCTGCACATTAGCATCTTGTTTCCTATTCTGACACCACTGGAGTCCTCTGGGATGGAGCTTTGGGTTCAGCTAACATTTTTCATCCCTACTGCGTGTCTAGTTCAGAGCATTAGGAGAGCTCTTATTTTAATAGGAGGAGAACGGTAGCAAGTTGTTAAACTGAGGAAAGACGGGACCCAGATGCCGGGTGATGTGTTAGGACCTCTATGCGTGTGGCAGTAGTGGGGGACATTTTCACGTAGGAGTGCGGTTTCATCTAGGTGCAGATCCTGTAAGTGTGTATTTGAAACAGTGAAGCAGTGGGGCGCCTGGGTGGCTCAGTCGGTTAAGCGGCCGACTTCGGCTCAGGTCATGATCTTGCGGTCCATGAGTTTGAGCCCCGCGTCGGGCTCTGTGCTGACAGCTCAGAGCCTGGAGCCTGTTTCAGATTCTGTGTCTCCCTCTCTCTCTGACCCTCCCCTGTTCATGCTCTGTCTCTCTCTGTCTCAAAAATAAATAAACGTTAAAAAAAAAAAAAAAAAAAGAAAGAAAAGAAACAGTGAAGCAGTATTGACGTGGTGAATCCATGGTGAACCCGAGCGGTGGCGGTTTTTAAACAGCGCTTCCATTTGTTCTCTTTTATTCCAGTGTATGAATTTATCACAAGTTCTTGATGTGTTTTCTTCTTGGTAGATGCCTCGTCTGTGTCCAGTATGGGGCTATTATAAAGAAGCTGTCATGAGCATTTATGAGCCTTTGTGTGGTTGTATGTTTTCTCCTGGGTAAATGGTTAAGAGTAGAATTGCCGTGTGCTAGTTTAGGTGTGTGTCCAGTCATTAGAAACCCAAAAGTGCCGACGCCACTTTACACTCCTGCCGTAATGCGTGGATATTATAGTCCTTGTCGATATTTGGCATTTTCAGTCTTAATATAAGCCACGTTGGTCGTTATGTGGTAGTATCTCATTATGGCACTGAATTGTATCTCCCTCATAACCTGAAGTTGAATACTTTTTCCTGTTTATTGGTTCTTTGTCTTTTTTTTTTTTTTTAACTTTTGTTTATGTTTGAGAGAGAGTGTGCACGCGCGCATGCAAGAAGGGGTTGGGGACAGAGAGAGAGGGAGACAGAGGATCCAAAGTAGGCTCTGCTCTGACAGCACAGAACCCGAAGCAGGAGTCAATTCAAACCATGAGATTATGACCTGAGCCAAAGTCAGACGCTTAACCGACTGAGCCACCCTGGTGCCCCTCTTTATGTCTCTTCTTTTGTGAAATGTCTGGTCACCTCTCCCCTATCCTCCATTTTGAGGATTGGATTGTTCCATTTTTTTATTATTGGATGCCAGTCCTTTGTCATATAAATGTTTTCCAAATATTTTGTTCCTGTCTGTGGTCTTCCTGTTCATTTTTAACACCATGTCTTGTGGTGTAGTCTAATTTATCAGGGTTTTTTTTAATGCTTATTACTTTCGGGATCCTATCTAATGAAATCTTTGCAGTTCATGAAGATACTTATTTATTTATTTTTTTTAAGTTCTTAAAAGTCTTAGCTTTCACGTTTAGATCTATGATTTTGATATATGGTATGAAGTTAGTTAGTATATTTTTGTTTTGTTTCCTTCATTCATCTCTGTCCTTAGGCCAGTCCCACACTGTCTTGATTCCTCTGCCCGTAGAGTAAGTCTCCCAAGTCAGGTAGTAGGAGTCTTCCCACTTTGTTCTTTTTTAAGATGCTTTGAGTATTCTGTGACCTTTGCATTTCCACATAAATCTTCAAATTCTCTTGTCAATTTCCACAAAAATGCCTGCTGGAATTTTATGGAATCTGTAAATGAATTTTGAGAGGACTGACATCTTAACAACATTGAACCTTTGGATCTAAACACTTTATCTTTTTGTTTTATTTGTTTCTGCAGTGTTCTGTGGATTTCACTGTAGATGCATTACACATCTTCTAAGAAATTACTCCTGAATGTTATGAGTTTCAATGCTGTGTAAATGGACTTGTTTTTTATCTCAGTTTCTAATTGCTAATTAACTACTTGTATATAAAAAAAAACGATTCATTTTTGTATTTTGGCCTTGAATGCATCTGTTGGGCTAAATTCACTTATTTGGTCTAGCATTCAATAGATAATCCTTAAGATTTTCTGCTAAAGCACTCACGTCATGTACATGTAGACAGTTTTATTACTATGTCAGTCTTTAGGACTTTACTTTTTTATTTCTTGCCATGTTGTGGTAACTCAAATTTCCAGTACTTAGTGCTGAGTAGAAGTACTGAGAGCAAGCACCTTGTCTTGCCCCCAGCCTTAGGGGAGCAGTCAGCATTTTACCACTGAGTGTGATGTTAGCAGTAGCATTTTTGTAGGTACATTTTCTCAGATTGAGGAAGTTCTTTTCTGATTCTAGCTGACCAAGAATTTTTGTCCTAAATAGATGTTGAATTTTGTCCAGAGCTTTTTCTGCATCTGCTGAAATGATGCAATGATTTCTCCTTTATTGTGTTCATAGGGTGAGTAACCATGGTTTTAGATTTTTGTATCAGCTTTTCATTCCAGAGATACATCCCCATTGATCATGATATATTATGTCATTCATCTATTGCTGCATTTTGTTTGCTAATATTTTTTCAGGCTCTTTGCATCTGTGTTCATGACTGATACTGACCTGTATATTTCTGTTGTTATTATAAAGAGTTTATCTGCCCCCACCCCCAAAAATCTGCACCACCTGAAATCTTCCCGTCTTAATTAGTGGCAAGTCCATATTTTCAGTTGCCTAGGCCAGAAGCCTCGGAGTCGTTAATTCTTATTTTTCTCTCATGTGCCACATCTCATTCCCCAGCCGTTCCTGTTGGGAGTCCATACCTGACCACTCATGACTTCCATCGCTCCCCTCTGGCCTGAGCCACTGTCATCTTCCTGGTGTCTGCTTCTGCTCTTACTTCCCTTCCCTTCCCTTCCCTTCCCTACAGCAGCCAGGGTTAACCTCGTGAGGTCAGATTATACCACTTGTTTTCTCAGAACCTTCCCATGGTTTCCGATCTCAACATCCTTAACGTGGCTTCCAGGGCCGCGTGCTCGCCTATCCAATTTATGCTCACATCTTTACTGGCTCGGGCCGAATCACACTCCTTGTTCCTTGAGTGCACCTGGCACAGTTCTTCCATAAAGCCTTTGCATTGACTTTTCCTTTTTTTCTAGAATACTCTTCTCCTAGATACCTGCATGACTTTTTCTATCAGGTTTCTATTTAAACTTTACCTTCAAAATGAGGCCTTCCCTGGTTATCCTATGGCAAAATTGTGAGTTCCTACCAGCACTGCCACCACCCAGACTCCCTTCTTCACTCTCTCTTCTGTTTAATTTTTCTCCTTGGCATGAGTCACTGTCTGCATGCTGTGGTTATTTTGTCCTCCATACCCTTATCCCTAGAATGTAAGCTCCGTGGAAGGATAGCGACTTGCGTGTTTTGCTCCCTGTCCTGGCCCACAGCCCGGTGCCCAGCACCAGTGGGTGCTCAATGTAGATTTCTTGAACAGATGAACAGCTTGCCTCATGGTTGTCGCTTCTGAGTGCATTGCCCTTTGTCCCCAGATCCTGTACAACCGCACCATGGTGCAGCTGGGCATATGTGCTTTCCGCCAAGGCCTGACCAAGGACGCTCACAACGCCCTGCTGGACATTCAGTCAAGCGGCCGGGCCAAGGAGCTTCTGGGCCAGGGTCTGCTGCTGCGCAGCCTGCAGGAGCGCAACCAGGAGCAGGAGAAGGTGGAGCGGCGCCGGCAGGTGCCCTTCCACCTGCACATCAACCTGGAGCTGCTGGAGTGCGTGTATCTGGTGTCTGCCATGCTCCTGGAGATCCCTTACATGGCTGCCCACGAGAGTGATGCTCGCCGGCGCATGATCAGCAAGCAGTTCCATCACCAACTGCGCGTGGGCGAGCGGCAGCCCTTGCTGGGTGAGTGTGGGGCTCTGTGGTGCCGCAGACTCCCCTCATTGGGCCCTCGCTTCCCCTTTATTCAGAGGATTACGAGAAGCTAAAGGGAATAACTTTCACCCGAGATGATTCTGTCTGATGGAATGATCTCTCCACGTGTAACCTAGAAGTGTTCCTTTTACTCAATAGTCTCTGCAGTCTCTTGCTGTGGGATATGGTGTCTTAGCTTACAGATTAAGCTCCTTATTTCCTGTCATTCTTCTCTTCAGTCGATGTTTCCCAGCATTATCTGTCTTTTTTTTTTTTTTTTAAAGTAGGCTCCACGCCCAGCGTGAAGCCAGTGTGGGGCTTGAATTCATGACCCTCAGATCAAGACCTGAGCTGAGGTCAAGAGTTGGACTCTTAACCATCTGAGCCACCCAAGCACCCCCTCAGCATTATCTTTCTACCAAATTTATGATGTTATACACCCCCAGTACCTTCCAGAGTTCTTCATTGTCTGTGGAATAAAGTCCAGCCTCCTTAACTAAGCTAAACTCTCCATGACCTGACTCCAATGATATTTTTTATTTAACACAAACTTACATAGTACCTTTTTTTTGCCTGGCACTGTTTTAAGTATTTTCCAAATAACGATACTGTTTTATAAGTAATACGTTTAATTGTCGTTAGTAATAACCGTGTGATATGGGTACCATTATTAACTTGTTTTTTCCTGAGGCATGGGGGCTAAGTGGCTTACCCAAGGTTAACACAGCTGATATGTGTCTCTCTGATCTTTCTTTTTTTCCCATTTTTCCTTTTGTGCACATTATTTTCTACCAACCAACTAGACCTTTGGCATTTGAAAATCTAACATTGGCTCCTTTGATCACTTGAAGGTCTGATCGATCAGTCCAGGGGTCGAATGGGTTGTGATTTCACTGGGAAAGGAATGGTCCCCTTCTGGTGGGGTTGGTGCCTGAAGACTTGGTGAGGGACCAAGCTTACTGTCCACAGCCACATCCCCTCAGTTCTGTCCTCTACTGGTTGTGTTAACTGCTGGTGCCCCTTTTACAAATTTTGTCTGCCTTGTGTAGTGAAACTTTGTTTTCTTTTAATTGGAAAATTTATAGTGAAAGTCTGTTTCCATCATCACTTACGGCTCTCTGGTTCACTACAGTCCCTGCCTCTCTATTACTGTCTAAAACCAAAAGGCGGTTTCTGTCTCCGCTCTGCACTACTGTTCGTTTTGTAGAGAAGTACTCTTTGAACCTCTAACTTTGCCTCTTTTAAAAGTCACAGAGTAGAAGCTGACCAGAAGTGTGTTCTCTTAGCCTTATTCATACATTTCTCTTTGGGGCTGATCTGTTATACCTTTGAGCTTGCTGTCTGTTCCAGGTTCTGCCATGTTCATGTTTCTTCATACCTACCATCCATTTCCAGTCTTAAGAGTTTTTGCACTTGCCTGTCAACTCGAAATTCCTGTGACCCTTGTTTGCCACATTTTCTCTTCCTGGCTTGTCTTTAAGGAAAAATTAGCTGAACAGCGTGATATACAGATCTGTTCAGAATCATGAAGGTAGTATGAGAAGGAATGAAGTTTGGTAACTGTTTTTCCAGCTGAGATATTAGAAATTGTTTCAGGTCAAGACACCTCCTAAGAACCTGATGAAAGCTGGGGACCTTTCCCTGGGAAGACGTACATGAGGATAGGCGCAACAATTTGCCAACATTTTCAAGGCGCTCACCAGTCCCGACGCGTGTCATAAACTGATTTAGTCCAAATAAACGTATTCTGATGTTAAGTGATTTCTGCCATCACACGGCTATTTAATGGGGAGCTGGGAGAGTCCCAGTCTGGTTGTTTGCTCTCTTGTCCAGTGTTCCTCCTTGAATAGTGCCCAAGGCGGGAGCTATGTTGCCAAGCTTCCCTAAGCCCTGCCTCATTCCCAACCTTTCAGGTCCCCCTGAGTCAATGAGGGAACATGTGGTGGCTGCCTCCAAAGCTATGAAGATGGGCGACTGGAAGACCTGCCACAGTTTCATCATCAATGAAAAGATGAATGGCAAAGTGTGGGACCTTTTCCCTGAGGCTGACAAAGTCCGAACCATGCTGGTTAGGTGAGCGGAAAGGAAGGCCATGGTGGGTGGCGAAGACAAGACTGGTTGGTCTCCTTCAGTGGAGATGTTCCCCCTTTCTCCCTTCTCCCCACAGGAAGATCCAGGAAGAGTCACTGCGGACCTACCTCTTCACCTACAGCAGTGTCTATGACTCCATCAGGTAGGATGGGCCCCGAGGAGGTACAGGGGGCCCAGCTTCGTAGTCAAAGCTCCTAATTGCTCCCTGCTTCCTGCCTTGCTTCTCCACAGCATGGAGACCCTGTCTGACATGTTTGAACTGGACCTGCCCACCGTGCACTCCATCATCAGCAAGATGATCATTAACGAGGAGTTGATGGTAAGGGCCAGGGTGATAAATGGGCAGGCAGGTGGAGTCATGGGGAGTTCGGAGTGGAGATCTCCAGTCAGCTTGGAGACCTGTGTCGTGTCCGTTCTCTCTCTCCCTCCCATCAGGCCTCCCTGGACCAGCCGACGCAGACCGTGGTGATGCACCGCACCGAGCCCACCGCCCAACAGAACCTGGCTCTGCAGCTGGCCGAGAAGCTGGGCAGCCTGGTGGAAAATAATGAGCGGGTGTTTGACCACAAGCAGGGAACCTACGGTGGCTACTTCCGAGGTAAGTGGTTCTGTTTCTCTGCTCTCCCAGGGTGCTGGCCCCCTTCCTGCCTCTTCACTGTCATTCACCTCCTCCCCCGTCCTGCAGACCAGAAGGACGGCTACCGCAAAAACGAGGGCTACATGCGCCGGGGTGGCTACCGCCAGCAGCAGTCTCAGACAGCCTACTGATCACTTCCTCTGTTCCTGTGGCCTCACCCATTCAACCCCGAAGTCCTCAACCACACTCTGACTTATTAAAGTTCTGTTTCGAGTTGTTACGGTTCCTGTTGTCTGCGTGTCGCCACAGAGGTGGGTTGGACATGTTCATTTGCTAATTGTATTTCTGCGCCTTCCGCCACATAATAGGCACGAGGCTCAGGACGCAGAGGTGACTTGTGCATGTCGCTGACTTCAGAGCTTGCTGCTCTTTGACGTTTGACAGAAAGTTGTAATAACGTGTGAGAAGTTCCTTTTTTTTTTAACGTTTGTTTATTTTTGAGAGCGAGAGAGACAGAGCACGAGCGGGAGGGGCAGAGACAGGGAGACACAGAATCGGAAGCAGGCTCCAGGCTCTGAGCTGTCAGCACAGAGCCCAACACGGGGCTTGAACCCACGAACCGCGAGACCATGACCTGAGCCGAAGTCAGAGGCTTAACCAACCGAGCCACCCAGGTGCCCATGTGATAAGTTCTAACGGGGGTATGAAAGGCAGTGGGTGTGCCGAATAGGATGTAGTGATGGTTGGACCTTGGTGGGGGTTGGGTGGTGGTTCCCCAGGCAGGGAAAAGGGAGAGTTAGTGTAGGCCTGTATGAAGTATGGTCTTGGGACCAGTGTGGGTCCGCAGTTAACCTGTCTGCGATGAGACAGGGATCGTAATTAAGAGTCCGCACGGAGAAACGTGCCACCTCTATGACATCTAAACAGGTGATCGTTTTTCTAATTTGTTTGTATTGGGTTTTCAAAAGTATCGGTCCACAGGAAATCTGAAAATTCTGTTTAGTGCTCCACCCCCACATTTGAGAAGCACTGATGGAGGGAAAGGAGAAGGAGCAAGTGCAAAGAATTGGGAGGAGCACAGGAACAGTGTGGTCGGCATAAAGCGTGCATGGATATGTGCAGGAGATAGGATGGGACTCCACCCGGTGGGGACTGAATGCTTTGGACTTTTGGAAACAAAATACATGAGTGGACCCGCTCTTAAGAAGGTAATGGAGCAGCATTGTAGACTGGAATTGGAGACCAGAGAGCCAATCAAAAAGTAAAAAGCGTCTGTAGCCAGAGTGTTTGGGATCTGAGCTGAGGGAGGGGCCGAGGAGGGAAGTACGGAACAAGCTGGGGTTTCTGTGACCTGCTGAGAGTGGGAGTCGTAGGGGTCAGGAATGAAAGGTCCTCCTGGCTGGGAATAAATAGATCTAAAAAGGCCATTAACAAGAAGTACTTGGGGAATTCTTTGTGTTCAGGGGTATACAAACAGCAGGGTATGTAAAGTGGACTGAATGTGGTTAGATGTTAAAATGTTGTGTTTGAGACACATTTGGAACATAAAGCAGTTGGATATTAAGAGGTTGGATTGCATATCAATTAGACTGTGAGCTAAGCTGCTATAACAAAGGGATTCCAAAACAGTGATTCAAACAGAGTAGTTTACTTCCCGTGCACAGAGGTAGTTGAGTGGTCCAGGCTTGGGGTTAAGCAGCTGTGTTCCACAAGATTATAGGGACCCAGGGTCCCACTGTCATATTGCAACGCCAGCCCCACATCTTTGTTCAAACCAGCAGAGGGGAGAAGACGAAGTAGTGGGCCTGGATATTGCACTCATCCCTTTGGCTAGAACTTAAGTCTCACATTCTTATTCTGTCCCTGTGTGGAAAACTAAAATCCCTATGGCTGAATGGTTGTGGGCTCATTCCAACCTGGGAGGGTTCTATTACTTACTTGGGGAGAGGGGTTCTATTACTAAAAGGAGAAAGTGGACACTGGGGGATAATTATTAGTCTATTGCAGAAGGAGAAGAGATACGGAAGTGAGTGCTTTGTAAATGCTTATCAGAAGTGTGGGCCGTGGGTAACATTTGTCAGAGACAACATTATTGACTGCTTCTGTGCTGGTGTTTTACGTGCCTCATTTCGTTTAGTCCTTTTAGAATAATTCTGTTATTTCCATTTTATAGAAGGGGAAACAGGGCCAAAACAGGTTAAGTGAGATCCCATAACTAGGAAGTGAGGGAAACAGATGCACAACAAGGTAACCTGATTGCGTGAGCCTGGCTTTTAACCATTGTACTTAGTGCTAATTATGTTTCTGGAATGCGCAGCATAGAGGGTAGGGCTAAAGACTGAACTATCAGGATAGGAGTGATAGATGAAGGGGAAGCCAGAGAGAGGAGTGGCCCCAGAGGTGGAACCAGGGAGGAGAGGCAACGGAAAGGCTGAAGAGCCTATGCATCTCTGGCCTATGCTGCCTTGTGCTGAATGTGGTCGCTTTAGCATTCCTTAGCAAAAGGTGGAGCCATTCGTTACATGCTTGGTTCCAAGGGGTACCTTTCATCTTCTAGTCTATGAGTGGTAACGATCAAACATTGTTGTCAAAGCCTTTTCTATCCAGGGCTTGATGATTTCAGCTTTGCAAGCCACGTATGACCTGCCACATACAGCCTTGCTGCTTTTTAGCAACTCTTTAGAATTTAAAATCCATCCTTGGCTGGTTGTACAAAAAGAATCCACAGACTACGTTTGCCCCAATCACTGCCCTAGATACAAAGTGATTGGTGCCCCCTAGAATTGTATGACAGAGCATGACTGACTGAGGCCTATAAAATGTTGGGCATTGTTTTACCTCAGCTCTGGCATTTGGAGAGAAGAAAAAGAAATGACCTCTCCCAAAGCACACCCTTCAGTTTTTGTGAAAAACTCAAATCCACAAGTTTTTCTCAAAAGAAAATTTTCAAAGTGTTTTTTAAAAATACCTGAAACAGTAGCTTTTTGTAAGCAAAACAGAACATTTCATATTTACAAAGAATTTCCAAAAAAAAATATTTTCAACGTTTATTTTTGAGAGAGAGAGAGAGAGAGAGATCATGGGATCGTGAGTGGGGGAGGGGAAGAGAGACGGAGACACAGAATCCGAAGCAGGCTCCAGGCTCTGAGGTGTCAGCACAGAGCCCAATGTGGGGCTTGAACCCATGAACCTTGAGATCATGACCTGAACCCAAGTCAGACGCTCAACCAACTGAGCCACCCAGGCCTCCAAGATTTATAAATAATTTTCAAAAGAAATCTAATTGAATTTGAGCACTTCAGATGAAATATAGCAGTTTTTGTAAAAAAAAAAAAAAAAAAACTCAGAGGCACAAAATCTTGAAAGTATCTTCCCAGCCATGTTTAAATACATTTAATTGAAAAAAGATAGTGTTTGGAAAACAGACTCTGAAGTAATTCCCAACAGGAATTTGACCAGTAATTAATATCTGAAGTCTAGTAATTATTGTATAAATGAGCTCAGATTCAAAAGTTCACAAAATTGATCTCTCAAGGTCACTTAATTGTACAAATCACGCCATTAACAATAGTCTTTTAGGAAAACAAGATCAGATTCAGGAGTTTTCAAAACTAACTTCCAAGGAGTTTGAACAGATTTAGAGGATAGAAAATTTCTGTGTTAAACTTGAAAAAAATCATCTCAAAAACATGTTCAAATCTGGATAGAGTAAAAATGAAGCCATTTTTGAATATTAAACCCAGTTTCATAGATTCACAAAACTAACTTTGTATATGAACTTAAGCACATGGAGCTGGAGATCGCCGTCGTGGTAAAAGTGAGATGAAATTCCTGCATTCTCCACTGTTCCCCCCAACATCAGTTTGAGCAGAGTTAGATGGAAAACAACAGTATAGACTTGTGAAATTGTGTGAAAGCACAGGCTCCTGAGTTCTCCAAAGTTTGCTTCCCAGCTCCTGATGCTAGTCAAGAGCTAAACCCGCTAGACCCAATCTCCCACTGATTACAACTAAAAATGGGGAAAAGATACAAAAAGAGTTACTTAAGGACTCTAAAAGATAAAAGCAGGCGGATCGGGGAGGGGAGTCAAAACTTAAGTAGTGCATACAGAGGTGAATTTCCTGGTGTTTTCCCTTTTTCGTGGCTTTTGCCTCTGAGCTCAGGCTACAGAAACCCCAAAGGGACCCATCTTAGCTGTGGCCACAGAACCAGGAAAAGGCAACCTGTGACTAGAAAACATAACAAAATCCCATTTCTTTTTTCTTTTTTCCTTCCTCTGGCCTTCCCACAAGCACAAATAAAAGTTGCAAGGCTGTGGCAGTTTGGCTCTGGTAGCTAAAACTTCTAAGGTAGAGGAACCAGGAAAAGGGAACAGTGGTCCCATTTTCTTCTGTTTTTTTTTTAACGTTTTTCTTTTTTTTTTTTTTTTTCAACGTTTTTATTTATTTTTGGGACAGAGAGAGACAGAGCATGAACGGGGGAGGGTCAGAGAGAGAGAGAGGGAGACACAGAATCGGAAACAGGCTCCAGGCTCTGAGCCATCATGAGCCATCAGCCCAGAGCCTGACACGGGGCTAGAACTCACGGACCGCGAGATCGTGACCTGGCTGAAGTCGGACGCTTAACCGACTGCGCCACCCAGGCGCCCCTAACGTTTTTCATTTTTGAGAGAGAGAGAGAGAGAGTGTGAGCGGCAGAGGGGCAGAGAGAGAGGGAGACACAGAATTCGAAGGAGGCTCCAGGCTCTGAGCTGTCAGCACAGAACCTGATGCGGGGCTCAGACTCACAAATCGCGAGATCATGACCTGAGCCGAAGTAAGATGCTTAACCGACTGAGCCACCCAGGCACCCCCGTTTTATTTTTCTCTTCCTGTTTTGGCCTAAAGGTGCCCCTGTCATCTGTAGTAGTGGCACCAGCAGTTAAAACTTCGAAAGAACCCTGCCTTTCTGACTGAGATTAAATTGTCTGCTAAAAATTCATGAGGGGATTTTAACAGAATCTAGTCACACAACATAATAAAAAATGTTCTGGATACAATCTAGAATTATTCATCATATGACCAGTTTTCAAGGGAAAAGGCTATTGACAGATGCCAACCGATAACAAAACCTGTAAAGCACCTACTGTAACATTATTGCATGAAACAAACTTTCAGTGAACAAAAAGGTAGATCTTCATATATCATCAGTAAAATACAAGCAAATGAAATCCAACAGCTTATTACAAGGATTCTGCACCACGCCCAAATGATTTATTGCAGAAATGCAAGAAGGGGGATTCAACATAAGGAAATCTGTGTAGAGGGGCCTGGGTGGCTCAGTCTATTGAGCGTACAACTTCGGCTCAGGTTATGATCTCACGGTTCGTGGGTTTGAGGCCCTGCATCAGGCTCTGTGCTGACAACTCAGAGCCTGGGCCTGCTTAGGATTCTGTCTCCCTCTTTCTGCCCCTCCCCCACTTGTGTGAGCGCACATGCGCGCTCGCTCTCTCAAAAATAAACATTAAGTTTAGGGGCACCTGGGTGGCGCAGTCGGTTAAGCGTCCGACTTCAGCCAGGTCACGATCTCGCGGTCCGTGAGTTCGAGCCCCGCGTCGGGCTCTGGGCTGATGGCTCAGAGCCTGGAGCCTGTTTCCGATTCTGTGTCTCCCTCTCTCTCTGCCCCTCCCCTGTTCATGCTCTGTCTCTCTCTGTCCCAAAAATAAATAAACGTTGAAAAAAAAAAAATAAAAAATAAATAAATAAATAAACATTAAGTTTAAAAAGTGTAATATACCACATTAATAGAATAAAAGAAAAATTGGTCAGCTCAATTGATGCAGAAAAGGCATTTGACAAAACCAAGCGCCCTCTCATGATAAAATACTGGAAAAGTAGGAACAAAAGGAACTTCCTTGATATTGATAAGGGCAATTGTGAAAACCTGACGGCTAACGTGCTTAGTGATGAAAAACAAAGTACCCCCCCCCCCCAAGATCAGGAAAAAGACAAGGAAGTTCTCTTTCAACATAGTACTAAAAGTTTGAGCCAAAGTCGTTGGACAAGAAAAAGAAATAAAAGGCATCCAGTCTTGAAAGGCAGAAAGAAATAAAATCTCTATTCACAGACATGATCCTGTATATAGAAAAACCCAAAGACTCCATACGAGAGCTACTAGAACAGACATTCAGCCAAATTACGGAGTACAAATTGTTCATGCGTCACTGGACACTATCAGGATGAAAGGCAGTCCACAGAGTGGGGGAAAATATTTGCAAATTCTGCTTGATAAAGAGTTAATACCTAGAATTTATGAAGAACTAAAACCCAACAACAAAACTTGATTTTAAAATGGTCAAAGGAACTTGAAGATATTTTCCCAAAGATATCCAAATGACCAACAGGCACATGAAACATTAACCTTTAAGGTAGTGCACATCGAAACCACAGTGAGGTACCACTTAACACCCATTAGCACGGCTATTATGAAATAGAAAATAAATGTTGATGAGGATGTGGGGAGATTGAAATCCTTGTACATTGCTGGTAGGAGTGTAAAATGGTGTGGCTGCTGTGGATAACTTGGTGGTTCCTCCAAAAGCTAAACAGAATTAGCATGTTACCCATCGGTTCCATTTGTCACATACCCAGAAGAACTGAAAACAGGAACTTAACACAGGACGGAAGGTACCACGTGGAGAATGTAGTCAGTGGTATCGTAAGAGTGTTGTATGGTGACAGATGTAGCTACGCGTGTGAGCCCAGCATAACTGTGTTGAGTTGTGGAGTCGCTGTGTTGTGCATCTGAAACTAACATAGCATTGTATGTCAACTACACTTCAATAATAAAAAGAAAACAGGGACTTAAGCTGATACCTGTACACCAGTGTGCATTGCAGCCTTGTTCACAAGAGCCAAAAGACGGAAGCAAACCCAAGTGTCCATCAGCAGAGAAATGGATAGACAAACTGATGTATACGTGAAATGCAATACTGGTCAGCCTTAAAAAGGGATAAGGTTCTGATACATTCTACAACATGGATAGAACAGGGTAAATGAGCCAGACAAAGGAGCGTATACATTGAATGATTCTACTTCTGTGAGGCATCTGGAATGGGCAAGTTCACAGAGGCAGAAAGTGGAATGGAGATTACCAGAGGCTGGGGCACAGGGAAATGGAAAGTCATTTCTCATGGTTACACAGTTTCAGTTTTAGGTAAAGAAGTTTGGGAAGTAGATTGTAATGGTTCTGCAACATTGTGGGCGTACTTAAATACCACTGAGTTGTGCATGTAAAAATGGTTAAAAATTACCACTATGCACTGGTTTGAATTACCAAAACCCGGAACAGACACCACCAAATGCTGGCAAGGGTGTAGACCAACAGGAAATCTTACTCATTGATGGTGGGAATGCAAAATAGTACAACCACTTTGAGAGACACTTGGGCGGTTTCTCACAAAACTAAACGTACTCTTACCATGCCAGCCAGCAGTCATACTCCTTGGTATTTACCCGAAAGAGTTGAAAATTTACATCTACACAAAAACTTGCACTTGGATGTTTATAGTAACTTTATTTGTAACTGCCAAAACTTGGAGACCGCCATGTCCTCTGTAAGGTGAATGGATAAATAGACTGGTATATCCGGACCCTGGAGTAGTATTCAGTGCTAAAATCACCAAGCCATGGAAAGACATGGAGGAGGGGTGCCCTGGGTGGCTCAATCCATTGAGTGTCTGACTCTTCATTTCTTCGGCTCGGGTCATGACCCCAGAGTCGTGGGATCAAGCCCCTTTTTGGGCTCTGCACTGGGTGTGAAGCCTGATTAGGGTTCTGTGTCTCTCTGTCTCTCTCTCTCTCTGTCTCTCTCTCTCTCTCTCTCTCTGTCTCTCTCTTCCCCCTCTCCCCCACTTTCTCTCCCTCTTTCTCTAAAATAAAATTAAGACAAGACCTGGAGGAAACTTAAATGCATTTTCCTAAGTGGAAGAGGCCAGTCTGAAAAGGCTGCATGTTGTTTGATCCCAACTGTTTGACATTTTGTAAAAGGCAAAACTATGGAGATGGTGAAAAAAATCAGTGGTTGCCAAGGATTAGGGAGGAGGGATGCACAGGTGGTGCACAAAGGTATGTTTAGGGCAGTGAAATTACTACATGATACTATAATGGATACATGCCATTAAATTTTTGTCCAGACCCATAGAATGTATAACTAGAGTGAACCCCAGTGTAAATCGTGGACCTCGGGTGATGATGTATCAATGTAGGTTCATCAGGTATAACAAATACACCGTTCTGGTGGGAGACATTGATAATGAGGGAGGCCGTACATAAGTGGGAGCAAGGGGGATATATGGGATATCCCTTTTTTCTGCACAATTTTGCTGTGAACTTTAAAAAAAGAGTATTTTTGGGGCGCCTGGGTGGCGCAGTCAGTTAAGCGTCCGACTTCAGCCAGGTCACGATCTCGCGGTCCGTGAGTTCGAGCCCCGCATCGGGCTCTGGGCTGATGGCTCAGAGCCTGGAGCCTGTTTCCGATTCTGTGTCTCCCTCTCTCTCTGCCCCTCCCCTGTTCATGCTCTGTCTCTCTCTGTCCCAAAAATAAATAAACGTTGAAAAAAAAAAATTAAAAAAATAAAGATAAAAAAAGAGTATTTTTTAATGGTAAATTTCATCTTATGTGTATTATACCACAGTAAAATAGAAACTGATCAGAGACCTAACTATAAAAAAAAAACTTATAAAACTATGGAAGAGGGGCATGTGGATGTCTCAGTCGATTGAGCATCCAACTTCAGTTCAGGTCATGATCTCACAGTTCGTGAATTTGAGCCCACATCAGACTTGCTGCTGTCAGCCTGTCAGCGCAGAGCCCACTTCAGGTCCTCTGTCCCCTCCTTTCGGCCCCTCCCCCGCTTGTGCTCTCCCGAAAATAAATATTTTAAAAAACAAAATTTTTAAAAATAAAACTTTTAGAAGAGAATCCTGAAGGAAATCTTTGTGGCCATGAGTTAATTAAGCAAATATTTATTAGATATAATACCAAAAGCATAATTCATAAAAGAGCGGAAAAAAAGGTAAATTGGATCTGATCAAAATTGAGAAATTCTGTTTTGTTTTTTTTTTTCAACGTTTATTTATTTTTAGGACAGAGAGAGACAGAGCATGAACGGGGAAGGGGCAGAGAGAGAGGGAGACACAGAATCGGAAACAGGCTCCAGGCTCTGAGCCATCAGCCCAGAGCCCGACGCGGGGCTCGAACTCACGGACCGCGAGATCGTGACCTGGCTGAAGTTGGACGCCCAACCGACTGCGCCACCCAGGCGCCCCGAGAAATTCTGTTCTTTAAAAGTCACCGTTAAGAGAGAATGAGAAGACAAGCTACAGACTGGGAGACATTTGCAAATCACATGTCTGAAAAAAGACTTGTATCCAGAATATATAGAGAAGTTTAAAAACTCTATAAGAAAACAGCCCAATTTTAAAATGGATAAAAGAGAGGGGTGCCTGGGTACCTCAGTCAGTTAAACATCCAACTCTTGATCTCAGTTCAGGTCTTTTTTTTTTTTTTAATCTTTATTTGTTTTTGAGGGAGAAGAACGTGAGCAGGGGAGGGGCAGAGAGGGAGACACAGAATCCAAAGCAGGCTGCAGGGTCTGAGCTGTTGGCACAGAGCCTGATAGCGGGGCTCGAACCCACGAGCTGTGAGATCATGACCCAAGCTGAAGTCAGACGCTCAACTGACTGAGTCACCTAGGCGCCGCAATCTTGGTTCAGGTCTTGATCCCAGGGTCGTGAGTTCAAGCACTGTGTTGGACTCCGTGCTGTTCGTGAAGCCTACTTAAAAATAAATGGGTAGGGAAGCAAAAGTAATATAAAAACAGAGGGACAAAACATAAGAGACTCTTAATATAGAGAACAAACAGGATTGCTGGAGGCGGTGTGGGAGAGGGGGATGGGATAAATGGGTAAGGGGATTAAGGAATCTACTCCTGAAATCATTGTTGCGCCATGTGCTAACTAACTTGGATGTAAATTTTAAAAAATAAATTATAGGGGTGCCTGGGTGGCTCAGTCGGTTGGGCGGCCGACTTCGGCTCAGGTCACGATCTCGCGGTTTGTGAGTTCAAGCCCCGCGTCGGGCTCTGTGCTGATGGCTCGGAGCCTGGAGCCTGCTTCGAATTCTGTGTCTCCCTCTCTCTCTGCCCCCCCCCCCGCCCCCCGCCCGTTCATGCTTTGTCTCTCTCTGTCTCAAAAATAAATAAACGTTAAAAAAAAAAATTAAAAAAAAAATAAATTATAGAAAAAAATGGGTAAAAGATTTGAACAGACCACCAAAGAAGATACTATATTAATCGCCAATAAGCACATTAGGAAGAGACTCAGTATCATTAGTTTTAGGGAAATGAAAAAACCACAAGATGCCACACTACACACCTATTAGAATGTCTGAAATTAAACAGATTGATATCCTAAGCGCTGGAAAGGATGCGGAGGAACTGGAACTCTCATACGTTGTTGGCAGGAATGTAAAATGGCGTAGCCAGTCTGGAAAGCAGTCTGACACTTTCTTACAAAGCTAAACATATAGCTACTCTATGGACAGAGGTCTCAAGAGATTTAAAACATTGAAGACACCCATGTGTAATACTCTCCATGCCTTGTTTGCCTTTCCTGGACTTGTGACAACCCTGTGGATGGGAAGGGCAGAGGTGTGGCAGGGCCAGATCCTGGCTTGGGTTCCCCTTCTACCACTTCTGCACGTGTGATCTGGGGCAGATTTCTCCCAACCTCTCTGAGCTTCAGTTTCTTCAGTACCACGGCAACATCACCGGCACACTGTAAGATTTAACAAGAACTATGATAACAGAGCACCAGGGTGGCTCAGTCGGTTGAGTATTGGACTTGGGCTCAGGTCATGATCTCGCGGTTCGTGGGTTCGAGCCCCAGGTTGCGCTTTGCACTGACGTTGTGGAGCCTGCTTAGGATTCTGTTTCCTTCTCTCTGCCCCTTCCCAACCTCTCAAAAATAAATATTAAAAAAAATTAACAAGAGCTGTGATAGTACGGTTTATAAAAAGCCATTTAAGTATGAAATGTTATGCTACGTTGGCATGAACATCAGGAAGTTTTAACTGCTTGAGGTCACACAGCTAATGCGAAAGAAACATGATGTTAGAAATTGAAGGGACTTTCAGGATGTTGTGGTCGTCTTCCCACATCTGCCAGATGAGGACACGAAAACACAGCAAGATAAAGTGATTTTCCCGAGGTATTTTGCCTCCCTGACTCCCACCAGCGTTCCCTCCATGACCTCTCCTCTTTAGTGTAGGAAAGAAACTCAGTCCCAAGAAGCTCTCTTCATGTTGCCCGTTCTGGATGCCTCTCCTGGACACTGCCACAATTCCTGAACATGGGTTGCCAACCCCCAGAAAACAAACATGATGAAGTTTCCTAGGCCTGGCCTTGCCACATCTTAGCCTCAGAAATGAATTCTGGAGCCTGAGAAAAAATGGCCGCCATATTTGGAATAGGAAGTCCAAACCTTTGCTCCAAAGACTAGGTCAGGCAGAGGGAAAAGGCTGTGGCCAGTTAAAAGCTAAGAGTTTGGAGGACAAATGTCACGCCCCTGCTGGAGTTCAGTCCAGGCTCTGGGGCTGCCAGAGGTATGGAGGGTGTTTAGGAAGGGCATGCAGTCTGCAGCTATGGAAGACCCCCCCACTAACCTACACATGCATCCTGAGTGATAGTTGAGTGGAAAACATTTTTTCCCCTGACCTTCAAGTCACTCTTGCTTATTGTAGGAAACATGGAAGATACTAGAAAGTATGGAGACAAATCGCTTGTAACTTGCATACATATTCTACTACCCAGAGGTTATAAGCACCGTTAACATTTTGGTGTCTTTTTTCTGGTGTGTGTATTAGTTTATTACCAAATTGGAATAATTCTCTTTCCATATATATAGAATATAGAGAGTGAGTGCGTGTGTGTGTGTGTGTGTGTGTGTTCACTTTGTATTGCTTTAGTGTTTTGTTCTTCGTGGACATAATATGAACTTTTTTTGGGGAGAGCACAAGCAAGTGGGGGAGGGGTAGAGAGGGGGACAGGATCGGAAGTGGGCTCTGCCCTGACAGCAGTGAGTCAGATGTGGGGCTCAAACTCACAAACCACGAGATCATGACCTGAGCCAAGGTCAGATGCTCAACCAACTGAGCCACCCAGGTGCCCCCTCACCCCCCATTTTTAAAAATTCTAACTAATCATCTGTTTGGGGAGGTAAGAGGGCATAGTAGCCAAAGGACAGGACGTAAGTCATCGGGTTTCAAATTCCAACTCTTTCCCTTATAAGCTACTGCCCTTGGGCAAATCACTTTCCCTCTTTTTTTTTTAAGTTTATTTTGAGAAAGAGAAAGAGCAGGGAAGGGGCAGAGAGAGAGAGAGAGAGAATCTCAAGCAGGCTCTGTACTGTCAGCGCAGAGCCCAGTGTGGGGCTTGATCCCATGAACCGTAAGATCCATGACCTGAGCCGAAACTCAACCAACTGAGCCATCCAGGCACCCCAAATCACTTCCCCTCTTAAGCCTCAGCTTCTTCATCTGTACAAGAATCATACCTGTCTATTGGGATCACTGTGTAATATAAATGAGATGGCATGCCTTGCATGAGTCCAGTCTAGGGCATAGTGAAGTGTTGGCAGGGACAGTGGTATTTCACACCTTCAGGAGCATCCAGTGCTGAGATAGAGGCCCTCATGGGAAGGAGGCAATTACGTGGCTATTGCAACTGGCCATTCACGTTCATAAACGCTTGTAGAGCCCCTACAGGTGCAAAGTCTCAGCCAGAGGCGCAGTGTAACCCAACAGTGACCAGGTGGCTCTGTGCCACGCGTTCACAGCCTAAGTAAGCGGGGAGAAGGCAAAGACCTTGTCGCAGAGGCGGGAACCAACCTGCCCTTCTCAGATCTCACTTTCCTCATCTCTCAGATGAAGAGAATACTTTTCAACATACAGGAACAAAAACTTCGTGTTCAAAATGTTCCATTAAACTGATCAATTTTTTTTTTTTTTTTTTTTTTTACTTTACAAGAAATTGAGATGAAAAACATCAAGTAGCCATTTAAAGCAAGGAATTCAGTGGCATTTACTATATTCACAATGTGAATCTGTATCTAGTTTTAAAATGCTGCCATCGCACCAAAGTAAAGTCCCTTATCCGTTAAGCAGTTTCTCACCATATTTCCTACCCCCCCCCCCAACCCTGCAGTCTGTCTTTATTCTGTCTTTATGGATTTATCTCTTCTGGATCCTTCATATCCCTTTGTGACTGGCTTCTTTTGCTTCACATATTTTGGAGGTTCATCCACATAGCGTGTGCCAGAACTGCATTCCTTTTTGTGGCTGAATAATATTCCATTTATTACAAATATTCCAGAACTCATTCATCCATTTATTCACTGATAAACATTTGGGCTGTTTCCACCTTATATTATCTAATTTTTAGCATTATCTCTTTTTATCCTCACCGAAACCCATTTTTTTAATGTTTATTGTTGAGAGAGAGAGTGAATGGGGCAGGGGCCGAGAGAGAGGGGGACAGAGGATCTGAAACAGGCTCTGCGCTGACAGCAACGAGCCCAATGGGGGCTTGAACTCACGAACCACGAGATCATGACCTGAGCCAAAGTCAGATGCTCGACCCACTGAGCCACTCAGGCACCCCAAAAGCCATTTTTTAAAGGGGAACCCAAGGCTCAAGAAGGTCACGTGACTTGCCCAGGGTTCCCCAGGGACCTAGAGAGGGAGCCAGATGGGCTGAGACCCAGGACTGGCCTCTGCACTTCATTATCCTGTCATGGCAAGGTCTGAGTTTTTGATGAACCGATGAAAGTGTGGCCTGGGCAGTGAGAGACATTTGACCAAGGAAGGGTTTCTGGAGTGTGTGGCATCTGAACTACACGCCCTTTGAGGGAGAGCTAGAACCCCTCCCTCCAGGTCTGCTGAGCCCCCGTACTCCAGGTCCCCAGGCCAGCAGGTGGCGTGGATGAGCGAGAGGTACACACATGAGTTTTGTTGACCTGTAGAGAAGAGTCACTGGATCTTTCTAGGGAGAGTTCTGACCTGGCTACTGGAATTTCTGCTCTGAGTCACATATAAGAAACCTTGTTTCCTGGAGACCTGAGGTAACCACCTTTGGGATTGGTGTTTCACTTCCCAATCAGTGTCTTAGTGGAGTCCGGGGAGAGACATTCCTTTATCCGGGTCTAGGGATCACAACTCAGTGCCCACTGGGACCATTCATGAGGAAGTAATGCAACAGAACAAGATAAATGAGAAAGGGCAACTGATGTGTCGACGGAGAATGTGACAAACTGGAGAGTGTATGCCCTGTCTCGGGAGTCAGCCCCTCAACATAGGTCTGGTGTTGGCAGAGCTGGTTTTTTCAAGGGAAGCAGAAATCTAGATTTTATTGTGACATCTTCTGATCGCAATACGTTGGATTTTTATAAAGCGTTTTGCTGATGAATAAATTGTGTAGGACAAACAAAACATTCGTTGGCTAGTTTGGTTCCGGGGCTCTTGGTTTGTGAATTCTGCTCCCATCAGGTAGTTACTGTCAAGCATTCAACCACAATTTATCGAGGCTTTCATGTAGGTCTCTGTGGAAGGAAGGCACTGGGGAGAAATTCAGTGAATGTAATTCATTTAAATATGGACTGTGCACTGTCTCTGTGTTAGTCCCTGATCTGGGCCCTCTGGACACATATGAACAAGGACTTTATGCTCAAGAGACCAGGGGAAGCAAGGGCCACCTCTGTGCTCTAGAGAACATACCTGCAGTCAGAATATGTGAGAAAGGGACTTCCAGGACAATCCAGATGATCCCCTCTTTGGGACTCTGGATGCCTTCAGATCCAACCACCAGGCGCCAATTCCCCTCAAGTTTGAGGGCATAAAAGGGCATATTTTGTTGCCTTTGAGAAATCCTTGAGCTAGTTTCTGTTTTCATCCTGCAGGCCATCTTTATTTTTCTAGGAGGTGGTATTCTCTCACAGAGTCCAATGCCCACTCTTCTAAAAGCAGCAAAAGGCCATATGACAGCAGCTTCTGCTTTAACCAATCCATTCTGCCCTCACAGCCCTTCTCAGTCTTCCCCACCAGCAAGGCCTCACATTCTCCACACTCTAAAAACAGAATCCCCTGAGAAGCTTTAACAACATACTGGTAGGGGTGCCTAGCCGGGCCAGCCAGTAGAGTGTGTGACTCTTGATCTCAGGGCCATTAGTTCAAGCCCCACGTTGGGCATGGAGCCTATGAGAGAAAAAGAAAAAGGAAAGAAAAAGAAAAAGAAAAAAAAAAAAAAAGAGGAAGAAAGAAGGCAAAAAAAACAGACACTCGGGTCAATGGAACAGAATAGAGAACCCAGAAATGGACCCACAAATGTATGGCCAACTAATCTTTGACCAAGCAGGAGAGAATATCCAGTGGAATAAAGACAGTCTCTTCAGCAAATGGTGCTGGGAAAACTGAACAGTGACATGCAGAAAAATGAACCTGGACCACTTTCTTACACTATACACAAAAATAAACTTAAAATGGATGAAAGACCTAAATGTAAGACAGGAAGCCACCAAAATCCTAGAGGAGAAGCAGGCAAAAAACCTCTTTGACTTTGGCTTCAGCATCTTCTTATTCAAAGTGTCTCCAGAGGCAAGGGAAACAAAAGCAAAAATGAACTATTGGGACCTCATCAAGATAAAGAGCTTCTGCACAGTGAAGGAAACAATAGGCAAAACTAAAAGACAACCAACAGAATGGGAGAATATATTTGCAAATGACATATCAGATAAAGGGTTAATATCCAAAATCTATAAAGAACTTATGAAACTCAACACCCAAGAAACAATCTATTGAAGAAATGGGCAAAAGACATGAATAGACACTTTTCCAAAGACATCCAGATGGCTAACAGACACATGAAAAAATGCTCAACATCACTCATCATCAGGGAAATACAAACCAAAACCACAATGAGATATCACCTCACACCTGTCAGAATGGCTAACAATAACAACCCAGGCAACAACAGATGTTGGCAAGGATGTGGAGAAAGAGGATCTCTTTTGCATTGTTGGTGGGAATGCAAGCTGGTGCAGCCACTCTGGGAAACAGTATGGAGGTTCCTCAAAAAATTAAAACTAGAACTACCCTATGACCCAGCCATTGCACTATTAGGTATTTATCCAAGGGATAGAGGTGTGCTGTTTCGAAGGGGCACATGCATCCCAATGTTTATAGCAGTGCTATCAACAATAGCCAAAGTATGGAGAGAGCCCAAATGTCCATCAGTGGATGAATGGATAAAGAAGATGTGGTATATATACAATGGAGCATTACTCAGCAATCAAAAAGAATGAAATCTTACCATTTGCAACTACATGGATGGAACTAGAGGGTATTATGCTAAGCAAAATTAGTCAGTCAGAGAAAGACAAAGATCATATGACTTCACTCATATGAGGACTTTAAGATACAAAAAAGATGAACATAAGGGAAGGGAAGCAGAAATAATATAAAAACAAGGAGGGGGACAAAACATAAGAGACTTTTACAGAGAACAAACTGTGAGTTGCTGGAGGGGCTGTGGGTGGGGAGATGGGCTAAATGGGTAAGAGGCATTAAGGAAGACACTTGTTGGGATGAGCACTGGGTGTTATCCATAGGGGATGAATCACTGGAATCCACTGCTGAAGTCATTGCACTATATGCTAACTAACTTGGATGTAAATGAATATATATATATATATATATATATATATATATATACACACACACGTATATATATACATATATATGTATATATATGTATATATATACGTATATATATATATGAAAGAAAGAAAAGGAGGGAGGGAAGGAAGAAAATAAGTCAAAATATATTAAAAAAATTAAATCAAATAAATAATAAAATGAAAACATACTGATGATACAACTGTATCCTGTTTTTGAGAGATCTACTTAGATTCAAAGACACAAACAGGTTGAAAGTAAAAGAAGATATGCAATGCAGAACAAAGCTGGAGTGACTGACTCTACTAACGTCAGGCAAAATACACTTTAAGAAAAAAATTGCGAGGCGACTGGGTGCCTCAGTCGTTTAAGCATCCGACTGTGGCTTAGGTCATGATCTCACAGTTCATGAGTTCGAGCCCCATGTCAGGCTCTGTATTGACAGTTCAGAGTCTGGAGCCTGCTTTGGATTCTGTGTCTCCCTCTCTTTCTGCCCCTCCCCCACTCACACTCTGTCTCTCTCTGTCTCTCTCTGTCTCTCTCTCTCTCTCTCTCTCTCTCTCTCAAGAACAAATAAACATTAAAAATTCAAAAAAAAAAAAAAAGGAAAATTGTTACTGCAGACAAGGGTGTTTTTATAATGATAAGAGGGTCATCCATTAGGAAGACCTAACAGTTAAAAAACATACAAGCACCTAATGTTAGAGCCCTCAAATACATGAAGCAAAAATTAATAGAACTGAAGAGAGATACGGGCAGCTCAACAGTAATAGTTGAAGACTTCAGTACCCTACTTTCAACAACGTATGTGATAACTAGGCAGAAGATTAACATGGAGATAGAGGACTTGAACAACACTATAAACCAACTGAACCTAAGCATTTGTAGAACACTCCATCCAACAATAGCAGAATAAACCTTCTTAAGTACTCTTAGATCATTCTCCATGTAAGAACATAGAGTAAGCCATGAAACAAATCTCAATAAATTTAAGAAGATTGAAATCACACAAAGTATGTTCTCCAACCATAATGGAATTAGATCAGAGATTAAGAACAGAAGGAGTTTTGAGAAATTCACAAGTATGTAGAAGTTAAACAACACACTCCTAAAACTATCAATGGGTCAAATTTAAAATCACAAAGAAAATTGGAAAGTACTTTGAAGTGAATGAAAACAAAAATACAACGTGCCAAAACTTAGGGAAATCATCTTACTCAGGCTTTAGAGGGAAATTTATAGTGGTAAACATCTATATTTTTAAAAGAGAAGAAAGATCTTGCATCTATAATCTAAACTTCTACCTTAAAGAACTAGAAAAATAGACCGAAGGCAAGCAGAGGAAGAAAATAAGAAAGACAAGAGCAGAAGTAAATGAAACCAAGAATAGAGAAAATGAGTGAAACTGAACGTTGATCCTTTGAAAAATCCACAAAGTTGACAAACCTTTAGATGGATTGACCAAGAAAAAAAAAGAGAGGGCTCAAATTATAAAGCAAGTACAAAAGAAGAGACATCACTACCAGAAGAACAGAAATAAAAAGATTATAAGGGACTACTATAAACAGCTGTATACCAACAAATTAGGTAACCTGGATGAAAGGAACAAATTCCTAGAACAGAAACTACTGAAACTAAGTCAAGAAGAAATATAAAATCTGAATAGATCTATAACAAGTAAAGACATTGAATTAGTAATTTTAAAAAACTTAACACAAGGAAAAGCCCAGGCCACATGACTTCATTATGAATTCTACCAGACATTTAAAGAATTAACATGAGGGGCGCCTGGGTGGCCCAGTCGGTTGGGTGTCTGACTTCGGCTCAGGTCATGATCTCGCAGTTGACAGGTTTGAACCCTACATCGGGCTCTGTGCTGACAGCTCAGAGCCTGGAGCCTGCTTCCGATTCTGTGTCTCCCTCTCTTTCTGCCCCTTCCCTGCTCATGCTCTGTCTCTCTCTGTCTCAAAAATAAATAAACATTAAAAAAATTAAAGAATTAACATGAATCCTTCACATGCTCTTCAAAAATTGAAAGAGGGAGGAAGACAACAGAATAGCAAACACCAGGAATCCGTCTTCCCACTAGACAGCAGTTGTACTGGCAGAGTCTGTCTGATGTGACTATTTTAGAACTGGAGTCTATTGAAGGCTTGCAATTCCAGGGGGAAGTGTTGGATAGTATTTAATTTCAATCCATTTCAGCTCCTACCTTGATAGCAGCTGCCCAACCCCCAATCCTGTTGCAGGCAATGGTGCACATGTTCTTGGAACAACTCACATGCAGCTTGTGGAAGCCAGGTTGGGCAGTCCTGTCCTTCAAATAAAAGGGTATCTGTGTTCTCGTCACTGATTGCTGCTTCTGATCATAGAGGTGCACACCCAGAGGCAGGCAGCCTTTGATGCATGTACACACACACACACACACACACACACACACAACACATCACTGTTGCCAGTCCTTCTCCCTCTGGCTGAAGTGAGTTCTAGGGGTACCTTTTAAAGAAAAGGTACCCTTCCTTCCCTTTTATTTTTTTCTTCTTCTTCTTTTGGGAGCCAAACATTAAAGACTAGGATATCCAAAACCAACCATATATACAGGGAAATTAGAGAGTCATCACACATGCCCAGAGAAAGGTGTAGACTCAGAAAAGACCGGAAGAGACCTTAGGTTTACAATTCAGTCTAATCTTCAGCACAGAGACAGCCTATGGGATGCAAAAAGCAAAAATAGCAAACTCTAGGAAAGAAGAGTCTGATTTGTAGTTGACACCTTGGAGCCTGGAGCCTGCATCGGATTCTGTGCCTCCTCTCTCTCTCTCTGCCCCTCCACCACTCACACTCTGTCTCTCTGTCACCCTCTCTCAAAAATAAATAAGCATTAAAAAACAAACAAACAAACAAACAAACGTTTTAAAAAAAGTAACAAAAGTATGGCCCATTCATAGGGGAAAAGAATCCAATAGAAACTGTCCCTGAGAAAGACCAGATAGAAGACCTACTAGACAAAGACTTTAAAACAGCTGTGTTAAAGATGCTCAGAGAATCAAAGAGAGACATGGAAAAGTTAAAAAAAAAAAAAAAAAGAGGTACGAACAAAATGTAAATGTCAATAAAAAGATAGGTTTTTTTTTTTTTTTTAAGTTTTTTTTTTTCAACGTTTATTTATTTTTGGGACAGAGAGAGACAGAGCATGAACGGGGGAGGGGCAGAGAGAGAGGGAGACACAGAATCGGAAACAGGCTCCAGGCTCTGAGCCATCAGCCCAGAGCCCAACGTGGGGCTCGAACTCACGGACCGCGAGATCGTGGCCTGGCTGAAGTCGGACGCTTAACCGACTGCACCACCCAGGCGCCCCAAAAAGATAGGTTTAAAATGAAACTAAAAAGAAATTCTGGAGCTGAAAATTACATACCTAAAATGAAAAATTCGCTAGAGGGATTCAAGCATAGATTTGAACAGAAACATAATCATCAAACTTGAAGACAGGACACTTGAAATTGTCCAGTCTGAGGGACAGAAAGAAAAAAGATTGAAGTGAACAGAGTCTCAGGGTTCTGTGGGTCAGTCATGATCAAGCAGACCAACATATGTGTTGTCAGAGTCTCATAAGCAGACCAGGGAAAGAGGCATAGAGGTTATTTGAAGAAATAATGGATGAAAACTTGACAAATACCAGACTAAATAGTCTTTAAATTTTAAAAGAACACAAGAGACAAAGAAGGATATTATATATTAATAAAAGGGCTAATACAGAAAAAATGTAATAAATATAAACATTTACACACCTGATAGGCTATCAAAATATATAAAGTAAAAACTGACAGAATTGAAGGGGAAAATAGACAATTCCACAAGAGTTGGATGCTTAAATATTCCACTCTCAGTAGTGGATAGAACAACCAGACAAAAGATAGGTAAGAACACAGAGGACTTGAACAACACAATAATCCACCTACATCTAGCAAATATATACAGAACATTCTACTCCACAAAACAGAGTACACATTCTTCTCAAGTGCACGTGGCACATTCTCCAGAATAGACCAATGTTATGCCACAAATTAAATCTCAATAGATTAAAATTTTTTTTAATATTTACTTTTTATAGAGAGAGACAGAGCATGAGTGGGGGAGGGGCAGAGAGAGAGGGAGACATAGAATCTGGAGCAGGCTTCAGGCTCTGAGCTGGCAGCACACAGCCCGACGCGGGGCTCGAACTCACAAACCGCAAGATCATGACCTGAGCCAAAGTCGGACACCCAACCAACTGAGCCACCCAGACGCCCCTAGAATTTTCAATACCATGTTGATTAGAAGTGGCATAAGCAGGCATCCTTGCTTTATCCCTGACTGTAGAAGAAAAGCTTTCCATCTTTCACCCTTGACTGTGTTGTTCTCTGTGGGTTTTTCATTTATGGCTTTTATTATATTAAAGTAGTTTCCTTTTATTCCTAGTTTGGGAACTATTTTTATCATGAAAGAGTGTTGAATTTTTTCAGATGCTTTCTGTGCATCAATTGAGAACAGAGCTCATGCTGTTTCTCTTTCTCTCTCAAAAATAAGTAAACATTAAAAAAAAAAATTCTAGCCAGAGCAATTAGTCAAGAAAAATAAAGGTATCTAAACTGAAGAAGTAAAATTATCTCTATTTGCAGATGACATGATCTTATATGTGGAAAACCCTAAAGATCACACACACACACACACACACACACACACACACATGAGTTTAAGCTAATAAACACAGATAATAAACCAATTCAGCAAAGTTGGAGGATACAAACCTAACACACAAAAATCAGTTGTGTCTCAGGGCGCCTGAGTGGCTCAGTCTGTTAAGTGTCTGACTTTGGCTCAGGTCATGATCTCACAGCGTGTGAGTTCAAGCCCCACGTCAGGCTCTGTCCTGAAAGCTTAGAGCCTGGAGCCTGCTTTGGATTCTGTGTCTCCCTCTCTCTCTGCCCCTCCCCCACTCAGGCTCTGCCGCTCTCTCCTTCAAAAATAAATAAACATTTAAAATTTTTAATTAAAAAAATCAGTTATGTCTCTAGACACTAACAATGAACAGTTCAGAAAAGAAATTAAGAAAACAATTTCCTCGGGGTGCCTGGGTGGCTCAGTCTGGTGGAGCATCCAATTCTTGGTTTTCGCTCAGGCCATGATCTCACGGTTCATGAGAATGAGCCCCGCGTTGGGTTCTGCACTGACAGTACAGAGGCTGCTTGGGATTCTCTCTCTCCCTTTCTCTCTGCCCCCCCACCCCTGTTCTCTCTCTCTCTCTCTCTCTCTCAAAATAAATAAATAAACACCCTTTTAAAAAAGAAAGAAAAAACTCATTTAAACATAGTAAAAAATAAAACAAAACCAGAAAATAATGTGTTGGAAAGGATGTGGAGAAATTGGAACACTCAGGCATTGCTAGTGGGAATGTACCATGGTTCCACCACTGTGGACAACAGTATGGCAGTTCCTTAGAAAATTAGACATAGTTACTGTATGATCTAGCAATTCCATTTCTAGGTATATGCCCCCAGAAATGCAGGCTCTCAACGAAATCTTTGTACATCCATGTTCATAGCAGCATTATTCACATTAGGCAAAATGTAAACAACCCAGGTGCCTAGAGGTGCATGAGTAGATAAGCAATGTATATTGTATATTCAATGAAATATTATCCAGCCAGAAGAAGGAAGCAAATTCTGACAGATGCTACAACATGAATTGAACCTTGAGGTTATTATAGTAAGTGACATAAGGCAGTCATAAAAAGACATACACTATATGATTCCACTTAGGTACTAGAATGTTCAAATTCATAGAGACAGGTGGTGGCTAGGGGCTGGAGGGAAGGGGAGAATGGGAACTGATTGCTTAATGGGTACAGAGTTTCAGTTTTGCAGCATGAAAAGAGTTCTAGAGAGGATGGTGGTGATAGTTGCACACCGATTAATTTTTTTAATGTTTATTTATTTTTGAGACAGAGAGAAACAGAGCGCGAGTGGGGGAGGGTCAGGGAGAGAGGGAGACACAGAATCTGAAACAGGCTCCAGGCTCTGAGCTGTCAGCACAGAGCCCGATGCGGGGCTCAAACCCACCAACCGTGAGATCATGACCTGAGCCAAAGTCGGACGCTTAACCGACTGAGCCACCCAGGTGCCCCAACTGCACACCGATTAAAAACGATTAAGATGGTTTAAAAAGGGAAGTACACTTTCTCACTTATGCTGAGACCAGTATTACCCTGATACCAAAACTAGACACAGACAATCACAAGAAAACTACACACCAATATCCTTATTGATATAGATGCAAAAATCCTCAAAAAATATTAGCAAACAGAATCCAGCAGCACTTAAAAAGGATTATATTCTACTCCAACATGTAAAAAGCTTGGAATTATCACTTCAATCTCACAACAACAACAAAAAAAGCTGAACAGGGCGCCTGGGTGGCTCAGTCATTAAGCATCTGACTTCGGCTGAAGTCATGATCTCACGGTTCGTGAGTTCGAGTCCAGCTTCGGGTAAGACACGAGCCCCATTTTGGGTGAGCCCCACTTCTCTCTCTCTCTCTCTCTCTCTCCCTCTTGGGATTCTCTCTCTCTGCCTGTCACTCACTTGGGCTCTCTCTCACTCTAAAAAAAAAAAAAAAAGAAAAGAAAAGAAAAGAAAAGAAAGAAAGTTGAACAAACTGAAAACGAAGAACCATTTTTCGATGCATCAGAGAATGGAAATCACAAGGCAAAGCAACAGTCTGAAAACTGAAAAGACAGGCAATACAGAGAATCCCAGTTTACCAGGTGCAGAAGGAATTGGAACCAGGAACCGGTAGGAAAACACACTGCAATCTGTGAGCCTGTAGAGGATGAAGAGGGACTAGTTTGAGAGTTAAAAACTCCCAGGGACTCAGTCTTAGGGGACCCTCACACTATTGACTTTTACCTCCAGGAGCCCACCACCTTCTCATAATGAAGACTGGAGAAAAATATCCTCGTGGAGGGGAAAAAATAACTAGTTCCAGGGCATTCTGTTCTCTATCTGTCCTCAAGGGAAGCTACTTTATCAGAGCCTAACCTGTATGGGGAAGGGGCACATCCACCCCCAGCCCTCTCTAGCCATGCTGTCTCATTTAAGAAGGGGAAAAAGCTGAGAAGCATTTGTAAATATCACATTCCAGGGGCACAGATCCACTAAAATACTGTGATATTTACAAATCACAGGATTATACATTGCTTTCCCCTCCCCCCGATTCCTTGCCACCACATCAAGAAGACTCCCATACAGTAACAGAGGATTCTAGTTGAAAGAACTGTACGGGCTAGACTCTATCAAAGAAGGAGTTTCAGGGAGCCTGGGGGCCTCAGTGGGTTAACCGTCTGACTTCAGCTCAGGTCATGATCTCGCAATTTGTGGGTTTGAGCCACACGTCAGGCTCTGTGCTGACAACTCAGAGCCTGGAGCCTGCTTTGGATTCTGTGTCTCCCTCTCTGCTCCTCCCCCGCTCGAGCACTGTCTCTCTCTCTCTCTCTCTCTCAAAAATAAATAAACATTATTTAAAACTCTTGAATAAAATTTATTTATTTTTTAACATTTTTTAATGTTTATTTATTTTTGAGAGAGAGAGAGAGTGCAAGTGAGGGAGGAGCAGAGAGAGAGGGAGACACAGAACCCGAAGCAGGCTCCAGGGTCTGAGCTGTAAGCAGAGAGCCAGACGCGGGGCTCGAACTCATGAACAGTGAGATCATGACTTGAGCTGAAGTCAGAAGCTTAACTGACTGAGCCACCCAGGTGCCCCTAGACCAGGTTTTTAAAATAACTATAATAGGCTAGGAGCTCTAATGGGAAAGATAGACAACATCCAAGATCAGTAACATAAGCAGAAAGATTAAAACTCTAAGGAAAAATCCAGAGAAAATACTAGAAAGCAAAAATACTTAACAGCAATGAAGAATGTCTTTGATGGACTCATTGGTAAACGGGACACAACTGAGGAAAGAATCAGTGAGCTTAGCAATATGTTAGTAGAAGCCTCCCAAACAAATGTGAACATAAAAAATAATAGAAAAAAAAAAAAGAAAGAAATAGGCTATCCAAGAACTCTGGGACAATCCCAAAAAGTGTAACATACATATAATGGGAATACCAGAAGGAGAAGAAAGAAAGGAGCAGAAGAAATATTTGATTTATGGCTGAGAAGTTTCCAAAATTAATGAAACACCAAACCACAGATCCAGGAAGCTCAGAGAACAACCACCAGGATTAGTATCAAAAATTCTACACCTAGGGGCGCCTGGGTGGCGCAGTCGATTAAGCGTCCAACTTCAGCTCAGGTCACGATCTCGCGGTCTGTGAGTTCGAGCCCCGAGTCGGGCTCTGGGCTGATGGCTCAGAGCCTGGAGCCTGTTTCCGATTCTGTGTCTCCCTCCCTCTCTGCCCCTCCCCCATTCATGCTCTGTCTCTCTCTGTCTCAAAAATAAATAAACGTTAAAAAAAAATTCTACACCTAGACATATCATATTCAAACTGCAGAAAACTAAAGACAAAGAGAAAATCTTGCAGAAAGCCAGAGGAAATAAAACATCTTGCATATAGAGGAACGAGAATAAATATTACATCAGACCTTTTTTTTTTTTCTTCACAAACATGTAAGCAAGAAGAGAGGGGAGTAAAATATTTAAAGCACCAAAAGAAATAAGAAAACCTCTACAATTCTATATCCAGTAAAATTATCCTTCAAAAATGAGGGGGAAACAAAGATTTTCCTCAAACAAAAACTGAGACAATTTTGTAACCAGTAGACCTGTTTGCAAGAAAGGTTAAAAGAAGTGTTTTAAAGAAAAGGAAATGATATAGGTCAGAAACTCAGATCTACATTTAAAAAAAAAAAAAAAGAGTGTTAGAGAAACAATGCATGAAGGTAAAATAAAACCTTTATATTTCTTATTCTTAATTTATCTAATAAGTAACTTTTTGCTCTAAATGGTAATAGCAATCAGGTGTTGGATGATGACAGCTACAGAAATTGAATGTTACAAGGGATGGAAGGGAGGAATACTGTAAGATATTTGACTGTCCATGAAGGAATATATTTAAAAATGAGCCGATGGGGCGCCTGGATGGCTCAGCCAGTTAAGCGTCTGACTTCAGCTCAGGTCATGATCCCACGGTTCATGGGTTCGAGCCCCTCATCTGGCTCTGTGCTGACAGCTTAGAGCCTGCTTGGGATTCTCTCTTCTCTGCCCCTCCTCCACTTGCGCTCTTTCTCTCTCTCAAAAATAAATACACATTTTTTTTTTAATGAACCTAGATTAGTTGCAACTGTATATGCAAACTCTAGGGAGATCCTAATACCAAAACCAGATAAAGACGATACGAGAAAGGAAAACTATAGGTTAATATCTCCATGAACATGGATGCAGATATCCTCATCCAAATATTAGCACATTGAATCCATCAGTGTTTACAAAGAATTTACACATAATAACCAAGGAGGATTTATTCCAGAGAGTCAAGCCAGAGTCAACATTCAAAAATTAATTAATGTAATCCATCACATCAACAAGATAAAGAAGAAATCACAAGATTCTATCAATAGCTAACAGGAAAAGTATTCCACAAAATCCAACACCTACGCATGATTAAAAAAAAAAATTCTCAGCAGATCAGGGATACAGGAGAACAAAATCTATAACTAACAGCATACTCAATGGTGATAAAGTAGGTGATTTCCTTTTTAAGACTTGGACTAAGGCAAGGATGTCCCTTCTCACCACTAGTATTCAACATTCTTACTGCTAGTGCAGTAAGACAAGACAAGAAAGGTGCGCCGATTGGTAAGGAGGAAACAAACTATCTTGGTTGCAGATGACATGATTGTCTACATAGAAAATCCCAGAAAATTAACCGTAAACTCCTGGATAAAACACGGATATCTCCTCTTACCCCTTCTATTAAAACTTGAGTTTCTAGCCAGGACAAGTAGGTGAGTTTGAGAAGGATTGGTGTTAGTTCTTCTATAAATGTTTTGCAGAATTCACCACCGAGGCCATCTGGCCCAGGGCTTTTCTTTGCTGGGAGGTTTTTGCTTACTGCTTCAATCTCATTGTCTACAGGTCCATTCAGATTTGCTCTTCCTTCATTTTTGGTAGATTGTATGTTCCTAAGAATTTGTCCATGTCATCTAGCTCATCCCACGTGTTGGCATGCGGTTGTTCATAGCATATTCTCTTTACTCTGAAGGGTTTGAAATCGGAATACTGAACTGATTGTAACTGGTGCTGGCTCCTTCTCCCTCTTCTTCGCAATTCTGTCTCTTCTCCCTATCTCTTACTCTCTACTTTTCATTTTTCAGCCTTTCTCGCTCTTCACACCTCTTCAACCTGTCTCTTTTTCCTTCTTTCTCCTGACTCATTATTTCCTCCTTCCCATTCAGCTTTGTAGCTTCCCATTCAGCTTTGTAGCTTACAAAGCTACATTCATGAGTCCTTGGGGGCCTCTCTGTGCTGCATATGTGTCCCTTCAGTAGAAGGAACATCATTGGTCTGGTTACTCCAGATACCCTGTCATGTCCCATTTTCCTTGTAGCAGTGGTTCTCAAATTTTTGTGTGTGTCAGGACAAATATATATATAGGCTTCATGCTCAACATGGGGTTTGAACTCACGACCCTGAAATCAAGACTTGGATGCTCTACTGACTAAGCCAGCCAAGTGCTCCAAGGATACCTTTATACTCTTATTAAGGAACCCGAACAAACTTCAGGTTATGTAGTTTACCATGTAGCCATGATGTTCATCCCGCTGGAGATTAAAATGAAGATTTAAATGTTAGTCTCTCATTTAAAAATGCCAATAACAAACTACATTAACATAAATACCGTGGTCTTAAATGAAAAGACAATGTTTTCCAAAAGAAAAAACCAAATTTACAGAGAAGGAAAGTTTGTTCTACATTTTTGTTAATCTCTTTCATGTCTGACCTGACTGGAAGAAAGTTGGCTTCTCATAACTGCTTCTGCATTCAGTATGGCTTGATGCATTGTTTTGGTTGAAATATACAAAGAAATCCAGCCTCATGCAAATATATAGCTGGAAAAAGGAAGACTATTTTTCAGATAATTATGGATATACTTTTTTGATACTACACCAAAAGTTGACAGAGTTGGGTTGTTTTAAGATTCGTTAAAAATGTGGAATGTGGGGGCGCCTGGGTGGCGCAGTCGGTTAAGCGTCCGACTTCAGCCAGGTCACGATCTCGCGGTCCGTGAGTTCGAGCCCCGCGTCAGGCTCTGGGCTGATGGCTCAGAGCCTGGAGCCTGTTTCCGATTCTGTGTCTCCCTCTCTCTCTGCCCCTCCCCCGTTCATGCTCTGTCTCTCTCTGTCCCAAAAATAAATAAACGTTGGGAAAAAAAAATTTTTTTTTAAAAATGTGGAATGTGAAATCATATCAATGAATATATCCTACTCTGTTATATGAAATTCCAGTGGTCTATCTTTACCACCCATCTCATTGGGAAAAAAATCTTAATGTATTGAGAAGCTGTCAGGATCTTGATTACAGGCATAAGTTTTCAAAAATTATATAATTTCATTTAAAAGGTAGAATTTTATCACTGGCAACAAACATTGTCAGTTTTTTCTCTTGGCGTGACAGGCTTACTCAATTCATTTTTGTAAAACGTCTGCTAGAGATGACATAATACTATATATAAAAAACACTAAAATCTCCACTAAAAAACTACTAAAACTGATCAATGAACTCAGTAACACAGGATACAAAATCAATATACAGAAACCTGTTACATCTCTATACACTAATGATGAAGTACCAGAAAGAGAGATTAATAAAACAATCCCATTCACAATTGCACCAAAAATAATAAGATACCTAGGGATAAACAAGGAAGTGAAATACCTGTATTCTGAAAACTCTGAAACACTGATGAAACAAATTGAAGATAATACAAACAAATGGGAAGATATTCCTTGCTCAGTGATTGGAAGAACAGATATCGTTAAAATGTCCATACTACCCAAATCAATCTACAGATTTAATGCAATGCATTGCCAACAGCATTTTTCACAGAACTAGAACAAATCCTAAAATATGTATGGAACCACAAAATACCCCGAATAGCAAAAACAATCTCGAAAAAGAACAAATCTGGAGGTTTCCCAATCCCAGATTTTGAGACGCCCTACAAAGCTGTAGTAATCAAAACAGCATGGTACTGGCGCAAAAAATAGACACAAGATCAATGAAACAGGATAGAGAGTCCAGAAATAAACTCATGATTACATGATCAATAAATCTATGGCCAAAGCGGCAAGAATACGCAATGAGATGTTCTCTTCAATTAGTGGTGTTGTGAAAACTGAACAGCTACATGCAAAGAATAAAACTGGACCACTTTCTTACAGCATGCAGAAAAATAAACTCAAAATGGATTGAAGACATAAATGTGAGACCTGAAACCATAAAAATCCTAGAAGAGAGCACAGGCAATAATTTGTCTGACATCGGCCATAGCAACATTTTTCTAAACGTGTCTCCTCAGGCAAGGGAAATAAAAGCAAAATAAACTGTTGGGACTTCATTAAAATAAAAAGCTTCTGCACAGCAAAGGAAACAATCAACAAAACAAAAAGACAACCTACCGAGTGGGAGAAGATATTTGCAGTGATATCTCTGATAAGGGGTTAACATCCAAAATATATAACAACTGTAGAACTCAACACCCCAGAAACAAATAATCCAGTTAAGAAATGGGCAGAAGACATGAACAGACATTTCTCCAAAGACATCCTGATGACCACCAGACACATGAAAAGATGCTCAACATCACTCATCATCAGGGAAATGCAAATTAAAACCACAATGAGATATCACTTCACACCTGTCAGACTAGCTAAAATGAAAAACGCAAGGAACAACAAATGTTGTCAAGGATGTGGGGGGGAAAAAAAGGGAACCCTCCTGCACTATTGGCTGGGAATACGAACTGTTGCAGCCGCTGTGGAAAACATTAAGGACCTTCCTCAAAAAATTAAAAAATGAAATGACCCTATGAGTAGTAATTGCACTACTGGCCATTTACCCAAAGAATACAAAAACACTAATTCGAAAAGATATATGCACCCCTGTGTTTATTGCAGCATTATTTACAATAGCCAAATTACGGAAGCAAGCCAAGTGTCCATCAATAGATGAATGGATAAAGAAGATGCAGTATGTGTATGTATGTTTGTGTGTGTGTGTGTGTGTGTGTGTGTGTGTGTGTGTGTGTGTTATGGAATATTACTCAGCCATAAAAAAGAATGAAATCTTTAAAAAAAAAAAGAAAAAGAACGAAATCTTTTGTAACAACATGGATGGATCTAGAGAGTATAATGCTAACTGAAATAAGTCAGTCAGAGAAAGATAAATACCATATCATTTCACTCATATGTGGAATTTAAGAAACAAAACAAATGAACGAAGAAAAAAAAGAGAGAACCAAAAAGCAGACTCTTAAACATAGAAAACAACCTGGTGGTTACCAGAGTGGAGGTGGATTGGGGCTTGAAGGAAATAAGCAAAGGGGATTAAGAGCACACTTACCGTGATAAGCACTGAGTAACATATAGAACTGCTGAATCACATTATGCACCTGAAACTAATATAACGTTGTATGTTAACTATACTGGAATTAAAATACAATACAATACAATACAATAAAGCCTGCCAATACCCAAATCTGAATAAAAATAATTTGTTCTTCATTCTAATGAGTGAACATAGTACTCCATAAAAAATGGCTAGCACAACTCACAACCCCATCTCACAAGTGTCTTTCCTTGAGATAACCATTGTTCGTTATGCATCATAAGTACTTTATCTGAACGCCTCATTTTGACATGCAGAATATTAAAAAGCTATAAATTCAAGGGTGGAGATTTAATAAAATCGATAGTTTTTGCTGCTCCAACAACATTCTTAAGTGAAACGGTCTTTCTTTTTTTCATTTTTTAAATGTTTATTTATTTTTGAGAGAGAAAGAGACAGAGTGCCAGCTGGGGAGGGAGGGAGAGAGAGAGAGAGAGAGGGAGACACAGAATCCAGGCTCCAGGCTCTGAGCTGTCAGCACAGAGCCCGACGTGGGACTCGAACTTACGAACAGTGAGATCGTGACCGGAGCAGAAGTCTGATGTTTAGCCGAACGAGCCCCCCAGGTGCCCCTGTCCTTTTTTTTTTTTTTTTTTTTTTTAACTCTACGTCCGTACTGGTGAAAAGTACAACGACTATCAAGCACAGTATGCCAGTTACCAGTTTATTGCCTCTTAGTTGCTTTGCTTGCTTCTGGAATTGGAACTGGTAAACATTTCGGCTTGCCAGTAGAGGGCGGTAGAGGAACACTGTGGGAAGAAGGGGCTTTTCGTGTTTCTTCTATGGGTTTTGTTTTGTCTTTTTGGTTTGTTTTTCTCTGCTGACCGTGGCAGGCAGCGCCGCACTGGACACCCGGTGACATTCAGCTTTCAGCTTGCCAATCCCACTTGGTGGCTCCCTGCCTGACAGCCTCAGCACACCGGCACTTGGGTGCATGGGTTTCCTGTTTACAGTTCCCCGGCCACCAGCCTCCACTGACTGGCTACGGCCCGCAAACTTCTCCGCACCATCCATCGTCCTGCAGTCAGATCTCTCCAATAAGGTCTGCATCCCAGCTTTGCGCCGGGCACCCCCTTTTTAAGTTTGTTACTTTCTTGGGTACTCTCCCTCAGCCTATGCTAACTTTTTAGAGTTCTCTTTTATTTGTACTTAGCAGCAATGCCATGTAAATAGCTCATCATCCGTTGTGTTAAAACTTCCCTGTTCAAATTACTGTTTTTGCCTCCTGACTGAATCCTGACCGATACAGAATTAGTACCAAGAGAGGGGCGCCTGGGGGGCTCAGTCGGTTAAGAGTCCAACTCTTGATTTCAGCTCAGGTCACAATCTCATGGTTCCTGGGTTAGAGCCCCACTTCGGGCTCCGCGCTGATAGTGCAGAGCCTGCTTAGGATTCTCTCTCTCTCTCTCTCTCTCTCTCCTTCTCTCTATGCCTCTCCCTCCCTCACACTCTCTAAATGAATAAATAAATAAACTAACTAATTAACTTAAAAAAAAAAAAAAAGAATTAGTACTAAGGGAGGCGCCAGGAGATAGATCCACAAGGATGGAATTTTGGGATTTGTTTGGTCATGTCATTGGGTTGGAGCTCCTTTAAAACAGGAGATAGGGGGGCGCCTGGGTGGCTCAGTCGGTTGAGCGTCCGGCTTCAGCTTAGGTCACGATCTCGAGGTCCGTGAGTTCGAGCCCCGTGTCAGGCTCTGGGCTGATGGCTCAGAGCCTGGAGCCTGCTTCCGATTCTGTGTCTCCCTCTCTCTCTGCCCCTCCCCCATTCATGCTCTGTCTCTCTCTGTCTCAAAAATAAATAAATGTTAAAAAAAATAAATTAAAAAAATAAAAAAATAAAACGGGAGATAAGATATTAGTAATCCATGGCATACAGTGGTGTCACAATTAATCAAACTGTCACCTGTGGCTTCTTTGATGAGTGACTCAAGCACGTATTTTGGGAGCCCACGTGGCTGTTGGACTGGACGGTCACATCAGTAATGATAACTATGAGATGTGTAGTGCGCAGTGGGTTCTTCAAAGTGCAGTGTCCGCTTACGGAGGGAAAATGACAAATTCAGGTGCTTTCACGCTCAGATCCCTGCCACGGTCTCGCAACCAGAGAGCTTCCATACGGCCCTAAAATGACTATAGTTCTTCTAGCCCCGGTGCTGATTTTGCTTAAAATCCAAAATAAAAATTGCCTGGAGGATTTCTGCTTCCAACGAAGATGAAGTAGCAAGGACCAGAGTTACCCTCTCAGAAAGAAATTAAATTCTTTTTTTCATAGAGGACCCAATCATCCCTGTATAGGGGCCAATGAAATCTGCATAAAGTGCTACAAGAACCAATAAGTGAGTGTAGCAAGGTTGTAGACCACAAGACCAACGTACAACAATCTGTGGTATTTCTTTTTTTTTTTAATTTCTAATGTTTATTTTTGAGAGAGAGAGAGAGAGAGCGTGAGCAAGGGAGGGAGGGCAGAGAGAGGGAGACACAAAATCCGAAGCAGGCTCCAGGCTCCGAGCTGTCAGCACAGAGCCTGATGTGGGGCTCGAACTTGCAAACCATGAGATCGTGACCTGAGCCAACGTCGGATGCTTAACCGACCGAGCCACCCAGGTGGCTTGTACGTCTTGTACGTCTATATTGTAGCAACAAACAGTTGACATTTTTAAAAAAACATTTTCAAAAGTACCAAAAATGAAATGCTTAGGGCTAAACTTAACAAAAGATGTGAAAGGCGTGTAACACTGAAAACTACAAAGTATGTCCGAGAGAAATGACAGATAAACCATCTCGACAAAAAGAGAGCCCTCCTTTGTTCATTGATGGGAAGGCTCAATATTGTTAAGACAACAATTCTTCTGGAACTGGTCTATGCAATCTCAAACTAAATCCCAACAGACTTTTTTGGGCGGGGGGGGGGGTAGAAATTAACAAGCTATTTCTAAAATGTATATGGAGGGGCGCCTGGGTGGCGCAGTGGGTTAAGCGTCCGACTTCAGCCAGGTCACGATCTCGCGGTCCGTGAGTTCGAGCCCCGCGTCAGGCTCTGGGCTGATGGCTCAGAACCTGGAGCCTGTTTCCGATTCTGTGTCTCCCTCTCTCTCTGCCCCTCCCCCGTTCATGCTCTGTCTCTGTCCCAAAAATAAATAAACGTTGAAAAAAAAAATTTAAAAAAAATAAAATAAAATAAAAAAATAAAATGTATATGGAAACGCAAAGGACCTAGAGAATAGTCAAAACAACTCTGAAAAAAGAACAAAGTAGAGGGCTACCACTATAACAATCTCAAGTCTTATTATAAAGCTACAGTAATCAAAACCAGTGTAGTCTCGTAAAGACAGACAAATTGATCAGTGAAACAGCGTAGGAAATGCAGACATAAACACGCACATATATGGACAACTGACTTTTGACAAAGGCACTAAAGTAATACAATGGAGAAAGGGTATCTTTTCAACAAGTGGTGCTAGATTAATTATTTATCCATATCCCCCCCAATACTTTGATCCATATCTCATTCCATATACAAAAAGTACCTCAATTCAGCTTCCGTGTCTCCATCTATCTCTGTCCCGCCCCTGCTCACACTCTGTTTCTCTCTCAAGAATAAATAAACATTGAAAAAAAAAAAAAAAAAGATAAGGGGCACCTGGGTGGCTCAGTCGGTTGAGCGTCCGACTTCGGCTCGGGTCATGATCTCACGGCTCGTGAGTTCGAGCCCCACATTGGGCTCTGTGCTGAGAGGTCAGAGCCTGGAGCCTGCTTCCGATTCTGTCTCCCCCTCTCTCTCTGCCCCTCCCCTGTTCATGCTCTGTCTCTGTCTCAAAAATAAATAAACGTTAAAAAAAGAAATATAAAAAAATTTTTAACATAATAAGATAAAAAGTAACTCAAAATCATAGACCTTAATGTAAAATCTAAAACTATAAAACTTCCAAGGAAAAAAAAACAGGAAAAAAATCCTTGTGACTTTCAATTAAGGCAAAGACTTCTCAGATCAACCTCAAAAGGACAATCCATGAAAGAAAAAAATTACAAATTGGACTTCATCAAAATAAAAAATGTATACTCTTCAAAAGACATTCTTTAAAAAAAATTTGTTTAATGTTTATTTTTATGAAAGAGAGAAAGACAGAGGCTAGCGGCGGAGGGGCAGAGAGAGAGGGAGACACAGAATCCAAAGCAGGCTCCAGGCTCTGAGCCGTCAGCACAGAGCCCGACGCGGGGCTCAAACTGGGGACCAGCAGGATCATGACTTGAGGTGAAGTCGGACACGTAACCGAGTGAGCCACCCAGGCGCCCCTCGAATAACTAAAATTTAAAGGCTGATCATATCAAGCATCAACAAGAATGTGGAACAACTGGAACTGAGTAGATACGGTTTGGCAGTTTCTTACAAAGTGAACATACACATCCCGTGTGACCCAGCCATTCTGATTTTAGGTATGTATCTTATACTAGGGTCTTCTACCAACACAAGTATAGTAAAATGTCAATGATAGAACCTTGTTTGTGGGTATTCAGATGTTCGCTATAAATTCCTTTTGGTCATTTTGTATTTTTGGAATTTTTCATGATGAAATTTTTTGGGGGGGGGGGAATGACTAGGACGATAGGTTTGAATGGCTTCTTTTTGAGATATACGATATACTGAGGATGTAAGCGGACACTTGACTATGTAAGCATGAAGTTCAAGGTACAGATTATAGCTTGAGATATACATTTGTGATTCGTTACTGCTTATTTTTTCTTAATGTTTATTTCTTTTTGAGAGCCAGAGAGCAAGCAGGGGAGGGGCAGAGAGAGAGGGAGACACAGAATCGGAAGCAGGCTCCAGGCTCCAAGCTGTCAGCACAGAGCCCGACACGGGGCTCGAACCCACGAACTGCGAGATTGTGACCTGAGCCGAAGTGGGACGCTCAGCCGACTGAGCCACCCAGGCGCCCCGATTCATTAGTGTTTAGATCAGGGGTTGGCAAACTACGGACTGTAAGCCAAATCTAGCTTCCTGCCTGCTTTTGTATGGTTGCGAACTAAGAATGATTTGTGCAGTTTTAACTGGTTGGAAAAAAGCAAAATAAGAATGACATGTGAAAATCATGAAATTCAAATGTCAGGGTCTATCAAGTTTATAAGAATACACACACACACACACACACACACACACACACACACACCCATTAGTTTATTTATTGTCTATTGCTCCTGTTGAGCTACAATAGTTTAATTAAATAATCGGGAAAGAGACTAGAGTGTTCTGGCACTCTTGTCACTTCCAGCTGCTCCTAGAGGTGCTGCAAGTCACAGTGGCACAGTTTAATGTGACAAGGGTTTCCAGTGCCATGCATATTACCATACTGTGATTTTTCTTCAAAAAATTACCAGTTCAAGTCAAAATAAGAAAAAAGGTGGCACTCAAGTATAGATTATTTTGTTCCTGAGTTAGGTGGCAACGCGTTGTATTTATGGTTTAGTGATGCTGCAGGGGTGCTAGAACACAATTCACATTGACCTTGGGATGCCGGGATGGCTCGGGCGGTTAAGTGGCTGACTGTCGATTTCAGCTTCGGACAAGGATCTGACGGTTGTGAGATAGAGCCCCACGTTCCCTTGGGCTCCACACTGGGCTTGGAGCCTGCTTCAGATTCCCTCTCTCTGCTCTTCCCCTGCTTACGTGCAAACGCGTGCTTCCTCTCTCTCACTTACTCTCTCAAAAACAAAACAAAAACAAAAAACAAAAAAAAACAAACCAAAAGAACAATGCACATTGACTTCTCAGATCGGGTACTCATCATACTCGTCGTAATATTCCTAACTCACAGAGAAGCAATAGTTAGGGGGGACAAAAGAAAACTTAAAGTAGATTTTAGCAGAATTTCTCCACAAAAATAAAAACTACAGAAGAAAGACTACAACCACAGTTTCCAAGTAGTTTATTCATTAAATCATATTTGATGACAAAAATAGCCAAAGAAAAAATAGCCAGAGAAAATAAACTTGTTTTGAGACTATTAGCCATTAAGTGAGAAGAGTTGCTCAAAGAGTTAGAAAATCGAAGGCAACATAATAACAATTAAAAAACAAGACAGGGGCTCCTGGGTGGCTTGGTCGGTTAAGTGTCTGACTTCGGCTCAGATCCGTGAGTTCGAGTCCCACATCGGGCTCTGTGCCGACAGCTCGGAGCCTGGAGCCTGCTTTGGATTCTGTGTCTCCCTCTCTCTCTGCCCCTCCCCCACTCAGGCTCTGCCGCTCTCTCTCAAAAATAAATAAACATTAAGAATGTTTAAAAAAAAACAACAAGACAAACGATTTCAAGTGGTTCTTCCAGATGTTTAATGACTTAATAGATGTTACCAATACTACTTATTTGGTGTTGTTTAGTTGAGGAATCAGTGGTGAGTTGGACGTGATTCAAGAATTAGCTTCTATGAATAATCTGGGTGGAATAACAGGTAAAAATATTTTTAAAGAAATTGAGGAAACGCTAATTCATTACAAACTGAAGTGGAACCTGCTAAGATGTGTTACCACCAATGCTGATAAAAATACACGTTGAGTTGAAAAGGTCTTCGTCAAACAAATTTACAAACCTTGTGATAATGAAGGGTGTTTAAAGCCTGTAATTATTAATTGTATTATTCATCAGTAGATACTTTGCAGAAGTTATTTGAATCTATTACATGAATTTCATTTGTTCTTGTGGACTTAACCATTATAAATTTTTGTTAGAAATAGAAGCTGAGAGGGGCGCCTGGGTGGCGCAGTCGGTTAAGCGTCCGACTTCAGCCAGGTCACGATCTCGCGGTCCGTGAGTTCGAGCCCCGCGTCGGGCTCTGGGCTGATGGCTCGGAGCCTGGAGCCTGTTTCCAATTCTGTGTCTCCCTCTCTCTCTGCACCTCCCCCATTCATGCTCTGTCTCTCTCTGTCCCAAAAATAAACAAACGTTGAAAAAAAAATTAAAAAAAAAAAAAAAAGAAAAAAAAAAGAAATAGAAGCTGAATGTTCTGACTTACCCTACCACATAGCAATTTGATGTCTTAGCAGTACCAAAGTGGGGTGTTTTGAGCTCAGGGTTTAAAAAAACTTTTTTGTAGTGTTTATTTATTTTTGAGACAGAGAGACAGAGTGCGAGTCAGGGAGGGGCAGAGAGAGAGGGAGACACAGACTCTCAAGCAGGCCCCAGGTTCTGGAGTTCACAGACTCCAGCACAGGGTTCAAACCCACGAACTGTGAGATCATGACCTGAGCCGATATCTGGTGCTTAACTGACTTAGCCACCCAGGCGCCCCTGAACTCAAGGTTCAGATTGAAATGTTTCTGAATGAGAAGACCCACTCCCAGCCATTACTGTCAAACACTGAATGGCCTTGGTAACTAGCTTTTGTTGCAGACTTGACAAGGTTTCTTAATGAATTCGACCTAAAATTATAAGGCAAAATAGCACTTATATACATAACTTATATTGCTGTGAAGTAATTTTGATAATATTGTTTGAATTACAACTAACGTCAAGCTGTTTTAGACACATGGTGTAAAAAGTAAAAAGTAAAAAAGATCTCCATGCCCACATAAATTTGTAGTAGCTTTATTTTCCAAACTCAAACTACAATTCCAGCAGCATTTTTAGGACTTCAAAACAAGTACAAAGCAAGTTTCCATATTTCAAAATCCACTTGTGTGACTGAGGCAATTCCACTTACCCTTCAGTTGGAAGTGATCAAACTCCAGTGTGGTGAAATGCTAAACAGCAAATAGCAGATGAACACTCTAATAGGATTCTATAATTGATTTTCAAATGATGAATATGATGAGGTAAAATCATATACTTATGAATTGACATCTGTATTTGGCAACACCCAATCTCCACGTCCAGCATGGGGCCCAGTCCAGGGCTGGAACTCACGACCCTGAGATCAAGACCTGAGCCAAGATCAAGAGTCAGACATTTAACCAACGGAGCCACCCAGGGGCCCCAGGGTGGAAGACATTTTTAAACATTGTGTTACAAATCAGATTTAACAGATAAATGTTGGTGATAGATTTTGATGAGAGGGAACACTAAGTCTGAACATCAATTAAATAAAATGTTATAGAAACTTCTTTGCATTAGTAGATTTGTATTACAAAAGTTGGACTCAATTATTGTTCTTTTAATCTCACAAATAAAATTTTTTTCTCTCTTGCTATACAAGTACCTATATAATATCTTCATTTTTGCCTGTTGTCCACATCTAAAATATTTACCATTGGCCCTTTACAGAAAATGTTTGCCGACTCCCATTCTAGAAAACGCAAATAATCTGTAGTGACAGAAAGCAGATCAGTGGTTTCTTGGGGATGGGGGGTTGTGGAGAGGGGCAGGTGGGAGAGATTACAAAGGGTCACAAGGAAACTTTTGGAGTAATGAATGTGTTCACTATTTCTGCTGTGGTGATGGTCTCACAGGTATATGAATATGTCTACATATATCAAAATTGTCACTTGGTATGTGTTCAATATGTTGTATTTTACTTATGGATTAATTAAGCTGGTTTTAAAAATGAATTCTGTGGGGTGTCTGGGTGGCTCAGTTGGTTGAGCATCCGACTTCGGCTCAGGCCATGATCTTGCAGTTCGTGGGTTTGAGCCCCGCGTCAGGCTCTGTGCTGACAGCTCAGAGCCTGGAACCTGCTTTGGATTCTGCCTGTGTGTGTCTCTCTCTGCCCCTCCCCCATCTCTGTGCTCGTTTTTTTTTTTTTTTCTCTCCCTCTCTCTCTCTCAAAAATAAATACATAAACATTAAAAAAAATTTTTTTTAAAAACGAATTCTGTGAGTTAATGAATTACAATAACAGTTAAATTCCCAGTCTCACAAGTTTCTTATGTGAACTTCTGGGCACTGATTGTGAAAGAATGTGATCCTAGGGTACCTGGGTGGCTCAGTCGGTGAAGCATCTGACTTCTGCTCAGGTCATGATCTCACGGTTCATAGGTTCAAGCCCCACGTTGGCCTCTGTGCTGACAGCTCAGAACCTGGAGCCTGCTTCAGATTCTGTGTCTCCCTCTCTCTTCCCCTCCCCTGCTTATGCTCTGTCTCTCTCTCAAAAATAAACAAACATTTAAAAATTTTTTAATAAAAATGAAAAAATAAAAAAAAAATGGGATCCTGAAACCTGGAATAGGAACGTCTTATTGAACCATGATGAAGCTGAAAATCAGTTTTCTGGGTGCTTGCCAGTAGAAGTACCTTGCCTTCCAATATCTGGGGAGATTATGGAAAACTCCATGATAACCTCACCTGGGACAGATTCCTTGGAAGAAGATGTTCATCCTCCTTAAAACAGTCACACGATTTGCAACTACGTGGATGGCACTGGAGGGCATTATGCTGAGCGAAATTAGTTAGTCAGAGAAAGACAAATATCATATGACTTCACTCATATAAGGACTTTAAGACAGAACAGATGAACACAAGGGGAGGGAAGCAAAAATAATATAAAAACAGGGAGGGGGGCAAAACATAAGAGACTCCCGGCAGCATGGAGCCTGCTGGGATTCTCTCTCTCTCTCCCTCTCCCACCTTGTGCTGTCTCTGTGTCTCTCAAAATAAGTTTAGTTTTTGGGGCGCCTGGGTGGCGCAGTCGGTTAAGCGTCCGACTTCAGCCAGGTCACGATCTCGCGGTCCGGGAGTTCGAGCCCCGCGTCGGGCTCTGGGCTGATGGCTCGGAGCCTGGAGCCTGTTTCCGATTCTGTGTCTCCCTCTCTCTCTGCCCCTCCCCCGTTCATGCTCTGTCTCTCTCTGTCCCAAAAATGAATAAACGTTGAAAAAAAATTTAAAAAAAAAATGTTTAGTTTTTTTTTTTAAACTAAACTTAAAAAAAATTTTTTTAAACCATCACAACCCTTTCTTGATGCCATTAGACCCATAATAAGGGTCAGCTTTCAGTGAGTCCAGAGGATTTAGGTGCACGCTATAGCTTAGGAGGAAATCACTTACACAGTAAAAGGACAAGACTTGACCAAGACGTATCAGCAAACACCTGGAGAATATGTATGGAAGGGGATCCTAAGGATATTAGGCCAAGTGGAGCAAAATAGAGCACTAGGTTGGGTCAAATTCTTTGATGCGGGTGCACTTACGAGAGAGTCTGGAGATGTGTCGACTCATGCAGATGGAAGTGGTCCTAACAGTTTACTTGGTAAGCCGACTGAAACTCAGCTTTAAACTCAGCACTGGCCTGCCGTAATGGAGTTGGGATACCCGAGCTCCCTTCGTAATGTGGAAGAAAGAATCCAAAGGCTTAGCGAGATAGGAGTATCGGAGTAGACTTATCATGTGCAATCGACATACCTCCCTCCTAACCGCATTCCACGAGAATTCCTAGAAGGTATTTCCTTCACTAAGGCATTGAGAAATACACTGGTGAGGAAAGTGCCTGCATCACTGAAAAATCTCTGTTGTTGCTCTGTGTTTGTGTAAGCCAGGTATTCCATAGAGGATTCACCACGCAATGGGTTTATCACGGGGGCTCCCTGATTTCGGTGAGGACAGGAACCTGAAGTAGCAGAGGCTATAGACAGTATATTTCCGCCAAAGATATGATGGGTACATCTGCTGTAAAGGGCAGCAGGGACGTGCCAGTAATCAGAAGACTTTGGCCCACAGCAATCTTTGGCAGTGGCTGATTGGTCACCATGTTCTTAAGAACCAAAGGATGAGCAGCCTACGAAAAAGTTGTTTGATCTGTGTAACAGAAAAAAAATGTTTGCTCTGGTAGCCAAAAAATCTAACTTGAGTCACTACATTGGGAAGCCACAGTCTGTCTCCCAGTTTCTAGACCTAAGTCAGCATAGACTCAGAGCACCTTGATTAAAAGGGAGATTACATCTCCTTGAGAAAGGAACTGTGGAGGTTTATTGGAGTAACTGTGTATTAGGGGAAAGAAAATACCCAGACCTTTTGAGAATTACTAGATACTGGCTCTGAATTGATGCTAATTCCTTGGGGGATCCAATGGTGCTATGGCCCACCAATCAAGGTAGGGGCTGAAGGTGGTCAGGTAATAGATGGATTCTTAGCTCAAGTCCAACTCACAAGGGGATCAGCTGATCCACGGTCTCAACCTGTGGTTATTTCCAAGTTCCTGAGAGTATACTTTTCTTTTATCTTTGTGAGGTATTTTTTTTTTCATTGAGTTTTTAATTTTAATTCCAGTACGGTTAACATACAGTGTTCTGTTAGTTTCAGGTGTACCATAGAGTGATTTAACAGTTTCATACATCAACCTGTGCGCATCACCACAAGTGCACTCCTTAATCCCCATCACCCATCCCACCACCCCTCTCCCTTCTGGTAACCATCAGTTTGTTCTCTATAGTTAAGGGTCTGTTACTCGGTTTGTCTCTGTCTCTCTCTTTTTCCCTCTATTCATTTGTTTTGATTCTTAAATTCCACATATGAGTGAAACTATATGGTATTTATCTTTCTCTGTCATATTTCACTTAGCATTATACTCTCTAGTTGTGTCCATGTTGTTGCAATGGCAAGATTTCATTCTTTTATGGCTGAATAATATTCCTGTGTGTGTGTGTGTGTGTGTGTGTGTGTGTACCACATCTTCTGTATCCCTTCGTCTATCAATGGACACTTGGGCTGCTTCCATAATTTGGCTGATGTAAATAATGCTGCAATAAATGTAGGGGTGCACATATCCCTTTGAATTGGTGTTTCGTATTTTCTGCATAAACACCTTGTAGCGTGATTACTGGATCATAGAGTAGCTCTATGTTTAAATTTTTGAGGAGGTTCCTTAATATTTTCCACAGTGGCTGTACCAGTTTGTATTCCAATCAATAGTACAGGAGGGTTCCTTTTTCTCAACATCCTCACCAACATTTGTTGTTTCTTGTGGTTTTGATTTTAGCCATTCTGACAGGTGTGAGGTGATAATGTCATTGTGGTTTTGATTTGCGTATCCCTGATAAGTCATGTTGAGCATCTTTTCATGTGTCTGGTGGCCATCTGGATATTTTCTTTGGAGAAATGTCTGTTCATGTCTCCTGCCCATTTTCTAATTGGGTTATTTGTTTGGGGGCTGTTGAGTTCTATCAGTTCTTTATATATTTTGCATACTAACCCTTTATTGGATATGTTATTGGCAAATATCTTCTTCCATTCAGTAGATTGCCTGTTAGGAGTTTTTTGTTTTTGCTTTTTCACCTTATAGTTTTGTTGATTGTTTCCTTTGCTGTGAAGAAGCTTTTTATTTTGAGGAAGTCCCAACAGTTCATTTTTGCTTTTATTTCCCTTGCCTGAGGAAACATCTAGAAAAATGTTGCTATGGCCAATGTCAGAGAAATTACTGCCTGTGCTCTCTTCTAGGATTTTTATAGTTCCAGGTCTCACATTTACGTCTTTAATTCATTTTGAGTTTATTTTTGTGTGTGGTGAAAGCAGTCCAGTTTCATTCTTCTGCATGTTGTACAGTTTTCCCAACACCATTTGTTGAAGAACTATCTTTTTCCCACTGGACATTCCTTCTTGCTTTGTCAAATATCAATTGATCTTCTAACTGTGGGTTTATTTCTGGGTTTTCTATTCTGTTCCATTGACCTATGTGCCTATTGTGGTGCCAATACCATACAGATTTGATTACTACAGATTTGTGATATAACTCAAAGTCTGGAATTGTGATCCTTCCAGTTTTGTTTCTCTTGTTCAAGATTCCTTGAGCTGTTTGGGGTCTTTTGCGGTTCCATACAAATTTTAGGATTGTCTGTTCTAGTTCTGTGAAAAATGCTGTTGGTGTTTTCATAGGGAGTTCATTAAATCTGTAGATGGCTTTGGGTAATATAGACATTTTAACAATATTTGTTCTTTCAATCCATGAGCATGGGCTATCTTTCCATTTCTCTGTGTCATCTTCAAATTCTTTCATCAGTGTTTTATAGTTTTCAGAGTGCAGGCCTTTCACCTCTTTGGGTAAGTTTATTCCTGCTATTTTTTTTTAAATTATTGGTGCAATTGTAAATGGGATTGTTTTCTTTTTTTTTTTTTTTTTTTCAACGTTTATTTATTTTTTGGGACAGAGAGAGACAGAGTATGAACGGGGGAGGGGCAGAGAGAGAGGGAGACACAGAATCGGAAACAGGCTCCAGGCTCTGAGCCATCAGCCCAGAGCCCGACGCGGGGCTCGAACTCACGGACCGCGAGATCGTGACCTGGCTGAAGTCGGACGCTTAACCGACTGCGCCACCCAGGCGCCCCAATGGGATTGTTTTCTTAATGTCTCCTTCTGCTGCTTCATTATTAGTGTATAGAAATGCAACAGATTTCTGTACATGTATTTTGTTCACTTACTGAATGAATTGATCAGTTCTAGTGGTTTTTTGGTGGAGTCTTTTCTATATATAGTATCATGTCATCTGCAAATAGTGAAAGTTTTACTTCAATTTGGATGTCCTTTATTTCTTTTTGCTGTCTGATTGCCATGGCTGAGACTACTAAAGTACTACGCTGAATAAAAGGGGTGAGAGTGGACATCCTTGTCTTGTTCCTGACCTTAGGAGAAAAACTCTGTTCACTGTGGGTTTTTCATATATGGCCTTTATTATGTTAGGTACATTCCCTCTAGACCTACCTTGTTAAGGGTTTTTATCATGAATGGATGTTGTACTTTGTCCAGTGCTTTTTCTGCATTTATTGAAATGATCATATTGTTTGTATCCTTTCTCTTATTGATGTGATGTATCATGTTGATTGATTTGTGAGTACTGAACCACCTTGCATCCTGGGAATAAATGTACTTGATCATGGCATATAGTTTTTTTAATGTGCTGTTGGATTTGGTTTGCTAGTATTTTCTTGAGGATTTTTGCATCCACGTTCATCAGAGATATTGACATTGCAGTTCTCTTTTTTCGTGGTGTCTTTATTTGGGTTTGGTATCAGGCTAATACTGGCCTCGTAGAATGAATTTGGAAGTTTTTCTTCCTCTTCTATTTTTTGGAATAGTTTGTGAAGCATAGGCATTAACTCTTCCTTAAATGGTTGGTGGGATTAACCTGTGAAGCCATCTAGTCCTGGGGTTTTGTTTGTTGGGAGTTTTTTGATTACTGATTCAACTTCATTGCTGGTAGTCAGTCTGCTCAAATTTTCCATTTATTCCTGCTCCAGTTTTGGTAATTTATGTTTCCAGGAATTCATCTATTTCTTCTAGGTTGGTCAATGTGCTGGCATATAATTTTTCATAATATTCTCTTATAATTGTATTTCTGAGAAATTGTGGTGTTGGTTATTTTTCTTCTTTCATTTGTGATTTTGTTTGTTTGAGTCCTCTCTCTCTCTTTCTCTTTTTCTCTGTCTGATAAGTCTGGCTAGGGGGTTATCAATTTTGTTGATCTTGTCAAAGAACAGCTCCTGGTTTCATTGATCTGTTCTATTGTGGGTGTTTTTGTTTGTTTTTATATCATTTATTTCTGCTCTGATCTTTATTATTTTCTTCCTTCTGCTGGTTTTGGGTTTTGTTGTTGTTGTCATTGTCATTCTTCTTCTTCTTCTTCTTCTTCTTCTTCTTCTTCTTCTTCTTTCTCCTCCTCCTCCTCTTCCTCCTCCTCCTCCTCCTCCTTCTCCTTTAGGTGTAAGGTTAGGTTGTTTATTTGAGATTTTTCTTGCTTCTTGAAGTAGGACTGTATTGCCATAAACTTCCCTCTTAGAATCACTTTTGCTACATCCAAAAGATTTTTGGACCATTATGCTTTCATTTTCATTTGTTTCCATGTAATTTTTTTATTTATTCTTTGATTTCCTGGTTGACCCATTCATTGCTTAGTAACATGTTATTTAAACTCCACGGATTTGTGCTCTTTCCAGACCTTGTGTCTTGTGGTTGACTTCTAGTTTCATAGTGTTGTGGTCAGAAAATATGCATGGTATGACTTTGATCTTTTTGATTCGTTAAGACTTGTTTTGTGGCCTAGCATGTGATCTATTCTGGAGAACATTCCATGTCAAGATCTCTGGCAATCCTAGAACACAACCCTACCGGCAGAAGTTGATTGGAACTGAGAAGCAGGTATCTCTTTTATTTATTCATTCATTCATTCATTCATTCATTCATTATTTCTTTATTTAACATGTTTATTTTTGAGAGAGAGCGAGAGCTCACATGCACATGCATAACCTGGGGAGGGGCACAGAAAGAGGAGGACAGAAGATCTAAAGCAGGCTCTGTGCTATCAGCAGGGAGCCCAGTGCAGGGCTCAAACTCATGAACCGTGAGATCATGACTGAGCCAAAGTCAAAGGCTTAACTGACTGAGCCACTCAGGGACCCCTTTTAGAGAGAGCGCATGCTGTCCAGTTTGTCACGGTGCCTCCTTGCTTCACTCTTTTTTATTACCATCTTTCTCATGTAGGCATTTGAATTTGGTACCCTTCGTCTATTCTGACCTCTCCTTTTAGACAGAGACTGCGGCCTCAGAGGTCCAATCACTTGCTGTAGTCGGTAGACTTAGTAAAAGACAAAGGCAGAGCTAGAATTCTTCTCTTCTGGGCCATATCCTGTTAGGCCTGTATTGTTTCTGCTACCAGATGCTGCCTCTTCTTGAAAAACATCTTGGCATTTATGGGGGAAGAGTGTCCTTGTAGGATGTGTGTTGGGGACATAGAGTCGAATTTTCATCATAAGGAACATCTCATCTCGTTGCCCCAGCCACTCTCTGACATGTCTTAAGTGAGGAATATGCCCTCACTGTTTTGTATGAATGGAGTCCTAGTATCATTTGAGCCTCAAACTGGGACTACTTCTCAGATACATGCGGATAAAATGCCGTGAACACTGGTGTAGTGCCTAAGGGTATTCCTGAGAACTAAAAACTCCTCGCTTAATTCATCAATGAGTTTGTGGATGTTTAGTAGATATAATTACGTGGTTTACTCACTCCTTTCCCTAACTTTAGGGGTGTTAAAATGACATTTACTTATTTATATGTAAATTCTTTATTTTGAACATAATTTCAAACTTACAAGGAAGTTGAAAGGCTACTACAACGAACTTCAGTATGAAGTTTACCCGGAATGGGGCCCCTGGCTGGCTCAGTCAGAACATGCAACTCTTGATCTTGGGGTTGTGAGTTTGAGCCTCACATTGGGTGTAGAGATTACTTAAACATAAAATCTTAAAATAAACAAAAAAGAAAAATAAAGCTTATCCAGATCCACTAGTTAACATTGTGCCACATTTGCTTCATCATTTTTTCTGTGTGAACATAAAGAAAATACATACACATAATTTGAACCAGTTGAAAGCAGGTTGGATATATCATATTCCTTTACCCCATAGAATACTTAAGTGCATATTTACTAAGAATATACTTTTACACACCTACAATAGTTATCACATTCAGGAAATTATCCTGGATGTATTATGCAGTCTATATTACAAATTTGTCCATTTTCTCCATGTCTTTTATAGCAGTTTTTTTTTTTCTTCCTGGATCTAGGCCAGGATCTAGTTCACTTTTTTTTTTTTTAATGTTTATTTATTTTTGACAGAGAGAGAGAGAGAGAGACAGAGAGACAGAGAGACAGAGACAGAGCATGAGTGGGGGAGGGACAGAGAGAGAGGGAGACAGAGAATCCGAAGCAGGCTCCAGGCTCTGAGCTGTCAGCACAGAGCCCGACACGGGGCTTGAACTCACAGACCACGAGATCATGACCTGAGCCGAAGTCGGACGCTCAACTGACTGAGTCACCCAGGCGCCCCTCTAGTTCATTTATTGTTAGTCATTTTAGCCTTCTTTAATCTGGAACAGTTCCTCAACATTTCTTTGTCTTTCATGCCATGGAACAGTTTTGAAGAATACAGTCTTGCTATTTCTCCTGTATGTTTCTTTTTGTGTGTGTATGCATGTATATTTATACCTATTAACAGTATGGATGTATGGATTCCTCTTTTATTCAATGGGTTATAACCTATTACTATACTTCTATATTGTGGATCCTCAAACTGTGTCAGGTTTGGCCTCTTCACGATGGTTCCTATGTCCCTTTAATGCCCTAATACTTTTTTTAGTACTTACTTCCTGGCACAACAAAATATTCCAAACTCCCCTGGTATCTTCCTTGCTCCTCCCCAAGCTGGAATCAGGAAGGAAGCTTCAAAGGGCCCTGGGACCTGGGATCTTTCTGTGGAATATTTAGAAGCCAAGATCTGGGAACTAGGTATGTGTAAATCAGTCAATCTATCATCTATTTTTTCCCCATAAGTCTTATACTGATATTTCCTGTTCTGATCCAGCCCCACTAAAGTTTTGCTCACTTCTTTCCTTCCATATTTGCTTTTCCCTACTTCCGCATGATAATCCTCCTTCTCAGCAATGTCTGTTTACTTGCATGTTCAATCCCCATACCCAAGGTAATTTCAGAATTGCTATGCCACTATCACTATAGCAAACCTACTAAGAAGAACTTAAGGTTTGCAGTTCTTTTTTCTGTAGGCAGAGAGTGCCTGAAAGTTATTTGAATTAGTTCTATTTTTCCTCTTTCAGTGGGTCACTTTCACTCATCTAAAATAGAGTTGGGATCGTTTATTTATGTCTATATTCTGATTTTAGCTACCATCCATCTCTGTTGATTTAACTTTTTGAAGCGGTCGACCATTAGGGGTGCCTGGCTGGCTCCGTTGATGAAGTATGAGACTTTTGATCTCGGGGTTGTGAGTTCAAGCCCCACGTTGGGCGTAGAGCTTACATTAAAAAACAAAAAAATTGGGGCACCTGGGTGGCTCAGCCAGTTAAGCATCCAACTCTTGATTTTGGCCCAGGTCATGAACTCATGATGGAGCCCCTCGTCAGGCTCCATACTGAGCGTGGAGCCTGCTTAGGATTCTCTTTCTCTGCCTGTCCTCTGCTCATGCTTTCTTCTGCCTCTCTCTCTCAACGTAAACTTAAGAAAGAAAAGTTTAAAAAAAAGAAAGTGTTGACCATTAAACATGATTTGAAAAGTCCAAGTTATATGAAAAGGTATACTCAAAGAAGTGTCTTCCTCTCTCCAGAGCTCTGTTGTTTTCCTTTTTAAAAAAAATTTTTTAATGCTTATTTATTTTTGAGGGAGAGAGACAGAGTGTGAGCGGTGGAGGGGCAGAGAGAGAGGGAGACACAGAATCTGAAGCAGGCTCTGGGCTCTGAGCTAGCAGCATGGAGCCCAACATGGGTCTTGAACTCACAAACCGCCAGATAGCGACTTAAGCCAACGTCGGAAGCTTAACCGACTGAGCCACCCAGGCGCCCTCTGTTGTTTCCTTCAACAAGAACATAAACAACAACCCGGGAGCCCTCATTAGGTAACCGATTTTATGAGTTTGGGGGTTATACTTTTTGTGCTTTCCTTTGCAAAAATTTGCAGATACATTTGTTTCTTTATTTTCCCTTCTGTGAACAAGAGGTAGCACAGACTATAAGCTTTGCTTTCTTCCTGGAAATCATTCCATATCAAATCACAGTGATACAATTTCTCAATTGCATATAGTAAGGCAACGGTCCGTTCACTTACCAAATAATTTGAGTGACTCTGTGCCAGCCACTGAGCTAGACATAACAGATAGGGAAATGAATAAATATAGTCCCTGCCCTTTATAACCTCGGGGTCCGTATAAGCAAAACCATCCCAGTACTCTGAGAGCCTGAAGGAGTGCGTCGGCAACAGGCCGTTCAAAAGAACGGACACCTGAGCTTGACGAACGAGAAGGTAGGTGAAGAAACAGCACAAGTAAAGGAAGAGTTGGAAAAGAGTAAGGCGTGTCGTGAAAATGGGAGTTTCACGAGGCTAAAACTTAGAATTTGATGCAGGTGGAGGAGACGGAAGTGCCCATAAAGAGGCTGGAGAGGTGGCAGGGCACCCAGGGGTGCCAGTAATACCAGGAAAACGCCAGATCTGTATTATTTAGGCATCCAGGAGACATAGTCTTTAAGCTACCACTCGGATCCATTTCTTTCATAAGTTATTCAATTGACTACCTGTACTGTGCGAGGCACTGCAGGTAAAGAGTAGGATCCCAACTCTCAGGGAGCGGACACAAGCAAGACAGAATGAAAGGAGGTCTTAGAATGAAGCGGAGCAATTTGCCTGGCAAGCACACAGGAGGGGAACCTAACACACTCGATGCCTGGAGTGAGACACGGGTGAAGGCATACTTCCCAAAAAGGAAGGGTGACTCTTAGCCAGATACTGTGCCTGTTTGCGGTAGAGGGTTTGGGAAGGCTTCCAATGCTAATGCCTGGAGTGAAGGAAGATTGAGATACTGAAAAGTTTCACTGGGATTAAGACCAGACTCATCGCTGCTCTATTCCATTCTCCACATTGCAGAGTACTCCTCCTAAAAATGTAAATCTGGTCTCTTCCTTTTCTGTGAAAGGCTCCCCACTACTTTGAGCATAATGTCCAAGTCTCTTTAAAATCTAGTCCCAGGTCTCATTTTTTTAAAACTTCTTTAATGTTATATTCCTGCCACGTTGACGTTTTATCTCATCACATCCTATTCCCCTTGCCTAGCAATTCATCGCCCAACGCTGGATTCAGTGTAACTCCTATCTGTGCTCATATGCTTCACCTGATAGATCTCATCTAATCGTCTGGGTCTACAACTAGCTTAAACTCCTTGAAGACACGAAGCGGTTAAATTACAGTTGTATCCAGTGCATCCAGCCTAATGTCCTAATGCCCAACTGATTTTGAATGAAGCCTGGCTTCATCGCAGAGGTGAGTATCAAGAATTTCGAATTAGACCCTAAGTTCTTTGACCTTCAAACATTCTCTCCGTCACTACAGTTTAAGGGTTCATTCTAGGGCACGGAGAACCCATTTAGGTTTTAAATCACTTACGTTTAAAATACTTCAGGATTTAGCATACATTTATCTACAACATGCTGAGTGTCTATCAGTCTTTTATTTAAAGCAGACAAGGTCAAGAATAGCTCCTCAAGAAGCCCACCACCACCCCCCGAAGAGGGGCAGTCGCTAGTCCATACCCGGGATTTCTTTGCACTTAAGACTCCGCCCACGAACACCCAAATGGCGGAAGAACTGCACGCTACGTCGTGACATCTCACACAAATGCGGAGGCATCCTGACGCTACGCCACCGGCGTGGGCGGGGCGGCCGGCTCTTCCTTCCTCTCGGCTACTTCGGCTCCTCCCCTAGCGCTTCACACGCTCATTGTGAAGCGACAGCGGGCATCAACCCCTAGGGCTGGTTGAGACCTAGGGATTCTAAATCTTTGGCGCGCGTGAGCGCCCGCGCTGCTCCTTCCCCACTCCAAAGGCTAGGGGTGCGAGATTCGCCTTTTTCTCTCCTCTCCCGCCCGGACCCAACCGCCCCGGTGCGCGCGGACCTCTCGCGCCGCCGTTCCCTCCTGCCCGCCCCTCCCCCTTCGGGAGCTCCCGCCCGCGCGCTCCTCCTCTTTCCCCGGCGACGCGCACGCGCGCCAGGCCGGCTCGCGCCCTCTCGCTTTCCTCCGGCCCGCGGGACCCCCCTCCCCTTCCGCCTCGCGGCGCTTCCTCGAGCCGCGGCCGTCTCTGTCCACCCCCGACACCGCGGGGCTCCCCCCGCCCGCCAACGGCGGGTCCCCAGCTTCCCAATCCCCTTCGCTTCCCGCGCTCTCCGGCGGGGGCCTAGCCCCAGCCTCCTCTCTCCCTCCCTTTCCCCTAATTCCCCTTCCGGACGCTGCCATCATGTTGAAGCCTCAGCCGCCACAACAGACCTCCCAGCCCCAGCAGCCGCCCCCCACGCAACAGGCCGTGGCCCGCCGGCCTCCCGGGGGCACCAGCCCTCCCAACGGCGGCCTCCCGGGGCCCCTGGCCTCCACCTCGGCTCCCCCAGGGCCTCCCGCGGCCGCTACTCCCTGCTTGGGGCCTGCAGCAGCCGCCGGGAGCGGGCTCCGCCGGGGAGCCGAGGGCATTTTGGCGCCGCAGCCGCCGCCGCCGCAGCAACATCAGGAAAGGCCAGGGGCAGCGGCTATCGGCAGCGCCAGGTGAGGAGGGGTGGGTTTCCGGGCGCTGGAGGCTAAGCTGCGGGGCGGCGGCGGCCGCTCGGCTCCGGCCCAGCGGCCGGCACCCGAGGACACCGCGCGTGGCGGGTACCTAGCCTGGCCACCTTTGAGGGGCGCCCGGGGAAAGTGAGGAATTCCCGTGAGGCTGGGGGTGGGCCCCCTCAGGTCCTAACAGGTCAGAGGGAAGGGGTCCCCGGGCGGCCACCGGGACATTTAAGGGCTGTGCTCAGCTCTCAGAGCCTAGTCGGGGCTCGGGGCTCGGGCCTTAAGGGCAGGCGGGGCGCATCCCGCCAGCGCCGTCAGAACGAGGAGTTGGGGGGGTGAAGAGGTGATCGGGGTCCCCGGCTCCATTACCACGAAGGGTCTCGCGGTCCCCGGCTTCAGCCAATGGGGAGTCAGCTGCGGGAAGGGGTCCCCGGCCGTAGCCAATGGAGGGGGGCGCGCGGCCCACAGTTTGGCCAATGGGGAGGGAGGGACTTGGGAGCGGGTTGCTACCACCTCCTTCCCGGTCTGGCCAGTAGGAGGGGAGCGGGGTGGGCGGGGGAACGGAAGGAGGGACAACTGGGAGGACTGCGGGCAGGGAACCTCCAGCGCGCGCGCGCTCTTCCCGTACGTGCGCGCGGATGCTCTGTCTTATGACCCGGGCATTCGTGAGCCGCGGGTAACCTACAGGGCAGGGTTTGGGAGTGTGCGTGGCGGGGTTCGCCTGGTGTTGGTGGATGAGTGGTGGGCACCCCACTCGGCTTCTTCTGCGTGTGGGTTAATGGACTTGAGAGTGGCGGTACACGCAGGCGCAGTGGGTTCTGGCCGCGGAGGGGGGATTTTGGAAGCCCGTGGGCTTTAATGCGCAGGCGCAGGCCGGGCGAGGCCTCCCGGTGGATGGCTTTTGCGGCTGCGCTGTCCCCCAGCCCCGCCAACGGCCCCCTCATCGCCCTCCTCAACCGCCGGTTACATCAGCCAGCGAAGAGCAGGGTTACCGGGCGATCAGTGACCCCTCCCAGAGTGGGTAATATTGAATGAGTAAAAGAGGTCAAGAGGAGGGTGGGTCCTAAAAGGAGTACCCTCCTCCCAGAGTTTGGGGCGTAAGGCTGGTGAAAATGATTGTCTTTTCTGTTTTGAGAGGTAACGTGCGTAAACTGGGTAGTTCTGAATCTGCTTTCACTTTTATGTTTGGGGTGGATTATTGGTTAACGATTACTGTAGCGTTTTGGGGGGAAGCCTGTAGTCCTGGACCCTTGGAGGTGAGAAGGTTGTGTTGAATTGACAACCATTGCTGATTGACGTCTGTTTTAGTGGCATTTGGAGGAAATGTGTTTACTGGCTTTTACTGTCTATGCCTTTCTTCCTCTGTAAGGTGAGAGTTTGAAAATCTTGTTAATTGGTTTGTAGTCTAAATAGGCATGTTCACAGGGTATGTGATTGTCGGATACCACGTTCTTTGAAATAAATCGTATAAGAGGGATTAAACATTTTTAACTAGTTTTTTGTTTCCTCTCATAGGGGACAAAGCACAGGAAAGGGCCCCCCACAGTCACCGGTGAGTGCCTCCTCACACACACACCCCAAAGTACAGAGGTACATGTGGGCATATGGGACAGATTAGGTGCACAAATAGTTGGGCTCAGAATAAGAAATGATGTGAGGGGAGTGTGGATATTCAGAAGGAAGGGGAGGTGTCAAGTGTCTATTTCTTCTGTGTTACTGACAGGTGTTCGAGGGTGTTTACAGCAATTCCAGAATGCTGCATTTTCTTACAGCTGTTGTGGTAAGTGGGTACCTAGCCCCTAGGTTGTTTGAGGGATGTAGTACACCAGTTTGCTGGAGACACTCTTCTTATTCCTCTGATCCAGGGCTCCACTTGTGATGTGAAGGTGAAGAATGGTACCACGTATGAAGGTATCTTCAAGACTCTGAGCTCAAAGGTTAGTGGACTCAAATTAGCTTATTTTTGCAGTGGCATGTAAGGAGAATGAAATAGACTCACTGAAGATGTGAGTTGAGTGGTGTTGGACAGGCTTGTGGTGTGTGCTACTCATTTCTCTAGGCCTGTACCAGAGTAGTGCTGGAAGCACTAAAAAAATGTGGATTGGAAAATTGAGGGCTGGGTACATTAGTGTTAAAATACTAGTCCTGTGGCTAATGTTCAGAAGACTATTTGTGTGACTGTGGTGTTGGAAAAAGATTAAAAGGGTAGGAGAAAAATAGTCCTATTTTGACCATCACATTTCTTGATATTGACCCTTTACTGTTGGGAAATGGGATTTTTATAGTTTGAACTAGCCGTGGATGCTGTACACCGGAAAGCATCTGAGCCAGCAGGTGGCCCTTGTCGGGAAGACATTGTGGATACCATGGTGTTTAAGCCAAGTGACGTCATGCTTGTCCACTTCCGAAATGTTGACTTCAATTATGCTACTAAAGGTACCGTGTCGAGTTTTTGTGCCAGACCCACTCTTTGAGTAGAGGGCATAGAGCAGTTACGTAAGGACTTGTTCTTCTTCCCCGTTTACAAACATCTTTTTTTTGAGGAGGATGGCCAGATTTTCCTGTTTGAAACTGTATCTCGATACCTAAGATGCAGTGGGATGAATTCCGGCCTGTGGTGTAGTTCTTCACGTTTTCCTTGCTTTGCTTTTAACTCCTTGCTTCTTTTGAACAGTTAAGATGTGGCTTGTTATGCTGCATCCACCCTCACCCACCTCTGACACACGCAAACTTTTCTTGGCTCCTGAACTACTCATTGGGGGCAGGGGGTGTTGGAAGAAGGCTATGAAGTATCTCTTGACTCCTGATCTTCAACTCTGCCCCCACAGACAAGTTTACGGATTCAGCCATTGCCATGAACTCAAAAGTGAATGGGGAGCACAAAGAGAAGGTGCTTCAGCGCTGGGAAGGGGGTGACAGCAACAGTGATGACTATGACCTCGAGTCTGACATGGTACGGTCCCCTTCCCTGAGAACCCGAGAGCTGGGTCACTCTACTGTCTGAGTGTGGGTTGTTGACTGTGATGTCGTAGAACCAAGAGTTGCTTCTGGGGAAGGGGAGAAAAATCTTTTACTGTTGCCTGTTGTTGGCAGTCCGATTCCAAATGGAAAGGTACAGAAAATAAAACAAAAATACCTGTTCTCCCAACATCTGCGATTGACAACTATTAACATTTGCTTGAAGGTGTTTTTTTTTTTTTTCTAATTAACAAAGTATAGACAAGATCGAGGACCGTGTGGACCCATGTCCCTTCCAAAAACAAGCACTACTATGAATCATTTAAAATTCCTCATGAGCTAAGGCATTATGATGCTATAGTTAATCCATACAAGAATTTTCTTTCCCTTTCTGTTGTTCCTGAATTATTTCATGTTTGAGTTATTTCATGATCTACTCAATACTTTTAGTGATTTTGTCTTATTCTGTTTATATACGTATACATGGATATATATACAACAGAATGCATTTTTTTTTTCTTTACTGATTGGTGTTTTGACTCGTTATTTTGTTGTTAGAAATAGTGCCTTACAGGGGCACTTGGGTGGCTCAGTCAGTTAAGCGTCTGACTTCGGTTCAGGTCATAATCTCACAGTTCATGCGTTCGAGCCCCGCATAGGGCTCTGTGCTGATAGAGCCTGGAGCCTGCTTCAGATTTTGTGTCTCCCCTTTTCTCTTTGTCCCTCCCCTGTTCGGGCTTTGTCTCTCTCTGTCTTTCAAAAAAAAAAAAATAGTGCCTTGCTGAACTTTAGAACATGTGTCCCCATGCACGTACGCTAAATTTTTCTGGGACGTTAACCTGGTAAGGGATTTGTTAGGTCCTGTAAGACCTTGGTTTTACTAGTTGTTAGCAGTTTGTCCTACAACTGCTAGTACTAGTTGATATTCCTGCCAGCCTTGTTTCTATTTTCCACGCCTGGTTTGGTCAGATCTTTGTTTTTTTCAGCCTGGTGGAGGAGAATGACAGGTCATTGTTGCTTTCCTTGTTGGGTTTTAAAACATTCTCCTTCCTTCCCACCTTAGTCCAACGGATGGGACCCCAATGAAATGTTCAAGTTCAACGAGGAGAACTATGGTGTGAAGACCACCTATGATAGCAGTCTTTCTTCTTATACGTGAGTGTCTTGGTACTTCCTAGATGATGCAGTTTGAGGCCTAGGGTCGTGGCATTTGTTCATTCTTTTCTGGGTATCTAGGATGTCCTCTCCCCACTCCTAATCTATCTTGTATATTGTCCCCTCAAAATACCAGGCCATCTCGTTGGTAGAATTAACTGCTTTTTTGTCCGTTTATCCATGCTTTTCTTCTAGAACTTAAAACATACTGATATGTGCGTGTAAATACTCCTCAGGTTCAGAGATAGGCCTTGTTGCTCTGCCTGGGACCTAGTAGATGCCCATTAAATATGTTGAGTTGTTGAAGGGATTAAACATCCACACGCCCGAACTGGTGATAGGACCGATAGAAACGTTTTTCCTTTTTCTTCTCTTGTCCCCTGGCACTGGGGTGGTGGTGATCTGTGGTGGTCCTCTTAGGGTGCCCTTGGAGAAGGACAACTCGGAAGAGTTTCGTCAGCGGGAGCTGCGTGCGGCCCAGTTGGCCCGAGAGATTGAATCAAGCCCCCAGTACCGCCTGCGGATCGCAATGGAGAACGATGATGGGCGCACTGAGGAAGAGAAGCACAGTGCAGTCCAACGGCAGGGTTCAGGGCGGGAGAGCCCCAGCCTGGCATCCAGGTGATTGCTGGGGGCGGCCTGGTCTGTTTGGGGCTCTGTACGGGCTAGTGCTGGGGCCAAGAGCTTTGTACACTCCTTTCTAAGTTTCACAGCCATGTAAGATACAGGTTAGTACGTAGTTTTTCCCAATTTTCAGGTGTAAGAGTGAGGCCTAGAGCAGGTAAGTAATTTGTTCAAGGTAACAAAGATTAAAGCTTGTGGGTTTAGGGAGGAAAAAATGAGTTTGATTCCCCTTTTTTGCTCTGCGGGTTAATCCATTTGTAGGTCTTATTCTTCCCTTCATGCAAATGAAATCAGAGTGTACATGATGTCCAGTAACCTGTGAAAGCTGTACCTTGAACTATAACGTGCTACTATTTTTCTCATAGGTCAGGATGGTAGAATGTGGAGCTTTGGCCAGGTTGGTCAGGTCAGGGATTGGCACATCATAAGATCACAAGCCTTATAGCCACAGAACATTTAACTAGAACAGATTTTCAGGTGGGGCAGTGCAAAAAGCCAGAGCCAGGCAGGGTATGTGTGTGTATACACGTACACGTGTGTTTTGGGAGGGAAAACTTCATTTTGCCAAAATGTGTGGGCTTTATGACTAATCGACCTTGCTTGTACTGTCTCCCCTAGGGAGGGAAAGTATATCCCTCTACCCCAACGAGTTCGGGAAGGTCCCCGGGGAGGAGTTCGATGCAGTAGTTCCCGGGGTGGCCGCCCTGGCCTTAGCTCTTTGCCACCTCGTGGCCCTCACCATCTTGACAATAACAGCCCCAGCCCAGGTTCTGAGACACGTGGTATCAATGGAGGTGAGTTAAGCGGGCTTTTGGGGGCAGGGGGCGGTGGTAGGGAAGCCGATAGGAAGGAAGTGGGAAGGAGAATTGAAAGGATAGGTGGGTTGGAAGGGTGACGCGTTGGTGATAATGTAATAGCAGATACTCTGCCTCTTTTTTCCCCATCTTAAAAAAAAAAAAAAAAAAAAATAGGCCCTTCCCGCATGTCCCCTAAGGCACAGCGGCCTCTGAGAGGTGGTGCCAAGACTCTGTCTTCACCCAGCAGTAGGCCCTCTGGAGAAGCTTCTGTTCCACCTCCTCCTGCAGGTAAAATTTCAGCAGTGTTATATGAAGAAATAAAAATTTGTGGGGGATGTAAATGTCAGTTGTTGGAAAGCTGGGTTGGGAGACCGTTCCCAGATGAAAGAGATGTTTTGGGGGTTTTGAGTTTATGCTTTTTAAAAAAATTTTTTTTTTTTTTTCAACGTTTATTTCTTTTTGGGACAGAGAGAGACAGAGTATGAACGGGGGAGGGGCAGAGAGAGAGGGAGACACAGAATCTGAAACAGGCTCCAGGCTCTGAGCCATCAGCCCAGAGCCCGACGCGGGGCTCGAACTCACGGACTGCGAGATCGTGACCTGGCTGAAGTCGGACGCTTAACCGACTGCGCCACCCAGGCGTCCCGAGTTTATGCTTTTTAGAAAAGAAATTTGTTTCCCTCCCGTAGAAATACCAATGTAGCAATCCATGGTTTGTGTTTGGTTGTCAGATGTCTTTTGTTTAAATTAGTTGTCAGGGTGACTGGTTGGCTCAGAGGAGCATGTGACTCTTGATCTCAGGGTTGTGAGTTCAAGCCCCACATTGGGCATAGAGCTTACTTTAAAAAACAACAGTAACAAACTTTTAAGTTAACATTTTACTTATTTTTTAAAATGTTTAATATGAGAGAGAGCATGCTCAGGGGAGGGGAGAAAAGAGAGAGAGAAATATCCCAAGCAGACTCTGAGCTGTCAGCATGGAGCCAAATTCAGGGGCCCAGTCTCACAAACCATGAGATCATGACCTGAGCCAAAATCAAGAGTCTGGCCGCTTAACTGACTGAGCCACCCAGCCGTCCCAGTTGTCAGCATTTTAAGACAGGAGAAATAGAAAATTTTCAACTTCTTTGGAAATACAGAAAGTTCTGCACAGTGAGTCTGCTCCTGTAAAACATTCTAATCTCTTATGGTGCCCAGGAATCTGTTTTACCTGATTAGGTTACCTGCCTTGTGCTTCTAGGAATTTAGGTTTGACCTTGCATATTAAAGGAAAAGGGGTGGGGGCACCTGGGTGGCTCAGTCGTTAAGCATCTGACATCACCTCAGGTCATGATCTCCTAGCTCTTCAGTTCAAGCCCCTCATCCAGCTCTGGGCTGAAGGCTCAGAGTCTGGATCCAGTTCTGCCTGCCTCTCTCTCTCTCTCTCTCTTACTGCCCCTCCCCTGCTCATGCTGTCTCTCTCTCCAAAAATAAACAAACATTACAAATAATTTTTTAAAAAACAGATAAACTTGATTTGGTGTTTCTAGTAGGTTCCCTATGCCCATTGTGCACTGACCAGCAGTAACCATCGTACAGCTTTCCCTTTTCTTCCAGTGGGCCGGATGTATCCCCCACGCTCTCCCAAGTCGGCTGCCCCTGCCCCAATCTCGGCTTCCTGTCCTGAGCCCCCCATTGGCTCAGCGGTACCAACCTCTTCAGCTTCCATCCCTGTGACATCATCAGTTGTGGATCCTGGAGTAGGCTCCATTTCCCCAGCTTCTCCAAAGATCTCATTGGCCCCCACAGATGGTAAGAGCCACATGGTTGAGGGCTTGTGGACAATGTGAAGTATGGTTCTGGACAGAAGGACCTTCAGGCATGTGTCTCTTCTTGCTCAGTAAAAGAACTTCCAGCCAAGGAACCTGGGAGAACTCTGGAATCCCAGGAGCTGTCCCGGATAGCTGGGAAAGGTGAGGATTTCCACCCCCACCCCCCGCTGAGGTCTAAGTGTCCTTTTAATTAGGAGAGCACCTCAGTTAGTACCAAGAGTTTTGTTGGGGTTTGGGAAACAGTAGCTTGTCAGTCATGTGATCCTAATTTGTTCTATAGAACTCTCAAGCCTTTTTTTTTTTTTTTTTTTTTTCTTGTTTTCTTCGTCCTTTGGGCTACTGGCATTGTAGCCACCTTGAAAAAAGAAATGCGTATTTTTTCCTTTTTCACTGTTTTTCATAGTCCCTGGCCTTCAGAATGAACAGAAACGCTTTCAACTGGAAGAATTGAGAAAGTTTGGGGCCCAGTTTAAGGTGAGAGGAGTATGGGAGTGAGCCAGGGTGTAAGGATGGAGGGAGGGTGAGGGGGCTTATAGAAGAGGCACAGGACTAGGTGGAATAGAAGAGATGAGACCAAGCAAGGAGGAAGGAAGGAAGGAAGCCACACCTGGGGTCTGGACCAGCTGTCTGGGCACTGTATGTGTGCTTTTCTCCTTCCAGCTGCAGTCCAGTAGCTCCCCTGAGACCAGCCTGGATCCTTTTCCTCCCCGGATCTTAAAGGAGGAGGCCAAAGGGAAAGAGAAGGAGGTTGATGGTCTATTGACTTCAGAGCCAATGGGGTCCCCAGTCTCCTCCAAGACAGAGTCCATATCGGATAAGGAGGACAAAGCACCCCTGCCGCCGGCAGGAACCACCGAGGGGCCAGAGCAGCCCCCGCCACCTTGCCCCAGCCAGACTGGCAGCCCCCCGGTGGGCCTCATCAAGGGAGACGACAAGGATGAGGGCCCTGTTGCCGAGTGAGTAGGATGGGGAGCTGGGCAGGTGTCGGGGGAGATGAGCAAACTGTGAAGATTGACTTTGTTTTTCTCTCACAGACAAGTGAAAAAGTCCACGCTGAACCCCAATGCCAAGGAATTTAATCCCACCAAGCCTCTGCTGTCTGTGGTGAGATGGAACGGGCGAAGGTGGACTGGTTTCTCTGAGGGAGGCTTGGGAGTGGGGAGAGAGAGCATGGGGAGAGAGGTCGTGAAAGTAGGGCTGCTCTAGGGCAAACGTGTCAGGGTTGGGGGCGAGGGGTCACGATATGTGTGGCAGGTTTTTATGTGTTTAGGGTTTAGCTCAGGGAGTATGTGTGTTGGGCTATTTGTGAACATAGGTTTCATTCAGATCCCTGATTTTGGCTTGAATGACAAGCCATTTAACTTTTTGGCTTTTGTTTCCTCACCTGTATTTTGAGAATACTCGTCTCAGGGGGTTCAGCGTGAGGCTTAAGCAAGATGAAGGGTAGAGTGTATCTGGCGTGCAGCGCTCCATTACTGTTACAAGCCCAGGAGGGGCATACAGAGATCAAAATGCACGCATCCTCTGTTGTCTCTTACTACAGAATAAATCCACCAGTACCCCGACTTCTCCGGGGCCCCGGACTCACTCAACTCCTTCCATCCCGGTGCTCACAGCAGGCCAGAGTGGGCTCTATAGCCCCCAGTACATTTCCTACATACCTCAGATCCACATGGGACCAGCTGTTCAGGTAAGAGGAGAGACCGAGTGAGTCTAGGCTAAGAGGCTTGGCTGGGCTGGTGAGGACCGGGTCAGGCCTGTTCTGGGCATTTGTTAGCAAGCTGTTCAGCCTCATTTGTATCCGTGTTCATAGGCACCTCAGATGTATCCATATCCTGTATCCAATTCCGTGCCTGGACAGCAGGGCAAGTACCGGGGAGCAAAAGGTGAGCAGAGTTGGCAGGGCTGCTCCGGCGGCAGGGGGGTGGTGCTGCCTCGTTGCTTCCTGGCAGATGGAACTTAAGCTTGGCGTTCTCTCCCTTTCCCCAGGCTCCCTGCCCCCGCAGCGCTCGGACCAACACCAGCCAGCCTCAGCCCCTCCGATGATGCAGGCCGCCGCCGCCGCTGGCCCCCCTCTTGTGGCTGCCACACCGTACTCTTCCTACATCCCCTACACCCCGCAGCAGTTCCCGGGCCAGCCTGCCATGATGCAGCCAATGGCCCACTACCCCTCGCAGGTAACTGAGGCACGGGAGGGAGACGGGAGTACAGAGCTGAGGGTCACTCGGGTTTCGGTCCTGGCTCCGGCAGGACCCGTAGCAAAGCACTGGTACTCTCTAAAGCGCAGGTAAATCAGCGTCTCCTTGCTTGCACCCTTGTGAACGTTAAACAAGGTGGTTGCGGCAAAGCCGGAGTCATGCCCACCGCTCCTGTCTTGTCCTTCCAGCCGGTGTTCGCCCCCATGCTTCAGAGCAACCCACGCATGCTGACGTCGGGGAGCCATCCCCAGGCCATTGTGTCGTCCTCCACCCCTCAGTACCCTTCTGCAGAGCAGCCCACCCCCCAAGCCCTGTATGGTGAGTTCTGTGCCCTTCCCGAAGACTGCTCCTTAGCCCTCTCCGGTGTGCTTGGTGCTGATCCCTTCCCTCTTTCCTGCTGTAGCCACCGTTCACCAGTCCTATCCACACCATGCTACGCAGCTCCATGCCCACCAGCCGCAGCCGGCCACCACGCCTACTGGGAGCCAGCCGCAGTCCCAGCATGCGGCCCCCAGTCCCGTCCAGGTGCCTGCCATGGGGGATCCGAGTGGTTGGGGCAGGAGTGGGCGGCTGGAGGAGGGGGATGGAGCTGGGGGCTCATTCCCTTCAGGCAGGGTCGGGAGTCGGTGGGGGGTAGGCCTGGTACCTGAGGAGTGGGGTGGCACTCACCCTTCCCCTCCCCCTAACAGCACCAGGCGGGGCAGGCCCCACACCTGGGCAGTGGACAGCCACAGCAGAATCTGTACCACCCAGGGGCCCTGACAGGCACGCCGCCTTCTCTGCCACCGGGACCTTCTGCCCAGTCCCCTCAGAGCAGCTTCCCCCAGCCAGCCGCTGTGTATGCCATCCATGCCCACCAGCAGCTGCCCCACGGCTTCACCAACATGGCCCATGTTACCCAGGTAAGAGCCCAAGGGACTTGCTTTCTATGGGTCTGTTTTGCCATCAGGACCTGGGTCCTGGGGCTGTCCTGCTGCCCCTTTCCTCAGTGGTCTGAACACCAGGCTTCTCGGAGCCTGTGTGTAGCTTCTGGGGTGCTCCCAGCTGGGATTTTTTGTTGTTGTTTTCTGCAGGCCCATGTCCAAACTGGAATCACAGCAGCCCCGCCCCCTCACCCTGGGGCTCCCCACCCGCCCCAGGTGATGCTGCTGCACCCACCCCAGAGCCATGGGGGCCCCCCCCAAGGCGCGGTGCCCCAGAGTGGGGTGCCTGCACTCTCAGCTTCCACACCCTCACCCTACCCCTACATCGGACACCCCCAAGGTGAGCAGCCTGGCCAGGCGCCTGGATTTCCAGGAGGAGCCGATGACAGGATTCGTGAGTTCTCGTTAGCTGGGGGAATTTGGCATGGAAGAGCTGATGGGCTGCAGGTGGGGCAGGATGCACGGGTTCTGGGAGGGGAGTGAGGGGTCTTGGAGGCAGGGCTGTCCCACAGGGCGCCCGCCGACCTGCACCTGTCTGTGAAGTATGTAGGGTGGGCAGAAGCCACAGTCGCCGCCGCCAGGGGCTTGCTCCTGGCTCTGTCCTTTGCTTCCCTCCGTCCTCGCTCAGTTGTGATCCAGCAGCCCCCCTCCCCACTGCCTCCCCAGCTCTCAGTGACCCCGACTGTCTCCTGACTTAGCCGAGGTAAGGTCAGCGCAGCAGACAGGGCCAGGCTGGGGTGTGGGGGGCTGAGCTGGGCACACGAGTAAGGGCTCTGGCTCACTGGGAAACAGCGATTGATCTGTGCTTCTGACAGCCCCATGAGACACCTTGAGGAGGCCGCTCCTACCCACACACTCCCCCCACACCCCACACTGGACGGCATTGGATGAAGGGACAGCTGCTTGGGTTCTAATGCTCCTGCTCTCTTCTCTTTCCCCTCCAACCAGTTCAATCTCATCCCTCCCAGCAGCTCCCCTTCCACCCCCCGGGGAACTGAAGATTGTCCTGGCCGCGACCTGAGACCTCCATGAGTGGAGGGAAGAGTGATCTATGTCTCTTCCCCCAGCAGCTCGGACCAGTCCCAGCCCCCCAAACCCCCCTTTACCCCGGGGGAGCTGGGGAATTCCTGCCAAGCACCTTGAAGGGGGGGCGGGGCTCGAAGTGGGCAGGGCCAGGGTCCAGCGGGGGTGGGGGGTTCCTGCTCTGCCCCTGCCCATCCCCACCCCATCTTGCCCTCCCATCCTCTCATCTATCCCCCGCTGGAGACGGAAGATCTTTTATTTTCTATTATTTATAACCTCAGACTTGGGCCCCCCTGTTTCTTTCTTCCCCATTAACTTGAGTGACCGGCGTGAGAGACAGACAGACAGACAGATGCCCTACAAGGATGGTTGGACAAGGACTTTTACTTTTTATTACATAAAAATATTAAAAAAAAAAAAATTAAAAAAAATAAAATTTTAAACTAACTTAACCTGCCTATGGTTTCCTCTGGAAAAAAGAGTATGATAGCAGCTGTCAAGTCTTAGGTGTCATGAGGTGGCTCCCAGCAGTGGGTGGGGACAGCATAGCAGTACAGTCTGTGGGTGCTGGTCCTTCTGCCTCTCACTGCCACACATCACCCAGCCTCCCGGGGACTGTTCTCTCATGTTGATGTTGGCCTTGTCTTGAGGTTTCAGGTTTGTATGTAGTTTTTAAGTTCATGTTTCTAAAAGGTTAGAACGTGTGTGGCGGGGGGGAATCTCAGGCTCCACACCATCAGCACAGGGTTCAGTCTCCTGAACCATGAGATCGTGGTCTGAGCTGAAATCCCGAGTCCCAGTGCTCAACTGACTGAGCCACCCAGGCACCCGTTTTAATTGAAAATCATTTCCTCCTTAGAGCATCAGGGAGGTGGCACTAGTACTCGTGGGTAGGCAGGGGTGTCTCAGATGGGACCAAAGCCAGAGAAAGTGAGCTGAGGAGCAGGGCAGGAAAAGGATTACATACCAGGCTACAGATCCAGGGTGTGAGGGTTGGAAACCTGGTAGTTGGGGGGCATCATGTGGGTATATAGAGGTAAATAGAAAACAGATGTGCAGGGGTGGGGGTCCCCAGTGGAAGAGCTCTCTTAAGGGATGGCAATTGTGGTTGGGGGTGGGGCACTGATGGAAGAGGCAGCAGCAGAAAGCCAGATGAGCTCAGAATGTCTCCGGTGCAGATGGAGATCAGTCTCCGAAGTACTGAGATGGAATTGCTGTGGGTGCTGGGTGGTCCTCCTCAGGGAAGAGAACTTTGCTTCGTCCCACCAGGAATCCCGGGAAACCTTTCAGCCTTGCTCACTGACTAAAGCAAACCTGCCCTATCTTTGGACAGGACTTCTCGTGAAGTGCTTTTTGTTGCTGTCCTTTTCTTGAGCCCACTTGCATGCTGTGAAGTCACAGGTTGGATGGTGACTCTCAAAACAGCTCTTAGGTTGGGCCTAAGAACCTCCCCACTCTGGAAGGCTGGTCAGTGTGGAACAGGCTCATTTGTCAGGAAGCAAGGCTAAAAGGGGTGCCCGTTAATCCCTGTTGGAAGCTAACCTTTTTTGTTTGGGGTCAGCATCCTGGTCATTTCAAGTTTTCAAGCATTTTACTCCCCATTTATCTGGTAAAAAGTCCTTTCCTTAATTTTAAATCTCGGTACATGCTCTAAACCTTCATCTTTGAAGGTTTTAAAGTTATACAATGAAACCTCCAATTGAAGATTGTCCTGTGTTTGGAATTGGTAATATATAGTGGGGATAACCTATCAAGCACACAGACTAGTTCAGGGACTTCCTTAGGTGCTGGGTGTTGGTCCTGGAGGTGAGCTGCAGCGTCCAGTATCTTAGCGCTTAGACGAGGGCAGGTAGACATTAACAGCCTAGTAACTACTCCCCGGGCACGGGAGGTGTGTCTGGCACCTCAGCCGAACCCATGCTGCGTCTCCCCCAGGACAGCCAGCAGTATCCTGCCACGGCACTTTGCTGGACGATCCTACCCAATTTGCTAGACCAGCTTTCCTCCTCTCCTTATGTCCCAGTGGTTCGGACCACTTGAAAACGCAAAGCTTTTCCAAAACGGTACCACAGATGTGAACTGGAGGGCAGCACACAAGCTCATGTGTCCCAGGCTCCCCGTTTATACTCCTCCATCCTCTCCAACTTAGACCAAGGACACGAGAGACACAACCTCCCTATTTACAGAACGGTTTATTGACCTACCTCACCTGGCAGGCCGTGGGCCCCTCCTGACCAGGAGAAGTGTCTGTCTAGCTGCACTGCTAGGCAGCAGCCCATGCCCTGGGAAGGGGGCATCGAAGCAGGAGAGAACACTGGCCAGTGCAGCCTCAAACTCGAGAGAGCCTAAGCAGAGTCCAGACTCAACTCCATTTGATGTTCTTGTCTTCCTCAGTCAGGGCCGACGTCTCCGTGACGAGGCCAGTGCCAATGGTCCGGTTGCCATCTCGCAGGGTGAAACGCTGGCCTTTTTCTAAGATCATGGGCTGCCGCAAGATTAGGCTGAGCTTCAGGTCCTCCCCGGGCATGGCAAGCTCCTGGACAGGGCAGAGACAGGGTTCAGGCATGACCCTCGGGGCACCTTTCCCCCAACTGCTGCCTACCAAGGTTAAAAGTTACAGGAAATGGCAGCAGGGAGATCCTTTCTGGGGACAGCTTCACTCCAGCCACCAGCAGAGGTAAACATATTTGAAGACCAAAGGACTTGTGACCAGTGTTCCTAAGGTCCAATGTTGAAAGGAAACTAGGCCATGCAGGTTTCTTAGTCACAAGACTTCTCTGAGCTGTTATGCACAGTATATAATTCTTCAAGGGAGAATGCTTTTCTGGGAGATCTTTCTGTGGGTAAATGCTAGCATGGCTAAGTTCACCCAGGCAATACTAGATGAAGACAGACTTTCCCTAAACCCATTGGGTCAGACCCATCTATGACTAGCTTCATCTACACCAGTCAAGGAAAAGTCACCCGTGTTGTCACATCTTTGGCACCACGAGTGAGGTAGAGCTGGTATGAAGAGCGTCTCTGCCACTCTTTCACGTTCCCTATATGCACTATACCTTCCCTGGTGGCAAGATGACACGACAGGCCATGTCCCAAGTCAGAGAGAACATGACAGGCATAAAGTGAGACACAAAAGGCTTGTGGCGGCCACCCTCCTCCTTGCTGAGGATGTAAACCTGGAAGAGAGAGCAGCAAGGGTCAAGCTGTGCTTAGCTGGAAACACTGCCTCTTTGCGGAGGACAGTCTGGCTCAGTAATGCCCACTATCCCCTGGAGCCCTCACCTGTGCCTCCACCTTCTGGTGGGGTTGGATGGTCCCTGGCTTGGCCATGACCAAGCCACGCCTCAGGTCCTCCCGCTTCAAGCCTCGGACCAGGGCCCCAAGGTTGTCGCCTGCCTCTGCTCTCTCCAGGCTCTTGTGGAACATCTCAATGCCTAGGAAGGAGAAGAGACCAGGGAGGAGGATCAAGGACGGAGGGAAGGCACCAAGGAGCTACAAGGGGAAATCATGGAGCCAGCCCCCAGGGTCCCAAGGCATCTTTCCTGTACCTGTCACCACGGTCCGAATGTTCTTGCTATGTCCCAGGAACTCACACTCGTCTCCCTTCTTCAGAATGCCACGCTCTAGTGTACCTGTCACCACCGTGCCCCGGCCTGGGAAGAAACAGAACACGACCTCAGGGACCCGGGGCCAGGCTACCACCAGAGAGGAGTGCAAGTGAACACACGGTCCTCACCAGGAATAGAGTAAACGGACTCTACAGGCAGCAGGAAAGGCTTCTCTAGGTCCCGGGTGGGCACTGGGATGTAAGTGTCCACAGCATCCAGCAGCTTCTGCACAGACTTCAGGCCTAGCTCAGGGTCACGTTGCTATGTGGGGGAGGTGACAGGACTCAAATTTTCATTCTGCTTCTCTTACTAAGAGACACTCCCCCGACTCCCAGCAGAGCTCTGGATGCCCCTCCAGCCCCATCCTTTGCCACCAGCAGCCCCTGCCTGAGCCCGTCTTCACCTCAAGGGCACAGAGGGCAGAGCCTACGATGACCGGGGTCTCCTCCCCTTTGTAGCCAAACTCAGTGAGCAGCTCCCGGATCTCCAGCTCAACCAGCTCCACCATCTCAGAGTCCTGGACGGCATCTGCTTTGTTTATATACACCACAACGTGCTCTACTCCAATCTGTGGACGGGAAACAGAGAGACATGGTGTCCTGAATGGACCAACTCCCCACTCTTCCTCTTCCCACCCCTCCCCAGGCTCTGAGTACCTGTCTGGCCAGCAATAAATGCTCTCGGGTCTGGGGCATAGGGCCGTCATTGGCCGCCACCACCAGGATGCAGCCGTCGAGGGGGGCGGTGCCTGTGATCATATTCTGGGTAGGAGAGGAAACAGCCTAGTTCAAGGACCTCCTCAGCTCCACGTCCATCTAGCCAAGCACAGCGGTTAGGAACTGAGGCCCACCTTTCTCTGCCATCTCCTTACCACCCACCTTGGAGTGGCCGTGCCCAGATATCCGTGACCTCAACCCACACACCTTGAATATCCTAACCTCCCCCACCAGTCCAACATTTTTCCTGGCAGGAGACAGCCCCTGGCCCCACACCCAGCAACTCTCTCACCTTCACATAATCTGCGTGACCTGGGCAGTCGGTGTGGGCATAGTGGCGGGCGGCAGTGCTATACTCCACGTGAGCTGCATTGATTGTGATTCCACGGGCTCGCTCTTCAGGGGCATTATCAATCTCTTCATATTTCTTAAACTTGGCTCCACCTCCCTCGGCTAAAACTAAGGGGAAGGAAGAGAATAAACCTCTCACGTAAAGTTCCAGGAGTAGAGGCAAGGCTCAAGCCACACCCCTGAATCTCCACCTACACAAAGGACGGTCTGGGGGAATAACACTTCCTTGACCCCCTCCCTCAGCTCCTGAGCAGAGGTAACTGGGGTCAGAAAGAGACGTTAAAAGGCCTCAAGGTCCAGCCCTGCGAATTCTCTAGGGTAAAAGCCTCTGCTTACAGAGCACCGGCCACGGCTAGAAAGAAACCACTCGGGCTCCCCAACTTCTGCATCACAAACACTTTTGTGTGCAGGGGAAATGTGTTTCCTGCATCTTCCCGCCCACCGTTCGCCCAAGTTCTGGCCCCTGGGGCCACGCCACCTCCAGCAGCACCTCCCCGGCTCCAGGTCCCGCCAGCAGAGAGGGCGTTGCCGCACGTCCCCAACCAACCCCGCTTACTTTTCGTGATGGCCGCGGTCAGTGTGGTCTTGCCGTGGTCCACATGGCCGATGGTGCCCACGTTCACATGGGGCTTGTCGCGCACGTAGGTCTTCTTGGCCTCCACGGCCAGGCCGCGGCACAAGCGGGGCAGTGCCGGGGCCTTCAGCGGCCGCAAGAGACCCTGCAACAGCGGGGTCGGGCCGGTGCCGAGACCTGCCGGGGAAGAAGCTTGGAATCAGAGCGCGGGTCCGAGCCCGGCCACTCCGGACGACGCCCCCCGCGTCCCGGGCCGCCATCGCCTTCCCCGCCCCCTCACCGCTCAAGAGGGGCGTCGCGCGCAGCAGGGTGGTGGCCGCCATTGTGGTCGTACTCGCACCCGGAGTACCCGGTCCAGGGCGCCCGCGCGTGCAGAAAGGAAAGGGCACGGGAGACCGGAGGTCACTTCCGGCGGAAGTGAAGACAGGGAGGGCATGCCGCGGTCCCTCTAGCCTCCAGTTTTTATGGCCATCTTTACGACTTCCGGGCGTGGGACCAAAGGCGACGCCCGGAAGGTGCTGGTGTTTCGCGGGCGGGGAGGGAGGGAGACGGTTTCCACAAGGCTCGCGGACCTCGAACCTCGCGGACTGACGGGGCAACGCAGGTGTCTTTGGCGGCGCCGGGGACCGACGTGGAGCGTCCGGTCGCGCACCAGAGCCCCGCAGGCTCACGGGAGTTGTAGTTCCGGGTGGGGCGTGCTGTGTTTGCGCTGGTCGTGGGAGTCCCGTGGGGCTAGGCCGGGTCTGGAGCGAGGGTTCCGGCCTCCGGGAGGCGGAGGCGGCGGCGGCGGCCCCGGCGCGGCCTGCTCGGGAACGGCCTGGCTCAAAGCCCCCTGGAGTCCGACCCACTGCGGGGGTCTGGCGAGAGATCTGGCGGCCCTTGAGCCGCCGCCGCCGGAGGTAGGACCAGGCCCTGCGGCCAGGCGAAGAGAGGCGGGCCTGGGAGCCTTTCGCGGGTGGGGCGCAAGTGTGACACATCTCTCCGCCGAGTCTTTGTTTTCTTATCTGTAAAATGGGAACAGTAGGATCTACTTCATGGGGAGATTCTGACATCTGGCTCTGAGAAAATGAGCTGGACAGGAAGCAGGAAATACGGTCCAGGGGCCTCCAGGTCCCACAGTCCTTGACCCTCAAATTTCCCTGCCCGCCTGGGTCACACAGCTGGTGGGGACAGCTCTGCCGTCCACCCCTGAAGCCCCTCAGCAGGCCAGGAGCTAATTCCCTTGATTTTCGCCCCACCCACTCATCCAGTTTTACTAATGATACCAAGATTGAGGAACCGGCCTCAGGTGCCTGTAAGGGTAGCCTGTCATGTTCCTGCTGTATCCCTGGCACCTGACACAGGGCGGGGCACCCAGTGAGTGCCCAGTGAATTTCTGTTGACTGAGTGAGTGCAAGGCTAGCAAATGACCTTTAGTTTTCACATCTATCATCTCGTCACCTTGCAATGATAACAGCAGCTGCTTAACCCTGATTGATGTTTCCGAAACTCATCAGATCCTAAGGCTCAGTTGACGGGTTTTGTTTCAAATAGATTTCCTAATTCCTCCCTGAAAGATTATGATTCAAGAGGGTCTCTGAGCACAGACGGGGAAACTCTTTATTTATAACACACAGCTTCCCAAGCTCAAAGGAGTTTGGGAAACTCAGAACTAGAGCTTTGTGTGGATCAGGCGTTGTGCAAATGCTTTATATTGGCTCACATTCAGCATTCCCAGTGTTACCGCTTGTGGTTGAAGCCATTCTTTCCCCCGTTTTACAGGTGAGAAAACTTGAGCCTCAGGGTGATTTAGGAACCCAATACCGCTAAACTCCAAGAAAAGTATGCACTTAACCACTGTACTGTCCTTTAACTGCCAATATACTTTTCAAATAAAATGAAGAACTTGCTAAGACATCTGTCCTGGCCCTCCAACCCATCAGCTCCACTTAGGAAGGCCCGGGGCCGTAATTAAAAGAGCTTCTTTGTCTTTATCCTGTATTTCATTCACTCCTCTCCTAGGAATGTCTCTTAAGACACTATTGGCCACTATCAGAATATGAGACTGGGGCGGGGTGGGGGGGGGGTGGTATTTGAACGAATCCCTTCTATTTTAGTTTATTTGAACATGTATTAGTTTGAAAAAAAGGTAGCAAATACTGCGCTTAAAAAAAATGAATCAACTTAAAAGCCAGTGTTGGTAAGTAATATGGGTGGCATAAATACATGGCAGAGTTGGGCGAATGCGGTGCACAAATGACGGAAATTTGAAAAACGCCACGCTCGGAAGAGTCCAGAGGGAGAAAACTTTTTGTCCCGCTGTTGACTGTAGCATCCTCTGCAATAGTTAGGAGTCTTGATTTACAGATAACAGAGTTGGCTGGTTTGCACAGAAGGAGGATGTGTTTAAGGGTTTGGGGCAGCTTACAGAATCGTGGGACAGGCCGGAGCAACAGCTCCCTTCCGGAACTTACGGAACCTGGTAAGACAGCTGCTATTGCTGCCACTGCCACCAAACTCTAAACGCCAGGACTGAGACTCGTCTGCGACACCTCCTGCTCATGGCACCAAAGCCACCTCTGCCTCAAGAAAGTGACCCGTCCGACTTCCCAACCCTCCTGCCCCCAAAGCCCGGCAGATTCAAAGCCCCACTTGAAGGTGTCTGGCCAGAGAAGCCTAGATCGTCATAGGTCAGTGTTCTTGTATCTGAGGAGTCTGAGAGATGTCACCCGACTCTGATGGAGAGCAGGAGCGCGAGCACGGAATTTCCCCAGATGTCCAGCCGTGCTCGTGAACAAGCTGAAGAGCAGAGTGAACACAGCTGTCCAGTACGGGGACATGGGAGCATGAGTCTGGTATAGCCACCGGGTGAAGTAGGAATAGAGTGGGCTCAGACTTGCAGAGATGAGGGGAGCCAGCCACCTGGGAATGTGCTCGTGAGTGGTGCCAAATGAAGGTGGAAGGCTGGCTGCCATAGGAAAACAGCATCGGGAGGAGGGGGCGGCGGGGACAGCGACAAAGGAAGCGGAAAACAGTCAGGACTTCAGGAGGCTGTGAATTTGCGTAGAGAAAGTTTTTTCTCTTTCTGACGTGTCTTTTGTATGATTATAAAGAGAGACACTGCATTCTTTGTGCGGAATGTTGAACTCTAAAAAGGCACCCTTGAAATCACATGGCCTTCTGGGACCCCCCCTAGCAATCTATGCGTTGGAGCTCCTGCTTAACAGCATTTTTCCATCTTCCTCCAGGCAGGGCCCTGATTTTGTTGAAGGTGGCCCTTCCCCGAGTTCCAGGAATAAATCCTGACAGGTCTGCTTCTGGTGGTCCTATTCTCCTTGCCAGGGGGGGTTGTTTAGGGGGTGACTTCTTTGGGGCCGGTGTTTGGTAAGAGGAATCTCCTTTGGGGGACTTCCAGGGAAGGGTCCCTCTTTTTTTTTTTTAATGCTTATTTTTCTTTGTGAGAGACACTCTGAGTGGGGCAGGGGCAGAAAGAGAGGGGGACCAAGAATCCGAAGCCGGCCGGCTCCAGGCTCTGAGCTATCACACAGAGCCCGACGCAGGGCTCGAAACCGTGAACCATAAGATCATGACCTGAGCCGGAAGTTGGACGCTCAACCGACTGAGCCACCCAGGCGCCCCAAGGGCCCCTCACTCTTAAGGAGACACCGAAGAGAGAGACCGCCATCTGACTCTGGGTGTTGCTGGGTCTGGGTGTGAAGCCTGGCACTACTCTGCCCTTCTTATTTCCAGGTCAGTGATGAAGCCAAAATCCAGAAGAGGGCAACAGGCAGAGGGTTTTAGATGACTCCTTGAGGTGTGGTGACTAATGTCCTTATTATTTAAGTCAGACTGTGTCAGAGTCGTCTGTTGTCTACATTCAAATACATCCTGGGGCACCTGGGTGGCGCAGTCGGTTAAGCGTCCGACTTCAGCCAGGTCACGATCTCGCGGTCCGTGAGTTCGAGCCCCGCGTCGGGCTCTGGGCTGATGGCTCGGAGCCTGGAGCCTGTTTCCGATTCTGTGTCTCCCTCTCTCTCTGCCCCTCCCCCGTTCATGCTCTGTCTCTCTCTGTCCCAAAAAAAAATAAATAAACGTTGAAAAAAAAAAATACATCCTAACAGATAAGCTGTCTCACAGCATTTAATACCCTGAGGCCTAATTCTTGGTTTCCCCTCTCTGAGACTGAGTGGCCTGAGTAGGGCCAGGACTGGGCTTCCTTTATCTCTGTATCCTCTGCCTGGCCACTGTAGGCCTCTGAATGACTGCACTTGAACCGTGGATGAGGCTTCTTCCAAGGGTGCCACCACGTGGTGCTACAAACATAACATGTCCAAAACACGACCCTCCGCTCTCCCCAGGCTGCGTGCTCACACATCTGAGTACACACAGCACCACTTTTCTTCCTTCCCCTCAGCCCCAACATCTAACCCGTTACCCAGTCCTGCTAAGCGTCCCAACTCTTGGTTTCAGCTCCACGATCTCCCGGTTCGTGAGCTCGAGCCCTGGGTCAGGCTCTGTGCTGACAGCACAGAGCCTGCTTCAGATTCTCTCTCTCTCTCTCCCTCTGCACTTTCCCTGCTCGCACCCTTTCTCTCCCTCTCAAAATAAATAAACATTTAAAAAAGATGGGGCGCCTGGGTGGCGCAGTCGGTTAAGCGTCCGACTTCAGCCAGGTCACGATCTCGCGGTCCGTGAGTTCGAGCCCCGCGTCGGGCTCTGGGCTGATGGCTCAGAGCCTGGAGCCTGTTTCCGATTCTGTGTCTTCCTCTCTCTCTGCCCCTCCCCCATTCATGCTCTGTCTCTCTCTGTCCCAAAAATAAATAAACGTTGAAAAAAAAATTTTTTTTAAAAGATAATAAAATGTGGATCGGAAGGAGCACGTGACTGGCTCAGTCAGTAGAGCACGTGACTTGATTTCATCTCACGGTCATGAGATCGAGGCCCACACGGTATAGAGTTTACTTTAAAAAAAATAATAAAGATTCCCTTTGAAATGTATGAAGTTTAAATAAATAAAATGTGGATCAGAAATTAACCCCCCCCTCCATGACTCCTTACAACACTTAGAACAAAATCCCAACCCGTAGTTTAAATGGCCAAATTGTATGGTGGGTGGATTATATATCAATAAAGCTGTCACAAAATCAATAATCCAAACTCCTCCCTGTGGCCCATCTCTTGGAGCCTGTCTCCTGTGATTTCCCTCACCCTCTCTCCTGGCCACACTGGCCATTCTTCTGTTCCACAGACCTCCCATGATTGTTTCCACCTCAGGCTCTTTGCAGTGGTTGTTTCCTCTTCTGGCAGCGTCCTTCCCTGTAGCTTTACCCCCAGGCTATTTCTTCCGCCATTAAGGTCCCCCTCAGCTGTCACCTTTTCTATCTCAAGTAGCCCCCAGCTCCCCTCTACATCAGTGGTCCTGTTTGGTTTTCTTCCTAGCCCCTAAATATCTGAAATTATGTTCTCAGTTTGCCTGTTGGTTGGTTTGTGGGGTTGATGTTGTTTTCCGTCTCACCAGGCCATGACAGTAAGAGCTCCTTTTTTACCCCAAGAAGAGTGCCTGACACGCAGGTGAAGAACCATTGGTTGGAGGAATTATGTGTCGAATTATTTCAGTTGAGCATTTGCGTTGGGCTTATTAAGGGTCCTGACGTTTTCAGTGGCAAGCAAGTTATGAATTCACGTTCACGCTAAAGTTAAAGGTGAGCCACTGCAACTTTTGAAGCTCTTGCTTTATTATCTATAAAATGGGGATGGAGTGATGAAGTTAAACTTTACGATCTCTAGGATTTCTTACAGCTGTAACCTCTAAAGGGAGCGTGGGGTCTGATGTCACTGAAATAAGTACTAGGCTAGCCAGCAACTCAGTGACAGATGGGGCACCAGGACCTAGAACTTTGTCCTAGTGCCATTCAACAGACCTATTGGAAGGTCAAGGGCATTCTTCAGTCTTCCCCACCGGCCAGCCTGGAAGTGCCTCCTCAGCGATCTCTTTGGACGTTCTCCTTGGTTCTGACCCCACTGTGCTGCCCTGGCCAGGTCAGCACCGGCCTCCTCTCTGCTTCCAGTCACTACCCACCCCGCTCCTGGCCCTGGATTTCCTTCCAGACACCGAATTCTGATCACACCCCTGTCACTCAGATGCGACTGGAGACATTCCGGTTGCAAATGCTTTTGTGCATGTCACACAAAAGCGACTGAGTAGAAGGCACTTCAGAGGCGGCCTGGCTGGGTTGGCTGTGCATGGCTTCCTCCAGGAGGCCACCCCCTTGAAGCGTGAAACTAGCAGGAGAAAGACTGGCGGAAGCGAGGGGAATGGTGCCTGTGGGTTCAGAGGCAGAGCCTAAGCGAAGCGAGAGTACTTTGTGTTGTCAAAATACCCTGGCTGAGCACAGTATGATGTGGAGGGGTAGGAGGTCCTGACCAAAGCACCAAAGCTGAAGTTGACATCCCAGGAAAGAGGACAAAATAGGAGAAATCCCCATCTCTTGGCACCAGGGGGGGGCGCTAGGGTCAAGATGACCTCCAGAAGAATCCCTCAAGCAACCACTTCCCCTTCTGACAGAGACCCTAGCTTTCCTTTGAAGAGCCACACTCCGCAGTGCTCAGCCCATCCATCCCAGTTTCAGACGACGGGTCCGTGATCCAGCGCTTTACCAATCAGCATCACCTACCCTCGTGATCACAAATGTTGGTTCAGGGTTAGTATTTTTGTTTCAACCCGGACTGGTGGTGTGCTGAAGTTCAGTTCCGGCACTAACTCTGAACTAACTAACTAACCCAAAGTTAATTCAAACCCCACAAGCTAAGTAAGGGCTCCCTCCTCCACAAGAATGTCCTCATTTGAGACGCCGGCTGCAAGGGGAGTCCCATCTGTCTTCACTTCTGACCAACCTGCTCCAGATGCGGGAGTTTCCCATGACCCCCCCTCAGGTGTGATGATTTGCTAGAACAACTCACAGAATGCAGGAAAACACTTCTGATCACAGTTTTATAGTAAAGAATACAAATTAGCAACAGCCAGATGAAAAGATCACGTGGAGTGAGGTGAGGTCTGGGAGGGTCCACAGGCAGAGCTTGCGTGCCCTCCATGGAACCAGGGCATGCCACCCTCCCGGCACATCAATGTGGTCACCAACCAGGAAGCCCCATTGAGTTTCAGCGCCCAGAGTTTTTCATTTCATTTCTTAGACGTGATTGATGAAGTCCTCGCCATGTGACTGAACTCAATCTCCAGGGAAGGCAGGGGTCCGGCTGCCTCAAAATCCCAAACCTCTTGGGAGCCTGGCTGGCTCAGTCGGAAAAGCATGTGACTCTTGGTCTGGGGGAGGGGGAGTGAATTTGAGCCCCACGTTGGGTGTAGAGATTATTTACATAAATAAACGAACTTTTAAAAATCCCAAGCCTCTAATCACAAAGTTAGTCTTTCTGGTGACCAGCTTAGTGCCTGAAGCTATCCAGGGGCTTGCCATCAGTCACCTCATTAGCATAAACTCTGTGCCCGGGGGTGCCTGGGCGGCTCAGTCAGTTGAGCTCTTGATGTGGGCTCAGGTTATGATCTTGTGGTTCAGGAGTCCAAGCCCCGCGTCGGGCTCTGTGGAGCCTGCTTGGGATTCTGTCTCCTTCTCTCCCTGCCTCTCTCTCTCTCTCTCCTTCTCTCTGTCTCTCTCATAAATAAACAAACAAATGTTTTTTTAGAAATTTAAAAAAAAAAGCTCTGTGCCGGGAAGCTGGGACAAAAACCAAATTCTTCACTATACAGCAGACAGTCGTTGGGTGACCCAAGCTGAGCCGATGGGACTCAACCCTGTTGCGTTTACTGGAACTATTGGGAAAGCTATGATCTTTCCCCAGGACGATTGTTAAGCTAGTAGAAAGTACGCTTGGAGCCGCTGGTAGCCATCTGGCCACCCATGAGGGGACCATCTGCCTAAGGATTAAGACAGTCCAGAGGAAAACAGAGCTAGGAGACTGAGACCAAGTTCAAATGGACGTTTATAAGAGCCTCTGGCTTCAGCCACGCCCGAAGTCATCCCACCTCTGATTTTTCAATTCTGTGAATCAATTCTCCTCCTCTTTTCGTGCTGAGACCTTGAGTTGGGAGAGGGGGTGCTCTGTTACTGGTAGCTAGAAGCATCCTGAGTATCACATCCTCTGATCCTGCGGAAGAAGTGCTTCTCCCTTTTATATGAATACTTTGGCTTAACGTGGGTCCTGGATCCTACTGTCCTACCGTCCCCCAAACCTCACTCCAATTACTATCATTTCTACTGGATCCTCTCCCTTTAGACTTTCCATGTAATCAGGTCTCCCTCAGGACGCGGCTCTCCACATTCCTCCTCCTGTTTCTTCGCCTTCACCTTCATCCCTCAATCCACCACCACTTGGCTTCTGCCTCTCCCACTTCCCTAAAATCACCCTCACCAAAGTTGCTGAGCAGTCGCTAAGTTGCCGAGGGACAGAAGCAGAAAAATATTCACCTTCAGCCTAGAAGACTAACCTAAAGCCTGCAGAGTTCTGACAAGGATCAAATACGTGCTGGCTGCTATGGTCTTAAAGGGTCTCGTGACTGTCAGCACATCTCACCGATAGTTAATACTGAACCGAATGATAAGCACCAGAGAAATCTTGCGAGAGTGGTTTTACGAGTAGAAATTCGAAGAAAACATTTGTGATCTAATACTCCCTGCACACACCCCTCCCCCTTGAACACTAAGCATATAAACACCACCGTCATACAGCAAAAGTGAAGATCTTTCTGCCCATGGGTCTTGTCCCCGTGCTATAATAAAAGCACCCCTTTGCGTCAAAAACATCTCAAGAATTCTTTCGTGACCGTTTGTTCACGGCCACACGTCATTAGTTGTCAATGTTTTCTGTAGGAGACCATGTCAGGACCATGGATTCCTTTTTAATCGTTTGCCTGTGATGTGTCTGCCCAACTGCCCCCCCCCCCCCAACTTTGTTGTGTGGTTTCTCTCCCGAGAGTAAGAATGCCCAGCTTTTTTTCTTTTTTGGAGGAATGCCCTCAGGCCACACTGGGGGCTTCGCCTTGATAAACTGATGTCTCCCGGAGTATCCCTTTGTCAAAAGCTGAGGAACGTGGGTATATGTCCCTTGTTTCTGGACAAATCTGAGGCATAACCTTCATCCAGAGCTCCCCTGCAGGATCAAGTTGAACTACTCTCAGCCTGAGGTCATACGTTTGCTTGGTTTCCTTTCCTTCCCTCTCCCGCTTCTCCCACTCTTACTGGTTTCTTCTGGTAGCACTTTTTGACTAAATCACTTGCACACAAATCCTCCTCTCAAGGTGTGCTTCTGGGAAACGTGACCTAAGACATCATCTCGGCGCTTTCTACTCCCGTGTCGCTGCCTACCTGTTAAGTGTGGCTTGTTTTCCAGAATTAGGTCCGGGGCCCTATTCTCTCTACCGATATTGCCTGGACACTCTCACTGATGTCCGTGGCTTCAACCACTACTCACTTCTGATCGCCACCAAACCGCTTTATGCAGCTCACTGTAGCTCTATCTCTGCTGGACAGCTCCGCCTAGTTGTCCTTGACCGCTCCTGCACTAATACAGTCGTCATTACCTACATGTGGCTACCGTAATTAATTAAAACTTAAATTCCATTCCCTAGTCACACCGGCCACATTTCAAGTGCTCAATAGCTACACACGGCTAGTGGCTTCCACACTGGATAGTGTCGACACAGAACATCTGTCGTTGCAGAAAGTTTTATCGGACAACTGAGACACATTTCCAAACCTAACTCATCATCACTAGACCCTTGCCTTTCTGCATTCCTCAACTGTGCCTCTCTCCTAGAAACAGCGGGGAGAAACCTCATTACAGACACTGGAAATTACAGACACTGGAAGTGTGTGTAAGGGTTTCAGGGAGGAGGGAGGAATTGACATCTTCCTCCGAACTGGGAAGATGCATGGACAAAGACAGCAATGAAGACCTTAGCCAAGGCCACCTGCGGGCTGATGTCAGCTTGGTCAGAGCAGAGGCAGAGCTGGGGGAGTACAGCTGGCTAGGCAGGAACTTGCCTTCTACAACGAATTTTTCCAACTCCATCTGGCAGCCTCAGCCTTGAATAAACATTCTTGTGTGAGTCAGGGGATTTATCCATCTCCAGTCTCTTGTGTTCTGGGATGAGTATTTGATCCAAGCCAATCAGCTAAGGTCAGTTCTGGAAATTTGATTGCAAATCTCAGAAAAGAAGCATGCTGCTTCTGCTTGAGTTGCTAAGCTATTAGGACTTAAGTTTGGAGCCAAAGAAAGCCATTTTACCACTGAGATAGGCCGGCGTGCGAGTGAGGCCAAGTGCATGGGGAGAGAAGAGCCTAGAGAAGAACCACAGGTTTCTCCTATCTTTTGGCTCTTTTATTCAACTGTCCCTGAAGAAGCTAGAGCCGCTCTTTTCAATCGCTTCAGCCAAGATGCCCCTATTGCTTAGTTAGGCCAGTTGGAGCTGGGTCAGCGAGAGACCTAAGATGACTGATCTCATTGTGCTTATGATTTCAACGGCTCTCTATACCTTAATGATTCTCCATTTCTGTGTCTGGTCTTTGTGTCTCTCCTGAGCTCCAGACTGTATGTCCACAGTATGTCCACCTGCCCCCCCCCCCCCGCGACGTCCCACAAGCACGTCCAAAGTGATGTCTTTATTTCTGCCCGTCATCTTTACTTCTCGTCTCAGATGGAGCCTCCTAGACCTCCAGTCTCTTTCCTCCGGGAAGCCAAGGTCGTAAGTTCAGGCTCCGCCTCTTCTCGGGGCCTCAACCAAGGTCACCCGCGTCTTCCCTCGCCGGGCTCCGCGGGGGCGGTGTCTGCGAACCCCGCAGCCGCAGGGCCAGACGCTCTAGGCTGCGGCGGGCCTTGGAAAGGGCCTCCTCATCTCGCTGGTTTCCGGTACCCGGTGGCTACTCTAGCCTGCACCAGGGCCTCGAGACTCTATCCCCTAAGGTGGCTTCTCGTGGTTGACGCCTCTTCCTTTGTCCCGACTTTCCTTCGAGAGGCCGCCTGGTGGCATCCACCCCCTGCCCATGACTGCTTTTGGGGTCCCTTTTAGGAGCAAGCGGAGAAGCCCCTCAGCCGTCCGAGGGTCACCCCCCCTTCTGAGCACTCGATGGGTTTGCACGGACTAGGAAGGTGGCGGAACTGAGCGTATAGGTGCCCTTCCCTCTCGCAGCTCTTCTCTATGGTCGCTTCCTTCGGTGACGGGAAAAGGGGTCCCGGCGCCTGCGCAGAAGCGGCCTGAGAGCTAGTCGCGGAGTGCGGGGGGAGGGGCAGGGAGCGGGAGCTGCCGCCGCCGCCGGAGCTAACCGCGGGGACCGAGATGCAGGTGGGACCGGAACCGGAACCCCCCCTCTTCAAGTACCTCTTCCCTCGCCGCGACCCGGCCCCGGCGCCTGAGAGGAGCCCTGGGTGGGGGCGGGCGTGGGGGGTGGGGGCAGAGGCAGGAGGGGCGCTCGGCCCCGGAGAGTGCAGCAGACGGGGCTGGTCCCGAGGCGGCTGCGGCCCCGGGGAATGGGCGGGTCGAGGGTGTCCAGGGAGTAGGGTCGGGTCGGAGTGCATTGACCACCGGGCCCAGAGGGTCCGAGCCGGGAGCGGAGCCTGCACCCTCCACCACCCGCCCTTCGGGAAATTTCAGAACTGAGCCCAGAGGCAGGTGCACCGGGAGAATGTGTCTGAGGCTTGCTTGGCAGAAGAGAAACTGAGTCACCAGCTCAGGAGCCGCAGGGTCAGCGGGCCTGAAGGGGGCCGGGTCTGCCAGTGGTGCAGAGGGTTGGGCGGGCCTGTGTGAGCCGAGGTGGCCACTGCCTGGAGATCGCTCTCCCTGCTGCGTCTGCACCTCTTGGCTCGGTTCCCCTGTGCTCCATGACTCTTGCGTCTCCTGGCTTCTCGTTGGTTTGGAATTGTCCCTGTGGTTGGAGCCGTCTGAATGTGTAGGATCTAGGCCAAGGAGGAAGGGGACGGGTCGCTGGTTGTGGGTCTGAGCAGGAGTCTGAGGTTTGGGGAGACTTTCCTGAGCTGTCCTCCCCGCAGCCCTGGTGCCAGTCATCATCCAACGTAATATGGGGGAGGAACACTAACAAAGAGCCATGGGTTATAAATGCCAGGCCCAGCTCTGCCACTTGCTAGTTGTAAGAGCTTGGGAAGCCTCTTCCTTTCTCTGATTTCTCTCTTGGAAAAATTGGAACCCATAAAGATAGTAATAACGGGGCGGGCATTTATGGTGTGCTTGCTTTCTGCCAAGCCCTGACAGGTTCCGTTTGATTCTCCCCGCGAGTCTAGGAGTTAGGGATCATGAGCTCTGTTTTATAGATACACGCCCGCAGTTCCGAGAGGACATAGGATCTGTTCAAGATCACGCAGCTAATAGGTGGCCGAGCTGGGATTTCATCCCAGGTCCAACTCCACGTCCCACAGCCTTAACCACCAGGCTCACCAGCCTTTAGGGCACCCTCCCCAGTGAAAGAAGAGGAAGTGAGAAACCCTAGGGCCCCAGCTCCCTGTTATGTTTTATTTACTTTGTGGCCAAGAAAGACTTGCCCTGACCCAACCCACAGTCTTCCCCCGCCTGGTGCTGCCTGGTGCTGCTGCTTCTGGGCCCCAGGCTGAAGGCACAAAGAACTGGGCTGTGGCCATTCCAAGCCTCTGTCACACCGTGCTGGGGTGCTGGGCCCTGGGGTCCGCTTTCAGGACAGTTCTGGTTTCAGTCCATCATCCATTCCGCCTCTTGACTGAGCAGACTCCCTCCCCAGAGCTGGACCTCAGGACGCGCGAGGCAGGGTCTCTAAGCGCTGCAGACCTAGCTCCCTGAGAGCTGGGGCAGGGAGGGGCTGTGACAGGCTGGTCCAGCCAGTCCCTGGGGACGAGGACTATGCAGTGGGCAAAACCGTAGACTTGGAGTTCTGAGACTTCTCTGAGCTTCGGTTTCCTCACCTATTATCAAGGTTATTAAAGCCTGTTGCAGGGAAAGGTAAGAACACATGGGAAGCATGTGATAAACCTCGAAGGACCTGTTGTGGAGAAGGGAGGTGGTGTGAGTGGTAAAGACTCCTTTTTAGAGGCAGGTGCTTTGCGGCCGCGTGTCGCTCCTGGAACCAGAACCAGGGGGAGTGGGTTGGGAAGGCAGCGGGGCAGGTGCACCTCCCTCCCCCCCGGGGAGCCAGCTGAATGGGGTGTGTGGGGTGTGAGGCTCTGGGAAAGGGAAGGGAGGCGGTGTGGTGTGTTCCCCACTGCTTTCCGAGGAGTCCAGACCAGAGTGGGGAGTCCGCTCGGGGTGGGGCTCTGCCCCCAGTCCCACCTCAGCAGTGACTCGGTGTATGTGCCTCTCTTCCTTCTGCAGCTGCTGTCGCTCACCCCGTGTCTTCTGGCCGCTTCCCTCTTTGCTGCCCCTCCCCACAGGCTCCCCCTCTCCACCTCCTGGGGACCATCATGAATGGTGCCCCTTCCCCGGAGGACGGGGCCTCCCCCTCCCCTCCCCCTTTGCCACCACCCCCTCCCCCGAGTTGGCGGGAGTTCTGTGAGTCCCACGCCCGGGCTGCCGCCCTGGATTTCGCCCGCCGATTTCGCCTCTACCTGGCCTCCCACCCCCAGTATGCAGGGCCCGGGGCTGAGGCTGCCTTCTCCCGCCGTTTTGCTGAGCTCTTCCTGCAGCATTTTGAAGCTGAGGTGGCCCGGGCCTCCGGCTCCCTCTCACCACCCATCCTGGCTCCCCTGAGTCCCGGTGTGGAGATCCCGCCACACGACCTGTCCCTTGAGAGCTGCAGGGTGGGCGGGCCCCTGGCTGTGCTGGGCCCTTCTCGATCATCTGAGGACCTGGCCGGCCCCCTCCCTTCCTCAGTCTCTTCCTCTTCTACGACCTCCTCGAAGCCGAAGCTAAAGAAACGCTTCTCTCTCCGCTCCGTGGGTCGCTCGGTCCGCGGTTCAGTCCGCGGCATCCTGCAGTGGCGGGGGACCGTTGACCCACCCTCCCCAGCTGGGCCCCTCGAGACCTCATCGGGCCCCCCAGTCCTGGGTGGAAACAGCAACTCCAACTCCTCTGGCGGGGCTGGGACCATTGGCAGGGGACTGGTTAGTGATGGAACATCCCCCGGGGACAGATGGACTCACCGATTTGAGAGGCTGAGACTCAGTCGGGGCGGGGGGGCCTTGAAGGATGGAGCAGGGATGGTGCAGAGGGAAGAGCTGCTGAGTTTCATGGGGGCTGAAGAGGCAGCCCCGGACCCAGCCGGAGTGGGCCGGGGAGGAGGGGCAGCTGGGCCTACCTCAGGGGGAGGAGGGCAGCCTCAGTGGCAGAAGTGTCGCTTACTGCTTCGAAGTGAAGGAGAAGGAGGAGGAGGAAGCCGTCTGGAGTTCTTTGTACCGCCCAAGGTGAGGCCCCGAGGAGGGTGGGGAACCACCGGGAGCGGGGCGATCGAGCCACCGGAGCGGGACAGCCCACACGCGTAGCCCTGCTCGCTTTGGTTTCTAAAGCTCCTGACTCTGGGGGAGCAGCTGTGGGCAGGACTGCAAAAGTAGTGCTGTGGTCCTTTGTCTGACTCCCTTAGGGCTTGGGAGGAAAGATGGGTCTCTGGAGGGAAGGGAGAGGGGGTCCCTGCACACCGAAAGTTTGGCTCTTGCTTTCCTTCCCGACTTAGGCGTCTCGGCCTCGACTCAGCATTCCCTGCTCTACCATCACGGACGTGCGGACAACCACAGCCCTGGAGATGCCTGACCGGGAGAACACGTTTGTGGTTAAGGTAGGGGCTCTGGGCTCCTGCCCCCTCGGGGAGTGCTTGTTCTGGGGAGAAAGCTGGGACAGCACACTGAAACAAGGAACTTGGTGACAGGAGGTGCCGGTATGTTGCCCAGGGCCTCGAGAGTGTGTCTGTGGGGCAGTAGCCCCTCCGGGAGGAGGAAAGGCGGGGAGGGTGTTCTTGTTGTCAGCAGGGGTGGCTAAGGGCCTCCGGACCTGGAAGTGGCCCGTGGGCCTCCTCTTGTCCCCATAGGTGGAAGGCCCCTCCGAGTACATCCTGGAGACAGTTGATGCTCTACATGTGAAGGCCTGGGTGTCTGACATCCAAGAATGCCTGAGCCCGGGGTGAGTGAGGAGCCTGACTGCTGTCACTGAGGGGACCCGGTGGGGGTGGGGAGCAGCCTTCGGGCTGTCACTGGTGAGTTGCCTCACAACACCATTTTCCCTGTCTCTGCAGACCCTGCCCCGCTACCAGTCCCCGCCCCATGACCCTCCCCCTGGCCCCTGGGACCTCATTCCTTACGAGGGAGAACACAGACAGCCTGGAGCTGCCCTGCCTCAATCATTCAGAGAGCCTGCCCAGCCAGGATCTGCTGCTGGGACCCAGCGAGAGCAATGACCGCCTGTCGCAGGGTAAGGGCGGAGCCTTAGAGCGCTGTGAACTTCAGAACCCCGCCGTGCCAGGCCCAGGCCCTCCCTCCCGACTCTACCACGCACCCCAGTCCCAACCCTCGGCTGCCTGTTGTCACCCACCGACTGCCCGTCCCTTGTCCCCGTACGTGCCACACCGCAGTTTGCCACTTAGAACCGTCGCCATCGCCGCCTCGCACGAACCCCAGGCGAACTCCCGTCCAGCCTTCCGTGTCCGGCCTTTTCTCCTTTTCCGTAAGCCTTGTGCAGATGTCCACTCTGGCTGGACATAGTGGTTCCCTTCTCCGAGCTCCCGGAACGCTTTGTACACATCTTCGTTTTGTTCTTACCGTGCATTTCTGTACACGTGTCAACGGCACGAGATCTTCTCTCGACTCTGTACTTCTTGGCCTGACTAAAGATGCACAGGCCCTACCCACACACAGGCACGCCCAAAGACGTGCATCTGCCTGGCCCAGTTCACCTTTGTAGACTCCATTATACTCTCTCTCCTGCTCCTCTGTTCTGGGTCTAGGGTTCATGGTGCCTGGCTGTGATCACTGAGGAAACAAATGGATTAAAGAATGTTGGAGCTAGGATGGACCTTACGAGTCATTAGGTCCAGTCTCCTCGTTTCCAGACCCCTCAGGCAGCTAAGACCAGGGAGGGGAAATGGCTTTTCTGAGGTCACCTGAGAGTCCCTGACAAAGACGGGGGCCACGCCGGTCCGCTTCCTGCACCACGACACCTGTCTTCTGAGCGCTGACAACGTACGCCATTGCCGTAGGCTCAGGCCTGCCACCAGCAGACATTCAGCAATGCCCTGCTACCTCCCTGACCTTGTGCGAGGCTCTGGGGCAGGATAGGGGAGCCCGGAGATGCCTGAGACAAGCTGCTTGCCTTCCGTGGGCTCCCGGTCTAGTTGAGTTGACGGGCTCTCGCTCCCTCTGGAAAGCAGGACGCTAACACGGAGAGCCTGTACTTAGTGTTCTCTGAGCATCACAGGCAGAGAGCTTCCCGGGAGCTCAGAGGAAGCGGAGAGTCGGGGAAGGTGGGATAGACAGGATACTACACAGAGGAGGTGAGAGGAAAGAACAGGGCTTGGAGGAGGAGGCAGAGGGCGAGAGCACAGCCCTGCAATGGGGGCGGGGGAGCCCGGGAGCCCTGGGCAAATCGGACAGGATGCTCAGGCTGGCATGGAGGGCACAGGGCCACGAGTTAACGTGAAGGTCAGGTCGCCTAGGTTGGGCAGATCGGTAGGAGGATCTCTGACGTCTCTGAGGGTTGGAGAGTTGGTCCTGAAGGCCGGAAAAGGACCCTATGTGATGCGAAAATATCCGAGGGATTCTTCGCGACGCCCACCTCCGCGACAGTCGCTGTCATTTCAGCTGTCGATTCAGAGAAACTAGAGGTGCGTTGGACTCCAGGCCCTCCGGACGGCCCGTCTGTGGTCCCTCAGCAGGGCCTGAGGCAGAAGTCGGGAGCCGGAGGGGGAGAACAGCAGCGGCCGCCGCCGACAGAAGGACCCGGCATTCCGGCCGGCCGACCGTGCCGGTGCGCGCAGGACAGACTGGCTGGTGGCCGACCAGTCCTGGCAAAGAGTAGTTTCTCGGCTTCTCAACCTGGCCCTCCTCCCTTGTTTTCCAGGGGCTTACGGGGGCCTCTCAGACCGCCCCTCGGCGTCCATCTCCCCCAGCTCCGCCTCCATCGCCGCCTCCCATTTTGACTCCATGGAACTGCTTCCCCCAGAGTTGCCCCCCCGTATCCCCATCGAAGAGGGACCCCCGGCAGGCACAGCCCATCCCCTCTCAGCTCCCTACCCACCCCTGGACACTCCGGAGACGGCCACAGGTACCAGAGGTGAGAGTGTGTGTCTGCGTCCAGGCCCGGTTGCCCGCCCTCGGGAGACTCTCCTCTCGGGATCCTGAAGGATCTGACCCGGGGGAGGGAGGTGACGTGTGAGGGGAAAGCAAGGCTTTTCTTCTCCCAGGATGGGGGAGGCTTCCCTGACACCCCGGTTTCCCTCCCTCTCTCCTTCCTGAAGGATCATTCCTGTTCCAGGGGGAGTCAGAGGGAGGTGAAGGGGACCAGCCCCTCTCAGGGTATCCTTGGTTCCACGGGATGCTCTCTCGACTCAAGGCCGCCCAGCTAGTGCTGGCCGGAGGCACCGGCTCCCATGGCGTCTTCCTGGTACGTCAGAGTGAGACGAGACGGGGTGAATACGTCCTCACTTTCAACTTCCAGGGCAAGGCCAAGGTGAGTGAGGAAGGGGCCGTGCGGCACGCAGTGAGCCCGCGGGTGGAGCGGGGGAACGTGGCCGTGCAGGGGAGAGGGGCTCCCGCTTCACTCTGCTCATCCTGCCCTCAGCACCTGCGCCTGTCGCTGAACGAGGAGGGTCAGTGCCGGGTCCAGCACTTGTGGTTCCAGTCCATTTTCGATATGCTCGAGCATTTCCGAGTGCACCCCATCCCTCTGGAGTCTGGAGGCTCCAGTGACGTTGTTCTTGTCAGCTATGTCGTGTCCTCCCAGCGACAGCAGGGTGAGCAGAGCAGGTCTGCAGGGGAGGAGGTGCCCGTGCACCCAAGAAGCGAGGAGGTGTGTGTGCCAGCAAGACGGGGCGGGGGGCTGTGAGGAGGAGAGGCTTCGTTAGGGAGAGTAGGGCAGAGCAGGCTCCGGGGTGTTGGGCTTTCGGAGGGGAAGCAGGACACTGAGGACGTAGGGAGGCAGAGGTTCCTCACTGGAGCCGGGAGGAAGCAGAAGCTGGGCCGGTGCATCCCCATTCCATCAGACCCCTCTGTTCCATCATCTGTGTGTCTCTTGGATCGGTCCTCTCCAGCCTTGTCTTTGCCCTTTGTCACAATCTCACCTTGGGCCTGCCCTCCTGGGGGATGCTCAGTCTGATCCCCCCCCCCTCCTCCCTCGATGTCTGACGTCCCTGTCTGATCTCTCCTTTTCCCCACCCCAACGTCCCATCTGTCCCCACGTTGCCCCTCCCCCTCCCCCAGGCCGGGAGCAGGCCGGGAGCCATGCAGGGGTGTGCGAGGGAGATCGATGCTACCCCGATGCCTCCTCCACCCTCATGCCCTTCGGAGCGAGTGACTGTGTGTAAGTGTGGTCCTCCTCTCACCGCCGCCCATGATCCATCTTCCATGGACGGGGGGGTTGCTCAGGAGACGGGATGTGGGGGAGATAGCACGTGGCTTCTGGGGGGATGAGTGCAGGGGAGGCCGCCGCAAGAGCTGGCCTCCCCTCCACAGTCTGTCTTCTTACCATTCCTATCCAGAACCGAACACCTCCCATGACCCACCCCAGCCCCCTGAACCCCCTTCATGGACAGATCCCCCACATCCTGGGGCAGAAGAGGCGTCGGGGGCGCCAGAAGTGGCGGCAGCAGCAGCCGCAGCAGCCAAAGAGAGGCAAGAGAAAGAGAAAGCGGGCAGTGGAGGGGTCCAGGAAGAGCTGGTCCCCGTGGTTGAGCTGGTCCCCGTGGTTGAATTGGAAGAGGCCGTAGCGCCAGGCACGGAGGCCCCGGGAGGCGCTGGATCTGGTGGGGACCCCGGGGCCACCCCGATGGTGCAGCTGCAGCAGTTACCACTAGGGGGCGATGGAGAAGAAGGGGGCCATCCCAGAGCCATTAATAACCAGTACTCCTTCGTGTGAGACACCCTACCCCGCTCTTTCTCCACTCTTCTTGCTCCCCAGCCCTTAGTTCATGAGATTGGGGCTGGGCAGGGATGTAGAGGAGCGGTAGGAATCCCCTCCCCACGTGCTTCCTGACCCTTGACGGCCAAGGGCATATACGTCGGTACAAGAAGAGGTTCAAGAGCCCTGTTAACTCCCCGGTTCGTACACTACAGGTGCCCCATCCCCTGGGCAGGGGATTTGGGCTCCATTACCTCCCTGAGGGGCTCTTATGGTCAGCCCCACCCCTGGGGGCCTTTTCCCCATTAACCACCCCCCCAGCCCGAGGAAGGGTGAGGGGGAAGGGCTGTCCGTTATATTGAGGTGGTTGTTGTTGTTGTTTTAAACAAAATGGAGAAGCATAAATAAATAAAAGGGTTTATCTCAGTTCCGTCGTGATGGCTGTGGCCACTGTTTGCAGCGGGGGCTGGGGCAGGTGGGGCAGGAAAGCAGCCCACTCGGCGTTGCCCGCTCCAGAGCTGAGAGGCCAGAAGGCTGCGTCAGGTCAAGTCCCGGTTGCCCTCCAGCCCTGTGCTTTCGGCCCATTGCTCCCCCGTGGGCGGTCCTGTTTGTTGAGCGGTAAGTGCAGAGCCCAGTAGTGCTTCTCGGGGTTTGCGGCCAAGTTCTCTTAACGGGACCGGACAGTGAACAGCAGGATCGGCAACCTCCAAGGTCCTCCAAGGACCCTTCTTGCTCTAAGTTCTTCAGTTAAGGCTTCCCACCCTAGGGAGAAAGCAGGCAGAGGGCGATCGTGGGGGCGGGGCTGGGGCCCAGTGGCCGTGTTGGGAGAGGTTGAATGTGGCAGCCACAGAGTCTGGCTGCAGAGGGGCCCAGGGCAGGCTGGCTGCTCCCCTTCTCGGGGCCAGGCTGGGAAGCCGGGGGGTAGATGACAGAGAGCACTGGCTTTCACTCCTAGCTTTTCCTCTCCTTTGCTGTTTGGCCTAGGCCCGGTGTTAGCCTCTCCAGGCCTCAGTATCCTCACCTGTAAAATGGGAAGTTTCGTTTGGGTTGGAGCTGCTGATACGATTTGCTTGGCCTGGATAGTGTTTCCATTGGGATTTCACCTACAAGTTCAGATGACTGGCTTCTCCAGAAAATCAGAAGATCCACCCTCACGTGCTCCTCCGCTCTCTTTCCACATCTGCTCCATCCCTACTGGCCCACTTCACTCACGTGGCCTTCCCAGCCCCGTGGGCAGGAGTTTGCAACCCCTTTCACTCCTCGCAGCGCCCCCATTAAACCCAGGCTCTGCTCTCTGAGCTGAATTGCAGCCATGGGTTTCCCAGCCCTGTGGGTGGTGGGTGTCCACAAGGAGGGGCCGGGTTCCGAAGAATCCCGCCTGTCGTGCTTCGCCCTCTCCCCTCCTCACCTCCACCCAGCGCTGCCTCTCACCTTCCTTCCCCGGGGAAGCAGGGAGCCTACGTTCTCACGCCCCTCAGCCACCGTTCCCCCACCTCCAGGAGGCCCTACCCATGCTTATGACCTTGCTATTCTGGGCCTTGCGTCCTGTTGGGAGATGGACAGGAGACAGCTGGGCTCACAGGCCACCCAGGCTGGGGGCTAGCTGGGGGAAGCCTGCTGGCTCTCCCAGTTTTGTCTAAGCCCTGGGGCTCCCCCAAACCTTGGCCTCAGGAGACTGGGGATAGACTTGACCTTGCAAAGGAGGGGATGGTATGGACATCTGGGTGCTGTATTCTGGAAAGTGAGGTGGTGAGTGAAGGCTGTGGCGCCCCAGGGTAAGCAGGACATGATCCCCTCCTAATCTAGCAGCAACTGGTGCTATGAGGCTCCCCCTCCCCCTAAACCCCGCCAGCGTCAGGAACCTGCCTTCTGAAGTGGGTGGGGGAGGGGGACAAGGAGCACCCCGCACTCCAGGACCTGCATGTCTTGGCTGGAAGAGCCTCAGAGACTGTTTCCCTCTAGCCTTGCTATAAGGATGGTTGAGCTGAAGTTTGGGACCGGTCAGGGAGTGGCCAGGCTCTGTGTCCCTGTCCTTCAGAACCAGGCCTCTCCCATTAGCTTCAGCCCTCATAGGAGGGGAGGCACACCCACAACCGTGGGCTTGGAGACCCCAGCGGGAGGGATCCAAGAGAACCAGTGCCTTCCCGGTCCGCACCCCCAGGCTCCCTGACGGCCAGCCTTTTGCAGCTCTTGTGTGGCTCTTCCTCTCTGGCTTCAGCTTTCCCTCTGGGAAGTTGGGGGAGGTAGGAGTCACCTTAAAGGGCCCGGCTGGCAGCAGTGTCCTGTAAAGCCTTCCTCCCTTCGGCCTCCTGCTCTCAACTCCCTCGAAGCTGCGATCCCTCCAGTCTTCCCCCCCCCCCCCATCTCCATGTTTGGGCATTCCTGCCCCTTTAAGACTGTGCCCCTGTCACTTCTCCAGGTGGTGGCGGGGAGAAGCCAGAGAGCACCAAAAGGCTTGGCAGATGCTGAGCCTGATTCTGGCCTGAGAAGGTGGGTGCTGGGCCAGATGGAGGTGCCTGTGGATGTGACCCCACTGTCTGAGCCCCCATCCCCAGGTCACAGCTTAAGGGAGGGGTTTGTTAGAACCATGAAAAGGGGGACAGAAGGAGCACCGTGTCCTCAACTCACCCAGAAGGCTCCCCTCCCCCCCCAAGTCCAGGCAGAGAGAAGGATAAGTATGGGGGGCTAAATCCTTAAGTGCCACCCACCCCTGCTGGCCAGCCCGCTCCCCCAAAGTGAGGCTTCCCTTTCCTTTGCTCGCCGTCTCCTCTGTCATTGCTTAGGAACTTGAGTGCCAGGGAGGGAAGCAGCCTGGAGAACCCTTTCAGTGGCCTGGACTGCTGACTGTCCATCTTAGGAAGCCGGAGGCCTAGACGCAGGAAGGACTTGAGGCTCCTTCTTCCCTTCCCTGACCTTCCACTGCTACTCTCACTGAACCTCTCTCCTCTCTCCGCCCTCCTTTCCTCCCCTGCCCACAGCCCAGGCTACCCTCTGCTCCTCCAGCAGCTGCCCTGGTAGCAACCAAAAGACGCCCCCATCCCGGAGCAGGGGTGGGGGTGGGGGGCTCAGAGCAGCTGCTTCTACGAGGAAGCTGACACCAAGGCCAGCCGCTCAGCAACAACTTGTGGCTTTGCACCCAGCCCTGGGCCCCCACCCACCTGGCTGCCGCATGCCAGCTCCCTGCTGTCCCTTTTCCCCATTGCTCCTCAGACTTCCCTCTGACCCGGGCAGCCCTGTCTCTGTTTCCCCAGCTCTGTTCTGTCCTTATTTCCCCTAGACCTGTCCCCATCGAGCTACCCCCTCCCCATTCCTTCCGTCTGGGACCTCTACCCTATCCAGCTTCCCAGCCCCCTTCCCTTGACACCCCTTCCTCCCTCATGCCTCTTCCTGTGGGATGTGCCCGGCACCTGAGCAGCTCTGATCCTCTCTCCCCTGGAGGAGATACTTCAGGGTCGGGGGGAGTGCAGACCACACATCATCTGGGGTCTGCCATGTGAGCCCCTTGAATTAAAGAATACAGTGGGGGATGAGGTGACCCTCATTCCATGACTGGGGGTGACTCCCGCCCCCAACCTGAGACATTTATCCCTCTCCCTCTGCCATCAGCACATTCTGTAGCCTCTTGGATTACCTGGCTGTCTGGGTATCCCATTTTCTTGGGGGGGGGGGATTCCCTATCAGGGATGGGGGGGCCCCCGAAGGCTACATTCCCAGAGGCTGAGTTAGAGCAATGGGGAGGGGGGGTAGTTTGGGGGAGAGACAGGCAGTCCTGGCTTTGCTCACCAGGGCTTGGACACTAAATCCCTTGTTGATGGCTGCAGCAACCCCTCCCGAGGGTAGGGTTACCATCTTCTGCCCTGTCCCCTTGACCCTCTCCCCTCCCTACTTCCCCTTGTCCCTCTAGAACCATTTCCTCTGGCCCCCAAAAGGATGTTGTCCCCCTCTCCAGTCCCCTGAAGGTTGGAGTATCTGCAGACTGGGTGAGGAAGAAGGAGACTGTCACAGTAGAAACAGGTTGAGAGTGGGTGGAATGGGATGGGGGTCGGGGAAAGAGAAGGGTGGAGGCCTGAGGGTAGAAGTGGAGAAGAACTGGGGGCATGAGTTTGGAACAGGAAGTTCGGGACAACCAAGGAAGTCCAGGCAATTGGGGGAGGGGTCAGCAGAAGACAGAAAGTGAAGTCTTTCCCTGCCCCCCCCCCCTTCCCTGGGGCTGGGGCCACCTTAGCTTCCCTCATGAGTGACATCTCAGGCTGCAGCCCCACTGTTCCCCCTCTGTCAGCAGAAATATCTCTCTTCTGACCCCTCCTGCCAGAGTCTTAGCCAGCCAATCCCTGATCTGGGCGGGGGGAGCCTGGCCCCCCCTACTCCCTCATAAGGACCAGCTGGGGGCTGGGGGGGTGGCCGGCTGCTGCAAGTGGGACGGGGGTCAGAGCTTCGTGGAGGGAAGAAAATCCTGGGGGGGGGCAGGAGAGAAAAAACAAGAAACCCAGACAAACAGGCAGTTGGGCGCACTGAGGAAGACCCCCCAACGCGTGAGAACTCCCCAGAAGGAGCACACCGCCCCCTGGCCCCCAGGAAGGGAGCACAATGGAGGCTGCACACTCCAAGACCACAGAAGAATGTCTGGCCTATTTTGGGGTGAGCGAGACTACAGGCCTGACGCCGGACCAAGTGAAGCGGCACCTAGAGAAATACGGCCCCAATGGTAAGTGTCTCTTAGATGAAAGGCTGGTAACGCCCTCTTGCTCCCCCACCACACAGACATAGACACACACTCACACACTTAGACACACTGGAGTCTCTCCCTCCCGAGTACCTCAGGGAAGAGGTTGGCCACAGTCCGGTGACTGCAGGGGTTAAGAGGATACTGACAAAACAGGGTCCCTGAGGCTCAGAGTTTTGGGAGGTTTTCTGGGATGACCTTGGTGAACCTCAGATGCCCTTTTGGTGACCTGATTCTCTTACCTTAGCCACAGAATCCTGGGGCGGGGGGGCATTAGACTGAGCCCCAAATGAATGTGCCTTTTTCTTCTTTTTCCCTGGGTAGAGCTCCCTGCTGAGGAAGGTAAGTTACTGGAACCTCTGGACTCTCTTAATGACACTCCTCCCCACACCCCCCACTCCCTTCTCCCCACCTTCTCCCGACTGACTCCTGGGGCAAATACCCTCCCCAAAGGTTAAATAAAGGCTGGCTGGGGACAGGAGTTTCCAGGTACTTTCTCTGTGAGGCCTCCAGCCCTTGAACAACTAACCACAACTTTGGGGAGCCTGTTTCTGGACTCCTGGCGAGCTCCCTCAGTCCTTCTCTCAGTACCAAGCGGCTTGCCCATCACCCCCAGAACCTTCCTGCTTAGGCTGTGGAAATCAGGCCACTCTCAGCCCCTGGATCCCAGCCTGCACCTGGAGTCCCAGCCATTCATCCACCAGACCTTAACCGTGGGGGCCCCCTCCCCTGCCTCTTCTCCCAGGGAAGTCCCTGTGGGAGTTGGTGATAGAGCAGTTTGAAGACCTCCTGGTGCGGATCCTTCTCCTGGCCGCCTGCATTTCCTTCGTAAGTGTGGGAGGGCATCTGGGGCCGGCCGGGGTGTGGGTCGGGGATCTGGAGCATCCACGGGGCTGCGGGGGGCGGGGGGCGGAGGGGGGGGGGCTCCGGCCCCTCTGGTCCAAGCCCTCGGCATCCTGCTCCCCAAACCAGAGCCGAGGAGGGTATGGGGGGGGGGGCGTGCTGATGCGCATACGCCTCGGTCCTCCCCACACCCCACAGGCAGGTTTTATTTTAAGCTTTAAGGGTGTTCTCGGCCAAAACACTGAAGCTAAGCCACCCCCGCAGCTTCAAGGGCTTCGAGGGCTCGGGTTACCCCCCCCCAAACGCTGGGCTCCCCGGCTCAAGGCTCAGACACGGCTGCGCTCAGGCCACCGCCGCTCCCGGCATGCCCCGGGGCGCACAGCCGCTCCACCAATCCCCGAGCCTCCTGGCCCCCCTGCCCCGCCCTCTCGGCGCCGATTGGTCAGGGCAAAGACTCCCTCCCAGAGGCGGGAAAGAGCTGCTGGTGTGAGGGTGCCCCCAGATGTGCCAGAAGGCCCAGCCGGACCCCTTACCTGTCTCCGGGCTTCGCTGCCGGCCGCTGTCCAGACTGGGACTCCTGGGGCCCCCCCTCCCCTCTTCACCCCGCTGGCCTGACCTTACTCGCCCTCGCCGGGCCCCTCCTAGCGGCAGGATCAATACCTGTCTGGCCCAGGAGCCCCCCTCGACACCGAGCACTCCAGCAGCCTATCTTTTAGAGTTTCTTCCTTAACATCTTAGTCCTGCTGGAAGACAAGACTGGGGGCCAAGATGTCTCCCTGTCCCCTGCTCTCCGTCATGGAGGCCCTGGAGGCCCCTGAGTACTAGCTGGCAGGGCCTCCCTTCTCCCTTCTCAGATTTGCTCCTTGACATTTGCCTGTAGCTGTTGCCCGGCAGTGGCAACAGCTGGGGTGGGGTGTGTACAGGAGGCCCCGTAACACTATCCCCCCTCCTGCTCCCTCATGAAATTGGAGCTTCCCTGCCTTGGGCTGTTGGGGAGGGCTGGCGGGAGGGGGGGGCGGGGGGGGCAGCGTCCGCGAGGACCACAGGGTTTTCCCTGTGGAGTTTTGTCTCCCATGGGATGGATGTGGTGGTGGGGGGGGGGGGGGTGTCGCTGGCCTGGGTGTCCTGCGAGCTTTGTTTCCAGGCCAACAGCTCGGCCAGGGAAATCCGAAAGCATTCCCAGTTAAACCCCGAGCTGTACACGTCTACACCTGCACATTCCCGCTGCATAACAGCAGTGGCTGTGCCCCTGTGAGTCTGCACTTTGGAGCGCGTAGGACCTCAGACATGCGGGGCTGCGGTACCCGCGTGATGCCCAGCCCTGTTGCCTCCTGCACACTTTCGCAGCCTCACTGCCTTTCTTTATGTGTTCAGGGGGCTATATCACCTGTTATTCTCCCTTCCCCTGCTTCCAGGTGCTGGCCTGGTTCGAGGAAGGTGAAGAAACCATCACTGCCTTTGTTGAACCCTTTGTCATCCTCTTGATCCTCATTGCCAATGCCATCGTGGGGGTTTGGCAGGTTAGCAGTGACCCCGCCTCAGTCCTTACATCCTGACACTAAACATGAAGCCATCCTCCCTCCCAGTCTCCTCCTCCTCCGTCACTTCCTCTGGGCTTGCCTTGTTCTCTGTTCCTAATGCCAGGTTTGGAAAGGGGATGGAGTGTGGGAAAGAGGGGGGGGGGGGTGGTGGGGAGACTGGTGTTCCCACTGTCACTTGCTAGCTGGATAACCCAGGCAAGTTCCTTCACCTCTCTCAGCCTCAGTTTCCTCATCCATAAAGTGGGGGTTAACAATCCTGTCCCTCAGAGTTGTGGTGAAATGTACCAGGATGAGTGTGAAGTAGCCAGCCCCGTGCCTGGCATATAGTAGCAGCTCAATAAATGTAGTTTGATTTTCCTTCTTACCTTACCACCCTCTACTTTTCCTGCCCCTTGCTTTCAGATTTTCTTTGATTCTCTTTTCTTCTCTCCTCTGAACATCCTTACCTGTTTTCAGCCATAAGTGACAGTTTCCTCGACACACACACCTACCTTCACGTGGTAGGTGTGTCTCACTCCCCTATGCCAGAAGTCAGGGCTGCATAACCTGCTCTTCCTCTGTCCTGTCCCTGTTTCTCCGAGGACTCTGGCCCCTGCCCCTAATCCTCCCCGGCCAGTCCCCTCCCCTTCTACAGCCTTCCTCCCTCTGATGACCCTCCTCTCCTCCACCCTGTCCCTCCAGGAGCGTAATGCAGAGAATGCCATTGAGGCTCTGAAGGAATATGAACCCGAGATGGGGAAAGTCTACCGGGCTGACCGCAAGACAGTACAGAGGATCAAGGCTCGGGATATTGTCCCCGGGGACATTGTGGAGGTGGCTGGTGAGTGATGGGAGTGAGTGGTCCAGGAAGGGAGGCCTTGAGTTCAACACAGGGAGGATGTGTATGTTGAGGGTGGGGCCCCCTGATTCTGGTGTCCGGGAGGTAGCCAGGATGGTGGAACCTTTGGCTCTCCTTCCCAGACTCCTCAGGAGGTCACCCCAGGGCACTGTGGCCACAGCACCCCTCCCCGTCAGAGTCTCAGCAGGAACAGCCAGTCCTGTCCCTGACGCTCCAGGCGGACCCCTTGCTCCCCCTCCTCTCACCCAACACTTGCAAGCAACAGGTGGAACCTAGTCCCTGCCAATGGCCCCGTCTCCACCCCCCTCCCGAAGCCTGGCTTCCCGCTCCTTCCACCCACCCCCAAGCTTGGTCAGCTTTAAATCTTGACCTCTCGGTGCCCTTGAGGCCTCTTGAAGGGGAAGGAGTGAGGGTAGAAGGGAGGAGGGGGGCCGAAGGCTCAAGCCCCCAACCATGTAAGGGAAACTCAGGGCCCAGCAGGGAGCACGGGACCTGGGAGGAGGGAGCTCAAGGAGGGGCCCCGCCTCTCTGGTGAGGGACACTTAATGCCTGACCAGGGAGGGGTGGGGGCTGGGTGGCTAAGATTACTGGGATTCTGCCCCCTTCAGCGGTTTTTATATTGGCCCCGCACAGGCCTTCCCACATCTCTAGGGCCCTGGCATAGGGGGATGGATCTAGGCCTCCTTCCTTCCACAAGACTCCCAAGTTGCCACCATGGGCAACCTGGGGAGAGGGAGGGAGGGCGGGCTGAAGACCCCGCTGCGCCATTACAGGGCCGCCCTGCCACGGTGACAGTTTGGAGTCAGCGCCATGAACGTCTATAAATATCGCTGGGGCTTGGGTGACAGGGTGTCCCGCCCCACTCCGTGGCCACCTCCTCCCTCCTCCGTCAGCTTCCTCCGGCATAGGAGGAGGAACCCTAGAAACAGGGAAAGGGAAACGGCCCCGCGAACCCTGTCCCCAGTACCATCTGTGGGACCAGGCGGGATTAGCAGAGCCTCTGGGGGGTGATTAGCCTCCCCAGAGGCCCTGAAGTCCAGGGGGGCGTTACCCACCTTGTCAGCCCACCCACGAGGTGGTTTCCCTACTGACCCACCCTCGTGGATCTCCCGTGGCCTGCCCCCACGCTTGCTTGGCTTTCCCCAGCCCACCCCCTATTCCTTGATTCCTGCAGACCTCCCCTGCCCTCCCATCATCTCCCCAGCTCACTCACCGAGGCTTCCTGCCTTCCCTCAGGTGCTCAGACCAGGGCCTGGCGGGTTTCTAACGTGCGTGCGGTCGTGCGGCCTCCGCCAGGCCCTGCTGGACCTGCGCCCTCTGCCCCTGCAGCTCCTCCCTCTCCTCCTGCCTCTTCCCTTCTCCCCCTTCCCCCTTGCTCCAGCTTTTGTCCTGCTTGACACTGATTTTCTCAATTTCCATGTTTTCTCCCGTTTCTTGTTGTTCCCCTGCCCCATGATTCATTCCGTGGCATTCTCTCCCCCGGATGCGCGTCCCTCAAATTTACCGTTTTCTTCAGTTCTTTTCTTGCCCTTCTCTCCTCACTTTTCTCCCTCTTGTTTCCCTCTCTGTTTTGCTGTCCCGTTACACAACTGGACCATTCCTAATTTTCCTTTTGGCCACTCGGTGCACGTTATCCAGCACGTGCTATGTGCCAGGCAGTGCCCAGGGCCCACTCACGGGCTCACAGCCCCAGGGGGAGAAAAGCGACAAGGGGGCAATTGGAATGAATGTTGAGGGGGGGTGCTTGCTAGGGCTTCAGCAACCCACACCAAGGGCCTGACACAAGCCCAGGGTGGGCACCCAGCCCTGGCGACCTGAAGGACGAGGTAAGGTAATCAGACGAAGATTGGGCTTTTCTTGGGAAGGAAGAAAACTCCTTCCTCAACTGACTTCACTCTTGTCTACTCTTCCCACAGTGGGCGACAAAGTGCCTGCCGATATCCGGATCCTGTCCATCAAATCCACCACCCTCCGGGTTGACCAGTCCATCCTGACGGGTCCGGGGGCCTGGGTGGGAGGATGCTTCATGCAGGGTGGGGGGGGGGGAGGATTTGATGAGGTGGGGAGCTGAGGGGACACACAGGGAGGAAATTCCAGGTGGATGACAGAGAACACCCAGCAACACGACCCACTCAGAGTGGCTCAGCTTTGTTCACTGTCGCAAGCCTGAAACAAGGGGTCATGGGAGAGGGCAGGATGTTTATGCTGATGGTCCACTCTCCAGATGGTCATTGACCCCGTCCTTCCTCATGGGCATTCAGACACCCAGGGAACTCTCCCGTTCCCTCAAAAGCCCCCAAGTGAGGAACCATAGATTCTAGGACATGACGGAGGGTCTGGATGGTTAAAACCACAGCTGCTTCTGTTTCTCCACTGGGAGAGGGAGGGTGAAGAGCCAGTGAGCTTTCCCTGTGGGGCCAAAGAGGCAAGGATGGGCCGGCCCGGGGCAGCTCCCTGAGCCCCTGCCCAGTGGGGTGAGGGAGGCACGGTAGGGACGTCTCCTTCCCAAGAACGTGCTCTGCCGTTGACTGTGCACCTTCACATACGTCAGCTCGTTCGACGTTCGCCAAGACCCTGTGCCGAAGTCTATATATATATTGCCTCCATTTTACAGAGGAACAGAGGTTAAGAGATCCCAGTTTATGCAGCTTGTAAGTGGTTAAGCTGGGACTCAGGTCAACTTTTACTCTAAGTGCGATGGATTTCCCATCGCTTTTTCCAGAGTTCAGACTTCCCCCAGAACTGCTGCTCGGTCCTTACCAGGCCCTGTCCTGCCAAGCAGGGCGGGAGTTAGGGGCGGGAAGGATGGGAGAAGGACATGATGTCATCTGAAAACCCCTTGGCTCCTTCTCCACAGGCGAGTCCGTATCTGTCATCAAGCACACAGACCCTGTTCCTGACCCCCGAGCTGTCAACCAGGATAAGAAGAACATGCTTTTCTCGGTGAGCCATGCAGGGCCAGCTGTCGTGTGCTCAAGCCAGAGGCCCCGGTGTGGGAGGGACATGGCGGCATGAGAAGAGATGAGGCCCGCAGTTTGGAGGATGCAGCGTGAGGGTCTCCTCTCGCCTGATTCCTCGCCTCTCGTTCACCCTTTCAGGGTACCAACATCGCAGCTGGCAAGGCCTTAGGCATCGTGGCCACTACTGGTGTGAGCACCGAGATTGGGAAGATCCGTGACCAGATGGCTGCCACGGAACAGGACAAAACCCCTCTGCAGCAGAAGCTGGATGAGTTTGGGGAGCAGCTCTCCAAGGTCATCTCCCTCATCTGTGTGGCCGTCTGGCTCATCAACATCGGCCATTTCAACGATCCCGTCCACGGCGGCTCCTGGTTGCGGGGTGCCATCTACTACTTTAAGATTGCCGTGGCCCTGGCTGTGGCCGCAATCCCAGAAGGTATGGCGAGCTCTCTCTCTCCTCCCGTCTGCTAATCTAATCTGCAAAGACCCCTTTTCCAAGTAGGATAACGTTTACAGGTTCCAGGGATCGGGACCTGATTGCCTTGGGAGCTATTATTCAGCCTACCACACAAGGTCTCCCTCTCTCCCCTGTCACTGAGTCCTCACTCCTTCCTCTTCCTCCCCACAGGCCTTCCTGCGGTCATCACCACCTGCCTGGCCTTGGGCACCCGGCGGATGGCAAAGAAAAATGCAATCGTGAGGAGTCTGCCCTCCGTGGAGACTCTGGGCTGCACCTCCGTCATCTGTTCCGACAAGACGGGCACCCTCACCACCAACCAGATGTCTGTCTGCAAGGTCAGGGAAGGGGGGGCAGCTCCCTCTCCGAAGACTGCCTTTGGGATGAAATGAGCCCTTCAAAGATGGGGTTACCCCTTCCTCACTGGCAGCTTCTCATTCTGGCCAGGGAAACAAATGCTCAGAGGGCAGGTAGAGTGTGATCGGCCAGCTGTGAAAAAGGCTGAGAGAGACCCCTCTGCTCACCCCACCTGCTAGACTGGTCCTCCATGGCCACACGAATCTTGAACAGCATTTCCTAAACCAGGGCTCTTAATCTTTTCTTTCTCTTTTCTCTTCTTTTCTTTTCCTTTCTTTCTTTTTTCTTTATTTACTTTTGAGAAAGAGAGAGAGAGAGAGCATGAGCAGGGGAGGGGCGGTGGGGGGGGGGGGGATGGATAGAGAGAGGGAAAGAAAGAGAATCCCAAGCAGGCTCTGCACTGTCAGTGTTCACGAACCGCGAGATCATGACCTGAGCCGAAACCAAGAATCTGACGCTTTATCGATTGAGCCACCCAGGCTCCCCGGGCTCTTACTTTTTTCTGTACCTCAGACTCTTTGGCAGTATGGGCAACAGTTGAAATGTAGAAAAGAAAATACATAGGATTCTGTTTAAAAAAATGCATCGGGTTACAGGGAAACCGGTGATTGCAATACAGTTACCAAAACATTTTAAAAACAAATTTGTGATTTGGTCACACACAGGCTTTGGAACTAACGCATTAAGTAGCAGGAAGCCGCGATGAGCAGAGATGCTATTGTGAGGGTTCTGCAGCAATGCAGCGTGATAGGAAAGTATCTGTGATCACACTGGTGGCAAAGGCACGGCTGTTGCTAATACTGATGGGGTCCATTGCCTGCATTCATAATTGGAAGGAAATGCTCAATGTCAGAAAATAAGAGAGGTTTTTTGTTTTTTGTTTTTTGTTTTGCCATCAAAGTTCACAGACCTCTTGGCAGAGGGTTGGGGTCGGGGGTCTCATTCATGGACCCCAGGCAGAGAACCCCGGCTCTAAGCAGAGTTCCGGGGGCTGGCATATCCAGGAAGAATAAATTGTTCTGAGAATCGAGGGCCGTGCGGTCGGGCGAGGACAGCTGTACCCTTAGCTCCTTTGGGGACACCCACATGCTTGCTGGCACTTGAAAGCCTTGGAGAACGCTGACCGTCAAGAGGGTGGATTCCGCTTTCTTTAACCCAGAGTTTTGCAAGCTTGACCACAGAACCGCTTTATCTCGGAACTCGTCTTTAGCCCCATCCTTTCCCCGCTGGCTATAGCTCAGAGCAGGCTTGCTCCTCTCTGGGACCTTCCAGAGCCCAGGCTTCAAAGCCAGACCGCAGGCTTCTGCAACTGGGCTCCTGTCCTGTTCCCTAAAAATGAATTGATTGCCCTCATTTGAAAGTCTGGAGATGGCACAGGAAAATAACCTGACTTTCTGGCTCTTCCTGCAAAACTGGGAGATCTGGCCGCAAGCGCCTTTTACCGTGCAGGTGGCTTTTTATTAACTGATCTGAAGGAGCCTCCAGTGGTGGCCTGCCGAAACCAATGACTTATTTTGGGGCCACTAACGCTGAACCCGGAGAATGGTGGCAAGGGAGTACCAGGAGAGGGGAGGCAAGCAGCCAGGAGTCTCCCATTAGTCTGTGAGCATGGGACAGGGCACTGGCCTTCGGGGATGGTGACAGACCTCTGTGCGCCTGCCCTTCTCCCTGTAGATGTTTATTGTCGACAAGGTGGACGGAAACATCTGTGTCCTGAACGAGTTCTCCATCACTGGTTCCACTTACGCTCCAGAAGGAGAGGTGTAAGTCCCCCCAAAGCTCTCCCCTTAGCTTCTCGCCACCCCCCAGACACACACCCTCCACTTCTCTCCCTGGGGCCCTGCCTCGAGTTTTGTCCTCCTTCTCGTCTCCTCTTCTGCCCCAACCTTGTTCTCTCTCCCACCTGACCTCCATGTCAGTCGCCGTGTCCCTGACTGTCCCTCGCCGCTTTCCCCACGTTCTCTCTGCATCTCAGTCCCTGTTCTTCTCTCCCTGTCTCTTTTCCTTCCTTCCTCCCTGCCCCGCTGCCAGCTTGAAGAATGATAAGCCAGTCCGCTCAGGGCAGTATGATGGGCTGGTGGAGTTGGCCACCATTTGTGCCCTCTGCAATGACTCCTCCTTGGACTTCAACGAGGTAACCTCTCCACGCCAGAGGCAGCCCCTCCACCCCCTTCCCACTGACTCAGGCCTCCTCAGCAGGCCGCAGGGGAAGGGCCTGCCTTGTCCCGAGTCCTGTCCTGGCCTGGGTGGAAGGGGGACGGCGGGCGCGAGAGGTGGGAGCGAGGGGCCGGGAGCACAGGGCACCTACTTGCTCTTCCTCCTCTGTCCTCTCAGGCCAAAGGTGTTTACGAGAAGGTGGGTGAGGCAACAGAGACGGCGCTCACCACCCTGGTGGAGAAGATGAATGTGTTCAGCACAGACGTGAGGAGCCTCTCAAAAGTGGAGCGGGCCAACGCCTGCAACTCAGTGAGTCTGCGCGCTGCCTCCCGTGGGGTCCTCCTTCACCCCAGCTCGCACAGGCCAGGACCCAGGGAACCTCAGGACACAGAGGCCCCCGGTCCGGCCCGGCAGGGCCTTGTGCCCCATGCCGGGACCCCAGTCAGCACAAGCAGACGGCCTCTCCACAGCTTTTCTTGGCCAGGCTGGCTCTGGGTGGAACCTCCTGCCCCTGGACTTTCCACCGCCAACTGCAGCGCCCCTGGATGGCACTTCCTCCTGCGTGTCCCTAGGTGGAAGGGACGGAGCTGGGCACACAAAGCACAAGCCCTCCATCGCGGTGCTTCCCCTTGTCCAGATGAACAAACTCCATTCTATGGATTAATATTTACTTAATGTGTATATCAAGTTCCTCTTCTATATCATGTTTTCAGCATCGCTCATTCCTTTTTCCTCATTTTTTTTTAAATGTTTATTTTTGAGAGAGAAAAATTATTTTTGAGAGAAATATTTTTTTTTTTACTTTTTTTAAACGTTTCTTTTTGAGAGACAGAGAGAGAGAGAGACAGAGAGCATGAGCAGGTGAGAGGCAGAGAGAGAGGGAGACACAGAATCCGAAGCAGGCTCCAGGCTCCGAGCTGTCAGCCCAAAGCCCGACGCAGGGCTCGAACCCACAGACTGTGAGATCATGACCTGAGCCGAAGTCGGACACCCAACTGAAAGAGCCACCCAGGCACCCCTTGAAAGAAATATTTTTAAAATGTTTATTTATTTTTGCATGCGTGCGCAAGCAGGGGAGGGGCAGAGAGAGAGGGGACAGAGCATCTGAAGTGTGCTCTGCACTGACAGCAGAGAGCCTGACGCAGGGGCTCCAACTCACGACCGGTGAGATCGAACCTGAGCCAAAGTCGGACATTTAACCGACCGAGCCACCCAGGCGCCCCTCACTCATTCTTTTTTCCTGTTTTTTGTATTTGTAAAATGCTCATTGCTGCTTTAGTATAAGCATCAGCTTCTCTCTTATTTATTGTTACTGTCATTCCTGGTTTACTCTGAAGTGTCTATGATGCATCTGGTGAAAAAAGGCTCTCACTGATTTCGTGGAGTGCTTATTACAGCGTGCCAGGCTACTGGGTCTGTGTTGTCCGATGACACGTCTCTAGGAGCCCACGTGTAGTCATTTCCATTTGAATTAGTTAAGATTAAATAAAAGTAAAAACCCAGCTCTTCCCCTGCACTAGCCACATTTTCCATGCCCAATAACCGTGCTCAACTGTGCCATGTTGGACGGGTCAGATTACAGAACATTCCCATCATCACGGAAAGTTCTACCAGATAGTGCCATATTGTGCCCTCCTGTTTCTGCTGGGCTTTAAACTGGATGCTGTAAGAAGGTGGCCCCAGCAGCCTTGGAATTGTCTCCCATTTGTGCCGTAGGTACCGGACTGAGCTTCAGTCTGAGACAGCCTGGGATCTGCTCTGACCTCCGGATCCTTTTTGACTGTGTTTTGAGGGGTCTGGGACTCTGCCCTTCAGCCACAACATCGTCGTTCTGATTCTGCCAGCCTCACGTCTGGCCTCTTCCCGTCTGTCTCCTCTCTCCCAGGTGATCCGCCAGCTAATGAAGAAGGAATTTACCCTGGAGTTCTCCCGAGACCGGAAGTCCATGTCTGTCTATTGCTCCCCGGCCAAATCCCGGGCTGCCGTGGGCAACAAGATGTTCGTCAAGGTCAGAAATCAGAATGTGCCTCGGTCCTCCTCTTCTTCCGAATCCCGAGGCCCTCTCCTATCCCTGCCCCCTGTCACTGTGCCCTGGAAGAAAGACAGTAGTCCCTGAGAGCCATTCTGGTCTCCTAGGGTGCCCCTGAGGGGGTCATCGACCGCTGTAACTACGTGCGAGTTGGCACCACCCGCGTGCCGATTACAGGGCCGGTGAAGGACAAGATCCTGTCCGTGATCAAGGAGTGGGGCACCGGCCGGGATACCCTGCGCTGCCTGGCCCTGGCCACCCGGGACACCCCCCCGAAGCGAGAGGAGATGATCCTGGATGACTCTGCCAGGTTCATGGAGTACGAGGTGGGCAGACGAAGCCTCCCGTCACCCCAGAGTCATCCGCCTCACCCCTGCACCGTCCCGGTCCTCTCCTACTTCGCACGGGCCCTAGAATCACAGGACAGGACCTAGAATCTGAAAGAACCTTAGGAATCCCCTAGTCCAGTACTACTTTGCTTGTGATCATGGACCCGTGTGAAGTGAGGCGTGGCGCTTGCAGCCAGAACAGAGAGCCACTCGGTCACCGGGCGTTCTCGGTTCTGCCGATGTGTTTCCAGAGTGAGGTATTCCTGATTCGAGAAGCAGGGCATAGACCTGAATTCTGGCGCAAGCGCCTTATCTTGCAGTGGACTGGCTCTCTCAATAGCACCAAAGTCCACTCCCTTCGTTTTCCAGACGGGACCCCTTGGCCCGGCAGGTAGCGTGGATTTGCTCAAAGCTGTAGACTGAGTGAGTGGCCCTCCTGAGGGCAGAAGCCACTGTCCTCTCAGCTCGAGTTCTTGCCCTGAAATGCACGTGGTCTGCCAGCGACGACGGGCTTGGCGGCGTCAGGCCTGCAGGCGCACGTGTGAACAGGGAGGATCTCTTGCCCCTGGGCTTCTGAGGCCCCCCTGGGATTTACACACCGGGCCCAGGGTCAGCTTTCTCCCCATTTCCCCCTGAGCTTCCTCCCCGGCTCGTTTTCCAAGTCCTTCCCCAACCCCGTCGCTCTCTGCTGTCTCCCCAGACGGACCTGACATTTGTCGGCGTGGTGGGCATGCTGGACCCACCCCGCAAGGAGGTCACGGGCTCTATTCAGCTGTGCCGGGATGCCGGAATCCGAGTCATCATGATCACCGGGGACAACAAGGGCACAGCCATTGCCATCTGCCGGCGAATCGGCATCTTTGGGGAGAACGAGGAGGTGGCCGACCGAGCCTACACCGGCCGGGAGTTTGACGACCTGCCCCTGGCGGAGCAGCGGGAGGCCTGCCGTCGCGCCTGCTGCTTCGCCCGTGTGGAGCCCTCCCATAAGTCGAAGATCGTGGAGTATCTGCAGTCCTACGATGAGATCACGGCCATGGTGAGGGGACGGCAGGGCTGCGCGGCGGGGCCCACGTGCATGGGCGACGAGCAGTCTGCACAGAGTCCCCTGAGATGATGGTCTCGAGAGCTGGGGGCCCCGGGGGACTAAGGCCTGGCCAGATGCACAGGGGAGGGTTAACCCCGGAGGAGGGGTACGTGCCAGGCTTTGCGTCCCACCTTCGCTTTCTCCCCTCAGACGGGTGATGGTGTCAACGATGCCCCTGCCCTGAAGAAGGCCGAGATCGGCATCGCCATGGGATCCGGCACCGCCGTGGCCAAGACCGCTTCCGAGATGGTGCTGGCCGACGACAACTTCTCCACCATCGTGGCTGCGGTGGAGGAGGGCCGTGCCATCTACAACAACATGAAGCAGTTCATCCGCTACCTCATCTCCTCCAACGTGGGCGAGGTGGTCTGGTGAGCGGCCAGGGAGGGCACTGTGGAGGAACCCAGGGCCGGGTGGGGGTGGGGGGCGACCCCAGGTCCGGAGGCAGGATGGACGTGTGACCCCCTCCTTCTGGCAGCATCTTCCTGACCGCCGCCTTAGGACTGCCCGAGGCCCTGATCCCTGTGCAGCTGCTGTGGGTGAACTTGGTGACTGACGGGCTCCCGGCCACAGCCCTGGGCTTCAACCCACCAGACCTGGACATCATGGACCGGCCTCCCCGGAGCCCCAAGGAGCCCCTCATCAGTGGCTGGCTCTTCTTCCGCTACATGGCAATCGGGGGTGAGCAGGACGGGACCCCACAATCCTTCCCAACCCTCCAGGACACCTGCTCCCTGATGCAGCCAACCCGAGGGGCCCTCTTCCTCAACCAGCCGTTCCTGGCCAGGAGCCCTCCTGACGCCTCCCCTCTCCCGTCCCTATCACAGGCTACGTGGGTGCGGCCACTGTGGGAGCGGCTGCCTGGTGGTTCCTGTATGCAGATGACGGGCCTCACGTCACTTACAGCCAGCTGGTAGGGAGGACAGAGGCGGGAGGAGGGTGAGGAGCAAGAGGGTGGCGTGGAGGCTTCTGTGGGACCCCAGCTCCTCAATCCTCCCCCTGCAGACTCACTTCATGCAGTGCAACGAGGAAAACCCCGCCTTTGAGGGCCTGGACTGCGAGGTCTTTGAGGCCCCCCAGCCCATGACCATGGCCTTGTCCGTGCTGGTTACCATTGAAATGTGCAACGCTCTCAACAGGTGGGGCCTGCCCACCCACCCCTGCCGCCTCCCACAGGCCACCGTGTCCTCCCTGTCCTCTCTCTGCTCACCACTGCTTTCTTCTGCTGCCCCCCCTCTGCCTCCACCCGGCCTCCGCCTCACAGCCTGTCTGAGAACCAGTCCCTTCTGCGGATGCCGCCCTGGGTGAACATCTGGCTGCTGGGCTCCATCTGCCTGTCCATGTCCCTGCACTTCCTCATCCTCTATGTCGACCCTCTGCCGGTGAGCCTCCTCCGCCAGGGACCTTGCTCTGCCCCTCAGGGAGCCTTCGTAGGCTGGGGCACTGACGGAGGAGGGCGTCAGGCCCGGGTGGTTCCTCCCGGGGCTCTGGGCTGTCCCCTCCCTCCCGAGGGCGGCGGTGGTCCTCACCACCCCCGCCTGCCCCTCCCCCGCCCCCTCCAGATGATCTTCAAGCTCCGGGCCCTGGACTGCACCCAGTGGCTCATGGTCCTCAAGATCTCATTTCCAGTCATCCTGCTCGATGAGCTCCTCAAGTTCATTGCTCGGAACTACCTAGAGGGTAAGCCACGCCCCCCGCCTCGGCACCCTGTTCGCCCCTGGCCCCACACGGCCCCTCCCTCTGCGCTGCAAAGGCGCCTGCCCCCCCCCCACCTTCTCAGCTGGGTGCTCTGGCCCCTTCCCCGGGCCCCCACTCCCCTGCACCTGTGCAGGCACCCGCAGCCCCCTTAGCCCTCTTGGCCCTCCGCGCCCGCCCCCGCCCTCCGTAACCGTCTCTCTGTCCTCTCTGGCCATAGGATAACCCGTTTCCCCCTCCTCCATCTCTTTGAACCGTGTCACAGGTATCGCCCCCTCTCGCCCTCGCCCCTAGCTGCTGTGCCCCCCGCGCGTCCCCCTCTCCCCCTCAGTGGCGCCTGAGGTCACTTGCGCTCGCTGCTCCACCTGGAGCCCCTGCTGCCACTGCCGCTGCCACGCTTCCGGGGGCCGGGCGGGCTGCTGCCCTCACTGTGAGGTCGGCGGCGCCCCGCCTCGGGCAGCACGGTGTGTGCTGGGCTGCGCTGCGCTGCGCTGCGCTGGGCGCTGAGCTGTCTGCCCGGGCTACAGTGTTGGGGAGGAGTGGGCTTTGGGACACAGGTGAGTCCAGGGGGCTGGGGAGACCCTCCAGGTGAGTGTGCCAGGGGCCGGGGGACACAGAGCCCGGGAGGGACTTTTCCCCTCCTCTCCCACCCCCTGCCTCATCCTTCCCTTTCTCCTTCCAGATCCAGAAGATGAAAGAAGGAAGTAATCAGTCCTTTTTGCCCCTTCTTCCCCGCCCTGATAGTGACGCATCTTCAGGCAGAGCTGTGGCACAGACTCCCACGTGCCCTCCCCGTCCCCCCACCCCCAACGTTTTTCTGTTTATAAACACCATGGTCCCTTTCACTTTTCCAACCCCCTCAACAACCCACCTTCCCTCCCTCCTGCTCTTGGAAAACCTCCCCTCCCCAACCCCACGGGGCTTGCAGGGACAAGGCGACGGACTGAGCTGAGCTGCTTATTTATTGAAAATAAATGACAGAAAAGTCTGGCCTTGCCTCTGTGCACATCTTGGGGCCTGGGTTGGGCCCCTGGGGACAAGCATCTTAGTGTCATGCGGTCCAGAGAGCAGCTGCCCGTCCCGGGGTGCACGGGTGGAGGGACCCGCGGCCACGCGCCAGAGGCCCCCAGCTGCCGCTCACAGCTCGGCTGCGCGTCGGGGAAGCGATGTGGCTATTACTCTGGCTCAGGAGACAGCGGCAGGAGGACCAGGACCCAGGAGGCAGCATGGCAGCCAGGAGGCCGCAGGGCTAAGCCTGCCCCTTTGGTTCCCGGAGGGGGCTGGGACTCCCATCCAGGTGTCATCCTTGGGGGCAGGAGGCCAGCCACCCCTGGGAGGAGGCGCTAGAGAGACAGGGAAGCGGCGGCCCCGGCACCTCAACCCTAGGCTTGGAGAGGATGAAGACGCTATCCCGAGACCCCCAAAGCCCAGGCCTGTTGGTTCAGGAGTGGGGAAAGGCAGTCTCCCCCGGGGTGGGTGGGTGCTAGCCCCTCAGGTGTCCTGGATGTCCCTGATGTCCCTGAGGGGCGCCTCATCCATGATGCTGCGCACTTGCTCCAGACTCTTGGCCTGGCGGATCCGTTCTAGGCGCACCTGTGGGGTCCGGCGAGGCAGGAGAAGGGTGCTTGGCGGGGAAACGTAGCCCCCGCCCCACCTGCCAGCCCTCCAAGGGACGAGGGCCCGGGACCAGCATACCCAGGCGCCCCATCTTCCCAACCCACAGTGAAAGTGGGTCCAAGGGAAGAAACGGGTCCTGACAGAGTGGCCTGATGCAGCGCGGGCTGGGCAGGTGGGGCTGACACAATATGCCACACGTGGCATGCCAGGCTCTGGGCCAAGGACTCCACGTGTCCAAAGACAGACGCGCACGGCCTTCAATTTCTTTTGAGCAAGAACTCAGAGGAGAGGAGGACGCCGGCCTCGGGAAGAGGAAGGGAACTCCCCTAATTGGAAGGCTGTCCTCGCAGGATCTAGAACAAGCCACCTGGATCATGCCAGCCTGATGGGAAGGGGACACACTGTACCTGCAGGGCCTGGGACAGTCGTACAAAATCCCTCTGCACCTGTTCACTGGTCTCCAGCTCAGCCTGCAGCCGCAGCACCTTGGCCCTCTGTTCTGAGAGGAGGTCTGTGAGCTGGGCCTGGGGGGACAGGACGCAGAGCTGGGGCTGGCACCAGATGGGACGGCGTGCGGCCAAGGAAACAAGATGTCTGGACAGGGGTTGCCCCTTCCACACCGTCCCTGACCCTGACCTCTTCTGTGAGGCCGGAGCCCGGTGGCTACCTCGGGGCCTCCCTGCCACCCGGCCTAAAGGCGACAGAAAGGGCGGGAGAGGCCGGTGGGGGTCTCCACGCTGCCGCCCCTCCCGCCGTCATGGAGTCTGGCTCCGGAGTCCAGCCTCACCTTGCTCTGTTCCTGCTGGATCCGCTCCATCTCCGTCCTCAGGCTGCACAGGGAGGCTGGGAAGTCAGGCAGGGGCCGGACGTCAGACCCGCACCCTCCCTGCCCTGCCCCTGCCCCACCCCCCCCCCCAGCCCGGCCAGGCTCCAGCCCATACTCACCCTCCATCACCTCTGCGTGGAAAGGAAAAAAGAGAGGTCAAGGCTTGTTCTTACGCGGTCTCCTCTCTCTCCCCAACTGGTGCCCGGGTGCTCCCCTGTGGGGAGGTCAGCCTCCCTGGGGGCGAGGCCGGGGCGGCTCCCCTCCTCCGCCCTCACCTGTCTCCTCCCGCTGCACCCTCAGCTGCCCCTCCAGGCTGGCCCTGGCCGCAGTCTCCTCCTCCAGCGCCTCCCGGAGCGTCACGATCTCAATCCGGAGGCGCTCAGCCTCGTGCTCCCGGGCCTGCTGCTGGGCCCGCGCCTCCTGCCTCGTGTGGTGCACCAGCTGCTGCAGCTCCTGCAAGGGAGGCCGGTCACCTGCCCGGCGGGCCGGAGGCCACAGGGGCCAGCAGCCCGATGGGGACGGGGCGGGGAAGGGGACAAAGGAACGGAGGGAGGGAACTGAAAAGGGGAAAGGACCCCCGTGGCCGCTCCCAAGGAGAGTGGACGGACAGAGCCGGCAGTGAACACGTTACAGCGGCCACACCGCCAGGGCTGGAGGGACCCACCGGCACGGCGCTGAGGGCAGAAAGTTCCCGAAAATTGCCTAGAGCGGGACACCGTTTTGTAATGCTCAGAAAACAAAAGTTAGCACTGCGCTATTTGGACAGACGCGCATGTAGAACAACAAAAATGATACCAAAAGAGAGCAAGAGAACGACAGGGGATCCACCAGGATCTCAGAGACACTGAGGGTCCCCCACAGTCCCATGGGGACACCCAGTTGTAGGATTACCCTTAGTTCAATCAAAGGTCAGGACCGCAGAAACAGAACCCAGGGGTTTACGGGGGCACACGGAAGGAGACAGAGGCCGTAGCTCTCAGGGTGGGCAAGGGTTGCGGGTGACCTTCAGGTTCCTAATGAACTCGGTCCACAGAGCCACGCACAGGTCAACGAACACAGCTTGGTAATAAACCAAGATGACGATGAATTCAGTTTTGTGGCTCTCGCTTCAAAATAACAAACCAGGGGTGCCTGGGTGGCTCAGCCGGTTAAGCGTCCAACTTCAGCTCAGGTCGTGATCTCAGAGTTCGTGAGTTCGAGCCCCACATCGGGCTCTGTGCTGACAGCTCGGAGCCTGGGGCCTGCTTCAGGTTCTGTGTCTCCCTCTTTCTCTGCCCTCCCCCACTCTCGCTCTCTCTCTCTCTCTCTCTCAAAAATAAACATTAAAAAATTAAAAAAAAAAAACAACAACAGTCAAATCACTGCCTCCTTCACGTCAAGCGCTCTGCAAACTCATCTTCTCTTTACACCGAGGCTGGGAAGGGGGTATGGTCCCAGGCCAATGCTCTGCTATGCGTGGAGGATAAGGGCCAGCAGGGTGGCCCCCGGGCTGTCAGCACCCACACTCCCCTTACCGGCACCAAGCTGGGCAGTGACTCCTCGTGACCCTCATCCTGCTCCAGGCCCCGGGGGGCTGAAGACAGCGGCTGCTCGGCCCGGAGTCCTTGGTTTTCCTCAGTCAGCCGCTTTACCTCGTGGCTCAGGCACTTGTGTGATGTGGCCAGCTCTGCCTGGGGATGCACAGTCAGTAGGAGGGGATGAGGGGGACAGGGTGTCGCCAGAGCCCCGTGAGGCCAAACCCTGACCCCCCCTCCTGACACCCTCCGCTGCTGAGAAAGGAAGAAGCACCCTTTATTAAGTGCCTTTGACCCCCAAGCTTCTTATACACTCTTCTTTTAATTTTTTATTTTGAGAGAGCGTGAATGGGAAGGGGCAGAGAGAGACAGAGAGACAGGCAGACAGAATCCCAAGCAGGCTCCGTGCCATCAGCACAGAGCCCACAGATGTGGGGCTCGAACTCACAAACCGTGAGATCACGGCCAGAGCGGAAATCAGGAGTCAGATGCTCAACCGACCGAGCCACCCAGGCATCCCCTTTATACACCTGCCTCGGTGGCTTGGAGGTCACAAGTGGCGGGCCACCTCGAGTGTTTTATTTGGTCCGTACTTTTTTTTGGTTGTTTTTAAGCTTCAATTAGGTGCCAACTTTAGGGGCGCCTGGGTGGCTCAGTCGGCTAAGTGTCTGACTTCAGCTCGGGTCATGATCTTGCGGCTCATGGGTTCGAGCCCCCTGTCAAGCTCTGTGCTGACAGCTTGGAGCCTGGAGCCTGCTTCGGATTCTGTGTCTCCCTGTATCTCTGCCCTTCCCCCACTTGCGCATGCACACGCGCGCGCTCTGTCTCTCTCTCAAAAATAAACGTTAACAAAATTTTTTTTAATTAGTTGTCAACTTTAAAAGTCAGGACACAGCACGCAAATACCCAGGCTTCTGGCTTCTCTGGACAAATCAGAAAACCTGGCAGCATCGAGCCCGCATTCCCATGTGGCTCCGGTCACAGAGCCGAGGGGCAGCGGCGCCCGTTGCGGTCCTCTCAGCTCGGCCACAGCGCGCCTTCCTGTCTACACCTGGCCCGGGAGAATCATGTACGTTTCCCGGCTGGACTCGGGGAGTATCCGGTTCTGCAAGCCTTGCTTTTAAGCCGCACGACTGTGCATGCCAGGTCCCACCATCTCGATTTCAAGGAGCCGAGGCAGAGGCTCCAAGCTTGTGGGGTCAGCTCAGGATCACCGAGCTGGTGCGTGGGGGGCCCCGTGCGAACGCAGAACCCTTGCTCTGACCGCAGCGTCCGGTGCCCTGGAAACCCTTCGCGCGCCCCACCCACACCAACTCCAGGGCACAGCCTGAGTCGCCGGGGGGCGGGGCAGGACAGGTGTCTTGACCTTTCCACGTGCCCCTCTCGGCCAATCCCCGTCACACTCCTCTCCCTCGTGCCCGGCCCCCAGCCCTCACCATCTGCAGCTGAACCCGCTCCTGGGCCTGGCTCACGGTCCCCTGCAGGGTCCGCAGCAGCTGCTCTGAGTTCTGGACCTGGGCCAGGAGCACTTGCATCTGTGGGTGGAAGGAGGTGAGGGTGAGGTCGGGGCCAGGAGGCAGGCCGCCGCCGGGGGCCCTGCTGGGGCTGCGGCAGAGCGGGACCCACCTGCTTGGCGCAGTCCTCGTTGCTCCGTCTCAGGCCCTCCTGCAGCTCGTCCCGCTCTCGGCTGATGCTCTCCAGGTCCTTCTGCAGCTGCCGGCCCTGCCACGGATGCCGGCCTCGGTCTCAGCCTCCGAGCGGAGGCCTGCCCTCCTCACCATGCCCCTCGGGCCTCCCTTCTACATCTCGGTGGGGTGGGGGTGAGGGGGGGGGGCATCTCTCAACCGGCCACCCTGCCTCTGTTGCCTGAGCCCCAGTTCGAGCTCCAGGGGTGGACACAGGGCGTGCCCGGGAGCATCCGGGGAAGGGGGAGGTGGATGCGAGCGCGTGGGCAGGCCGCTCCGCCCCCTCCACTCACCTCCATTTGCAGCTGCTCCCACTGGTTGTCCGGGACGAGCTGGTAGCCAGGAGGGGGCAGGTAGATGCCCTCGGGGACCAGGGTGCCCGTGGACACCAGAGAGGCGGTCTCTTCCTGCTCGGGGCTCAGGCCCTGGCGGCTGCGGGGCAGGGACGTGCTGCCGGCCCCGCCACCGAGGGAGAAGGAAGAGATGGAAGCGCTATCGTCACAGTTGTGGGCGAAGGCTTCGGCCGCCGCACCCCCGTCTCCACTCAGCTCCTCGAGAGGCTCCAGCGGGGGCGATGGGTCCCGGGACAGGGGCAGCAACTCCGTGGAGCCGTGTAAGGAAGGGGGAGGCCGGGGCCGTCTCTAGGGGAAGGGGCAGGGAAGAGGCTGGGGGGCCGGGGTCCTGCGGCGCCCCCTCTTCCCGCAGCAACCCCCCCGGCCGCCCCCTCACCTGGATCTCTTGAATGAGCTCCTCTGCCCTGAGCAGTTTCGCCTTCAGCTCCTCAATCTCCTGCTCCATGGGCAGCACGATCTCCCGAAGCTTCTCCGAGTCCTCGTGGGCCTGGAGGAAGGGAGGTTGGGCAGCAGCCGTCCCCCTCCCGACTACTGGACCCCTAGGGTCTGTTCTGAGCCTTCTCTCCAAGCACGTCAGCCCTTCTCATCCTCCCAAGAGGGTGCCGGGCCTCCCCGTTTTAAAGATAAAAACACAGAGGCTCCGGGAGCTTATGCGACTTGCCCAGGTCACACGGCAGGTAAAGAAGCCAAAGTCGCGACTATCTTCCTGGTACCCACTCGCTCATTCTTTCCTTCCCCGACATCCATTTCCAGTTGTTTCTTTTATCACAGAAGCTTGCATTTATAGTTGGGCACGTGCCCTAAATCCTACAACACCATCCACATTTCTCACCTTCCCTGTAACTAAGCATGGCCACTCGACCAAGTTCCAGCAAAGGAGATGTAAACGCAAACTTCCAGGGCAACTCCTTAAAGGGAGAGGGTGGGCTTTTCTTTACTCCTCCCCCTCCTCCTCGATGGTTAGAATGTGGACATAATGGCTGGCACTCCAGCAGTCATCTTGGGCCATGAGGCAATAAGCTACCTACGGCAAGACAGTAACCTAAAAGGAACTTGGGCTCCTGGTGACTTGTTGACCTGGCATCAGTCCTGGAATGTCTACCTGTGGACTGTAAGGAAAATAAATTTCTATCTTATTTAAGCCACTGTTGGTTTGGGTTTTCAAATTTCATCCTAACTAGTACGTCCTTTAGTCCCATCACCCCTACATTGCTAGCAATTTCTTTTTGGTCTGCTTTCAGGTTTGGGATCCTGCTGAACCTGCACAGCCAATGCAATGGTCTCTGGCCATCCCTGAATGTCACACAGGCTCCTCTATCCAAGTATAGCCAAATCTGAACCACTCACGACAACATTTCTCCTCCTCTAGGCGTTAGGTCACCTACCCAGCTGTCCAAGACTGAAATCTGCCGGTTACCCATCCTCTTCCAATCCATGCCATTTCTACCTCTTGAATCACTCAAAATCCTGTCTCAAGCAAGCTCAGCTTAACCCTCCAAATCCCTTGCGGGAACAGTTGCAACAGGCAGGGGAGGCCCGCGTGGCCCAAACAAAACACTTCGGTCCCATCTGAAGCCCGGGAGTATACGCTGTGCGGATGCCATGCGTTGGGTGGACGACGGCAGGAGGCAGGAGGCGGGCCGGGGCTGAACTGCCATGTCTCTAGGCCCCCTGTGCTTCTGCTCGCCGCACCAGGCCTCCACCCTGCAGAGCCCTCTCCCCCACCGCCCTGTGTAACTGCTCCCCAGCAACACTCGAGCGCGAGCAGCAGCCTCTGCCCGCAAGCCGTGTGTCACAAGCCTCCTTTCTTGGACTCCTATTTTGATCTTTGTCTTTCTACCCAGGCCGGTTACTACACTTCCCGAGCCTCAGTTTCCTCGTGCATGAAATGAGGGAACGATGTGAATTTGCTTTGAAAGATCAGCAAATCAGCTCCCACCCCCTGTTAATGACACCAGTAGTAATGGGGGGTGGGGGGCGATGCGCCATAGAGATTAAGAACAAAAACCAGACCGCCTAGACAAACATTTTAGAACCAGACTGCCTAGGTTTTGAAATGCCCACTCTGCTTTTTTTATGCGCACAACCTGGGGAGACCCACTGAACTCCTTCAAACCCCACCTTACTCATCTGTGAAATGGGTCTAACGGACCGCTCTTCCAGGGGAGAGACGGGGTCTGGCCCGCAGTTATCACAGTGCCCTGTGTATGAAAGCTGTCCTGAAGTGTCAGCTCCCTTCCGCCTACACGATCTCCTTCATTTTGGAAGTAAACAAACCTGGCCAGCCCTCCAGGAAGTGGCAGGGCCAGGACCTTGCCAAGTATGGAGCCGGTACATGCCACACCCAGAATTATGACTGGGTGCCCTGCTCCCAACGAGCTGCCCGACCATCCCTGTGCCCCGTGGTCACCTTGACTGCCTCAACATCTTTCCATATCCTGGGGCCGGGGGAGGTCACCCCAACCTTTTCCATCTGCTTCTCCAAGGAGTCCAGGGGGTGAGCCCGGGACAGCAGCTGCTTCAGGCGCCCCAGCTCCCGCTCCTTCTCCTCACAGTCTTGCTGCTGCTGCTGCTTCAGAGAAGTGATCTGGGCTTCATAGCTGCTGATGGAGTCTGGAGGGGCAGGAAGGGCAGCGGAGAGGGAGGGTCAGCACGCTGGCCCTCCCTGGGGGTGAGGAGGGGGTGCTCTATCACCGCCGCTCGCTGCGAGGCAATTCACCGGAGCGATGGAGACTGTGGGCTCTGTGGACAGACGGCCCCGGGTCATGAGCCTCTGCGCCGGGGTCCTCTGCCGCAAAATGGGGACATCTACGAATACCCCGCTGGGTTATCAAATGAAATGACACCTGGAAGGTGTTCAGCCCTCCTCCCGGTGCATAACAAATGCTGAAGACACGATATCTACTCCTGTTAATATGTACCAATAACGATCAACCTCCAACGACAGTAGTACGTTCTTACTCTGGACCAGACTCCGCGTGGGGCTCTGGAACTAGAGAAACGAATCGATCACAAACCCGGACGCCAGAAGCCCACGTTCCGACGGGGAAGGAAGCTGCAGACATAGTGACAAAGCAGCGGGAGAACATCCCCAAGAGGACCACTGCGGGGTTTGTGGATCCTAGAGCACGGAGCTCTTCACTCCGCCTGCCTGGCCACGAGAGGACACCAGCAGGTGGCGGAAAGGACACATTAGCACAGCACCGGTGCAAGCAGAGGCTCAGAGGTGGGAAAGTAGATGGTGTATCGGGGGCACGGTGGGCATGTCGCAAGAGCTGGGGTGAAGGCCCCCGCAGAGACGTGCTGGAAAGCGGGGACAGGGTGGCAGGGGATGGCTCTTGAGACCGTGCACGCCCTACCAAGGGGTTCGGATTTATCCTACAGGTCAGTGGGAGGTAGAGGTGATGGTGGGTGGAATGGGGCCACTTTTTAATTTTTTTTTTTTTTAAGCGTTTTTTAAAAAGGCTTTTTAGGGGCGCCTGGGTGGCGCAGTCGGTTAAGCGTCCGACTTCAGCCAGGTCACGATCTCGCGGTCCGTGAGTTCGAGCCCCGCGTCGGGCTCTGGGCTGATGGCTCAGAGCCTGGAGCCTGTTTCCGATTCTGTGTCTCCCTCTCTCTCTGCCCCTCCCCCGTTCATGCTCTGTCTCTCTCTGTCCCAAAAATAAATAAACGTTGAAAAAAAAAAATTTAAACAGGCTTTTTAAAAACCTTTTATGTGAGGGGCGCCTGGGTGGCTCTGTCAGTTAAGCGTCCGACTTCGGCTCAGGCCATGATCTCACAGTTCGTGAGTTCGGGCCCCGCGTCGGGCTCTGTGCTGACAGCACGGAGCCTGCTTGGGATTCTCTCTCTCTGCCCGCTCTCCGACAAAGAAAAATAAACTTAAAAAAAAAAAAAAAAGTATTTAACTCAGAGCCTGGCCCACCGTAAGTGCTCAATAAACGTTAACTAGGATGATGATCGTGACCGCGACAACTACAGGCGTGCCCCACTTTTCAAAAGTTCCCATTATACCACTTTGTCTTTACAATAATCCTACATTACTACCTGCTTCTACCAGGAGAAATCAAAGGTTTTCACTTTTACAAAAAATAAATAAACAAATAAAACAGACAAAAAGTGAAAACAGCGTGTAGTGTTTGTTTTACAGGGATCCGTGACGGAGGCAGCAGCACATATCCAGAACAGCAAGAGTGGCCCCAGCAAGCTCCCAGGGCACTACACTCAGCCTCTGGGGGCATCAAAGCTTCGAACGGTGTCTATGGTCATCCGTGCTTTTATCTCCATTTATTTTGTGCATTCGTCAGCCAAACGTCTCCTACGGTATCAGAAAAGCCTAAGAGGGGCTATTTTTTGGGTCTGGGACCACTCGAACAATTTTCCACGTCAATTAATGGTAATTGTTTCTTCACTTTACATGCTATTTTGGCTTAGAAAATTTTCATTGCAATGTTCTACTTTTACATAGTGGGGGAAACCTGTATTATCATATTTACGACACATTTGGTTTCTCTTACACAGACAGGAAGTTTTATTTTTTATTTTTTATTGTTTTTAATGTTTATTTATATTTGGGGGAGAGAGAGAGAGAGAGAGAGAGAGAGCGAGCATGAGTTGGGGAGGGGCAGAGAGAGAAAGGGAGACACAGAATCTGAAGCAGGCTCCAGGCTCTGAGCTGTCAGCAGAGAGCCTGACATGGGGCTCAAACTCACGAACCATGCACGAGATCATGACCTGAGCTCAAGTCGGACGCTTAACCAACTGAGCCACCCAGGCACCCATCCCGGTAGCATGGAAGTTTCTTTTAAAATAAACGTACGCATGGCGCCTGGGTGGCTCAATCAGTTAAGCATCTGACTCCTGATTTCGGCTCAGGTTATGATCTCACGTTTCGTGAATTCACGACCCGTTGCTGTCAGTGTAGAGCCTGCTTGCGATCCTCTCTCTCCCTCTCTTCCTCTCTGTCCTTCCCCTGCTCTGGCTCCCTCTCTCTCTCAAAAAAAATAAGCAAACTTAAATAAACGTATGCAGGTTTTTACAAAACGGTCTATCTAAAGAACGGATACTAAGTAGATGACGGAGTAGGTTGTATGAGACAGCCATGGCACACAGGTGCTATGTGGACGCCTGAAATGCAGGGAATACGGCCCCAGAGAAGTCTGGAGCCAGCAGTGGTTGTTAGAAAAGGAAATGACTCGGTGAGATGGGAATTTTAGGAAGTTTACTCTGGAAGCCAATGTCAAGGCCAGACTATAGAGTCAGACCTGTGAGAAGGCCGGGGCAACCATCCAGGGGAGCTGTCAAGAGCTTCACTCCAGCAGGGGCCACAGAAGCAGAGGGGTGGGACAGGGCTGGAGGCTATTTCAGAGACTCTGGACTCAGACTAGAGGAGAAGGGGGAAATAAGAACAGAGGCTGGCAGGGGTGCACCTGGGTGGCTCAGCCGGGTAAGCATCCAACTCCCGCTTGGGTCATGATCTCGCGGTCCGTGAGTTCGAGCCTTGTGCCGCTCTGTGCTGACAGCTCAGAGCCTGGAGCCTGCTTTGGATTCTGTGTGCCCCCCTCTCTCTGCCCCTCCCCCAATCATGCTCTGTCTCACTCTCTCAAAAATAAATAAATGTTAAACAAAAATTAAAAAAAAAAAAAGAACAGAGGCTGGAAGATCTGGGGCCCGGTGAGCTGGTGCATCTCAAGTACAGAGAATGGGAGGGAGGGAGGGAAGTCTGAACATGTGTGAGACAGTGCAAATGTAGGGGTGCTTGAGGAAGGAAGGAAACCGGAGGGTTAGACTCACAGAGACTGGGCCCAGAGAGGAGTCTGAAGCCCAGGGGTTACATGAGGCCGGTTCCAGGAACTGAAAAGTTGCTCATCTTCAGGGTTGATCAGTCATCGGTGAGGGACAAGAAATGACACCAGGCAAGGGTACAGGTGGAGGCTCGGAGCTAAACTTAGTGAAATCACAGAACTGCTTCTAGCACAGGCAGGACCTCTATCCAAATCAGAAAGGGGCACCCCTTCCTCTGGGCCCTTAGGCCTGTCCTGTGCTCGGCAGCCGTGCTAACCTACCCCACAGCTTATCTACCCCTTTCTTGTCATGCATTTCCCTCTTAGGGGGCCGCCAGGGAGTCTGGGAAGAGTCCCTGCCTCACCTTTCAGGATGGCCTGCAGAGAAGCCACCTCCTCTTGGCACTGCCGCTGCACTGCAGCCACAGCCTCCGCCTTCGTGCTCTCGCTCACCTCCGCCACAGCCTTCATGGTCTCCATTTCCGCCAGGGCGCCTGCCAGCTCCGCCCGAAGCCGGCCAAGCTCCTCTGACTCGGCCTCAACCTTCGCGCCCTCCTGGGAATGGGGGTCCGGCGCTGTGGAGGACAAGGGTCAACTTCTTTTCCCATCACTCCCACGTTCCCCATACCCCAGACTACGAAATCTGCAAGTCCTGCCACCTAGTACCGCAGCCGCGATCCTCGCACCTTCTCCTGGCCCCGCCCCGCTCCCGACCCCGCCTCTTCCTCCGCCTCCTTCTCACCTCGTCGTGCCACGTGCTGCTTGGAGCCCCGCCCACCACCCCGTCTTTTTCCAGGCTAGACCCCCTCCCTTCCAATGGCCCCGCCCCTCCCCTCCCCGAGCCCCACCTTTCACCTGCCACTGCCCCGCCAGACCACGCCCCCTCCTCCGGTGGCCGCAGGCCCCGCCCCCTCTCTCCCGGCGGCGTGGCCCCGCCCCTTTCTCCAGGCTCCCCTCACCACCCCCGTCCCCCGGCTCCGAGCTCGGCCCCGCCTCCGATTCCGTCGCCCCTCGCGTGCATGGACGCGCCCTCACGTACCGGCCCCCTGCTGCCGTCGCCGGCCATCCTCGCCGGCGACCGCCGGCGCAGCTGCCGCCATCGCCTCCGCGCAAACGGCGGGTTCCAGCACTCCCTAGTGACGGCGCTCACCCCTTCCGGGTCCCCTCGGCTGTTTCCGGATCCGCTCGGCTGTTTCCGGATCGGCCCCGGGCTCCAGGCCCAGGCCGCAGCTGGAGGTTGATTGCCGAGCCTGGGCCGAAGATTTCCGAGCCGGAGCCCGGCCGCAGCCCCAGGCCCCGCCCCTCCCCGCCTTCTTTCCTGGGCAGCGACGTTCGGGAAGGGCGCTTGTCCTTCAAACCCCGAAGTTCTTTCATCAAAGGTCTTCTGGCTTTTCCGCGTGACCTTGGAAACTCTGCTCAAGTTACACCTCCTCGGAGACGCCCGCCGGCCTCAGCCTAAAGAAGGCGAAGCTCTCGCGGTGTCTCCCGAGTCCCGCAGCCAGCCCCTAGATGGGCCCCTGGTCCCCTGCTGCCGATGCCTGGCTTACGTTACAGCGAATTGTAATGTACCCCTGCCTGTACCTCCGCGGCAGGGCTGGGTCAGCTTAACTTTTCTGGGCGCCGGGGTCCCCTTATCCGTTGGAGAAGTCAGAACCTTCCACGTCCCCACCCCCACCTTGATACTCAGTCATTAATCCCCCTTCTAATCCTCCTTCCCCCTGCCTGTGCCTCGCAAATCCCTCTCCTCCCTGGGCCACTGGCCTAAATCAAGGTCTCTTTATCTATGAACTTGGCCACCGGCGACCTGACATCTTCCCTTAGACGGTGACGGGTGACCGGCAGCTCAAACAAGTGCAGTATCCTGATTCCCGTTCTCCCAAACCCGTTTCTCCCGCTGTGGAGTACGTTCCAGGAGACTCCAAGTCCTGGAAGCTCTACCTCCAAAGGACAATATTCCAGAAGGTCTCCCTTTTTCTTCAGCCCCACCACCTATCTCCCGAACTTCCACAATGCCTCCTAACTGTTCCCCTGTGTCGCCTTTTGGCTCCTTCAGTTAATTCTCAAAGCAATTAGAGTGATCTTTGCAAAACCGATATGTCATCCCTGTTTAAAATCTTCTAGAAAATTATGATTTGAAAATGGGCCAAGGACAGGAATAGACATTTCGCTGAGGTCAGAGATGGGAAATCTATGCATGAAAAGATGTTCAACATCGTTAGCCATTAGGGAAATGCAAATTAAAACCACAAGGAGATAATCACTACACGCCTCCCAGGATGGCTTAATTTATTAAATTTAAAAAAGAGTGATAATACCAAATGCAGGTACGTATATGGAAAAACTGTAGTTCTCTTACATTTCTGATGGGAAATGCAAACGGCGTAGCCTCTCTGGAAAAGAGTGTGATGGTTTCTGGGGTGCCTGACTGGCTCAGTTGGAAGAGCATGTGACTCTTGATCTTGGGGTCCCAAGCTCAAGCCCCATGTTGGGTGTAGAGATTAAACAAACTTAAAAAAAAAAAAAGTGTAGGGGCGCCTGGGTGGCGCAGTCGGTTAAGCGTCCGACTTCAGCCGGGTCACGATCTCGCGGTCCGGGAGTTCGAGCCCCGCGTCAGGCTCTGGGCTGATGGCTCAGAGCCTGGAGCCTGTTTCCGATTCTGTGTCTCCCTCTCTCTCTGCCCCTCCCCCGTTCATGCTCTGTCTCTCTCTGTCCCAAAAAAAATAAATAAACGTTGAAAAAAAAATTAAAAAAAAAAAAAAAGTGTGACAGTTTTCTTTCTTTCTTTACTTTGAGAGAGAGTGGGGGAGGGACAGAGAGAGAGAGAGAGGGAGAGAGAATCCCAACCAGGCTTCACACTTCAGCGCAGAGCCAGATGTTCAGCTCAATCCCACGAACCTCGAGACCATGACCTGAGTTGACATTGAGTGGGACGCTCAACCAACTGAGCCACCCAGGTGCCCCAGGAATATGACAGTTTCTAATGAAACTAAACATGATCTTATTTGAACACACCAAGCTGTTCCCCACCTCAGAAGACACCTCCTCAGTGAGGCCTTCCCTCACCATCCTGTCTCAAGTAGGTCCCTCTACCACCTGTCTGCCGTTAGATGATTTCTTACCATCTGAAATTGTTTATTGATTAACTTGTTTATTACCTGTCCCGCTTTACCCTTCCAGGTCCCCAAAACTTGAATCAAAGCTCCATGAGGTTGGGAACTTTGTCTTGTCCCTTGCTATTTCGCCAGCACCTGGCACAGTACCTGATTTAGAAAGCAAAAAAAAAACACACATAGTAAACATTTGGTGAATAAACAAATGAATGAACACTTTCCTTACTGATCTCTCTGGCTTCCCTCTCGCCTCCCCTCCACCCTGCAGCCAGGGGAGTTTTAGAAAATGCAAATCTGGCCAGGTTAGGGGCTCCTGGCTGGCTCAGTGGGAGGAGTGTGAGACTCTTGATCTCGGGGTCATGAGTTTGAGTCCCAAGTTGGATGTAGAGATTACTAAATAGACAGACAAACAAACTTAAAAAAAAAAAATCTGGGGGCACCTAGGTGGCTCAGTTGGTTAAGCGTCCGACTCTTGGTTTCCGGCTCAGGTCATGATCTCGTGGTTCATGAGTTCGAGCTCTGCATTGGGCTCTGTGCTGAGCACCCGTTGGGGTTTTTCTCTCTGTCTCCCTCTCTCTCTCTCTCTCTCTCAAAAATGAGTAAACTTAAAAAAAAAAAAGAGTATTAAAAAAAAAAATCAGGCCAGGTTAACTCCTGCTTATAAATCCCCAGCAGTTTACTGCCCTCAAATTCCCTCTGTGTGTGGCAGAGTATCTTGGGAAGGAAATGAAATGGGGACTATAAATAAGGCTCCAATCAACTGTCAGGCTTGGATTTTATCCTGAGGCCCTGGGAGCCTTCGAAGGGTATTGAGCAGGAGGAGCACATGACTAATACCAAGGAAGTTCTTTCTGTGTAGAGTGTAGGTAAAGAGCAAAAGACAGAAGACAGCTCACAAAGGAGGCTATTGAATTGGTTCTGGTTGGGAAGGGAAGAGCCCCCAAAGAGGAGGAAGTTGATTCTAGAAATACTTAGGATGAAAACGGACTAGCCCTGGTTACTGAGTGCATGAGAGAGAAGTGAAGAGAAAGTTTTCTTTTACTCTTCCTAATTTCCTTTTGTTGTTTTTGTCTTACCAGCAAGAAAACGGTTTACTTGGGAATAGCAGACAATTGCAATTCAGGATAAGCAAGGGACAGCAAAAACTATATGCTAGCCCAGCAAATACAGGAGAGGGATGTTATTTTATGGAGAAGAAGAAGTTGGGAGTGGTTGGGGCACCTGGGTGGCTCAGTTGGTTAAGTGTCGGACTCGGACTCCAGCTCAGTTCATGATCTCACGGTTCATGAGAGCCCCGCGTCAGGCTCTGTGCCGACAACTCCGAGCCTGGAGCCTGCTTCAGAATCTGTGACTCTCTCTCTGTCTCTGCCCCTCTCCCGCTCCCGCTCTCTGTCTCAAAAAATAAATAAGTGTTAAAAAAAAAAAAAAAAAAAGTTGGGAGGGGTTGTATTGAATGAAAATTCATTGGAGAAAAGCAAGAATTCAGGATGATAATGGTTTCTCTTTGGCTGAGTTGCAGGGATGGTCGATTTCTTGTAGGAGATGTAATGTACATCTTTTCCTGTTGGGGCCTGTGAGGATGATTCTCTCCTGTGGAGAGTTCTTCCCTTGGGTCTGTAATTGACAATGCTTCCTACAATTGAGGTAGAACGGTTATGGCGGGAGTGCTCCCCCTTCTGGCCTGGTTTCCCTTCATTAATTTTCACATTTTTATGCAACAGATACTTAACGGGCACCTACTAGATGCCAGGGAACAAGCCAGTAAAGATTCCTGTTGTTGAAGAGTGAAACAGTCTGGGGCAGGAAGTAGTTGAGAGATTAACAAATAAACAAGCATATTTGGGAATTGGGGGCAAACGCTGGGAAAAAAAATAAAACAGGGGTGTGAAATCAAAGGTACCTGGAGGGTCAGGGAAGGCCTCCTTGAGGAAATAACATTTGATCTGAGGCCTGAGGGGTAAAAAGGAGCCAGCGAAGTGAAAAGCTGAGGAGCGATCAGGAAGGAAAGCAGCAGGTGCAAAGACTTTGTTTGGAGCGAGGAACAGAGTAGTAAAGGGTTGAGATGGGAAATGGAGGCAGGTGCAGCCTCACTCAGACTTTGGAGGCCATGGTGTGGAGTGTTTATTTTGGTGTGGAGTGTTTATTTTAGGTAGAGGAAACACCACTACAGTGTTCTTTTTTTACATATAAGTTTATTTATCTGGGGAGACAGAGAGTGCAGGGGAGGGGCAGAGAGAGAGAGGATCCCAAAGCAGGCTCTGCACTGTCAGCGCAGAGTCAGACGCGAGGCTCGAACCCATGAACCGTGAGATCACAGCCTGAGCTGAAATCAAGAGTCAGATGTTTACCCGACTGAGCAGCCCCGTCCCTATGGTGTCCTAAGCGGGAAAGTGCAGGGGAGGCAGCTGGAGAGCTAGTGAGGAGCTAGCGAACGGAGCCTCCTCACCCTCTCGATTCCCCAATGCCCCACTCTTCCCCCTCCTAGCCACCCCAACCCGACCAAAGGGAAGTGGGGCCCTACCAGCTGGAGGGTCCCCTGGGGTTCGACTGAAGCAAACAGGAAGCTGCCGCCCAGCGAGACGAGCCTGGGAACTGGCAACTGAGAAAGCAGGTCTCCTGGGTCCCTGGCCCCTTTCCCTGAGTGACTGCAGAGTGAAAGTGGAGACACAGCCATGTATGCAGAGAGACAGATAGCTGGAGGAAGAGGAAAGGAGGGGAGAAACAGGGTGGGAGTGGGGGCAGAAGAACAGATTGATTAAGAGTTAGGATTCCTGGGGCGCCTGGGTGGCGCAGTCGGTTAAGCGTCCGACTTCAGCCAGGTCACGATCTCGCGGTCCGTGAGTTCGAGCCCCGCGTCGGGCTCTGGGCTGATGGCTCAGAGCCTGGAGCCTGTTTCCGATTCTGTGTCTCCCTCTCTCTCTGCCCCTCCCCCGTTCATGCTTTGTCTCTCTCTGTCCCAAAAATAAATAAACGTTGAAAAAAAAAATTAAAAAAAAAAAAAAAAAGAGTTAGGATTCCTGAGTTCTAGGGCTCCCTGTGTGATCTCAGGCAACACCCTGCCCTTTGGGGGCCTCAATTTCCCCATTTCTAAATGGGTTCCTTCCATAGCTGAAGCAGGCAGGGGCTTCCCAAGTTCTTCCCCAGGAAGCAAAGGGGCACTGATCACCAGTCATCTCTCAGGACTGCTGTGCGGGAGCTGCAGTAGCAACCTGGCACCCGCCCTTGGCCGCTGGCTGATGCTGTCTCTCACTAACTGAGGGCCTACTATGCGCCAGGCGAAAAATGCTGCACGCATGCTGTCCTGTTGCCTCTTCACAAACAAGATTTTCATCGTGCTATCACTGTCCCCAGTTTACGGAGAAAGAAACTAAAGCTTAGATGAATGAAGGAACTTAGCCAAGTGGTAGACGGGGAGGATTCAAAGTCAAGTCCGCCAGATCCCAAAGTACGTGTGACGGGCCAGCTGTACAGAGTGGGAAGGAGGCCCAAGGCGTGTCGGCTGAATGAATGAATGGGGTATGTGTGTGAAGGGAAATGATTTAGAGCCTGAGGTTGAAGGGAGGGAGGGGGAGAAGGAGGGAGCCCCTAAACTGGAGCCACTTAATTCAACAAATATTTATTGGGTGCCGGCGATGTGCCAAGACTGTCCCAGGGCACTGTGCATTCAGTGGTGAGCAGGACCAAGTCTCTGCCTTGAGGGCTTATACTCTAGTGGGAGGAACAGAAAGGAATACACAAATAAGCTCATTTCACATGGGGCGAGGTGTCGGGATGAAAATAAAAGTGTGTCAGGGTAGAGACAGGTTTTGTGGGTCCGGAGGGGTGCCAAGGGAAGGGGACTGGAGGCATGACCGCCCCTTCCTCCCCCGGGGGGTGTGGGGGGGAACTGCCTGCCCGCCTGCCCGCCCCCACAGACACTCATGGTTCAGTGCCCCCCAGGCCCCCACCTGCCCCCAGCATCCACCGCGCGGCCAAGCTGGGTGCCCCGGGGAGTCTGGCCGCCATGCCACCTCCTCTTCTCCTCTTCTTCCTCCTCTTCCTCACCCCTGAGGGAGTCAGGCCCCAGAAAACACTGCTGGTGGAGGCTAAAGGTACGTCCAAAGGGTACAGATGGAAGGAGTTGGGGCTGGAAACTTGGGTCTGCTGGGGTGCCCTTGACCAAGTAACTATCCTCTCTGGGCCTTCATTTTATGATCTGTAAAACTCAGAGAGGGGTCGGAAGGACTCTGAGCTCATCCACTTCCAGCTTGTGGGGTCGCTGGGTTATCACCCAGGGCGAGGAATGAAGGGGGCTAAGAGTTCCTCCCTCTCTCTCTCTCTCTCTCTCCTCAGAGGGAGGCAAAGCTGAGCTGCCATGCCTCAAAGGTCCCTCAGATGGTCCCCCTGAGCAGCAGGCCTGGTTTCAGGGGGCTCAGTCAGAGCTGGACCCAGGTTCACAAGGCCTGGGCATCCAGAAGGGGCCCCTGGGCCTCCAGCTCCTCATCTTCAACGTCTCTGACCAGATGGGGGGCTTCTACGTGTGCCAGCTGGGGCCCCCTTCTGAGCAGGCCTGGCAGTCTGGCTGGACAGTCAGCGTGGAGGGCAGCGGTGAGGTCTGGGCTAGGGCAGGGAGGGGTGGATGAGAAGAGGGAGGCCCCACGGATGGAGGATGGTCCGGCAGTGAAGACAGATTTGCAGGGAGGGGTCGGAGGGTCTGCGGGCCAGGCACGCAGCTAGTTTTAGGTGGCTCCTAAAAACTCCTGTGGCTTCGTGACTTCCACCCTGAGCTGTTCCAGATGTCTTTCACTCTTGTCTGTCTCTGAGTTCCATTTCTCTCTCTGGCTCTCTCTGGGTCTTTGTCCCTCTCTGTCTCTCTTCCTCTCCTGGATGTGTCTGTATCTGGTTCTGGGTCTTTTCCCAGGGGAGCTGTTCCGCTGGAATGCTTCATACCTAAATGACCCAGGCTGTGGCCTGGGGAACAGGTCCTCAGAGGGCCCCAAGCCCTCTTCTGGTTACCCCACAAGCTCCCAGCTGTACGTGTGGGCCAAAGGCCACCCTGAGATCTGGGAGACAGACCCTGAATGTGCCTTGCCCAGGGGCAGTCTGAACCAGAGCCTCAACCAAGGTAAGGTGCTGGGGAGATGCCAGTGAGTGGGGGTGCCAGGGAGGCGGGATGGTGATTGGGACCCGGAGGGTTTGCAGGGAGGAGACCCCCAAGGATTACACTTTCCTAGCCTTGGCTCTCCCTGCCCCAGACCTCACCGTGGCCCCTGGCTCCACATTCTGGCTGCCCTGTGAGGTGCCCCCTGCCTCCGTGGCCAGAGGCCCCATCTCCTGGACCCTCGTGCGCCCCAAGAAGCATAACATCTCATTGCTGCACTTAAACCTGAGGGAGGATGCCCCGGTCAGAGAGATGTGGGTCCTAGACACCCTCAGGGGAGGGGCTGTTCTGTTGCTGCCCCAGGCCACCGCTCAAGATGCTGGCACCTATCATTGTTACCATGGCAACATGACCATCGAGATGCAGCTGAAGGTCACTGCCCAGTCAGGTAGAGTTTCTCCCAATTGTGGGGCACCCGTGTGGGGCTACTGGGAAGAACTGGAAGCCAGTCAACCTTGGCGCCCCAACCTGAGAGCTAGTACCAGACTCATCCCAAATCCCAGCTTCCATACTGAACACTGATTCCATCTCCGTCCTCCCTTGTTTCCAAATCACGACTTTTCTGGGTCTTCTCTTCCTACTGGTTGCTCCTTCCCATAAGCTTTGACAGGGTCCTCCTTCCTCCCCAATCCTCACCGTTGGAGCTCTGAGGCCTCTTCTTACACCGTCAGCACCCTCTCGTCCTGGTCTACCCATTCTTCCTGTTTGCCCTCCTCTACTCCCATGGGTCCTGAGGCCACCTTGCCTTAGTGACTCGATTCCGGGCTCCATACCCCTCACACCCAGCCATTTCCTGGAACTGCCATTTGATGTTCCATAGACACTGCAGGCTCAAAAGACACAAAGCCAAACCCCACAACTTCCTGGAGTGTAGTCTTTTGGGTGTCCCTGTGTAAGTGAAGGGCACTACCACCTGCCCACAGGCCAAAGCCAGGAATCTGGGTATCTTTCCTTTTCCTCACCCATCCATCAACCCAGTCACAAGTGCTCTGCCCATTCTGTCCCCCTTAATACAATCCTGTGGTACCCCAACCACAGTTCTCAAACTCAGCCTCAACTTTCACTCCCATCACACTGTGGCTTCCCACCTCTAACCCTGTGAACTTGACTCTGTCCTTTGCTTTGAAAATGACTGTCCTTAACATGCTCCCCTTAATCCTAACATAGAGTCTAACTATAGTCATGGTTTGTTCAATAGATACTGCCCCAGGCCCCATGTCAGGCTCTGGGGCACAGTCTGTGACCTCAGAGGGAGGGAGAAGAGCTCTCCTTGTAGCTTGTGATTTTGAGGACCTGTGTCTTGCTCATGTTCCCAAGATTTACGGTCCTTTGAGGTCCCGAGGCTGGGAGGCAGGATGCCAGCCTGGGGCCCTCGTCTCATACCTGCTTCTCCCTGTCAGTAAGACACTGGCTGCTGGAGGCTGGTGGCTGGAAAGTCCCCGTTGTGCCATTACTTTATCTGATCATCTGCCTGGGTTCCCTGGTGAGCTTTGTTCATCTTCGAAGAGGTGAGTCGTGTCCCCCAGCCCATCTGCCTAACCCACCCCATCTTCCTCAGGACAGCCAACACTGGCCAGTCTGACAACCAACCATCTTTCTCCCCTCGCATACCTTCCCCACAGGCCTCCAGTCCTGTCCCCAACTCCTCTAACCGCCCTCCAAAGTTACCGGGCCCCTTGGATTTTGAAGCCCCATCCCCTCCATGGACCCAAGTGGCCTCCCCGGTGCCCCGCAAAACTTCACCCTGCCTCCTCTGATCACTCCTCTTAACTCCCACCAGCCCTGATCCTCAGGAAGAAAAGAAAGCGAATGACCGATCCCACCAGAAGGTAACGATGCGAGCGCACCCGCAGTCTCCCATTCCTGCACTTTTGCTTTATGCTTTGCGCTTACTGTTTCCTCTGCTCAGCATGTCTTTCCCCCTTCTCTACCGTTGAAATACTGCCCAAGCTTCAAAGCCCAGCTCCAAAGCTACCTCCTCTGTGAAGACCTCCTTGGAGTGATCGCAAACCCCTCAATAGGCTGTGCCAGAACACAGGAGCTAAACACAAGTGGCTACATCTTATCTTCCAAGGGCCTGGCCTCACTGTGCAACTCCTCTTCCTTCGCCAGGTTCTTCAAAGTGACGCCTTCCCCGGGAAGCGGGGCCCAGAATCAGTACGGGAACGTGCTCTCCCTTCCCACGCCCACCTCTGGGACGGGTAGGAGGCACCGCCCGCTCTCTGACTCCAAGCTAGAACCCCACCCATTTTCCCCGGTCACTCCAATCCCCTGAGGGCCCGGCCTTCCCGAGCTCCGAGCGCCGCCTTCAGGAAAAAGCCCGCCCCCGGGCGCGGGGTCCCGCCCAGATTGGAGCCCCGCCCCTAGCGCCGTGGCGGTGCCCCAGGGCTAACAGCCCCGCCCCCAGGACGCGGGCCCCGAGGTCCAGTTCCGAGAGCCGCACCTCCCCGGAGACGTAGGCCACGCCCCCAGCTGGCACAGCCTCCAGTGCCCCGCCGAGCCCGCAGCTTCCTCTCCTTTGCCCAGCCTCGCAGACCCTTAGCCTTGACCGCCCCCATCTCTTTTCTCCCGCTCCGTTACAACGTTCCTCCCGCCAGGACGCGCCCTAAGGTGGGCTGCAGGCCTGGGGGCCGCCGTCCAGTCGTATGGAAACCCGCGCAGCGACGTACAGGAGGTCGGAGCCGCGGGGCCCCGGAGCCCGCCACCAGCAGGTGATTGCGGGGCTGGGCAGGGGTCCCCACGTGGAGCGTGTGGGAGCGGTCTGTGTCAGGAAGAGTGGACCGGGGCCTGGAGGGGGGGGGGGCGGGGGCTGTGACTCGGTTCCCACTTGTGTCCCCAAACCCCAGGCCCAGAAGAAGAGGAAGGAGAAGCCTATGAGGAGCCGGACAGTGAGGAGGGCTCCGAGTTCTACGAGAATGACTCCAACCTCGGGCAGGACCAACTCTCCCAGGGTAAGACTGCGCTCCCCGCGGCTGCCCCACCTTCTCAGCGGCGGGCTCTGGGCCCTCGCTGGACCCGCTTCCTTCTCCACCAGATGGCAGCGGCTATGAGAACCCTGAGGACGACGCCTTGGGTCCCGGGGATGAAGACTCCTTCTCCAGCGGTCAGTTGGGGTCCATGCGGGGCCTCAGCGACTTGGGAGGACCCAGAGGGCTGTGGCGCCCCTACAGGGCAGGAGTGGTCTCTGGAGTTCTCTTTTTTTCCTGCAGCAGCAGAGTCTTATGAGAATGAGGATGAAGAGCTGGCCCAGCCAGTCGCCAGGACAGCAGGTATGTGTGAGGATGGTCAGGGTAATGTAGGTGTGTGTGTGGGGGGGGGGGGGGTGACCTGGAGGCCAGCAGGAATAACTTCCTTCTTCCTTCTCTAGACTTCCTGAGCCCCCATGGGTCTGCCTGGGATCCCAGCAGGGAGGCAACCTCTCTTGGTGAGAAATGGCTAGGGACCCTCCTGCCTTGCCCAGATTGGGTTGACCTGGCCTCAGCGCTGACTCCACACTCAACCTTGACCTTGACTCCGACCCCAGGCCTACTCCTGGTCTTAGATGGACTCCTAACCTTAACCTCCACCCCAATCCTGATCCCCGTATTTACCCCATCCCCAACTGTGAACATCAGCTCTGATCCCAATCCGATTCCAGCCTGGATTTTGACCTCCACCTCACTGCAGCCCCAGCGCCAACGGCAGCTTTGACCCCAGTTGTCTCTACAACCTCCTCGTGACTGTGACTCTGACTTTGACTTCTTCCGGTTGGGTTCTTGACATGGATTATAATCTAAGCCATACCTGACCGTAATCACTCCTTCCTAGTACCCACGGATCAAGCCTTCCACCTTCCTCTGCCTCTCAGATTCCCTCTGTATGTCAGGCCGCACTTCCCTTCCCCAAGCCCCCAGCATGGCGCTAGGCCTCCCAACTCTCCTGCCCACGCAGGGTCCCAGTCCTACGAGGATATGAGAGGGATCCTGTATGCAGCCCCCCAGCTCCGCTCCCTTCGGGCCCAGCCGGGTCCTAATCATGAGGAAGGTGGGTGCTTCTCCTGCTGTCCCTGCTGTCCTCTGAGACTTACCCCCTCCCAGTCTACTCTGTCTCCACCTGTACCTTACTCCTCCCCGTCCTGATCAGATGCAGACTCTTATGAGAACATGGACAATCCCAATGGGCCAGAACCAGCATGGGGAGGAGGGGGCCGCATGGGCGCCTGGAGCACTAGGTGATTCCTTCCAGGTGAGCTGGGAAATGCCCTCTAAGGAAGGGGGAGAAAGTGGGGGAGGAGTAGGGGTGGATGTGGTTCTCGGGGAGGGAGAGGGGAAAGGTTTCCCGAGGCCTGGGGTTCAGGGGAAGGGCTCCTGGAACCTCCTCGTCACCATTTCTTCTACATAGCCTGGGCCTCCTTAGGCCCCCGAGATCCACACTGGATTCTGAAATCTGGGACCCCAAGCAGACAGTGTCGACTTCTGGAGCAGCGTTGACTCGGATGTGTATATCTGTGTGTGTGAGCGCACGTGTGTGTGTGTGTGTGTGTGTGTGTGTGTGTGTGTACCAATGAAACTTTGGCTCCCTTTACTTACTCCAAATAAATTCAGTGACTTCTTCTAATCCTATGACGTAAATGCCCTTGTATGGGAGGGGGAGGGAAGGTGACGATGTGTGTACTCCCCTCTCGAATCCAGCAGAGGACGGAGAGCTGCATCCTGGGTACGATGGGGCCTTTTCCCTCCTGTGATTTGGCCTGCATCTGTTGCCCTCACTTGCCTGCCGCTCTCTTCATCCAGTTGTTTAGCCACCATTCATTCAGCAGCTGGGGGTGCCCAGTGAAGAGAAAGCCATCCAGGAGTTGGCAGTCATCGCTGGCATGTACTGAGCATCTCCTGGGGTGCCCGGGTGGCTCAGTTGGTTAAGCTCAGCGTCATGATCTCATGGTTCCTGAGTTCGAGCCCCGCACTGGGCTCTGAGCTGACAGTTGGAGCCTACTTCAGATCCTGTCTCCCTTTCTCTCTGACCCTCCCCTGACCGCACGCACGCTCTCTCTCTCAAAAATAAATAAACATAAAAAAAAATTTACTGAGCATCTCCTACGTTCCAACACCAGTTAACTATTTAATCTTTAAAAGTATTTTTTTTAATGTTTATTTATTTTTGAGAGAGCGTGTGCACCTGTGCGCACACACGGGCACACAAGTAGGGGAGGGACAGAGAGGGAGACAGAGGAGCCCCGTGCCAGACTGGAGACCCAGTCCCTCTCCTGCTCCAGAAGGTTCAATGTGCTATAGAAGACTGACTAGAGTTTTCAGTACTTACACACTTTATTGCCAGAATTTTGCTTAATGTACCCGTTTTTTCTTCGCAATGCCCTGTTATTTTGAGACCGTCTTCCTTCTTTATCTCTGAACCTTTACAACTTACTTTCTGTGTGTTAACACTATTATTCTGTGCCATGCATTGTGCTAATAAGTGCTTTACAGGTAGCATCTCATTTTATCCTTACAACAATCCTTTGAGGAAGGGACGCTAAAATTATTCTGTTTACACCTGGGAAGCCTGAGTCATGGGGAAATTAAATACTTCCTGCTAACTGACCTTAGGTAACTTACTTAAGTTCAGGGACCCTCAGTTTCCCCGACTGTCTAATAGCATTAGGGAGGGGGCATGGTGTGGTTACCATTATCCGTATAATGGGTTGAATTTCCCCATGGTGATGTCAAGGTCTCTTTGACTTCTTCACGTTTCTCCTGAGCTTCCTGGGCTCCACTGCCTGGGGGCCAGCAGTGACTTTTTCCCTCCACTGTCTGTTGGGTGACTTGCTTCCATTCTGCATCCCAGGGCCCGTGGGTGGATTTTTTTCTGTCTTCTGTGCCCAGCCCTTTCTCAGCTCCTGGTTTTGGGCAAGATACTCAGTTTCCTTTCTCTGCTGTCCCTGGGGTCTCAGCTTGACCTCTGTCCCCTTGTGGGTATGAAAACCCCAATCCTAGGGATCTCGGCGTCCCCGTGGAGTGCTAGACTTCAGCCACCTCTCAGCATTGTGGCTTTGATTTCCTTCTTTATTTCTAGCACCAGGAAGATTGTGTTGCTGTTGAGCTCAGATATCTATTTTAAAAAGAAGAAGAAGGCGTGCCTTGGTGGTTCAGTCACTTGAGCATCTGACTTTGGCTCAGGTCATGATCTCATGGTTCATTAGTTCGAGCCCCAAGTCAGGCTCTGTGCTGACAGCTCAGAGCCGGGAGCCTCCTTCAGATTCTGTGTCTCGCCCTCTCTCTCTGACCCACCCAGCTCACACTCTGTCTTTCTCAAAAATAAACATCTAAAACAATTTTTTTAGGGGCGCCTGGGTGGTTCAGTTGGTTAAGTGGCCAACTTCAGCTCAGGTCATGATTTCGCAGTTCATGAGTTTGAGCCCCACGTTAGGCTCTGTTCTGATAGCTCAGAACGTGGAGCCAGCTTCAGATTCTGTGTCTCCCTCTCTCTGCCCCTCCCCTGCTTGTGCTTTGTCTCTCTCTGTCTCTTAAAAAATGAATAAACATTAAATTTTTTTAATAAATAAATTTTTTTTTAATTTTTTTTCTTTTTTTTTTTTTCAACGTTTATTTATTTTTGGGACAGAGAGAGACAGAGCATGAACGGGGGAGGGGCAGAGAGAGAGGGAGACACAGAATCGGAAACAGGCTCCAGGCTCTGAGCCATCAGCCCAGAGCCCGACGCGGGGCTCGAACTCCCGGACCGCGAGATCGTGACCTGGCTGAAGTCGGACGCTTAACCGACTGCGCCACCCAGGCGCCCCAAATTCTTTTTAATTAAAAAAAAAAAGAAGAGGGGTGCCTGGCTGGCTTAGTTAGTAGAGCACACAGCTCTTGATTACGGGGTTGTAAGTTTGAGCCCCATGTTGCATGTAGAGATTACTTAAAAATAAAATATTTAGGGGTGGCTGCGTGGCTCAGTCGGGTGAGTGTCCGACATCAGCTCAGGTCATGATCTCATGGTTCGTGAGTTCGAGCCCCACACTGGGCTTTGCGCTGATAGGGCAGAGCCTGCTTTGGATTCTCTGTCTCCGTCTCTCTCTGCCCCTTCCCTGCTCATGCTTTCTCAAAAATAAACATAAAAAAAATTAAAAACAGGGGCGCCTGGGTGGCGCAGTCGGTTAAGCGTCCGACTTCAGCCAGGTCACGATCTCGCGGTCCGGGAGTTCGAGCCCCGCGTCGGGCTCTGGGCTGATGGCTCAGAGCCTGGAGCCTGTTTCCCATTCTGTGTCTCCCTCTCTCTCTGCCCCTCCCCCGTTCATGCTCTGTCTCTCTCTGTCCCAAAAATAAATAAATGTTGAAAAAAAAATTAAAAACAAAATCTTAAAAATAAAAGCAAACTTCCTATATCTTGCATAGTATATGTTTGGAGTGTGGAAGGTGGGATATGTACCTCCAGCATTACCTGGGGTTTCCATTTTGGAATAGAGTTTCTGTGGCAAAGAAAAAAATGCAAGAATAAGAAATCCAGATCTAGCTCAGCATTCAAACACCCACCTTACCCTTCAGTCAAAAGAAGCTCTCCAAATCGCCATAATCCCCACCCTTCCCTATTACCTTTCATCCACCTGCTTCAGTCCATTGAACTTTCCTGCCTGTGCCTGAAGCATTCGAGCACGTGACTCCGGGTAAAAACATCCTGCCTTCTCGAGGGCAAATCCATGCCGGGGTCTTCTCTGTGCCCCTGGTACCTAGCCGGAAGATGGCAAAGATCAGGAGCTCCAGAAATAAGTGGGGAAGGAGGAGTGAAGGGACCACGCAGGAAGCCCTGAGATTCAGAGCGCACAGGCTGGAGCCGCTCCTGGGAAGTGTGGACAGAAGTTGGGAAACAGAGGAGTGCCACTTCCAGCCCAGTGCTCCAGAATTAGACCGTCTGCTCTTTTTCCTTTAACTTTTTAAATGTTTATATTATTTATTTTGAGAGAGAGAGAGAGAGAGTGAGCGCAAGCAAGGGAGGGCCAGAGAGAGAATGAATCCCAAGCAGTCTCTGTGCTCAGTGCAGAGCCTTACGCGGGGCTTGAACTCATGAACCTTGAGATCGCGACCTGAGCTGAAATCAATTTCAGATGCTTAACCGGCTTAGCCACCCAGGCACCCCCGGACTCTCTGTTTTTGTTTTAAGTTCATTCATTTATTTAGAGAGAGTGAAATAGAGCAGGGGAGGGGCAGAGAGGGAGCGAGACAGAGAATCCCAAGCAGGCTCTACGCTGTCAGCACAGAGCCTGACGGGAGGCTGGAACTCAGGAACCGTGAGATCATGACCTGAGCCCAAACCAAGAATGGGACGCCCAACAGACTGAGCCACCCAGGCGGCCCCCCTCCTCTTTTTTTAAAGTGTCAGACTATCTGGGTTTGCACCCTAGCTCACCCCTCTCTAGCTGTGTGACTCAAACTCTGTGCTGTGGTTCGGATATCTGTAAAATAGGGGTGATTTTACCCACCTTAGTGTGTCTTAGATGTAAAGCTCACGACGGTGATATAGCAAGCACGCTGAATATTAGTTTATTATGATTCGGCATTTATTAGGAGCCTACCGTGTGCCCGGCACCAGAGGGCACCAAGATCGTTTGCACGGGGGCTTCCTCCGGTGTAGGGCCTTGCCCAGGAGGAAGTCACACTCCAAAGCTTCTCCACATCCACAGGACCCAATTTTTTGGCAGGGGCTGGACCACTTACAGCTCTTGAACAAGGTTTGAGAAGAAGGAGGCTTGAGGGAAGTTCCAGGTCCTCAGGGCTACCCTCTGCCTCCCTAGTTTGCAGTGGCCTCGAGGTGGGGCTCGAGGCTGGCCGAAGGGTTTCTGGTGCAATCTCTGTGCCCTCAGCCTGGCTACCAAGAGTGGCTGAAGATCTCCTGGGACTGCGAGGTCCTTGGAATCCCGTCTCCTGGGTCTGAGGTGCCTTTGTCCCCTGGTAGACAGCACCACCTGCTGGCTGTGTGTTTGTGTCTGTACTGTGTGTGAGGTGTGGCGCGGGTGAGGTGTCAGGGGCCATACGGTTGGAGGTGATGTGGGAGGTGTGGTGTCGCATGATGCCCAGGAGTTGCCAGTAAGGTAGATGTGTGGAGGATATGTAGCTCCCGAGGCGCGCGATGCTGTCGGTGGGTGTGTTGGTGTGAAAAAACAAAAATCTTCTTCCAATGCAGAAACCCCCCACCCAGGTGATAGAGACAGAAAACAGACTTTATTACTGGAAGCATTAAACCAGAATGGTATGTACATTACAGGTGTTAACCTTAAGAATAAAACCGTTGGGGCGCCCGGGGGGCTCCGTCGGGTGAGCGCCCGACTTCGGCTCAGGTCATGATCTCACAGCTCGTGAGTTCGAGCCCCGCGTCAGGCTCTGGGCCGACAGCTCGGAGCCTGGAGCCTGCTTTGGATTCTGTGCCTCCGTCTCTCTCTGCCCCAACCCACTCGCATTCTGTCTCTGTCTCTCTCAAAAATAAGTAAACATTAAAAAAAAATTTTTTTTTTTTAAAGAATAAAACTGTTAAGGGCGCTCATCCGACTCTTGATATTGGCGATGGTCATGATCTCAGGGTCATGGGAGCAAGCCCTGTGTTGGGCTACACACTGAATGTGGAACCTGCTTGTGATTTTCTCTCCCCCACTTCCTCTGTCTCTCACCCCTCCCTCGTGCTCATTCTCTCTCTCGGTCTGAAAAAATAAATTAAAAATGAGAGTAACAGTGTCAGTTATTTTTTCCCAGCAGAAATAGGTTTATTCAGGAATAGCAGAGAAATACCACTTAAGACTTGTAAGCTCTGACAAAATTATACGTAAGGCTGGAGAGGAACCGCTGTTTTATAGAGGAAAAGAGGGGGCCTTGGGAGAATGGCTGTTATAAACAGAGTTCATTGGACTGAACTGGGGGTTCCAAGCATAGGGGCTTCTCATTGGCTGAGTTGTGCCAGTCTCACATTGACCCGGGCTCCTGCTGGGTGAGGAGAAAATCTCCTGCTGGGTAGGCTCTTGCCTCTTGCAAATACAACTTAAGTCTCTTGCTGGTTCTGGAAAAGGCTGTAAGGAGTGGTAGGATATGAGAGCTCCCCACCTCTGGCTTCCCAACTTCATTTTTTTTTTTTTTTTTTTTTTGGTAAGCTCTGATGAGGGATAAAACAGACAATGTTCAACTTTAGCCCGGAAGGCTGATCCAAAGCCTACATAATTCTGATGAGGCTCAAATATGTGCTGGCTGCTATATTCTTTTTTTTTTTTTTTTTTAGTTTATTTATTTTGAGAGAGAGCGTGAGTGAGCACACACGTGACCTGGGAAGGGGCAGAGAGAGAGAGAGAGAGAGAGAGGGAGAGAGAGAATCCTAAGCAGGCTCCACACTGTCAGCGAGTAGCCCCATGCTAGGCTCGAACTCATGAATCGTTAGATTATGACCTGAGCCGAAATCAAGACTTAGAAGCTTAACTGACTGAGCTACCCAGGTGTCCCATGGCTGCTACATTCTTAAAGGGTCTCATGACTGCCTGTACAACCTACCCATAGTTAATATCGAACTGAATGATAAGAGAAATCTTGAGAGGTTTATGAGTAGAAATTCAAAGAAAACATTTATGATCTCATACTTGCATGTCCCCTCCCTCTTGAGCATTAAGCATATAATCACCAGCTTCATACAGCAAAAGTGCAGCTCTTTCTGCCCACGGGTCTTGTCCCCTGCTATAATAAAGCACCTCTTTGCACCCAGAATATCTCAAGAATTCTTTTCTTGACCTGTAGGTTGGTGGCCCCACATCAAGTTCTACGACCAACCGTGGGGCTTGAACTCAGGACATGGAGATGGAGAGTCACGTGCTCTACCCACTAAGCTGGCCAGTTGTCCCCCAACTTCATTTTGAATAAGGTGTTTTTGTTGTTGTTGTTGTTGTTGTTGTTTTCCTTCAGTTTCACACAAGCAATTCTACAGGTAGCCAAGCAGGTACAACCCCTTGTCCTGTTTTCAAGATAAAAATTTCAAAATCCACCGTCTTAGTCCTGTCTAGTTCATCCTAACTTTATTATGGTTTATTGGCTTATATCCAGGGGAGAAACAAGCTTCTCGCCTATTAGTGACCTGAGGTAGTTTAGTGTATCATAGCAAGACCCCCACCAAAGTGAGGCTGTTAATCCCTCTCCCAGGAACTGGGAGATCTGGATCTATCATCTATCGCTAGGAGGTTTGCATTTCAAAAAGATGGCTTTCAGCCCCCGGGAGTCCTGAGTTTTGAGACTTGCAAGAGGCTTATTTAACCACAACAGAGATTTACAATCATTTTAAAAGGACGAAGAAAGAAATTCTGAAACAAACGTGGGAGAGAGGGAAGTCACACCCCTTCTTTTCAACAGGGAGAATCAAGCCTCTCATTTTTCACTTGGATCTGTCCCACCAGGTGTTGTTTTCGAGGCGTGTTGGGCTTAGGTGTGTGCTGTGGGCGGGTGTTGCGCGAGGGCGTGTGTTGTGTTAACACTGCGCGTGAAGCCCGTCTGTGGGGGCAGTCGGGTGTGAGGGAGGGTATGTGTGATATGTGTGATGTGGGAGGTGGTTCAGAGTTGAGTGGCGTTGAAGTGCTGGGCCGGGGGTGTGTACCGGGTGGGTTCTGCACCGAGCAGGGGCGCGTGTGTCGGGGTGGCGATGAGTGGAATGAGCCCACAACGTAGTTGCGGGAAACGATAACGGCGATAATGGAGAGGACTAAAGCCTGATTCCGCGGTTTCTAAAAATTCGGAGGCCGTCTTCCTTCACTTTGTAGTCGGAGGGCTTGAGGACTACAATTCCCAGGATGCCCCGCTCGCTCACCAACCAGGAACACGCGTCGATTTAATGGGCGGGCCTGGAGTGGGCTGGTCAGGAAGAGAGGCAGACGACCAATGGGCGAGCCGGAACGAATCGAAAGCCACGCTGATTGCGCCGAGGCTGATTGGAATCTTTGGCGCCTTGGTTTCAGTGGTGGATGCATGGTGGGCGGATGTAGCGACCAATGAGAAGGCGGGGAGGAGGTGCCAGGGGGTGTGGGCAGGGAGAGGTGTTGACTAGCAGACGGTTTACCCAATGAGGAGCGCAGGTCGCTGAAGGGGGCCGGGCGAGGCGTCTAGAGGCGGTGGACTGTGGTCGGCTGGTGTGTGCCATGGCGGAGCCGGTGAGGAAACGGGGCCGCCGATCCCGGGGCGGCGGTGTCGGCCGGGGGGCTTGCGGGTCCCGGGGCGGCTGGGGCCGGCGTCCTCGCGTCCCTCGGTCTCCAGGCCGGCCCACCCTGGACTCGGTGTTTGTGGACTTGGTCAGCGACAGCGACGAAGATATCCTGGAGGTCGCAACAACGCGCAGCGCTGCGGACTCGGTCGAAGTCCCTCACCCGGAGCCCCCAGTGCCGGCTGCCCCCCGGGACGACAGCGACAGTGACAGCGAAGGGGCGGACGCACCGCCCGCCGGAGCCCCGCGGGCCCCGGTCAGGCGGCGGCGGCGGCTGCTGCTGGATCCGGGGGAGGCACCGGTTGTTCCGGTGTACTCCGGGAAGGTGCAGCGCGGTCCCCGGGAGGGCTAACGCAGAAGGGCTGGGTCTAGGGACTGCTCAGATTAGGCTTCTGGGATTGGTCTTGGGGGACTAAACGGACGCGGGAGTTGGGGCCTTGGAAGCAGAGAGATGCAGGGTTCCTGAGGTTTCTGCAGTTTGGAGAGGTGAAGAGGTTTGGAGTGTGTTAGGAGTTTGGGATTCCCGGGAGCTGGAGTGTCAGAAGCAGAGAGAGGCTAAGGGGCCGGGATCCCTTATGCTTCTGAGAGGGGCTGGCAGGACCTGGGGCTGGGATTTGGGGCATGTTGGGTTTTGAGGTTGGGGCCCATTGCTAAGGATCCAGGAAGCTGGGGTCATGGAAGTTCAGAGAAGACTGGGGACTCCAGGAAGCTGGGTCCCCTGGTGGGAGGGTGAGCTAGGAAGCTGGGATTCCCCAGGATTCCAAGGTAGCAGGATGGCTGGCAACCTAGTAAGAGCGTAAAAGAAAAACTAATGCCTTAGGGAAAGGGCTTGTAGCAGTAAGGGTACTCTAATTTGGATCTTGTGGAAGCTGGGCTTCTAACTCGCCCAGAGAGGACTTGGACTCGAGAGCTGGAGGAGGGGATGAGTCATCCTGTTTCCCTTTCAGTAGAGGGAGGACTTGGGACTGATTCACTTTTGTCTTTATAGGTGAAAAGCAGCCTTCATCTCATCCCAGATCACCTGTCCCTCCTGAAACTCTGTCCTCCAGAAGCTGAGGAAGGTAGGAGCAGACTTCCAGAGAGGAGCCCAGTGCTGGCCTCTCTGAGGAAGCTTCCTGGAGTTTACATCTCTGCGGTTTATTATTATTCTTTTTAATGTTTATTTATTTTTAAGAGGGAGAGAGAGCGTGAGCAGGGGAGGGGCAGAGAGAGAGGGAGACACAGACTCCGAAGCAGGCTCCAGGCTCCGAGCTGTCAGCACAGAGCCCGACGCGGGGCTCGAACTCACAGAACGTGAGATCATGACCTGAGCCGAAGTCGGACGCTTAACCGACTGAGCCACCCACGGACGCCAGAAATTCCCAGGCGCTCCTGCGGTTCATATTTTTCCTGAGGCTCAAGGGAAAGGCATGACTCCTTCAACCTAGCCAGACAAAAGCTTCTGTCCTGAAATGAGATGAGTGTTAACCAGGAGGCACAGAACGGGCTGTCAAACTGCCCTTCCCCCAACCTGATAGGCACAAGAGTGTGCTAATCTCCAGATTTCTAGGCCATCTCCAGAGATTCTGATTTCTGTATTCCTGGGGGCAGGGGAGGAGGAGGGGTTGAGAATCTGTAACATCGTGGTACATCTGCAACAAGTCCCTTGGGAACACTCTGGAGCCAGCGTGGTGTTCTTTGAATCTTATCAGAACTGGTCCTCCCTCAGTGATGTGATGTTTTGCGAACCACCCACAGGCAGTGAATAGGAGTCAAGTTTAATGAGGAAGGGACCCAGTGGGCAAATGCAGACCTTGGGCCAGGCCTTCTGTACCGGGAGCAAGTATGGTAGGGTGATCAACAGCTGATTTAGGAACCAGCTGGCCTGGGTTTGAATCTCAGCTCTACCTTTTAGTAGCTGTGCGCCCTTGTTTTGTCATCAGAAAACGAGGGGTAATAGTGGTCCTACGCCAGAGGATTTGGGTGAGAATTAATTAGAGAGTATACATAAGGAGCCCTCTCTCGGGCTACATGTATGGTCAGGACGGTACCTGGAACGTAGTCGTGCAAAGGTACCTCTGTCCTTGCTGCTTCAAATGTAGGCCCGGGTGCGCCAGGCGTCTCCCGGGAGCTTGGCAGAAATGCAGAATCTCCTGTGTCTACCGGCTGCCACATTTATCGAGGACAGAGCTGCTCAGCCTTGACCTTACTGACATTTGCACTGAGTAATTCTTTGTGGGGACCTGTCCTGTGCATTGCAGGATGTGTAGCAACATTGTGACCTCTGCCCACCAGGGGCCAGCGTCACACACTCCGGCTCCCTCCGCCTCCTCATCATGACAACAAAAATTGTCTCGAGACATTGCCACGTATCCCTGGGGAGGCAAAATTGCCTCTGGTCGAGAACCACCGATCTAGGATGTATTATCACTGCTTTGTTTTTGCAGTGTTTATTTATATGGTTAATGATGATCTTTGGTTAATGGCAAACAAATGAAAAAAGAGCTTCTGTGTTCTAGAATAAACCTCTAGTTTCCTGTTATAAGGAGTTGTAGTTAAAATGAGTGATTAAAAAAAGATACTAAGTATTACGGAGATATGACAAAATGTGGTAATCATGTTCACATGGAAGAAATTTGAGAAACATGGGCTCAGAGGGCCTATACTGCTCCGTACCTCGTTCCCTCCCTGCGCCATGCCGCCTCCTGCCCCATACCTACGTGGTCTGTCTATGCCCATCCAATCCAGTACAGGAAGAAAATAAGAGGAACAGTTAAAAAAAAAAAAATCATCCTTTGCCAGCATGTGGTTTGAAGTTTGTTCTGTCACATACACGGTAGTATGTGCATGTGTCATAAGGAACACGTGTGTATTAAGTAAATAACATATTTCCTAGATCGTGTGTATTTTATATGTGGGCGGCATGTGATCAAAAAAGGAGATTAAGTTAATCATAACTTAGTTGGAGTGGCCCACCTTCCGATCGTCCCCACTTCCGTGCCGGCCCGTGCCTTAGCATGAGGTTCAGACACCTCCGCTCATTGTTTTCTCTGCACCCTATGACTCCTGCCCCTTGAGCACTTTCCCAGCATTATTGTATGCGTGTGTGTGTGTGTGTGTGTGTGTGTGTGTTTCTTGGGACCCCTCAGTCTCCAGCTTTCTCAGGACCTTGTGAAGCCCCTGACTTGCCTCTCCTTGGCCTCTCGCTGCCCTCTCTTAGCCTACCCCTTCCACTTGTCCTCCTTTGTTCCCAGAGGCCGATATGGCAGATTCTAGCAGTCCGCATGCTGAAGATGTCCCGTTTCCAGATTCCCCCTGGAAGAAGAAGCTGAGGAGTAGAGATGCAGAAGAGAAGACAAAGGAGGTGTTTCTGTGAGTGAGGCTGGGGCACTGGGACCCCAGGAGCAGAAGGGGAGCCGGAGGCGTGGGCTGAGGTGGGCAGGATCCTTGGGTGGCTCCTGAAAGGGTAAGGAGAAGGGATGGAGGGAGTCTTGAGGCTCAGGGAGGAATGAAGTTGTTTTTTTGTAAACATTTTTTTAAAGTTTATTTACTTATTTTAAGTAGGGGAGGGGCAGAGAGAGAGAGGGGAACAGAAGATCCGAAGTGGGCTCTGTGCCGACAGCGGACAGCCCTATGGGGGGCTCGAACTCACGAACTGGGAGATCATGACCTGAGTCGAAGTCGGACGCTTAGCCGACTGAGCCACCCAGGCGCCCCAAGGAAAGCAATTTACCTTAAAACTTAGGCATTTTCCTTGCTAATATTTGGGTCCCGTGGGTATAAAAATGATGGCTCAGGTTTTCTCTGACCTTACCTCCCCGTGTCCACAGGATGATGTCACTGGAAGGTGTTCCCTCTTGATAATCCACTTCCCCGTGTTGGTGCCCAGGACCAAGGAGCTACCTCCTTGGTAGCTCAGGAGGAGACACATGGGACTGGGGTCCCTTCCTCTTCCTCCGTCTCAGCCCTTGCTTCTCTTTGTAGGTTTCAAGACACCTCTCCTTTGTCTCCGCCTCCTCCGAGAACCAAAAGCAGGAAGCATACTCGGGCACTCCAGAAGTTAAGGTACCAAGGGCAGGGGGCTCGCCGGGGTAGAGAGGGGCTGTTTGGTGGGTGGCCCACCCTGGCTGACCCACCGTCCTTCCTGCACCCCAGGGAGGTGAACAAACGCCTGCAAGATCTCCGTTCCTGCCTGAGTCCCAAGCAGCACCAGGGCCAAGACCACCAGAACCAAGAGGATGAGGTGGTCCTAGTGGAGGGTCCCACCCTTCCATCGAGCCCCCGGCTCTTCCCACTGAAAATCAGGTGCCGGGCTGATGTGATCAGGTTGCCCATGAGGATGGTAAGTGCCTGAAGGGCCGTGGGAGACGGATCCCCGGAGCTGCCTGTGGGCGAGTGTGGTGTCAGGGCAGAAGGGACCGTGTCTTGCTTTCCCCATCCAGCCAGTCAGCCAGTGCCCTTCCAGGTTCCCCGCCCCCCGCCTCCCCCCCCCCCCCCATGTCTTGGGTTTGCTCTTCCCTTTGTCTCGATTGTCTTTCCCTCACTCTCTCTTCTCCGGCAAACTTCCCACCCACCCTTCAAGGCTCCACTTAAGCCTCCTGAGAAGCTTTGCTTGGTAGCCCCCTCCTCCGTTCCTTCCCTCGGACCCCGTGCTGCCCCTTGGTGCCTGCTTTTTTTTTTTTTTTTTTTTTTTTTTAATTTTTTTTAACGTTTATTTATTTTTGAGACAGAGAAAGACAGAGCATGAATGGGGGAGGGTCAGAGAGAGGGAGACACAGAATCTGAAACAGGCTCCAGGCTCTGAGCTGTCAGCACAGAGCCCGACGCGGGGCTTGAACTCACGGACTGCGAGATCATGACCTGAGCCGAAGTCGGCCGCCCAACCGACTGGGCCACCCAGGCGCCCCTGGTGCCTGCTTTTAAACTGTGTTAGTCACAGATGTCACCCGTTCACTCTGAGCTCCCCCAGCTTCCTGGTGGAAACGACTATTTTTGTAGGGATGAGCCCAATTCCAAAACAAGAGTGACAACAGAAATAACCATTTATTGAGCAGCAGCGACGTGTCAGCAAGCAGCGAAGCCAGGCCTTGCGAACACGCAGCCCATGGCTTTTATCGACAGCGCGTCTTACTTTTTTTGTCCCGTGGACGCAGAATGCTTTTCAGACGTGTGTTCGTTGCCACCCACCTCAATGAGTGATTTCATCCAAAGGACCGGTTGCCTGGCTTCTCTTAAATAGGAAGGAGTAGTTGCACTGGCCTGTGCTCCCACACGGCACCCATCAGCCAGAGCTGGGGACAGCTGGCCTGTTAGAGGGGGCGTATGAGATCCAGTTTGCCGCATTCCCCACCCCTGCCCTTTTCCCTCCTAATCCACGGCTGCTTCGTTTCTTTGTGTTACCTCCCCGAACCCCATATGGACGTGACTTTATTCTGTACTTTGCCAGGTAAATCTATGGGACTCCCAGCTGAGGAGCTCAGCGGGTAGCCAAGGCCAGAAACGTGGGGGGGGAGGGGGGGCGGGGCACGTCAGGAGGTGGCCTCCTTTGCTTCTTGTCCCCTCGCCAGTCGGAGCCCCTACAGAGTGTGGTGGACCACATGGCCACCCATCTCGGGGTGTCCCCAAGCAGGATCCTTTTGCTCTTCGGAGAGACAGAGCTGTCCCCCACTGCCACTCCCAGGACCCTAAAGCTTGGAGTGGCTGACATCATTGGTGAGAGGAAGGCAGGGAGGTGGAGCCTTGAGGAGGCTTTGGCCACAGGGAGGGGATAGAGGAAAAGGCCCAGAGGGGGCCCTGCTTCCAGTCCCCCCTTAAGCCTGGCTTCCCGATCCTGCCTCCCACAGACTGCGTGGTGCTAGCAAGTTCTCCGGAGACCTCAGAGATGTCCCGCCTGCTCCAGCTGCGGGTGCAGGGCAAGGAGAAACACCAGGTGCTGGAAGTCTCGCTGTCTCCGGTGAGTGGGAGAGATGGCCATCCGGGCCCCTCACCCTTTCGTCTGCCGACCGTGTCTCTCTGGTCAGTTACCAGCGGGTGGCTCCCCCCGAGTCCCAAGCAGTTTGGGTTCCTGCCTGTCCTAGAGAGTGGGGAGAGCCCACTGTTCAGCTTTGCTCCCCCTCGTGCTGGGAACCTCTGCTCTAGTCTCCCGACTCCTGCTTAAAATGGAAAGGACCCTTGGACGGTAACCAATGAAACAGAACAACAACGCCAGGCTTCTGAGTGACAGTCCCCATGCTAGAGATAATTAACTTCCCAGTCAGGGTGTTGGTGAACTTCACGGTGACATTGCATGGAAACCACTGTCGTTGCCCTCATTTAACACATAGGGACACGGGTCTAGAGAGGCGGGATAATTTGCAGTGTCTGTTCCTGGGGCTGCTGTAGCAAAACGCCACAAACCGGGTGGCTTAAAACAACCGTATTCTCACACGGTCCTAGAGGCCAGGAGTCGAAGCTGAGTGCTCAGCAGGGGCCGTGCTCTGTCTGAGGCTCCGGGCAGAAACGCTCCTTGCTTCTTCCTGACTCCTGGAGGTGGCCGCCGGTCCTGGGCACTCCTTGGCCTGCAGCTGCGCCCGCCCCCTCCCTCAGTGTCTGCCTCTGTCGTCACGGGGTGTCCTCCCTGTGTGTCTCTGCCTGTGTGTTTTCTTGCAAGGATGCCAGACGCTGGTGCCCACCCTCAGCGAGTGTGCCCTTGACTTCACCTGATTACATCCGCAAAGGCCCTGTTTCCCATCTGGAAATGGGAAATGGTCACATTCACACTTACCAGGGCCCTTGCCCAAGGTCACACATGAGCTGAGTGGGAGAGCCTGGCCTGCAGCTCGGGCCATCCTCACTCTAGGATCTGGGCTGTCTTCTTCACTGCAACAGACGCCTCCATTGGTAGGTGAGGAGCTTGGGGCTTGCAGAACCCACCTGACCCGGAGCCTGCAGCCTAAGCCTTAGCCTCTGTGGCCCGGTCCCCTAGAGAGGGACCCGGCTGTGCTAGCTTCTCTGTCCACTCGCCTTCCCCTCCGTGGGCTCTGACTTGATTTGTCCCCTTGTCCTCTCTGTCCTGAGTCCTCTGTCCATCTCTAGAAGTTCTCAGCCCCTCTTTTCAAATTCTTTTTTTTCTTAAGATTTTTTTTAATCAAACATTTTTAATGTTTATTAATTTTTTATTAATTGTGAGGTTTTTTTGTTTTTTTAATTTTTTTTAATGCTTATTTATTTTTGAGAGAGAGAGAGAGCGAGAGACAGAGCATGAGCAGGAGAGGCAGAGAGAGCGGGAGACACAGAATCCAAAGCAGGCTCCAGGCTCCAGGCTCCAAGCTGTCAGCACAGAGCCTAATGCGGGGCTCGAACTCACAAACCGTGAGACTGTGACCCGAGCCGAAGTCAGACGCTCATCCGACTGAGCCACCCAGGCAACCCGTTAAAGATTTTATTTTTAAGTCACCTCTACACCCAACATGAGGCTCAACCCCATGAGCAAGCGTCACATGTTCTATTGACTGAGCCATCCAGGCACCCCCTCCCCTCCCCTCCACCCCATCTTTTCCAATTCTTACATCCATTTTTTTCTTCTCTGTCCAGGATTCTCCTCTCAAGACCCTCATGTCCCGCTACGAGGAGGCCATGGGACTCTCAGGCCACAAGCTCTCCTTCTTCTTTGATGGGGCAAAGCTTTCAGGCAAGGAGCTGCCCGCTGATCTGGGCATGGAATCTGGGGACCTCATTGAGGTCTGGGGCTGAAACCCCGCGCCCTGTTTTGACGTACGGCCTGGACTTGGGGGAGGACAGCTGCCCCTTTTGGCCCTGTATGGGCTTATCTTTAAGCTGAAGCAAAATCTAGCAGCGAACTTTGACCCCCTCTCCCGTTGACCCTGGTTTCAAGCCGTTAGTTACTTGGTTAGTTGTGTGGTTGTTCTTGCCGTCCTGGGTGGACTGTGGCTCCGCCCACTGGGTATGCTGCGTTCGCAGCCCCCCAGGACACGGGGAAGGTATCCCTCACTCCCACCGAGCCCCCTTTCCTTCCTGGAAATGTTTTTATGCAAATGTTTTTATGCAAGTGCTCCTATTTAGAGCGAGTGGGAATAAACGAGGGGTGGGTGTGGATTCCAGGCCTGGGATGTCTGGGAGCTGGGACCAGCAGTGGCCCCAGGGGGCTAGCAGGTAAAGTTTGAGGCACCTACACGAGTGTGGTTGCCCGGCCTGCAGGAAGATAAATGGTCCAGGCCCCACACGTGCTCACTTAAGCCCAGGCAGACAGGGTCTAGTGGATCCTCAGCTTTGGATGTCTTCCTCACCCCAGGACCCTTTATAGGCACCTTCCTGAGGCACACACGTTGTTTAAGACATAATTGAACACCTCGAGCTCTTTTTGTTTGGATCTCCCGATGCTAGTCCACGAAAGGCTTCTCTGGTTTCACGGCTGTCTCTTCCCTGCTCATGCCAGCCTAAGCACCCATTCGAGTGTGCGGATCGCGCGTCTTTGAATACAAACGCATCCTCGTAAGACGCGCTGATGTGTGTGTTGAATACACTTTTGCCACGTGCAGTAGCGCCGTGCTGTAGATCTCGTGCTGTTTCTTTCCTCACTCAATACGTGGTGCTTGTTCTACGTGGGATTCATCGCTCGAAGGACTCGTTGGTGTTCCTCGGGGGGCCTCGGCTGCACCTTGGCTGCACCTTACACGTTCATGGGTCTCCTTCCGCGCTTGCGTGGCAGGTTCTCCAACATAAGCCCCCAGGATGGGATTACGGGGCGGACGGGTTCATTTCCCTGTGGTTCTACCAAATTTTTCTCACGAATGGCCACGGAGCCTCCCCCTGGAGGGTCCCCGTTTCTCCTCAGCCTCACCGGCTCTTGTTACTGCCCCGCTTTCCAACTTTTGCCAGCCTGTGGGGAGGAAAGTGGTGCCGTGATTCAACGCACATCCATCCGCTCACCGGCACTTCCGGGAATTTCTTCGCACGTGCCCCGCAGCCTTCCGGGCTCCCTTTCTGTGTGCTGCCGTGACGGCTGCCGACGGGCTCGCGGACCCGCGCTCGTGCTTGACCCTTTAGGGGTGTCCTTCACCGAACAGAAATTCTCAGTTTGGATGTTAGGTGCGTGGACTATTTTGTCGTATCATTTGTTGCTTTTTGACTTCTTATTTAAAAGTCGTTTAGATATTTTACATTTTCTGCTCTTGGCTCCTTAGTTTGCCCTTGCACGTTTCGGCCACTAAGTAGGGCTGAGGTCCGGCCATCCCACCCCGCCATGCACGTCGGCTGGCCTCTGTTCTGTGTGGGCAAACATTTGTTCGCATCGGCTGATTCCGGGCTGTACCGGCTGCTGAATATTGAATATTTCTTTTAAACGATTTGCATTCAACTTCGCCTATGAGATCCAGGCTTTATTTTCACCACAGAATGAGCCAGACTTCTCAGCGCTGTCTACTGATAAAGCCATTAATTTGCCACTGATACGTGGTATAATTCTGACGAAAGTATGTCACCTTCTAAAAACCTCTTTTGTTGGAATGTGGCATTCCTTTGACCTTATAATGTGAGAAAAATAGAAGCCTCTGTAACAGTAAAATAATCCACGATATGGCATAACTCATTTTTTTCAGATCTTACTTTGTCCATTAATACGTTTGGACACGTTAAAATTGTGTATTCGGCCTTAACAAAATAAACAGGAGTACATTCACCTCGCGTCTCCTTGAGGGTTTCTGTCTTTGTGACCCCCCCCCCCCAGCCCCTGTGACAGTCCATTAGTTGTCACCTTGCATCCATTGTTACTCCTTCCAGGGTAACAGAGACCCCGGTGTTTAGCAAAGAAAGCACGGAGACTTCAGAGGGAGGACAGCCAGCCTCCGTTGTAGCCAGCTGCCAGTTCAGGCTGGTGGGTGTAAGGGGGAGAGGGGCGCGCCTCGCAGAGCATTTCCCAAAGAGGGCGGCAGGAGCCCCTCTCCTTCGCTGTCTTCCTGCTGCTGGACGTAGAACAGCCCTGCGGACACGAGGCGACCTTGGGGAAAGAAGCCGTGCAGGTGGCACAGGACACGGAGAGACGGAGCCCGGGCCCCAGCCTCTCTGCAGCGTCCTACCAGTCCTCCACTGCTGACCTCTGGGCTTTCCTGGGAGGGGGAGCTACTTCCGTCCTGCCTAAATTACTGCTATTTGAGGACTTCTGTCTCTGGTAACCCAGCCCAGTTCCAGCCCCAGGATGTTGCTATTGCAACATTGTAGTGAGCCTGTTGGGGTCCCTGGCTGAGATTTTTCTCCGGTTTCTCTCCAGGAGTAGAATCACCGGTCCCTGAACGTGTATCCTCCCGCCTGGTCTCTCTTCAGCAGTGCCAGGTTGCTGACCACAGTGACTGGACCGCTTTATAAATCCATTAGCAAGTGCTAGAAGATTCCGGTTTCTTCTTCCCCAGCCCTGAATCTGGGGAGGAGATGGGAAAGACTACTTATTTTAAAAGAATTTGCATTTCTTCTATGTTGAGGGGTTATTCATCCTTTTGATCAAAGGGATTGATCACTTCTCAGGTGGTCATTTTATTTTATTTTAAAATGTTATTTATTTTTATGGATTTTATTTATTATTTTTTAAAATAATTTTTAAAAGTTTATTTATTATTGAGAGAGAGAGAGAGAGAGAGTATAAGCTGGGGAGAAGCAGAGAGAGGGAGACACAGAATCTAAAGCAGGCTCCAGATTCTGAGCTTTCAGCACAGAGCCCGATATGGGGCTCGAACCCACAGACCTTAAGATCATGACCTGAGCCGAAGTCAGACACCTAACCAGTCAGCCACCTAGGTGTCCCTTAAGGATTTTATTTTTAAGCAATCTCTTACACCCAACATGGGTCTCTAACTCACAATCCGGAGATCAAGAGTCACACCCTCCACCAACTGAGCCAAACTGGCACCCCTATTTTCTTTTCTTTTCTTTTTCTTTCTTTTTTTTTTTTTTTTTTTTAAAGATTTTAAGTGATCTCTGCACCCAGTGTGAGGCTTGAACTTACAACCCCAATATCAAGAGTCCCATGCTCTTCCCACTGAGCCAGCCAGGTGGCCTGTCAGGTAGTCTTTCTGAACTCTCCCAAAAAAACCAAAAACAAAGCCAACAAACAGGGGTGCCTGGGTGGCTCAGTAGGTTAAGCTTCTGACTTCGGCTCAGGGCACGACCTTGCAGTTCATGAGTTCAGGCTCCGTGTTGGGCTCTGTGCCGACAGCTCCGAGCCTGGAGCCTGCTTCGGATTCTGTGTGTCCCTCTCTCTCTGTCCCTCCCCTGCCAGTTCACGCTCTGTCTGTCTCTCAAAAATAAACATTAAAAAAAACAAAACAAAAAAAAAAAAAACAACACAATACTCTCCTGATGAAAAACCTTCAAAACTGGGGTGCCTGGGTGGCTTAGTCAGTTAGGCACCCGACTTCGACTCATGAGTTCGAGCCCTGACAGCTCAGGGCTCTGACAGCTCAGAGCCTGGAGCCTGCTTTGGATTTTGTCTCTCTGTCTCTCTGCCCCTCCCCTGCTCACGCTCTGTCTCTCTCAAAAATAAATAAACGTTAAAAAAATTTTTAAAAAAAACACCTTCAAAATTGTAGTAGGCCCTTACTCGGTGTCACATGCGAAGCTTGGTACTTTTCGTGATCTCATTCATCCAAAGAGCACCTAGGAGGTAGGTGGTGGTATTATTCCCATTCTCCAGAAGAGAAACAGAAGCACAGATTAGTGAACCCGCCCCAAACCTCACAGCCACCGGGCGCAGAGCCAGATGGAAGGCCAGGTGGGCCTGATCTACGACAAGACCCGTGCTGCTCACGCTGGAACCTGCACACAAGTGAGCTGGGAAGCTTGTGGAAACACGTGGCGTCAGCAGTTCTGGGGTGCGGCCCGAGATGTTGCCGTTCTAACGAGCTCCTAGGGGTTGTGGCCGTGCTGGCCACACTTGGGGTAGCAGGATGCTGTTTTGCTTTTTTTCTATAGCCTCACAGCCTCCCATCTCCCCACCCCTGCCATTCCTTCCAGAAGCCTCCCCCCCCCCCCCCCCCCGCCATGGGACTGGCCATGTCCTCTGTGTGTCCCCACCTCAGTCCGGAACAGGGGTCTGGCTCAGCGGGCTCTTCCTGCCCATCGATCTCTTCCTCCAGTGCTAGACTGTAAGCTCCTTGAAAATAAATACCCTATCTTGTTCTTCTCAAACATCCCTAGCTCGGTGTCTGATACCTAGTAGTTAGTTACTTGACAAATGTTTGTTGAATGAACAACTTCCTCATCGCATGAGCCAGAAACCCATGTCACTCTGGACACCTCTTAACCCCCATATCCTCTCCGTCACCCACAGCTGCCCTAGGTGGCTGAGAGCGACTCATGTCCCTCCATCCCACCGAGGCCTGCAGCCCCGTCTCCTGCAGCCGCCTGACAAGTTCTGCCGCCCCTTTGGCCCCCTCCAACCCAAGTACAGTGTAGCCAGAAGGATCTTAAATGCAAATCCAATTTTAAAATGAAGGAAATGCTTAACGTGTCCTAGGCCCCAGGCCCAGCCTGGCCCCTGCCTGCTCCCTGGCCGGCCTCCCCTCACAGTCCTCCACACTTCCCTCCTTTCAGATTCTTGTGTCCCTTATGCTTCCTTCTGTGGCCTTTGCACAAGCTTTCCACTGCCTGGAACCGCTTTTTCTCCCCTCTTAGGAAGTCAGTGTTTGCCACGCCCCCGTATCTGAGCTCAAGGATCACTTCCTCAGCAAGACTCTTAACCTCCCTGACCAGGTCAAATGCCCCTGTTATCAAGTCCTTGTCATACCCATACACCTGTCTTTGTTATTTTATTTTATTTTATTTTATTTTATTTTATTTCATTTCATTTTATTTATTTATTTATTTATTATTTAGTTTACTTATTTATTTATTTGAGGAGAGGGGAAGAGAGAGAGGGAGAGAGAGAATCCCAAGCAGGCTCCGTGCTGTCAGCTTGGAGCCCCACGCAGGGCTTGAACCCACAAACTGTGAGATCATGACCTGAGCCGAAACCAAGAGTCAGACGCTTAACTCACTGAGCCACCCAGGTGCCCCCAGATGTCATTTTTTTGTGGCACTTGTCATAGGTGAACTTTTTTTTCCCCAAGAAATTCCACATATATTTTCCAGACCAGTTTCCAAATCAGGTAGAGCAAAAAGTTGGGCTCCAGTTTAAACCAATAGACCTGTACAGACAGATTTATTTATCTGACCTAAAAGTAATTTTATTCCAGAAATCCATCAAATTGAAAAAGCCTGAGCCCAGAGATGAGCACAATGTTTTTTTCCATTTGGCAAAAACAATTAGCATAAAGATATTTGCCTTTATAACCAAAAAGTTTTATTTTCATTAATGTCCAGTGGTGCTGTATTTGGATCACGGGCTTTTTTAAAAATAATTTTTAGGGGCGCCTGGGTGGCTCCGTCGGTTGAGCGTCCGACTTCGGCTCAGGGCATGATCTCGTGGTTTGTGAGTTGGAGCCCTGTGTTGGGCTCTGTGCTGACAGCTCGGAGCCTGGAGCCTGCTTCGGATTCTGTGTCTCCTTCTCTCTCTGCCCCTCCCCTGCTTGTGCTCTGTCTCTATCAAAAATAAATAAACGTAAAAAAAAAATTAAAATAAAATAATTTTTAACTTTATTGGAGTTGAATTTACATGCCTAACCATTCACTCACTTGAACGGTAAAGTTCATGAGTCTTAGTAGAGGCACACGGCCCGGAAATGGTTCCCCAGGCCATTTGCATAATTTCCTCCCCCTGACCCCATTGTATGAATATACTATTCATCTGTTGGTGGACACTCGGGGCTTTTTCATTCTGGAGGCTATTATGACTAATGATTCTTTTACAAAAATGTTTATTTATTTTGAGGTGGGGGGAGGGGCAGAGAGAGAGAGGGGGAGAGAGAGAGAATCCTCAGCAGGCTCCATACCCGGCGCGGAGCCCAACATGGGGCTCCATTCCACAACCACAAGATGGTCCCGGTCCCAAGCCAAAATCAGGAGACAGACGCTCAACCGACTGAGCCACCCAGGGGCCCCAGTAATGCTTCTTATGTATATTTGCATACAGGGTGTTTTGTAGCGGCATGTTTTCAATTCTCCTAGGTGATCATCTCCGATGATACCTAGGAGTGGAGTAATGGGCAAATGTGTGTTTAATTTTGAAGGAAACTGCCGGTTTTCTAAAGTAGCTGTACTATTTGCATTCCTACAAGTACCGTGTGAGGGTCTTAGTTGCTCCATATCATTCCCAGTACTTGGTGTGATCAGTTTTTCTTTTTTTTAAAAGCTATTCTCACATAGCGATATTGTGGTCTTAATTTGTATTTTCCATAATGACTAACAATGTCATATACTTGTTGGCCATTCATGTATCTCTTGTGAAAGTCTGTGGAAATCTATTGCCCATTTAAAAAATTGTGTTATTCTCTTTAGTTTTAAGAGTTGTTTATATATCGAGATATACGTCCCTTGTCAGATGCGTGCTTTGCAAATATTCTCTTTCAAACTGTGGCTTGCCTTTTCACAGGTGCGATTTTACATATGTATGGATATCTGTCTCCTCCAGATCAGCCTCCTGGGGGTAGGGACTCAATCTGCCTTGTCTGACATCTGGCATAATGCCAGGAACATAGTAATGGTTTGTTGAGTAAATTCAGGGACCACAATCAGAAGTTCCTTTCTATCTCTTTCTTTCGCTTAGACCCTCAGGGGAGACCAGGCTTAAGGTTATAAAACACGAAATATCTCATGGGGTGTCACAAGTGAAGGGTATTCGTGACTCAAATGGTTTCTTCTTCTTCTTCTTCTTCTTCTTCTTCTTCTTCAGTTTACTTATTTATTTAGAGAGAAAGCACAAGGAGGGGAGGGGCAGAGAAGAATCCCAAGCAGGTTCAGTGCTGTCAGCACAGAGCCCTATGCAGGGCTCAACCCCCTCCCAACCTGAAGATCATGACCTGAGCCGAAATCAAGCGTCCAGTGCTTAACTGAGTGAGTCACCTAGGCGCCCCTTGCCTCAAATGTTTTCTTTTCCTTTTTTTTTTTCCAATTAGAATAATAAAGCTATTTTAATTACTATAAATCAGCATTTATGCCTAATATTTTCATTTTTGTCTCAGTGACCTATTCTCTTTTCTTTTTTTTAATTTACATCCAAATTAGTTAGCATATAGTGCAACAATGATTTCAGGAATAGATTCCTTAATGCCCCTTACCCATTTAGCCAATCCCCCCCTCACAACCCCTTCAGTAACCCTGTTTGTTCTCCATATTTATGAGTCTCTTCTGTCCGCCTCCCTGTTTTTATATTATTTTTGCTTCCCTTCCCTTATGTTCATCTATTTTATATCTTAAAGTCCTCATATTAGTGAAGTCATATGATATTTGTCTTTCTCTGACTGACTAATTTCGCTTAGCATAATACCCTCTAGTTCCATCCACATAGCTGCAAATGGCAAGATTTCATTCTTTTTGATTGCCGAGTAATACTCCACTCTGTGTGTGTGTGTGTGTGTGTGTGTGTGTGTGTGTGTACCATATCTTCTTTATCTATTCATCCATCAATGGACATTTGGGCTCTTTCCATACTTTGGCTATTGTTGATAAGCTGCTATAAACATTGGGGTGCATGTGTCCCTTCGAAACAGCCTACCTGTATCTCTTGGATAAATACCTAGTAGTGCAATGGCTGGGTCATAGGGTAGTTCTATTTTTAATTTTTTGAGGAGCCTCCATACTGTTTTCCAGAGTGGCTGCACCAGTTTGCATTCCCACCAGCAATGCCAAAGAGATCCTCTGTTTACGCATCCTCGCCAACATCTGTTGTTGCCTGACTTGTTAATGTTAGCCATTATGACAGATGTGAGGTGGTATCTCATTGTGGTTTTGATTTGTATTTCCCTGATGATGAGTGATGGTGAGCATTTTTTCATGTGTCGGTTGGCCATCTGGATGTCTTCTCTGGAGAAGTGTCTATCCATGTCTTTTGCCCATTTCTTCTCTGGATTATTTGTTTCTTGGGTGTTGAGTTTGATAAGTTCTTTATAGATTTTGGATACTAACCCTTTATCTGATCTGTCATTTGCAAATATCTTCTCCCATTCTGTCAGTTGCCTTTTAGTTTTGCTGACTGTTTCCTTCGCCGTGCAGAAGCTTTTTATTTTGATGAGGTCCCAGTAGTTCATTTTTGCTTTTGTTTCCCTTGCCTCTGGAGACATGTTGAGGAAGAAGTTGCTGCGGCCACGGTCCAAAAGGTTTTTGCCTGCTTTCTCCTCAAGGATTTTGATGGCTTCCTGTTTTACATTGAGGTCTTTCATCCATGTTGAGTTTACTTTTATGTCTGGTGTAAGAAAGTGGTCCAGGTTCATTTTTCTGCATGTCGCCATCCAGTTTTCCCAGCACCACTTGCGGAAAAGACTGTCTTTATTCCATTGGCTATTCTTTCCTGCTTTTTCAAAGATTAGTTGGCCATGCATTTGTGCGTCCATTTCTGGGTTCTCTATTCTGTGCCATTGATCTGAGTGGCTGTTTTTATGCCAGTACCATAGTGTCTTGATAATTACAGCTTTGTAATACAGCTTGAAGTCTGGGATTGTGATGCCTCCTGCTTTGGTTTTCTTTTTCAAGATTGCTTTGGCTGTTCGGGGTCTTTTCTGGTTCCATACAAATTTTAGGATTGTTTGTTCTAGCTCTGTGAAGAATGCTGGTGTTATTTTGATAGGGATTGCATTGAATATGTAGATTGCTTTGGGTAGTATCAACATTTTAACAATATTTTTTCCTCCTATCCAGGAGCTTGGAATATTTTTCCATTTTTTGGTGTCTTCTTCAATGTCTTTCATAAGCTTTCTATAGTTTTCAGTGTATAGATTTTTACCTGCTTGGTTAGGTTTATTCCTAGGTATGCTTTTTGGTGCAATTGTAAATGGGATCGGTTCCTTGATTTCTCTTTCTGTTGTTTCATTGTTGGTGTATAGGAATGCAACCGATTTCTGTGCATTAATTTTATATCCTGCACCTTTGCTGAATTTAAGGATCAGGTCTAGCAGTTTTTTGGTGGAATGTTTTGGGTTTTCCATATAGAGTATCATGTCGTCTACAAAGACTGAGGTCCCAGTCTTGGGACCTTGGGATGTCTTTTATTTCTTCGTGTTGTCTGATTGCTGAGGCTAAGACTTCCAATACTGTGTTGAATAACAGTGGTGAGAGTGGACATCCCTGTCTTCTTCCTGATCTTAGGGGGAAAGCTCTCAGTTTTTCCGCATTGAGGATGATATTAGTGTTGTGTCTTTCATATATGGCTTTTAGATCTCAAGGTATGATCCTTCTATCCCTACTTTCTTGAGGTTTTTTTTTTTTTTTTTTTTTTATCAAGAAAGGATGCTATATTTTGTCAAATGCTTTCTCTGCATCTATTGAGAGGGTCATGTGGTTCTTGTCCTTTCTTTTATTGATGTGATGCATCACATTGATTGTTTTGCGGATATTGAACCAGCCCTGCATCCCAGGCATAAATCCCACTTGGTCGTGGTGAATAATTTTTTTAAATGTATTGTTGGATCCGGTTGGCTAATATCCTGTTGAGGATTTTTCCTTCCATGTTCATCAGGGAAATTGGTCTATAGTTCTCCTCTGTAGTGGGGTCTCTGTCTGGTTTTAGAATCCAGGTAATGTTGGCTTCATGGGAACAGTTTGGAAGTTTTCCTTCCATTTCTGTTTGTTGGAACAGTTTCAAGAGAATAGGTGTTAACTCTTCTTTAAATGTTTGGTAGAATTCTCCCGGAAAGCCATCTGGTGCTGGACTCTTGTTTTTTGGGAGATTTTTGATTACTAATTTGATATCTTTACTGGTTATGGATCTGCTCAAATTTTCTATTTCTTCCTGTTTCAGTTTTGATAGTTTATATGTTTCTAGGAATTTTTTCAGTTCTTCCAGATTGCCCATTTTACTGGTGTGCTCATAATATTCTTTTATTCTTGTTCTTATTTCTGCTGTGTTGGTTGTGATCTCTCCTCTCTCCTTCTTTATTTTATTTATTTGGGTCCTTTCCTTTTTCTTTTTGATCAAAGTGGCTAGTGGTTTATCAATTTTGTTAATTCTTTCAAAGAACCGGCTTCTGGTTTCATTGATCTGTACTGGGATTTTTTGGTTTCTATAGCATTGATTTCTGCTCCAATCTTTATGATTTCCTGTCTTCTGCTGGTTTTGGTCAAATGGTTTCTGATAAGACCTCTTGGGGACCCCATGCTCTGCCCATGAGACTCTAGAATTTCACAAGAGCTTAGAGGTCAGCTTGGAAGACAGGTCTTGAAGCTACATTTGCATGGAACTATATTCATTTTACATCGAGTGTACATTTATTACTGTAACTTGGAGATTGAGGCTGGGGGCACTGAAGAACCATGCCAAGCTATCCTTTGGTGCCAGGGCTCTGGTCTTTGAGTCCAGTCCAGCAGCTAGGAGAATCCCAGATGAGGCCACCAGAGGGCGCAAGGGCTTCAGTCTTGGTTGAAGGTGAAGAAAACCAGATGAAGACGGGTGCTTAGGTCTGGGACGCTTCTTTCAGTGTCTACCAAGGAAGCTCAGGAGTGTACAGACAGCTGGCATGGGGAATTCAAAAGATAGGGCCGGGGATGGGGCGGGTGCCGGGGGGGGGGGGGGGGGGGGGGGGGGGGGAGTGGAGGGGGCGGTGTTCAACTTTCAACATTCCTGCCACACTTCCTGAGCATGTATGAAGCTCCAACCGGACTAATTGCCGAGACTGAGAACTGATCGTTGGGATATCTAGAGATAAGCTACTTCCAGAACATTTTAAGATTCCATGATCTCGTTTCATCTCGTTTGATAAGAAGTGTGCCCGGTGGGAGCTGCAGATAAGGAAGCCGAGATTCCGAGGGTTGGGCGACTTCAGCGGTTCGCTGCGACTCCCTGGGGGAACGCACCCGGTGCGGCGCGGGTCTGGGGCCGTCCCCGGTTACCCCGGCGACCGGCCGGCAGTCACGTGACGGGGGAGCAGGAGGAGAAGCTGGAGAGGCGAGCACGGTCTACTGCCGGGCTTCTGTAGTCCGGCGGCGGTCACGTGTCCAGGGCTCGCGGGAGGTGGAGTTGGCCCCCCGGCTCCAGCGTCACATGACCGGCTCCGGGACAACATGGCGGCGGCCGTGGTGCAGCGGCGGGGCTGAGCGACGGCGATTGCAGTGGGCTCCTAACAGGGGTGAGGGGTGGCTTCAGCCTGGCCGGGGGGGGGGGGGGGGGGGGGGGGGGGGGGGGGAGGGGAGGGGCGCGGGGAGGGGTCCGGGCCCTCTTCAGCCTGCTCCCGTCCCCGACGTCACTCGCGTTCCACTCGTCCTCTCCGCGCGCTGCGTCTGCCGGAACGGGGAGGCATGACAGGCAGGGCCTGGCTTCCATCCCAGCCGCGCTTTGTGCTTTCGGGCAAGCGCCTGCCGGTCTCTGGGCGCCCCTCCCTCGCCTGGGTTCCCTCCATCCTCTTTTCTCCAGCCTCCTCCCCTCGCAGGTGGGATCGTCGGTGGGACCGGAGCGCGGGCGGGCGAGGCCCCCCGGGACCATGTCCGGGTCCGACACCGCGCCCTTCCTCAGCCAGGCGGATGACACGGACGACGGGCCGGTGCCCGGCACCCCGGGGTTACCGGGGTCCATGGGGAACTCGAAGTCCGAGGATCCCGAGGTCCCGGACCGAGAGGGGCTGCAGCATATCACCGGCTTGTCTCCGGGCCATTCGGCTCTCATAGTGGCGGTGCTGTGCTACATCAACCTCCTCAACTACATGGACCGCTTCACCGTGGCTGGTACCGACTTCTGGGAGGAAGTCAGACTGGGGGAAGGGAAGGGGGTCCCGAAGGTGGGGCTGCCTCGTCGAGCCCATCTCGAGCCTTCTTCGCAGGCGTCCTTCCAGACATTGAGCAGTTCTTCGACATCGGAGACAGCAGCTCCGGCCTCATCCAGACCGGTGAGTGGAGGCCCCTCCTGGGCACACGGCAGCTTTTCTTCCTTTTCTGCCCCAAATGGGGTTACATGCCGGCATGCCTGGGGCCTTAATAGAGGTAGAGAAGCCAGACTTAGAGGAGGAGATGGTCTTTATTTCTCTGTGGGTTGCCCTGTTCAGTTAGAACACCACATTTTATTTTATTTAAAAAAAAAATTTTTTTTTTTAACGTTTATTTATTTTTGAGACAGAGAGAGACAGAGCATGAACAGGGGAGGGGCAGAGAGAGAGGGAGACACAGAATCCGAAACAGGCTGCAGGCTCCGAGTGGTCAGCACAGAGCCCGACGTGGGGCTCGAACTCACGGACCCTGAGATCATGACCTGAGCCGAAGTCGGACGCTTAACCGACCAAGCCACCCAGGCGCCCCAGAACACCACATTTTAAAAGGCAGTTTAGTGTCATGGTTAAGACAGACCTGGGTTTAAATCTCAGCTTTCCACTTAGTGTGATGGTAGGCAAGGCCCTCAACCTCTCTAAGCCTTACTTTTCCTTGGTGAGAAGGAAAGAGTAGCAACCCAGAACACCTCAGAGGGCTAACGTGAGAATCAGATGCGATAATTAATGCTGTAAAGTGCAGGGTGCCGCGTCTGGAGGATGGTAGGCACCGAAAGATAGGGATGGAAGGCGGTGTCTGGAATGGGGAGAGTTGAGTTTTACTTGCTCAGAACGTTGTGGGAGAGGCAAAGCCAAGGCCAGATCCTCCTTTCCTTCCTTTTCCCCTTCCTTCGTTTCTCAAACATTTCTGAGCACTTACTCTGTGCCAGGCCCTGGAGGAAGAGGCTGATAGCATACACAGAACTTGCCCAAGACCTTTTAGACCCATTGTCTCCTAATCCTTCCATCGGTCAAAGAACAGGTGGTGGTATTATTTTATAGAAGAAGCAGGTAGTAGTCGCTATGTTTTTATAGGGAAACTGAGGCTTAGAGAATTCGGCCTTGCCCAGAGTCACACAAATGAGAGGAGAGGAGGAGTTTGAAACAAGACCTCGAAGGGTTCTTTGCTCCACTCCAGGCCAGTAAGGACTGAGAAGTGTTTAAGGCAAAGTCTAGAGGAATGAGAACAGGATCATAGGCCAAGGTCTGCAAGGCTTTAAACTGTCGAGTTAGAGAAGAAGCAAGTCTTTGTCCGCTCCGTTCGCTTTTTCGTTGAACACATGTTAATGAGCACCTTTTTTATGCAACGCCATGTGTTCCACGGTGGAAACACAGGAGTGGTCATTATAGGCAAGGTCCTTGTCTTCACGGAGCTGACATTCTACTGGGAATGAGCGGGCCACCGTCCTGAAAAACCTAAGCTGATAACGAGGTCATTTTCTGTAGGCTTATTTTGTAAAAGAAAACAGAGTGACTGTGGTCAAGAGAGATTGGACATGTGGGGGTTGGGAAGATGTCTGAGCTGGAGCCTAAAGGTTCTGTGAAGCTCAGGCGAGTGGAGAAACGTTCCCAGTAGAGAGGACAGTGGGTGCCAAAGGTCCCAAGATGGTATTGAGCTTGGCAGTTGGGCCATTGGGATGCAGAGAAGGGAAAGTGGATGAGCATGAGGTTGGAGAGGTAGGGAGGGGTTAGATCCGATCGTGGGCTATGGTGTGGAGAGTGGATTTTGCTCTTGGCTGGATGGGAGTCAGCTGGACCATCCATTCTACAGTGGAAGGTTTGAAAGATGTCAAAGAGGGGCCTGGACTTCTCTGGCAGGAAGCACTGAGAGTTTCAGGGTTGGGAGTTATTCCTGAGCCCCCTTGCTCTCCCTGAGCTGGGGTCGGGGTGGGGAAGGGGTACCGGGGCTGGGCTGTGACTCTCTGCTTCTCCTCAGTGTTCATTTCCAGTTACATGGTGTTGGCACCTGTGTTTGGCTACCTGGGTGACAGGTACAATCGGAAGTATCTCATGTGCGGGGGCATTGCCTTCTGGTCCCTGGTGACACTGGGGTCGTCCTTCATCCCCAGAGAGGTGAGGCCCCATGCTGGCTCCTGTTTCTGCCCCACCCCCACCCCCCACCCATCAGTCTTTGCTGCCATTCTTTGGGGTCGTTGCAGACTGGGCCTGGGGAACTTATGCAGTTTCCTTGGTCCATGCCGTCTTCTCCTCCCTGCTTGCCTGAGTTAATCTGCCCGCCCCATCTACTTCCCCTTTCTTCTAGAACGTTCTTCTGTCATCCCCTTTCCCCCTAACCATTGACTGCTTACACTCCACACTTAAACACTCCCGCTTCTATACCATGGAAAAGACCTTACCTGGACTGTCTGTCCTCTGTCTTCCTCTTCTGAGTCAGACTGCCCACAAGGTCCCCTTGACCGAGCTCCATCCTGGGTGAAGGAGCAGACAGGGAGAGGCTCTCACTTTGCTTGCACTTCCTCTCCTCCCACTCACCCCGGAACACTGCCGGCCAACCTACCCCCACCACTCCATTGCCAAAGTGACAGAAACCCTTTGGTTGCTAAATGTAGCTCCTGCTTCCTAATCCTGCTCTTGCTAGATCTCCTGGGAGCCTCTGGCTCTATTGACTCACTTCCTCCTTCCGGAAACTCTCTCCTAACTTCTGTGATGCCACTCTTGTGGTTTTCTTCCCGCCTCCTTGGCTGTTACCTCTTTGCTCCTTTGAAATCCCTTTTGTCTGTTCTTACTCTCTGCCCCTGGAACTCTGTCCTCCGCCCCGGGTACTGCACACTCTCCTTGGGTGATCATACCCTGTCCTTAGCTTCAGGTGCCTTTGATAGACGAATAAACTTCCGCCTCAGATCATTATGCACGATTGGAGTGTCTTGGATGGTAGAGATTAAGATTTGTTCTACACTTGTGGGGGCACGCGCTATTGAATAAAACTTGTATCGTCCCGTCCTGGTGATAGTTGTGTGAGCAAGTTATTGTTTTCCCCCTTTTCAGATGAGGAAGCTGAGGCTCAGAGAGGTTAAGTTGCTTTCCCAAAGTCACAGCTAGTACGTAGTGGAGCCAGGATTCAAGCTCAGGTCTGTCCAGCTCAGGCCTCGCCCACCATCCCCGCCACCTCTCCCGAGCCAGCTGGTGAAGGCGGGGTGCCACCTCCCCCATGTTTCGTTCCCCAGCAATTCTGGCTCCTCCTCCTGACCCGGGGCCTGGTGGGGGTCGGGGAGGCCAGTTACTCCACTATCGCGCCCACCCTCATCGCCGACCTCTTCGTGGCAGACCAGCGAAGTCGGATGCTTAGTGTGTTCTACTTTGCCATCCCGGTGGGCAGGTGCGTGGGCCTGGGGCCTGGGGGGGGGGGGGGAGCACGGGAGGCAGGAGGGCCTGGCGTGGGGCACGGCTGACCGGCTATCCCCTCTCCTCTCCCATCCCCTTTCCCCAGTGGTCTGGGTTACATTGCAGGCTCCAAAGTGAAAGATATGGCCGGGGACTGGCACTGGGCTCTGCGGGTGAGTTTGGACACAGCCTGGGGGAAGGTCAGCGACGTTGTCACTGCTTCTCCCTTTCCTACCTTCAGACATCCCCCTCTCCCCCCCCCCCCCCCCCCCCGCCTTTTAAGGCAGCGCTCACTCTGCCAAGCCTGTGGGAAGCCATGTGCAGACAGAACTCTTGGTCTTGGGTAGTAGCAGCTCACTGTAAAACTGTAAGCTCCCGGATGGGACTCTATTGGCTCTCATAGTGGAAAGCCCCAGGGTGAGCGTCAGGTAAAGCTGGATCCAGGACTCCCACTCCGTCCTAGGAGTTTGCTCATCCTTTTTCTCAGTGCTGCTTTTCCTCTGTGTTAATTTCATTCTCAAGCAAGTGAAAGCTCCACGCATTTATCTTCCCATTTAGAAACCTCGCCACCCTGGAGCCTTGAGCGCTAAGTCCTGGATGGTGTCTGATTAGATGAGCACGGGTCACGTGCCTGCCACTGAAACAATCACCGAGGCCAGGGAGGCTCACAGCACTCTCGTCGGCCAAGTCTGGGTTATAAACCCTGCCCTGTTTGAACCACATGGACTGAGAGACGTGGGGGGAGTAGTTTCCCAAAAGGAAATTGGGGTGCTGTTACCAAAGAGGGAGCAGTTAGGCTTGCAGAAGCAGGGGGCCCCTAGTGGCAGTTGCTCTGCCCTCCAAACGCACGTTCAGCTTCCTTGAGCACGTGGCTTCCTGGGTGTTTGAGGTCTTGGGGCCTGAGTTGCCTTCACACACCCTCACTTTCTCCCATCCCAGGGGTGTGGAGGTGCCCCTGCCTGTCTGTGCCTGTCCTGAAGCCCACTCTTTCCCCAGGTGACACCAGGTCTAGGAGTGGTGGCTGTTCTGCTGCTGTTCCTGGTAGTCCGGGAGCCGCCACGGGGAGCTGTGGAACGCCACTCAGACTCACCGCCCCTGAACCCCACCTCGTGGTGGGCAGATCTGAGGGCTCTGGCAAGGAAGTGAGTTTAGTTCCATTCTAACCCAACATCTGAGGCCCCCCAGGGAGGCCTCCGTATCTGTTCTGAGATTTACAGGAGCATGGTCTTTGTTTTCTGCCAGCTGGCCCTCCCCCAAAGCCAGGTCACCGCTGCCCCCTTGTGGCAGATGCTTGAATTACAGGCCCAGATCCTGGGCGCCAAGACAGCTTCCACACCCGTCTCCTAACCTTACTTTAAAAGTAAGCCGGGGAGAGAGAGTAGAAGTCCCCTACCCTGGCACCTCAGTGGAGTCTGAGTTCCTTCTTCCCACCTGTCTTCAGTCCTAGTTTCATCCTCTCTTCCCTTGGCTTCACTGCTGTGGCCTTCGTCACGGGCTCCCTGGCTCTTTGGGCTCCTGCATTCTTGCTGCGTTCCCGTGTGGTCTTGGGGGAGACCCCCCCCTGCCTTCCTGGAGACTCCTGCTCTTCCTCTGACAGGTACCCAGATGGGGGCTAGGCTAGGGGTGGCCTGCAGGTGGCAGGGGATGGAGCGGAGAGAGTCATTGATTCGGGGTCAGGCTACTTCTTCTCCCAGTCTCAGTTTTCCTGGCGGAGGAAATCGATGGTAGGGTAATGCCTTCCTCTCAGAGCTCCGTGAACCATAGAGTACCCGGATAGACCTGGGGTCAGGGCGGCTGGGATGGAGCATCTTCTCCAGGCGGTGGGGGCGAGGCGAGGGTGCTTTGCAGGCAGAGGGACCGGCTCCCATGTCCCTCCCCCTGCCCCCAGCCTCATCTTTGGGCTCATCACCTGCCTGACCGGGGTCCTGGGTGTGGGCCTGGGCGTGGAGATCAGCCGCCGCCTCCGCCGTTCCAACCCCCGGGCTGACCCACTGGTCTGTGCTGCTGGCCTCTTGGGCTCCGCGCCCTTCCTCTTCCTGTCCCTTGCCTGTGCTCGTGGTAGCATCGTGGCCACCTATGTGAGTAGCCAGCAGGTGTCAAAAGGGGTGTTGTGGGTCTGGGGTGGTGGGACGGTGTGCCGGGGCAGGACTGGGGTTCATCAGCATAGTGGTTCAGAGACCACTTGAACCAGAAGGCCTGGTTTTGGACCTCAACTCTGGCTCTTCCCAGCCGTGCGACATTAGGCAAGTGAATTAACCTCTCTGTGCTCAGTCCTGGCATCTGTAAAATGGGAATAAGAGCTTTGTCTCACAGGGGTGTCACGAGGATTAAGTTGAATGAGTTAATACGCGGGCCTGGTCCAAGGTCGTGTGTTTGCTCTTGTTGTGATGAGACCAACCCCCCTACCCTCCTCCATCTCCCCGCTTCCAACCCCCCCCCACCCCCAGATTTTCATCTTTATTGGAGAGACGCTGCTGTCCATGAACTGGGCCGTCGTGGCTGACATTCTGTTGGTGAGTAGGCGGGCCACTGCAGGGTTAGCCCAGAGGCTGTTGGGAGCAAGGAGTGGGGGGCGGAGGCCTCACTTGCCTTAATTGTGGCCTTCACCCCTTCTTCAAAACCCAGCCCCAGACTGAATTCAGAGTCAGCCCCAGATGGGCCTGGAGTCTGGGCATTCACCCCACTCACACCTCAGGGCCGGGGTTCACCTTTGACCTCAGCCTAGACTGAGCCTTGGCCCTGTCCTTGCCCTCTGCCTCCCGCCCCCCCTTCTCCCCAGTATGTGGTGATCCCCACACGACGGTCCACTGCCGAGGCCTTCCAGATCGTGCTGTCCCACCTGCTGGGCGATGCTGGGAGCCCCTACCTCGTTGGCCTGGTGAGCACCGCCCCTTGGCTGGACCCGGGGTGGGGATCGGGGGACCCTGCGTTCCTGGCACTGGCTGGCAGCCGTTGGCCTCAGCTTGAGCTGACTTACAAGGTCTGACCCAGTTGGGTGTTCGTGTGCTGTGTGCCCGGCGCCCCTCACCTCGGAGCCTCAGCCAGGCGGGCGGGACTTCGTTTTGGAAGATTCCGCAGCGAGGCCACGGGGCTTTCCCTGGTTCTCCAGACCACCCTTCTTTGCCAGCTCCCGACTCCTTTGTTCTTCCGCAGTCTGGGGGCTCCCTGTCCGTGACTCGTTCTCCTGGCTCTCCTTTTCTCGTCTCCCTGCAGATCTCCGACCGCCTCCGCCGGAGCTGGCCCCCCTCCTTCTTGTCCGAGTTCCGAGCCCTGCAGTTCTCCCTCATGCTCTGCGCCTTTGTCGGGGCTCTGGGCGGGGCAGCCTTCCTGGGCACTGCCATCTTCATTGAGGGTGACCGCCGGCAGGCTCAGCTGCACGTGCAGGGTCAGTGGGGGCCTTCCCTTTGTCCATCCCTGACTCCTTGCCCAACTTCATGATACCCCGTGCTTGTCCGTCCGTCCATCTGCCCGGACCTGTGTCCCTGGCTTCTCTCAGCCCACGGCTCCTCCCCCGTCCTGCTTTGGGTCCGGCTGTCCAACGAGCTGACGCTCCACTGTGCCCGCAGCGTTGGTGGCTCTGCCGCCCCGTGTCCGCTTCCCACCGCCCGTCTGTCCCCTCCCTGGCTTTGTGTCTTTCCATCCATCCAGCCCTGGCTCTGACCCCTCCCTTGGCAGGTCTGCTGCGTGAGGCAGGGCCCACAGATGACCGGATCGTGGTACCCCGGCGAGGCCGCTCCACCCGCGTCCCCGTGTCCAGCGTGCTCATCTGAGGGGCCATCGCTCGCCAGCGCGCATCCCTATCCCAGCTGGCCCTGGGCCCGCCCCAGAAGGTGCCCGGGCCCGAACCCTTGGACTGGCCCAGCTTCTAGGAACGGCCTCGGGCCGCGTTCCGGCTCCCATACACTACACAGGCAGCGGTCGGTCGGGGCAGGGGGGCGGTGGGTCCGGGAGGGGCCTTCCTCTCTCCTGGAGCAGCCCCAGGGGCTTGGTGCTATTTGTAACTGAATAAAATTTGTAGTCAGATCCCAAGTGCCTGCTCGAGTCTCTCTGGGCGGTAGTATCTCTGGCTGGCAGACCCCAGGACTCCCGGGGCTAGAGGGTCACTCCTGTGGGGACCTTAGGCAAATCCCCGCTCTCCGGGGCCTGGCGAACAGCAGTGTGGGGTGAGCGAGCTCAGTATGACCGTGAGTCAGAACCGTGGTTCCCCTAGAGCCCGCCCCTCTTGGCAGGCCGGCCAGGGTGAGGTGGGGTGGGCACTGCCCTGTGCCCCTACGCTCCCAGGGGCAGGGCCCCCCTCCTGGCTGCCTCCTTGAGCCACGGCGGTGGAGGCCGTGGCTGTGGGCTGGCCTGTCCGCGTCTTGCCCTTCTTCCCCTGGTAGGGCTCGCTCTGCGTCCTGGGGGCCAGCAGACCCCTCTCGAGGGCCTGCGGGTGGCCTCGCGGGCCTCCGCCTCCCCCTCCCCACTGGCTGGGTGGGGGTGGGAAGGGGGCGGGTGCAGCTGGCTGAGCCCGATGATTTCCTGCCCTCGCCCGGGCTCACCACAGCTTCCTGCCACAGGCGGGCAGGCGCTGAGGAGAAGCAGGCGCCTAGCCGAGCGGCAGGTAGGGCTGGGGCGCGCAGGGGCCGCGCCGCCGGGTGACTGGTGCCCCAGACTCCAGCCCGGACCCTGGCCGGACTGCGCAGGGAGCAGGGGTCTTGCACGGTCGGCGCTGACCCGCCCCCCTCCCCCCCCCACTCAGCCCAGAAAGGGGAAGGGGCCAGTGAGTCCCCAAGGAGGGCGCGCTTGCCCCCCACCCCCACCCCCCCGTCGGGCTTCCAGGCTGTGCCCACCCGGCTCCCGCACCCCTGCTGGCCTGGCCCTCACCCCACCGCGGCTCGGCCCTTGAAGGGGTGTGCGGCGGGCAGCCCCTTGAAGGGGTGTGCGGCGGGCAGCCGGGCCTGGTGCAAGCTCTCTCCCGCAGATGGAGGCGGTCGTCCTGATCCCCTACGTGCTGGGCCTCCTGCTGCTGCCGCTGCTGGCTGTGGTGCTGTGCGTGCGGTGCCGAGAGCTGCCAGGTGAGTGGGGGCTCGGCCCTCCTCTACCTCTCACTCCATCCCGACTGTCCCGAACTCTGCTTGCACGCGAGACCTGAGCCCCGTACTCCCAGCCTCTCCCCCCTTCACCCCGCTTCCTGCCTTACTGGCTTCTCTTCCCCAGGCTCCTATGACAATACGGCCTCTGACAGGTGAGTTGCCCGTCGACCCTAGGTGGCTCCCTCAGTGCCCTGTGTGGCCCCGGGGAGGGGAGGGGACTGGGATGGGAGCTGGGGTCTCTCCTGCCCCTTACCTATCTGTGTCTCTCCTGCCAGCTTGGCCCCAAGTAGCATCGTGATCAAACGCCCTCGTGAGTACACGGAGAGTCCTCTCCCTCGGGTGTAGGGGAGGGGGTCCCCTGGCGTGTGAGAGAAAGCGCGCCTCTCTTCAGGTTCTCCCCCACGGTGGCTGCCCACATGGCTTTGATCTGAGCTGGGGATAGGAAGGGAGGTGGGTGTCCTCAGGCCGGTGCAGGGCCCAGGGGGTTCACAGAATTCGCCTGCCCTTTGAGGCCTCGATGAGTGTGGGGCAAAATGTCTGGAGTCGTTCCTTGAGCTTGGTCTCGTGTCCTCAGCCACACTCGCCACCTGGACACCAGCCACCTCCTATCCTCCTGTTACCTCCTACCCACCCTTGAGCCAGCCGGACCTGCTTCCCATCCCGTGAGTAGCATCCTCCCCTCCAAATCCCCCTTTTTACCCCCTCGCCTCTGAGGATTGGGGATCTCTTTCCCTGTTGCAACCCCTCTTGGTCCAGTGCCCCATCTCAGCATGACTTCTGACCTTTGACTCCCAGGAGGTCCCCACAGCCCCCTGGGGGCTCCCACCGCATGCCATCTTCCCGGCAGGACTCAGATGGTGGTAAGTGTGGGGCAGGGCTCAGGGGGCTGGGGCTGGGGCTGGGCAGAGGATAGACCCCGTGTGAGCTGACTCAGCCTCCCTCTTGCTCTCTCTCTGAAGCCAACAGTGTGGCGAGCTACGAGAACGAGGGTGTGTCTGGGGCCCCAGGTGCCCTGGTTGCAGGGAGGCTGGGGCCTGGGCTGGGCCCTGCTGATCGCTGTGTCGTTACCTCAGAGCCCGCCTGTGAGGACGACGATGAAGACGAGGAGGAGGATTATCCCAACGAGGGCTACTTGTGAGTGGCCAGGTGGGGGGGTGGGAGCTCCAGCCGGGGGTCCTTACTCACCTGCCCCTTGACTTGTCCTCAGGGAGGTGCTTCCTGACAGCACGCCAACGACAGGCACTGCTGTCCCACCGGCTCCCGCGCCCAGCAACCCCGGCCTCCGAGACAGCGCCTTCTCCAGTGAGTTGGCCATTTCTGACACTCTGCGTTGCGGCCCATCTGCTCTTCCCTCTCCTGTTATTTTTTTGATGCTTGCTGCCCCTCCGCATTCTCTCTCCTCTCTTTCTAGAACACCTGTCCCTCAGGGCGGACTTCCACTCTGATCTGCTGGTTTCCTTACTTTTTCTATCCTCTTTTCTATTTCTTTGTCCTTCCCTTTTATCGTCTGTGAGATTTCTCCAACTTCACTGTTCTTTGAGACTCTGTTCTTTTGTCTCTTATCTGAAAGCTCTTTTCTTGGTCTCTGGTGTTCCTTTTTCATAGCCTTCTGTTCTTGTTTCACAGAGACAATACCATGTTGTACATTTCTACAGGTATTGATTACAGATTGTCTTCTTTGAGGGTTTTTTGGGAAGTTTTCTTCTGCTTCCGGCATCATTTTGGTTTCCTTTGAGCTGCTTTTCTCCCTTCGTGTTCGTCTCACGTTGCCTGTTAGAGGCTTCCTTCCATGTTTGGTGACCTTCCATTTTCTGTCGCTCTCCTCACTTTCCGTACCTGTTCCGGGCCGTTCCTTCTACACCCTGACTTCGTGAGCGAGCTCGATTCCCAACTCCCCACCTCCCCTGAGCTCATTTATTCATCCATCCCTCACTTACTTGCCGTGTTTACTGGGTGCCTCTGATAAAACAGCTCACGAGGTAGTGTCATGATAAAGGAGCTCAGCTTGTCAGGGACCTACTACGTGCCTTTCTGAGAGCATTTCGTGTATTAACTCATTCAACCTCAGGATCCCCAGGTGCTCTTGAGCCCATCTCTTCCCTTCCTGCACCTCGGTTGTCCTGACCGTACGACAGGAGGGATCACGTATCTCATAGACACTTGGCGGCCCCGTTCAGATATTCTCGGCTTTAGTTCTCGCGGCGCTCCTGGGAGGTGGGTGCCGCCCCTCACCCTATTCTACAGATGAGAACACCGAGGCCCAGAGAGGCTAGGTAGCTTGTGTGAGGTTACACGACTGTCAGTGTGGGAGCTGGGTTTGCACCTGGGCTCTCTGGCTCCAAAGCCTGCCTCGTCCAATGCCTCGTGGAGAAACAAGTCCGCGTGAAGGGACAAGATAGGTGGGAGGCACCCGGGTGGCTCAGTCACTTAGGCGTCCGACTCTTGATCCTGTCTCAGGTCTTGATCTCGGGGTCGTGAGTTCAGGTCCCACGTTGGACAAGATGGCACCGATGGCCCCAGGTGCTGGAAGACACCAGGATGGGAGTGGGGGTCAGGGCGGGCCTGGCCGACAGGGCCAGTGGGGCGACAGCACCTCAGACTCGGCACCCCACAAGCGTTGTCTCACACGTGCCACCCAGCGCCATGGCTCCGAGCTGCTCTCTGTCCCTGCCCCCAGCCTGGCCGACATGCTGTCTGTTCTCCCCCACACTTCCACTCCCTCTCATCCGCTCTGGGCAAGTTGCCCCACTTCTCTCCGTCACCAGGGCCTCTGTGGGACCCTCTGGGGCTGGCTGCGGGGCGGCCTCTGGGGTCTGTGCTCGGGGCTCTGGGTGACAGTGCCGGGGGCCCTGCTTCTCCCGCAGTGGAGTCGGGGGAGGATTACGTGAACGTCCCCGAGAGCGAGGAGAGTGCAGACGTGTCTCTGGGTGAGTGGCCGGTGCCCCCTAGGGTCCCCCTTCCCTCCCCCACCCTCACCTGCTGTGGCCCTCTTTCTGAGTGTCCTGTTCTCTCACCCTCCACGTGGCCGTCCCCCCTTCTGATCTGTCCCCGCAGATGGGAGCCGGGAGTACGTGAATGTGTCCCAGGAGCTGCCACCCGTGGCTAGGACCGAGCCTGGTGTGTGCTGGGATGGGAGGTGGCAGGAGCTTGGGGTAACACGTGAAAGGTAATGTGCCCGGGGCAGGAGGGACGGTCTGTGAGCTTAAGACTGATCTCTTTCCCCTTCCAGCCATCCTGAGCTCCCAGAACGACGACGAGGAAGAGGGAGCTCCAGATTATGAGAATCTGCAGGGGCTTAACTGAGGGTCCGGTGAGAGGCCCTGCCCACCCTTCCGCGGCCCCTCAGCCCTGTCCTCCGACTCCTTCGGGGACCCCTCGGACCCCCACTGACCTCCTGACATTGCAACCCCTCCCTCTCCCTGTCCTGTTGTTTCAGCGCGAGGCCATGCCTGTCCTCGAACCAGCCTTGCTCGGGAGTGCCGAGCTGGGCAGCTGGCAGTGGCTCTGGGGGACCCTCCTAGGCACCCCACCCTGACTGCAGCCTGAGAACAGCCTGAGAATCTCCCCCCTAACTTATTGTCACTTTGGGGTCCAGTCTGTGTGCCCCCAACACTCTGCACCTTCTGACGCAGCCTGAGAATGAGCTACCCTGGCCCCGGCCCTATTCGGCGGTAGAATAAAGGCTGGTGTGGTCTGTAGCGCTCTTGCCTTTGGGGGGCTCGTGGGGGGGGGAGTCCGAGTGAGGGTGGGCTTGCCTGGGCGCCCGTGTGGGAGTTGTCTGTGTGCACGCACGTGTGTGTGTGTGTGTGTGTGTGTGTGTGTGTATGTGTGTCTGGGGGTCCCCATCCTCCCTGGGCCGCCGTGCTCCTGAGGGTCCTCACCAGCCGTTGGGAGTGACCAAATGGTGCTTGGGGCACGGCGCTTCGGCGTGAGGCAAGTCCGACCCAGACTGGGCCTTCTGGGATTCGAGGCTTCGATGCATCTCCCCCAACGCGATAGTCCACCGGACCCACGGCAGACGATGGCTGGGATGATGGGAGGGCAGGGCATGGGGAACCTTGGGTGCGGAGTGACCTTCGAGAGCAAGACTGCTTCCTGCCGGCCCTCATTTTCTCCATCTTTAAAGCAAGGGGGTGGACTTGACCCCAAGCAACGGAAAGGTAATGTGCGATGCAGCCTTTTCGGACTTGGGTGTGCAGATGACTCACCAGGAGGTCTTGCTAAAATGCAGATTCCGAATGAGTAGGTCTGGGATGGGGCCCGAGGGTCTGCATTTCAGAGAAACTACCAGATGCTTCTGATAGCGCTCTTCCGAGAACCAGACTTCGAGCACCTTCTGGTGGACGCCCTGGTCATTGTGATTGGCTCTGGTCTGGGCACATGACGTAATCTGGGCCAGCGAGGACCAGCCCTGGGACTTGGGCCGGAAGTGACCGGAAGGAGAAGCTCCTTTTGCTCCATGGCCGTTGGTAAACTGGAAGAATATATTCCGGGCGCTACTTGGCGAGCCTGCCCAAGAACGAAGTCCACGTGGAGGAGAGAATGGCCTCGAGGTGGACAGGGTGTCGGAATCTCTGGGTCCAGTCACATCTGAAGCGAGACACCCCCCTCAGACTTCCCAGTTGCATGGGCCAATAAATTACCTGTTGTCTTCACCCGGCTTGACTTGGGATTTCTGTTGCACACGCCAAAGTAGCCCTGAGTGATGCACACAGTTGTTGGCGTCCTTTGTTGGCTCCAAAGGCAATAGTGACAGCTTCCCTTCAAGCATGCGCCATGTTTCCATGCTTCCCTCATTCGATCGCTGCCGTTCCCCTGTGGTCAGTTACTGTGGGTATCCCCATTCGCAGGTGAGGAAGCAGGCCCAGAGAGGAGAAGCGATTTGCCCAAAGGCACACAGCCAAAGGGACAAGTCTGGGATTCGATCTGGGGCTGTTGGCCTCTGGAGTCACTGCTGCCAACGTCCTTGCTCTGGGTGTTGTGCAAAGTGTCGGCTGCCCTACCAGGGAAGCCTGTGAGAGGCCCGATTGGAGAAATGGGGGAGGGAGGCTTAGAGAGAGCGTTGGACAGGCTGGATGTCAACAGGGAGAGTTTATCTGGAGGAAATAGACGAGAAGAGGCACCTTTGTGCCTGGGCCAAGGAACAGAAAGTTTATCACAAAGGCATGCTGGTGCAAGCACCCTGGAGAACGATCTAGCAACATCAGTAAGGCTGAAGATGGTGTTTCCCTTTATCTAGCAAACTCTTGGGTATAAACCCAGAGCAGCTGGCACACGGGCTCAGGGGGTGGGCATCTGGGGCTCGGGGAAGCCTTGCAATGGCCAACAGCTGGCAACGGGAGGGGCCGTGACCAGGAGAATGGACAGGGCTTGTAGCCCAGTCACAGCACGGACACTTCCCAGCAGGTGAAAATGAGCGCATCGGGGCAACACCAGTCAGCACAGATAAATATCACCAAGAGAATATGGAGTGAGAACCAGAAAACAAGTTCTTTTATTTATATATAGAAAGTTGGAAACATGAAAACCGAAATATATGGTTCAGGGATACACAGCGTGTGCAAAAATGGGCAAAGCAACGAGGAACACCCGAGTGTGAGAGAGGCAACCGTGCGGCCGAGCGCGGGGAAGGGTCGGGAAGGCATTCGGGAAGGCCTCAGTGATAAGTGTAATGTCTTATTCTTAAGCGGAGTTGGGGACACAAGTGTTTGGGACGGGATTCTCTTTAAGTGTTTGCATATCTAAGCGATTTCGTAATAAGAGAGACCGAGGCCCAAGGAGGGAATAAGTGGGGGCGGGAGGATAGGGCAGCTTTAAGAGACAGTAAACGGGCTGAGAATTGCTGGTCGGTCTATGCCAAGGCGGGTGAGTTCCAGGCCTTAGCAGCAGCATGTGCAAAGGCCCTGAGGTGGGGGGCGGTGGAGAGGCTGTTGCATGAGAAGTGGTGGTGGGCTAGCCGAAGAAGTGGCAGGGGCAATTGAGAGGGGTGGTGGAATGAGATGTTTGGGAGGCCGAAGCAAGGGGCGTGGTGACAGGTTGTGCTGGGAGGCATGGGGACGTCCAAGGTGACTCCAGTCCTTGCCTTGGTCGACTGGGGGTAGGGGCATTCCCTGAAGCACTAAGCAGCTTCCTATTTTTGCCTCTTGGACCAGCGAGATTACATGGCTTTGCTTCCGCTGGTCGACGAGCCAGCCAGGACAGAGTCAATGCGATGAGATCTACGGGGCTGGGGCTGGGGTATCTTTGCCCACTGGGGTGGCCGGTAGAAAGAATCCCTGCGCGTGGAAGCTGGGAGCAGAAATAATTTTTTTTTTTTTTCTTGTACAAGGCATTGACGGTGACTGCCACGGGACCTTGGGCTCTTCGTGGTGTTCGGTGTTGTTTTCCCCAAAATGCACCATGTGGCCCATGAGGCCTGGGAGCAGCTTCTCAGGAAAGAATTCTGTGGTCGGGAGAGCCTGGGAAAAGTTGTCTCAGGCTCCGTGGCAGAGACAGACTGCGCGTTAATAAGTTCATGGCTCAGGAGACATCCTGTGATAAGTATCTTTGCTTCTCTTTACCAAACCTGGTGTTTCCTGAACTTATTTGACTTCGGGGAGAAAAAAAAGTTATTATTAGCAATTCGCAGACCACCTTTTAACATCTATAAGAGGACATCTTTTGTTTTCACCTTCCCCGCGTGCTGCCCTTCCAAAGCCACCACCAGATTTGCATTGGAAATGTTTACAGGACTCAGGTGGGGCCCAAGCTTGGATGTGACTGTGACCCAGGATGGGCCAATCATTATAGCCCACCTCCTGGCCTCGGTAATTGGTTGATGCTGGAACATGTGACCCAATTCGGGCCAATGAGACACCTTCCTGAGACTTTTGGTTGGAACTCCTGGCAAAGAGAAGCTGTTTATCCATTGAGGGGGCCGCTGGGGGGATGCAGGCTTGCAACGTGTTCGCAGGCTTCTGCCTGGAGAGAGCATGCCGGTGAATGAAGGCACCACAGAGGAAAGCAGTGTGGACCAAATAGAAATAGAAATAGAAAAGTTGAGTTCTTGGGGCGCCTGGGTGGCTCGATGGGTTAAGCATCTGACTTCAGCTCAGGTCATGATCTTACTGCTCGTGAGTTTGAGCCCTGCATTGGGCTCTGTGCTGACAGCTCGGAGCCTGGAGCCTCCTTCGGATTCGTGTCTCCCTCTCTCTCTCTCTGCCCCTCCCCAACTTGCACTCTGTCTTTCTCTCTCTCAAAAATAAATATGCATTTAAAAAAAATAAAAAAAATAAAAAGAAAGTTGGATTCTGATGGCCCACCTAAGCACCCAGATCAGTGGTCCTGAAGCCATTGATTGCTTCTTTTCAAAAACGATTTTTTTTTTTTAATTTTTTTTCAACGTTTTTATTTTATTTTTGGGACAGAGAGAGACAGAGCATGAACGGGGGAGGGGCAGAGAGAGAGGGAGACACAGAATCGGAAACAGGCTCCAGGCTCTGAGCCATCAGCCCAGAGCCCGACGCGGGGCTCGAACTCACAGACCGCGAGATCGTGACCTGGCTGAAGTCGGACGCTTAACCGACTGCGCCACCCAGGCGCCCCTCAAAAACGATTTTTTAATATTTATTTGTTTTTGAGAGACTGAGCACAAGCAGGGGAGGGGCCGAGAGGAGAGAAACACAGAATCGGAAGCAGGCTCCAGGCTCTGAGCTGTCAGCACAGTGACGACACGGGGCTCGAACTCCTGAACTGCGAGATTGTGACCTGAGCCAAAGTCGGATGTTTAACCGACTGAGCCACCCAGGCGCCCCATGGATCTCACTTTTCAAAGCCTTCTTATTCCGGGGTCCGTAGCCCCAAAAGGTATCCCCGGAAGAAAAGGGAGGGGATCCCGGTCCCTGGTTGCTGAGAAACTCGGAAACAGGTGTGGCTGGGGTCAGAGGCCTAAATATTATCGCCGACTTCTACTTTCTCCTCAGCTCTCCTTTCTGTGTGGCCCGTAGCTTTCGTCTCCTTGTGTGGTCATGTGACAGGGCTAGCGGCTCGGGACACAGACACCGTGTGTTTCCACACATGCCAGAGGTCCGAGCATCTCCAGCAAAAGCCCTACACTCCCTCTAACTGCCCTGGCTTGGGACACATGACTTCCGGAGCCAGTCGCTGGCCAGGAAGGTATCCCGTGCCGACCGACTTAGGCCTGTGGTGTGTACTCCACCCGCAATTCTGAGGTTCTGGAAATGAGAAGGCACCCAAGATTAGGGGCTATTGCTGGTAGAAGGGGGGACGGCTGTTGAGATGCATTTGGTCCACGTTTATTGTGTGTGTGCCACACTCATTCTTTCAGTGAGTTTCACAACACGCCTAGTGTCTAAGGTATGAGGGGCCCCTCTTGTGGAAAAGGAAAAAAGTGGGGACGCCTGGGTGGCCCAGTCAGTTAAGCGTCCCACTTGGGCTCAGGCCACGATCTCAGAGCTCGTGAGTTTGAGCCCCGCGTCGGGCCCTGTGCTGACAGCTCAGAGCCTCGAGCCTGCTTCCGATTCTGTGTCTCCCTCTCTCTCTGCCCCTCCCCCACTCTCTCTCTCTCTTAAAAATAAACATTAAAAAAAAGAAAAAAAGAAAAAGGAAAAAGGTTCAGAGAGGTTAAGGATGTGCTTAAGGTCACACAGCAAATTCCAAAGTTATTTATGGAAACGCAGCCTGCTCTGGGTGGGGGCAGGGAGGCGACGAACTGGTTAAAAGTTAGCACAAGAGGAGAAAACACAGAGGCCAACCAAAAGAGCCATTCCACAGAGAGTGGAATTAGGCTCTGCCCAGGGACTTCTGCTCAAACTCGAGGGACTAAGGCTCTCTCTCTCTTCTGGGACTAGTCAACAGAGGACCGAGGAGCCTGGAGTGACCAGAGGCCACCAGGGGAAGGGCAGCCAGGAGAGAGAAGGCAGCAGGGAGGTGAGTGGTGCCAGGTCGAGGAGAAAGCTTCTTGGGAATGTGGGTTGAGGTCCTGGATCCGTCTGGGCCTGGAACTGGATCCACCCGTGAAGAGTTCAGTTACTGGAGTTACTAACACCCTCCCTCGCTTGGCTCAGCTCCAGCTGGACTTCTGTCGTTTGCAAACGAAAGGGCCCTGACTCATCGAGACAGGATGCTGTGGCGCTTCGACCTTCAACAGGCCCACTGTCAGCCACTTACGTGTGTCGCGCCCTGCCATGCACTCCACGTACGTTTGGTCCTTACTGTGACCCCGAGGAAGTTCTTATTGCCACCTGTGTACAAACGGGGAAACTGAGGCTCGGAGAGGGCACCGTGGCCAGACCCGGCAGGGCGCTGGCGCTCCCTCCCTGAGTGCCCAGGCAACCCCTGTTCCCGAGTGCCTCCTCTGTGCCCACCGGGTCCCTCCTCGGGCCTCTGTCCACCTCTGGCCCCGAGCGGGGTGGGCCACTCAGAACCCCCCCCCCCCCCGCTGCCCCCGCCCCCGGCTGGGCATCTCCTGGGGCGGCGGGGACTCCAGGGCTGGGCCTGAGCACAGTCCTTCTTCTCAAGGACACAGGGCTTCGTAAGCCCAGCGGGTGGACGCTTGGGGCATCTGTGGCGTCGTGGGGGCTCTGAGAAAGATGGGGAAGGGGAGGCCTCTGGTCTCCTTCCCCCAGGGCCCCTCTTGCCTGGGCCCGGCGGGGGGGCCCCCCCCTTCCCCTCCCCCCTGCACCTGCGCGGGCGGCCCCCTGAGCTTTCCTCACCTTCTCCCATCTGGCTCCCACACTCACCAATTTCTTTCTGTTTCCGGATGCTCCCCAACACCCCGTGCCTCACACCCCAACCCTGATCGCCTCCCTTTCCCGCTTGCCACTTTCAGTTTTGCCTCAGCTCTTGGGCTCCTCTCTTGCCTCCTTTTGGCTCTGTGTCTTTGGGGCACCCCTCCCCTTTCTCTCTCTCTCCACCTCTGTCTGCCTCAATCTGTTTCTCCTCTGTCTTGGAATCTCTCTCTCTCATCCGTCTCTCTGTCTCTGTGCGGCTCTCTGTCTCCGATAGTCTCTCTGTCTCTTTCCCCTCTGTGCCTCCGTCTGTCTCTCATCTCTCTGTGGTTCTCTGTCTCTCTCTGTGATCTCTCTCTTGTTCTCTGTCTCCCTCCTCCTCTCCCTGCCCCTCCCTCCCCACATCCTGAGTTGTCTTTGGGGAACCGGAAATTTGGGGGATCAGAGAGATACTGGGAGGCTCAGCTGCTGCCGCCTAGAGATAATGCGTGGGGGGGGGGGCGCTGGGGCTGGATGGGGGTGGGGGAGCCCAGAATCCCCTGCGTCTTCCTCCTACCCTGGTGCACGCAGAGACAGGCAGAGGAATTATGTCCCCTCCCCGGGCCTCGGCGTCCCCTTCTGCGGAGTGGGTCCGATGAACCACCTCCCTCGTGGGATTGGTGTGAGAAGAGAAGTTAATCGAGAAGTTAATCGAGCAGCCTGGCCAGATCAGGGGCTCAGGGAGATTGGGGACGAGGGACAGAAGCGAGGGCATGTGCAGGGGAGTCGGGGGGTGAGGCTGACTGGGACTGAGAGGGGCTGAGGGGAGCGTGGCTCCCAGGTGCTCCTGAGCCCGTCTTTTCCCCTCCCTGCACCTCATTCGTCATCCCCTCTGTACCACAGTGGGCTTCCGCGTTGAACACCTGCTTGGTGGCACTTTCTCTGCCACACGTCCTGTCTATACTCCCTGCTTGAACCCTCACAACACCCCTGCGAGGTGGGTACTGTTATTATTTTCCAGGTGGGGAAACTGAGGCACAGAGAAGTTGAATGACCTGCCCAAGATCACGCAGCTGGGAACCCTCCACGGGACAGGACCCTGAATTAGGCCGGTCGTGGCCCAAGTCTGGGGGTGCCGTATATGCGCCCATTTGAAACAGAGGCAGTGTTAACCACCCCCCCCCCCCACCTTAAATCCCGGGGAGAGAAAGGCATTTTCTTCTCAATTCTGATTCTGGTTACAGAGAAAATCATTTTAAAGAAAAGTAACGAGAGACTTGGTTTGGGCAGTTTATGGATGTGGTAAGAGTCCTACGTGTGGGTTCGGAATCGAGTCTTAGGAAACCCAGAGGGACCGAGAACGCTATCCTGGCTCTGCCGACGTCCCTCCCGGCCAGGCAGAGCTCTCAACTGCCTGCCCAAACCACGTGGCCAGTCAGCGGCAGATCTGGGACCCCAGCGGCCACCGCACGGGCTGTAGGGATGATCAAAGGGCCACCAGAGCCCCAGAGACCATCCAGGCCTTCAGAGATCTTGGGAGCAAGCCGTAGAAAGCAGCTGGGGCTGTCTGATTCAGAGACTCCGCAGATGGGGGGCCAGGCCCAGAGGATCATGGGAGAGGGCCGAAGTGGTGCTCAAAAGACCGGCAGGAAGTGAGGGGACGGTCCTGCCGAGCAGGTGCCCCCCCCCCGTGTCCAGACACTCCCAGCCCAGGCAGCAAGCCATTGGCTTGAGCCCCAGCTGTCCTCCCCGCTCCCAGGCCTCATGCCCAAGACTGGGGGAGGAGGTCCTCCCCGTAAAGGAAGTGAGCCCCCCCCCCCCCCAGGCCACACATAGTAAGTAAGGGCCTCCAGACCCCTGACCCCGGAGCCAGGAGCCCCTCTCCTCCAGGCCTGACTTCTGCTCAGCCCTGAGCTTGCTTGGAGCTCCTTCCCCGCTCTGGGCCTCAGTACACCCCCCCCTGCCGAGTGGGGGTGATGGCGCCCAAGCAGATCAGTGGCTTTTAAATCACGCCAGGGAGCTAATTCAGAGATCCAGCAGCCAGTGGGTGTGTGGAGACAAATACGAGACTTTGAGGACCCAGGCTTTCCCTAGGACAATACCGTTTTGCGTCCTGGTGCGTTTTTTGCAGCCCGAAAGAGAGTGACACATGTGAACTCACAAAACAAGTTTATGCTGATAAAAGACTGGGTTTTATCTGTTTCGTGCACACGGGGCTGCTGGTGGCACGCCAGCCATCCTCCCCGGCCGGCTCCTGAGTCAGGCCTTCCTGCTCTCGCCCCGCTGCGAGCCAGCCACGCAGGCCCCTGTCTCCAGGCCTTGACACCACTCTCCCTCCTCCTGGAGCTCTCTCCCGTCCTCACAGGCCCCGGATCTTCTGACGCTGGGATCTCAGATGAAGTTCCCCTTCTCAGAGCCCTTCCGGTCTGCCCCATGTAATCTCGCGCCCTTCCCGTCACCCTGTATCCTGTAACCCCATCGAATTGGTATCGTGAGCGCCGATCCTTTCACGCATTCAGTGTCTGTCATCTGTTCCCTCTAGGCTGCGAGCTCCCCACTGCTCTCTGTCGCTCCGGGGCCTGGAGCTTGGCGTGCGGTCGGTCGGTCGGCGCCTGGGAAGTGTTGAGTGAAGCAAGTAAAAGACAGCTCGAGCGGAGCATGTCAGGCCCCCCGTGATGAGCTCCCCACGGTTCTTGCAGTCCCAGCAAAGGATACCTGCCCGGCCCCTGGGGAAGCACTGTCTAAAGGAGAGATTGCAAACTGGCGGCCCACCGCAGTGTTTTTTTTTTTTTTTTATTGTGGTAAACACACACACACACACACACACACACACACACAGACACGACAGAAAATTCACCATCCAATCATTTCTCAGGGTACAGTCGAATAGCGTGACGTGTATTCACATCGTTGGACAACAGATCTCCAGAACGTTTTCTTCTTGCAAAACTCCAGCTCTGTACCCATTAAACGGCACCTCCCCGGGCCCCCCTCCCCCCAGCCCCTGGCAACCACCGTTCTATGCATTTGAATACTTGACGTGCCTCATATCATGGGAATCATATGCTATTTGTCTTTTTGTGACAGAAAGCTCAGCGTGTCCCCAAGGCTCATCCGGGTGGTGGCACGAGACATGATTTCCTAACTTGTTAAGGCTGCATAATATCCCATTGAATATATATACATACACACCACGTTTTCTTCATCCGTTCATACTTTCGTGGACTCGAAGCCCGCTTCTCCGTCTCGGCTATTGGGAACATAATGCTGATATGAACACGAATGTGCAAATGTCTCTTTGAGATTCTGTTTCCGTTCTTCCGGGTAATTGCTGGATCATTTAAAAAAAAAAATTTTTTTTTTAAACCTGCATGCTATTTTCCATAACAGCTGCACAATTTTACATTCCTACCGGCAGGGCGGAAGGGTTCCAATTCCTCTGCATCCTTGTCAACGCTCGTTATTTGCTATTTTTTTTTAGAGCAGTCATCTTCGTGTCGATGAGGGGATATCTCACTGTGGTTTTAATTTGCATTTCCCTCCTTATTAGTGATGTTGAGCGTCTTTTCATGTGCATGTTGGCCATGTGTATATTGTCTTTGGAGAAATGTCTGTTCAAATTCTTCGCCCATTAAAAAAAAAATCTAGTTGTTTTTTTGTTGTTGAATTGTGGGAGCTCTTTATATATTCTGGATATTAACGCCTTTTCAGATGTATGATCTGCAAATATTTTCTCCCATTTTGTGTGTTGCCCTTTCACTGCATTGATTTTGTCCTTTGATGCACAGAAGGTTTCATTTATTTATTTGTTTATTTGTTATTTATTTACATTTTGAGAGACAGCACGAGTGATGGAGGGACAGAGACGGAGTGAGAGAGAATCCCAAGCAGGTTCTACACTGTCAGTGCAGAGCCTGATGCAGGGCTCGAGTTCAAGAACTGTGAGATCATGACCTGAGCTGAAACCAAGAGTCAGATGCTTAACTGACTGAGCCACCCAGGCTCCCCGATGCACAGAAGCTTTTTTTCTTTTTTTGATGTTTATTCCTTTTTGAGAGAGAGAGAGAGTGAGTGAAGGAGGGGCAGAGAGAGAGAGAGGGAGACACAGAATCTGAAACAGACTTCAGGCTCTGAGCTGTCAGCACAGAACCTGATGCGGGGCTCGAACCCATGAACTGTGAGATCGCGACCTGAGCCGAAGTCAGACACTCAACCTACTGAGCCACCCAGGTGCCCTGATGCACAGAAGCTTTTAAGTTTGATGTAGTCCCATGTATTTGTTTGTGCTTTTGTTGCTAAGCCTTTTGCATCACATCCAAGAAATCATTGCTAAATCCAATGTCATGAAGCTTTTCTCATGTTTGTTTCCCTCTGCCTAGGATTTTTATAGCTTTAGGTCTTTTTTTTAATGTTTATTTGTTTTAATTTTATTTATTTTTGAGAGAGACAGAGTGTGAGTGGGGGAGGGGCAGAGAGAGAGAGGGAGACAGAATCGGAAGCAGGCTCCACGCTCTGAGCGGTCAGCAGAGACGTGGGGCTCGAACTCACGAACCTCGAGATCACGACCAGAGCCGAAGTCGGACGCTTAACCGACTGAGCCACCCAGGCGCCCCTATATGTCTGTCTTTATGCCAGCACCACACTGTTTTGATTAATGTAGCCTTGCAATAAGTTTTGAAATCGGGAAGTGTGAATCTTTGAGCTTTGCTGTTCTTTTTCAAGATTATTTTGGCTATTCGGGGTCCCGTGAGAGTCTGTATGAATTTTATTTGTTAAAACATTATTTAACACATTTTTTAAAATGCTTACTCGCTTTTGAGAGAGAGAGAGACAGAGAGACAGAGCAGGGAGAGAGGGAGACCCAGAAACCGAAGCAGGCTCCAGGCTCTGAGCTGTCCGTACAGAGCCCGATGTGGGGCTCGAACTCACCAACCAGGAGATCATGACCTGAGCTGAAGTCGGATGCTTAAGTGACTGAGCCACCCGGTGCCCCTCCAGAAATGGACATTTTAGATCGTTTCCAATAATTTACAAAAAAAAAAAAGTTGCTCCTAACAGTCTGATACATAAGTCATTTAGCCTATGTGGGAGTATCTCTGTATAACGAATCCCTAGAAGCAGAGTCATTTGGTCAAAGTGAACAAGCATGTGTGATTCTGATAGATGTTGCCAAATTCCCCTTTGGGGGAGGGGGCCAGCCGACACCCCCACAAGCAATATCCGACAGGGCCTGTCTCCCCACATCCTTGCCAACTCAGAGCGCTATTGAACTCTTGAATTTCTGGCCCAACTGTCGGGTCAAAATGGCATCTGAGTGCAGTTCTAATTTGCGTTGCTTTTGTCATGAAGAAGAGACAAAAGTCATCTGTATTTTCTGTGATCCCTTTGTGTCCATTGTCATTTTGTCGAGTAGGTTTTTTTGTTTTTTTTTTTTCGTGTCTCTTCCCAGGAACACTTTATATATTAGGAAAATCAAGTCTCTGTGGGTGATTTGAGGGAACAAACGTATTTTCCCGGTTTGGCTCTGTTTATACCCAAGCAAGCAAGCAAACACAAAGACCTCGGAAGTATAACATACACAGCAAAGCACCAGATCAGAAGCGTGCAGCTTGAAGAATCATCACCGAGGGGACCCACCTCTGTTACTTCTCGATCGCTGCTTTATCTCGCTGGGGCTTTTGCCTGGAGAAGTTTTGTATTTTTACCTAGTGGTTTATGGCTTTCATCTAAATTTTCAGTGTGATTCAGTGTAAGGTGTGATCTCTGGCACAGCCGCTTATGTATTTATTTATGTATTTATTTATTTATTATTTATTTATTTTTTTTCCCAGATGGCAAAGCCTCGTCCCGCTGCCGTTTAGTGAATACTCTGTATTTTCTTTGCTAGTCTGAAACGGTGCCACAGCCTCAGACTTCCCCTGGTCTGTGTTCTGGATTTTTCTGCTCCCTTTGCTAACGTCTGTCTGTTCTTGGGCCACGTCAGTTGGTGATCTCTGATTTGGGGACTTAGCGGATGCCTCTGTGCTGTGTGTTTGACACATAAGCTGTAGCTGTTAACAGCTTGGACCCTCGAGCCCCTCCGTTTGAATTACAGACTCGAGCAGCAAGGGACTTCATCGCTCTGCCTCCGTTTCTTCGTCTATAAAGTGGGGGTAATAATAGTACCGACCTCCCAGGGTGGCTGGTAGGATTAAATAATTTAACGTATTATGTAAAGTGCCTAGAACAGTATCTGCTATATAATACACCCTAACCGTTACCCGGTTTGTTTGTATTATTTCAGGCCCCTTAAAAATTTTTTTTTAATTTTACTTTTTTTTTTTTTAATTACATTTCTTTATTTTTGAAAGGCAGAGCGTGATTTTTGAGAGGCAGAGCGTAATTTTTTTTTAATTACATTTCTTTATTTTTGAGGGGCGGAGAGAGAGGGAGACGCGGAATCCGAAGCAGGCTCCGGGCTCCGAGGCGTCAGCACAGAGCCCGACGCGGAGCCCGAACTCCCAGAGATCACGACCTGAGCCGAAGTCAGACACTCAACCGACTGAGCCACCCAGGCGCCCCATTTCACTTTTTTTTTTTTTTTTTTTTTTAAAGTAAGCTCTGCGCCAGACGTGGGCCTTGAACTCACGACCCTGAGATCAAGAGTCACAGCCCCCACCGACTCAGCCAGCCAGGTGCCCCGAAGGCCACTTTTAATCCTCCCTTCAGCTCTGTGATGTGGAAAGGATCGCTGACCCTATTTGTGGATGAAGGAGCCGTGAAATGACTCGCCTGGGGCTTTGGGGGGCAGCGGCACCGGTTTTGACAGGGGCCTTCCCATTCCTGCGCCGCCTCGAGCGGCTCCCATGCGTGTAAGGGGCCTCCTTTTCCTCCCTCTCCCCCAGCCCAGCGGTGGCTGTGGCTGATCCTCAGAGAGGAAATGTCACCTGAGGCCCCGGCTGCAGGGGGATGGGATGAGGCTTCACCAGGCAGCCTCTGCAGCAGGCCCCGTGTGAAAAGGCCTAGGGGACCCGGGGTGGGGGTGGGGGGACTGGGGCCTCAACAGCTCAGTCCCTTCCTCCAGGGCCTACTCAGCCGCTGCGGGGAAGCCGGGTCTCCAAGGAGGCAGGCGCCTGCTCTGGGCATCCCCAGGGCCCTTGAAAGAGACCTCCAGTCTGCCATGCACCGCCCCGGCTCTGTGACCGGACCTCTCTGGGCCTCGGCGCTCTCATCTGTGAGATGGGCCGGTCGCAGTACATCTCAAAGCAGAGGATGGGGGCGCGGTCGCATGGCGCCGAGGGCTGATTTGTGGCTGTTCACTCGAGGCGGTGTGTTCTGTTTTCTGCCACCCCCCCCCCCCCCCCCCCCCGCAACGCAGAGCCCAAACTGCCAGTTCAAAGGCTTGTGCCAGGTGCGAGGCAGAAGGGACTGGGGCGGGAAGGCCAAGTGCGACCAGAGAGGAGAGGGGATGGGGAGAGAGCGTTGGAGTTGATGGAGGTTTTCCTCTCTACCTCTCCTTGAGGCTCTCCCTGCCCCGGGGTGAGGCTGGGCGGAGGGAGGGCGGAGGGAAGGGGTCCCCAAGGAGTTTGGAGCCTCTTTGTTTGTTTTTTTTTTTTTTTTAAATTTTTTTTTTTTTCCAACGTTTATTTATTTTTTTTGGGACAGAGAGAGACAGAGCATGAACGGGGGAGGGGCAGAGAGAGAGGGAGACACAGAATCGGAAACAGGCTCCAGGCTCTGAGCCATCAGCCCAGAGCCTGACGCGGGGCTCGAACTCACGGACCGCGAGATCGTGACCTGGCTGAAGTCGGACGCTTAACCGACTGAGCCACCCAGGCGCCCCCCTTTTTTTTTTTTTTTTAATTTTTTTTTTTCCAACGTTTATTTATTTTTTTTGGGACAGAGAGAGACAGAGCATGAACAGGGGAGGGGCAGAGAGAGAGGGAGACACAGAATCGGAATTTTTTTTAAGTTTATTTATTTGTTTTGAGAGAGAGAGAGAGAGAGAGGGAAGGAGGTGGGGAGGGGCAGAGAGAGGGAGAGAGGGAGAGAATCCCAAGCGGGCGCCTCACTGTCAGCACAGAGCCTGACGTGAGGCTCGAACACACGAACTGTGAGCTCGTGACCTGAGCCGGAAGCAAGAGTTGGACACTTAACCGACTGAGCCACCCCTGTGCCCCGAGTTTGGTGGCTTTGAGGGAAAGGGGAGACCACAGCCCCTCCACGGCTGGATTTGCTAGGCACCCCCTAGTCGCACTGCCAGATTTGGCAAAATAAAAATTCCAGATCCAGGGGCGCCTGGGTGGCTCAAGTCGGTTAGGCGTCCGACTTCGGCTCAGGTCGTGATTGCGCGGTTCGTGAGTTCGAGCCCCGCGTGGGGCTCTGCGCTGACCGCTCGGAGCCTGGAGCCTGCTTCCGATTCTGTCTCCCCCTGGGGGGAAGGGGGTGGGGGTATTCTTTGCATAGTGAAGAGCCTTCCAGAAGTTTTTGCAGGCTCCGACGGGGACACAGAAGGTAGCTGGGAGGAATGGCTGGCTGGTGCTTGCCACCAGGGAGGCTCGCTCTTCTCGGGGGTGATGTGACCTTGGAGCTGAGGGCTGGTGCCCAACTGGGCGTCGAGCAGGAGGCCTGAGGAACCACAGCAAGAGTGAACGTGAGGAAGCCTTGAAGCTAAAGGGAAACCACAGCACTCGGGTGGCCCCGCCACCGGGGCAGGTGGAAGGGGATGGGGGATGGGACTGAAGCGTCAACCAGCCTCAGCTCGGTCCAAACCTCCCCCAACCCCCACCTGTCTTATCACTGTAGCGGGCTCCTACTCACCCCTCATCGGCCTTGTGGGCCTGGGGTCCTCAGGCCAGCCCAGAGGCAAGCAAAGGGGGAAAACATCATGTCATACAACTCCTGGGACTCAGAACCTTCAAAGCGACTGAAAAATCACCAGTTTGGACTGAATTTCCCCAAACGTATCTTGATTATGTTGTCAGAGGCAGTGGGGAGCCAGAGTCAGGAAAAAGATGTTCGATCGGCCGGAAAGTCAAGTTCTACTGTTTTCTTCTGCTTTTGGGTCCTGTGGACCGTCTGGCTTGCTCCGCGCACACAGATCACCTGCCCCAGGAGCTGGAACAGGGCCTTGGGTGACAACTGGAAAGCCCAGGGCAGGGCACGCAGGGGGAGGCACCCCAACAGGTGCTCCTTGTGACCCTGACCCTGAGATCCCCCAGGGTGGGAAGTGAGAGCTGGCCAAGTGTTAACAGAAAGGTTGATATTTGCAGGGGATGCAACTGTTTATTTTATTCTCAACAACCCTCATAATGGAGTATGGACTGTGGGCGGGCTCGAGTGCTTTCTAAACCCCAGTTCAGTTCATGCCCATAAGAGCCCTTGGAAGCAGGATGACTGTTATCTGCACGTGGCCAACAAGGGCACTGAGTTGCAGAGAGGTTAATTTAAATGGTTTGCCCAAGGTCACACATCCAGGAAGGGGCAGCTCCCAGGGCAGGCCAAGCCCAGCCTGACCATTCAGCAAGCGCCGGGCCCCAGCCCTCAGCACTGTTCATGGGCAGGAAGCTGGACCCTTGGCCAGCCATCCAGAACGTAGGATATGTGTTGAGACGTCCGGTAGGACAGGCCAGGTGCTGGGATCTGGGACGAGCACGGAAACAGGGCACCATTTCTGTTCTTGCAGAGCGCTGGGTCCAGATGGAGAGACAGACGCAGTTACAGCCCAGTGCACACAAATCAATGCTACGAAATGAGCCTCTTTAGTGAGCATTTACTGTGGCCACACCCTGCTGTACGCACGACTTATCTCCTTATCCTTGCAAAAACCCCTTGAGGTAGCACTGGCCTCATTTTGTCGATGAGTAAAGTGAGGCTCAGGGAGATTCAGTAACTTGCCTAAGGTCACAGAAAGCAAGTGGCAAATCTGGGGCTCGTTAGGGGAAGTGTGGGGTTCAGCGGGGGGGGGGGCACATCCCAGAGGGCTTCCCAGAGGAGGTGCCGCTGCCCTTGAGTTGTCCAGGAGAGGGGATTGGTCCAGTAGAGAGAAGGAGGAGCGGGTTCCAAGCAAAGGAAACCACCTACAAAGGCCTGGAAGCTGACCAGCCTGGCAACCTGGGGTTGCTGCGTGTGGCCTGGCCAAGAGGTCACCTGTGCTGAGTAGAACTGGTCCTTTCCCCAGATGGTGACCCCCGCTCGCCATTCTCAGGGGCTCTGGCTCAAGGTGCAGGACCGGGCCCAGGGCAGAGACTCAGCGTTGCCCAGCCCTTGGGACAGTGTCGGTGCTGGAATGCCCATCACGGAGGCGGTCCAGACTCCCTGCTCTGTCCTTTGCGGACTCTGTGGCCTTGGGCAAGTCACTTCCCCTCTCTGAGCCTGGGTTGCTTGAGCTATAAAATAGAGACAATAGTACCTCACGGGCTCTTATGAGGCTTCCATGTCTTAAAAGACACAAAGGGCTCAGAGCAGGGCCTGGCTGGAGTTAGCACTCTAGAAGTGCCAGCTGTCACTGGTTTTGAGACCATCCACCTGACAAATTCACTGCTTTCACTTGGGTTAAGGGAAGCCAGCGATGGTTATGGAGCCTAGTGGCCCCCAGTCACCCGGCCCCCAGCCCAGGACTCAGCCTTGCCGGTTCCACCACCAAACCCTCACCACCCCCCGGGGCCCGAGTCCCAGTGGGGGAGGCACAGGTGCCTCTGGCTGGGGACATGGAGATTCCTGGCAGTTGGGGGAGGGGTGGGAACCAAGAGACACGGTGACTAAGACGGGAACCCGAAATGCACTCACACAGAGAACAGAGCAGGTGGGTTCTTTCGGGCTCTGGTGAGTGACTCATGCGGGGGCAGGTACAGAAGGTGCTAGGGCCCAAGGGGTGTTGCTTATCCTTCCCAAGAAGCTGGTTGCACCGCGGGCTAGGGAGGGCTGGGGGCGCCACCCAGGCTCTAGGGCTGGGGAATGGCTAGGCCTTGTGACCGGGAGGCCTGGAGTCAAAAAGACCTGGGTTCAGATTCCAGCACGGTCATTTTGAAGCTGTGTGACCTCGGGCAGGGAACTTCCCCTCTCTGTGCCTCAGTTTCCTCTCCTGTAACATCAGGCCAATTCAATCCACCTCCTGGCACTAAAGCCTTCCTATCGTGCTTTGTTGGATCTTGGTGACTCCCCACCTCAAGGACCTGCACGGGCTCCCCCTTGCCCACCCAACAGAGCAGGGCCTTCTGCTGTTAGGAGCTGGGGGGCACATTTGCAGAATATCGGCAGACTCTGTGCAGCTTTTATCTTGTTCAAACCTCACACAAATCTGTCTCACAGCCACGAAAGCAGCCCCACACAGGTGCTCAAGTTGCCCAGGAACAGACCTGGGTCTCAAAACTTCATGTATCCTCTCCGTCGCATACATAGCCTCGCCCACTTAGTACAATGGTAGGCGGATGTGCCTGGGTGGCTCAGTCGGTTGAGAGAGTCCAGCTCTCGATTTCGGCTCAGGTCATGATCTCACGGTTTGTGAGTTCAAGCCCCAAGTCGGGCTCCACGCTGGCGGTGGGGAGCCTGCTTGGGATTCTCGCTCTCCCTCTCTCTCTCTGCCCCTCCTCTGCTCTCTCTGTCTCTCAAAATAAATAAATAAACATCTAAAGTAAATAAAGTGGCAGGCGTTTAAATGCAGGTATGTGGTTATTACAAAGAAGAAAAGAGGGAAGGGGAGAAAACCAAAAATCACACTGTAGAGTCTCATCTGTGCCAGGTGACTTTCCCAGACGGTCTGGCCGGCTCCAGAATCACCATTAAGGAAAGAAAGTGCAGTGGGTGACCCCCTGCCTTAGCCAAGCTGAATCTCGGTGACCCAGACAAGTAAGTTACAAACCTCCCTTAATTCGGTTCCCTCTGTGTCCTAACTTACGTTTATGTTACATCCTGTTTTGTCTTGTCTTGTTACATACCTTTTTTTGTATGCATAAAATTATTTGTAAAGGCACCAGGCCCTGATGATTTCAAAGACGAATTTAGCTAACCTTCTGATAGTTTAAACTGATAACAGCAAAGGTAATTCTGATGCTTCTTAAACGATTCTAGGTCACAGAAAAAGACAGAAACTCTTCCATTGATTGTACGGAGGCAGCGTGACCTTAACATAAAAACTTGAAAAGCAAATAAACCCACCAACACGTTTTAGCAAGAACAAGAAACACAAGCCAATAAAGCATGGACCCAACTCGCTCTGATTTTGACGCAAACATTCCAAACCAAATGCTAACAAATAGGGGCGCCTGGGTGGCTCAGTCTGGTCAATGTCCTACTTCCGCCCAGGTCGTGTCTCATGGTTCCTGAGTTCAAGCCCCGCATCGGGTTCACTGCTGTCAGCACAGAGCCCACTTCGGATCCTCTGTCCCCTTCTCTTTCTGCTCCCCCCCACTTGTGCTCTCTCTCTCAAAAATAGACATAAAAAAAAAAAAGAACAAATGCTAACAAATAAAACATGGCTGTATATCAAACGAATAACATACTTTGAGCAAACAGAGCTTACTTCAGGAATGCAGGACAGGTTCAATATCAAGTAATCGATCAACATACAATATCAAGTAACTGATCAACATAATTGTTTACACCACATTGAGAGAGGGTAACAGGGGCGCCTGGGTGGCTCAGTTGGTTGAGCGTCTGACTTCGGCTCAGGTCATGATCTCGCGGTCTGTGAGTTCAAGCCCCGCATCGGGCTGTGTGCTGACAGCTCAGAGCCTGGAGCCTGCTTCAGATTCTGTGCCTCCTTCTCTCTCTGCCCTCACCCCCCTCCACTCTCTGTCTCTCTCTCTCAAAAATAAACAAACATGAAAAAAAAAATTAAAAAAAAAAAGAGAGAGGGTAACAATGTGATCATATCACTTCAATAGTTTTTTCTTTGAAAAAAAAAACAAAAACTACCAACTAAAACAAATTACTGAAGTATGATAAAGGTTCTTTGCCAAAACTAACAGCAAACATCATTCTAGATACTAAAGCCATTTCCCTTAGAATCAAAACAAAACAGTGTTTTTGGAGGTTCTATCAAATACACCAGGATAAAAAACAAAACAAAAAAAAAAAACAAACAAAACAAAACAAAAAAAGAAATGCTACTGAAAAAGAAGAGATAAGGCAACTTGATATTATAAGAAATCGTTGGCTAAAAACAGAAAAAGGAAAAGATTTCATTCACGTGTATATTATTAGGGGGATACATCTAACAGGGAAGGTGTAGGACCTCCATGAAGAAAAAAGGTGTTGAAGCATAAAGAAGAAAGAGCTGACGTCGGAACGTGGGAGGAGCCCCCACGTGTGATTCCAGTCAAAATGCCAGTGGGAGGGGCGCCTGCCTGGCTCAATCGGTACAGCAGGTGGCGCTTGATCTCGGGGTCATGAGTTCGAGCCCCAGGTTGGGCATGGAGCTCCCTTAAAACAAACAAACAAACAAACAAAAAAAGCCAATGGGGCCTTTTAAGAATTAAGTACACACCTACCTAACCTGAAGATGCTCCGCCTCATCAGAAACCAGAGAAAGGCAAATGAAAGTACCGATGAGTTAGCACTTTCTACTGAGAGGCAGGGCAACAATGAATGGCTAGTGGGGTTTGGGGGGAGGCACTCCGTCATTTTTGCTGATGGAGAGGCAAACTCTTACCAGCTCTTTTAGCAAGAAATCTCGCAATATCCCATACAATTTGTTTGCAAGAACTTAAACAGTTTACTTCTTGTGCACCCTTTATTAGCTTTCTCTCACAAAATGTGCCCACAAGAAAGTGAATCAAGTAAGAGAAACATAATTCGAGACACGAATAGGAACTCCAACATAGAAAAGAGGGAAAGGGACTCCTCGAGGAAATGAATGAGGGAACAGACCCCGGGAAGAAACCGCAACAGGTCTGGAGAGCAGTTGGTTTGTACTGGAGCAAGGCAGGGAGGGGGCTGGGCTCTAGCAGTTTTCTAGAAGGTTAAATTTGGAAAGCACTTAAACAAACCGAATCCCTTGGGAGACGATTTGAACAACGAGTGGAGAGATTGGGGGTGCGTTACTAAGCACATAGATGATTCTAAGCAAATGGAAAACAGAAAATTCCTAACAGCAGGAAAACGAAAGGCCGTGCAGAAAGGAAAGGTAATCAGAACTTCTTACATGGCTAACGTAATAATAGGGAATAACAATGTTCGCTGAGATTCTTGGATGGACAGATTAATGTCTTCCATCGCATTTGGGAAGTTTTCAGCCATAATTCTCCACATTTTTCCCCCCGCCCCAGTAAGTTTTTTGAAAGAGGATCATGGAGCAGATTTGCAAGCAGAAACAAAGTGAATGTCTACCCAAGCGACGGTTGAACGGGGTGTCCTAATATCAGGCTGCAAAATGACATGGCAGAGGGCATGGGTACACCGAGGGTGCAGGGTTGCGGCTAAACATTGCCCCCCCGCCGCCATTATCCACAGGAGACTACCCGTTCTCAGCCAATTACTTCCGGTGGGGCTCTGCTTCCAGCTCTGGGGTGGTCATGTGACAAGGCCTCAGCCAGAGAACTGCGTTGTGGCCATGCGATTGGATCAGCCATCGGTGCAGGACCCAATCAGAACCAAGCAAGCTCAAGGTTGCCTGGGTGGCTCAGTCGGTTGAGCGTGGGACTCTCGGTTTCGGCTCCTGATCTCAGGGTGGGTGGGTTCGAGCCACACCACAGGCTCTGTGCTGGTAGTGTGGGGGCTGCTTGGGATTCTCTGTCTGTCTCTGTCTCTTCCCCTCCCCTGCTCTCTCTCTCTCTCAAAGAGAAACTTGAAAAATTTCAAAAGAAAGAAGAATGAAGCACAGAGAAAGCACCAACTGGGATGGGCAGGGCTCACACACGCTCTCCCGTTGGGCGGCGCTCTTGAGAGGCTGGAAACTGGGGGGGAGGGTGCTGGTGGCCATCCTGCACCACAAGGAGAGGAGAGGAGAAGTCTAGAAGAAGTCTACCCAAAAGAAGTAGATCAGTTGGGAGAGAGAAACCCATCGTGGTGTTGAAGTTGCTGCCTTTGCGTTACGCTGCACCTGAAGATTTTTTTTGTTTTCGTTTGGTTTTGTTTTTTGGAGAGAGAGAGGACACAAGTGAGCGAGGGGCGGGGTGGGGTGGGGCGGGGACAATCTCCCAGAGAGAGAGAGAGAGGGACAGAGAAGCAGCGCTCACGCGATGCAGGGCTCGAGCTCACCAATGGTGAGCTCATGACCTGAGCTGAGGTCAGACGCTTAACCGAGGGAGCCACCCAGGCGCCCTGAGGTTGGTTCTATTTCGGGACTTTTCTTTTGCAAATCAGCCAGTTTGAGTTGGGTTTTCTGTTGTTTGGGACCACATGGGTCCTGGAGAATACTCTGGTAATCTCAGCTTCAGAAGGGAGCATCCAGCCGCGGAAGGGCTCAGTGGCTTCTCTTGATCAAGGTCACTCGTTGGTCAGGAGTTGCTGTTAAGGCAGGGCCTCATAGACATCAGTGGCTTCAGGGGTCTTACGGATTAGGTTTCTCTGGATATTAGTCAGGACTCCTTTATAGGCAGGCTGCAGACACCAGCCTCAAATGGATTTATGAGCCTAGATTGGCTCATTAACTGCAAAACCCATTTATCTCTAATTTCAGTCTTGGATCCTAGTGTTCAAATAATGTCCTCAGATTCCCTGTCTCTTAATCTATTGGCCCTGCTCTGTATAGGTGTCCTGCTCGGACAGAATCTACCCAAGTGGAGGCAAAGATGGTTACCAGCAGCTCCAGCCTTTCCTCCCACAAACCTAGCAAATCTTATGGGAACAAGAACATTTTAGGGGCGCCTGGGTGGCTCGGTCGGTTGGGCCTCCGACTTTGGCCCAGGTCACGATCTCGCGGTTAGTGGGTTCGAGCCCCGCGTCGGGCTCTGTGCTGACAGCTCGGAGCCTGGAGCCTGCTTCGGATTCTCTGTCTCCTTCTCTTTCTGCCCCTCCCCCACTCACGCCTCTGTCTCTCTCTCTCTCAAAAAGGAATAAACATTAAAAAAAAAAAAAAAAAAGAACACTTTACCTAGTAATAGGTGTAGGAAAAGGCCAGGAGCTGCCTCACTTGGGTTGTATGTCCATGCCTGAGCCAATTGCTGTGGTCGAGGAATGGGACGTGCTGGTTGACCAGACCTGGGGCATGTGGCCACCCCATGGGGCCAACGGGGGAACCAGCCTGAACCATATGGATGAAGAACATGGAAGGAGGGGCGCCTGGGTGGCGCAGTCGGTTAAGCGTCCGACTTCAGCCAGGTCACGATCTCGCGGTCCGTGAGTTCGAGCCCCGCGTCGGGCTCTGGGCTGATGGCTCGGAGCCTGGAGCCTGTTTTCGATTCTGTGTCTCCCTCTCTCTCTGCCCCTCCCCCGTTCATGCTCTGTCTCTCTCTGTCCCAAAAATAAATAAACGTTGAAAAAAAAAAATTAAAAAAAAAAAAAAAAAAAAAAGAACATGGAAGGAAAATTTGAGGTGCTGTCAACCAAAAGGGGGGTGAGTGGGTGCTGAACAGGCAAAAATAGCTGTTCACTACCTTTTATACTATTCCCGAGTATCCCAAGGTCATTATCACAGCTGTAATTAAATAGACCCCAAACCCTCCCCCTTCTTCAGGCACCCTGTGTTTTCCTTTAACATCAAAATAGAACGACCTGAAGGGCATCTGGGTGGCTCCCTCGGTTAAGCCTCCGACTTGACTTTGGCTCAGGGCATGATCTCACAATTCGTGAGATCGAGTCCTGAGTCGGCCTCTGTGCTTGAGAGCTCAGGTCCTGCTTGGGATTCTCTCTCTCTCTCTTCTCTCTCTCTGCCCCTCCAGTGCATGCGTGCTTTCTCTCTTAAAATAAGTAAACTTAAAAAAAAAAAAAAAAAGAAAGAAAGCGGTTTACCTTAAAAAAAAAAAATAGAATGACTCGAGCCCCGTTACCACCTGTTAGGGACAACCAGGCCCCTCCATGATCTCCCTGAGGATCTCCAAGTCAGGGCTCACGGTCTCCTGAGTCGGGTCATGACCAGCCTACTTCTTTATTATTATTATTAGCTAAGCTGAGGTATAATTGACAAATAAAACCTGTACATGCTTAAAATGTATGACTTCAGGTTTTGAAATATGTATACATTGTGAAATGATCACCACAAGCTAATATACGTATCGCCTCACAGTGTGTGTGTGTGTGTGTGTGTGTGTGTGGTGAGAACACTTAAGACATGCGCTCTGAGCAACTTTTGAGTATACGATACAGTATTGTTAATTACGCGGCCTACTTCTTTGGCTGTCCCCGTACGCTCTTGGTCTCTGGAGTCGCCAGTCTCTTCTGCCCTTCTTTGGCTCCAAAGGAAAACCCCTGAATTTCTCCATTGCCCTCAAAGATCCAAAAACCAAGGCTGGGTGATGAACATTTTCCTCCCCCTCAACTGCCGGTAAATAACTCTCAATTACTTTTCTTTCGCCCACATTTCCACCCCAAACCAGGCACTAGATGCGGGGAGGGAGGTAAGGCCCTACATTTTTGAGAGAGAGAGATGTTGTTTGGAGACTCTGTCGCTCAGTGACTTAAGCAAGCTGAGTGGGCATCGCGTGAAGGGGATGATGGGACGCTGAGGCTGCCCTTCTGGTACTTGTGTCGGCATGCTTAGCGGTCCCTGGCCGGTAGCTGGGGAAGCTTGCATAGCAGTTAAGGGGCATGTTGGGAAAAAACGCAATCGAGAACAAAATCCCTTCCCTTCTTTAAAAAAAAAAAAATTGAAAATGTTTATTTACCTTTCAGAGAGATAGAGAGACACAGTGCGAGCAGGGGAGGGGCAGAGAGAGAGGGAGACACAGATCCGAAGCAGGCTCCAGGCCCCGAGCTGTCAGCACAGAGCCCGGCATGGGGCTCGAACCCACGAACTGCGAGATCACGACCCGAGCGGAAGGCAGATGCTCAACCGACTGAGCCACCCAGGCGCCCTCATAATCCCTTCCCTCCTGAAGTTCAATGTTACTGGAACCTTTCTGATGGACTGAGTCTAACCTGAAGACTATGGGCGGGAGAAGACACCAAGGGCCCTTGAGAAGGAACTCACCATGATCAAGGGGACGTTACCCACCCTACATGGAAAGGGTTGCAGGGGTTTGTCTTAAGATAGAGTGTGGAAACCCTTCACACTGGAAACCCTTCTGGCCAAGCCCCTGTGGCCTTGACCCAGGGGTTCATCAGTGATGCTAAGCTGCAGGACGAAGCAACAGCGGCAGAAAACCGAGGCCCCCTAGTGGTAAGTCCCGGCACTTCTCTGACACTAGGGCAGTTAGAAGGTGATATTTGTACACCCACCGAGCGGGGAAACAGGGCCACTGCTGGCATTTGTAGACTTCCCCTCCACCCCCTAATGATCCATTTTAAAGTGTTCTGTTAAGCCCCTAGGTATCATCCTTATCATTGCAGGGAAGCGGCAGATGTTTTGAAACGGCAGGGTTTTCCTTTAACATATCCTAGCTAAAATTCTTGGGTATGAGCCCTTACCCCTGGGATCTAGTCGGAGTAGATTTGTTTTTCTCTTTTCTTACGGTTTTTCCTCTCTATTTTTTTTACATGGATAATTACGTAATCTAGTGGATGTCTAGTTTCCTCTTCAGCAAGTAAGCTTCAGGGCATAAGGATCGTTGGTCTTATTCATGGCCGGATCCTCGGCCCCTAAAACAGTATTGGGCATTCATTCATTAAGCTGATGGATCGCTGGGGAGTGTCTGTCCTGTGCCACTAGGCATCGGGGGTGGAGAAGGGATAGCAGTTTGCCAAACACTGACGCCGTTCTTGTGGAACTTCCGTTCTAGTGGGCAGAGAACACGCTATCGTGAGCCGTGGTGGGTACTCAGCGTGTCATGAGCAGGGTAAGGGGCTCCTGGCCCAGGCGGTTTCCTCTGATCCCTTGATATTTGAGCAGGAACCTGAAGGAAGGGAGGGAGGGGGCTCCGGGGAGACTTGGGAGAGTCCCCAAATCTACTCAGGTACAGGCCCTGAGGGGAGAGCAAGCTGGGCCGTCCCAAGAGCCAGTGTGGCTGGGAGGCAGCACAGCGGAGGGGAGAGGGGATGGGGTGGGACTTTGGAGGCCACCCTAAGGACAACCCGGCCGTGCCCCACTGCCCAGAGAACTCTGAATGCTCTGGTTTCCGTCTTCAGTGGGCTCCCGACACCCCCAAACGTGATGAGCTTCTCAGTTACGTACTTGCCCAGCACCCAGCCTTCTATGTGGGTCATGTCTGTCTCCACGACTCCATTGCTGGCTGCCTGAGGACAAGGACGCCATCTGTCCTGCTCACTGCTGTATCCCGGGTTCCTAGGAGGAAGCCCGGGACACAGAAGGTGCTCGGTAAATATTTGCTGGGTGGTGACTGGGTGAAAGCAGCCTGCTCTGTTCCTCTGGGCTTTCGCTTCTGTTTTCTGCCCAGTCTGAAGGGCTCCGAGCTGAAGGCGGACGTCAGGCCGCGGACAACTCACTGCCCCTTCCCTCCCAGAACCTGGTCCCTGTTCCCGTCGCCTTCAAGCCCTGGCCCGGACCTGCTCCAGGCCTGAGGAGGCCCCAGGAGGCCTGAAGTAGTTGCCCTCAGACTCTGCAGACACCCCTTCCCCCACTCAGAACATCTGTCGAGTTTGCAGTTCAAGAGTAATTCTGTGTGCCCTCTCCCTACTCCGTCCGTTTCTGAGACAAGACAGCCACCCAGTGGTAATTTTTCTAGGCTTTTGTTTATTTTATAGCAATTGTCATGATTAGAGAAGTAAATAACACATTTAAAAACCTTCTCAGGGCCAAAGGATGCCAGAATATTTACAAACACATGGGGGGGGGGGTGGTGGCAAGACATGAGGGGCTGGGATTCCGCCCAGGCCCTGAGCCAGGCTTGGATGTTGATGCTAGCCACCAGGACTGTCCCACCGGCCTCAGCACGGGCTCAGGGAGCAGTGGCAGCCGTGGGGCTCTGCTCAGTGGGGCTCTAGCTAACCTGCGGCCCCGCCTCCTGCCCAGGGGGCTCCCCACACCCCACAGGCCAGCTCAGAGGGGCCTCTGGGAAGCACCAAAGGACAGGGGCAGTATGGAGGCACAGGGGCTCTGACAGAGACCGGGGATGACCCAGCCTGCCCGGGATGGGACGGACACGCTCACACACACACATACACACAGACACACACACACACACCTTCACAGAAGAATCGCCAGGGGAAGATCTTTTGTGTGTTTTTCGTCTTCTAAGTCTGCGTGACTACGGTGTTATTAATTTTTTGCTATTTGTTTCTTCGACAGTGACATAAACTGAGGTAAACATCTGTGACCAACACCTCTCCTAAGGGGCGAGGGGTCCCAACCCAACTAGCAGGTGGCAGCACAGGGCCCCAGCGGCCACGGAGCAGGCCGGGCTTCTTCGGCCCTGCTCCTGCGTGGGGCCATCGCTGCCCCTCTCTGTGCCTCTGCAAACAAGGGCTGGGCTACATAACTACGGTCCCCTTCCCGAGTCTAACATTCTAGATACTACGACGAGAGAGAAACTCCCAAAGGGGATCTTAACAGAGAAAGAGAGAGAGAGAGAGAGAGAGGGCACACGGCGAGGGACATCTACTTGGAATCTTGCTTCCTTGTTATTGCAGGAGAGACGGGGTGTCGAGAGGCCTAAGGCAAAAGGAGAAGTCGCGGCTGGGAGAGAGAGGTGGCCCGGATGGGCTCCAGGTGGGCCAGGGGCAGTGACGGGGGGCCTTCTCTGAAACTTGGCCCGTGGTGGGAGGAGGGTTTGCTACTTACCTGGCGTGTGGAGGGCCCCAGTGCCCACTGGAGAGATGGGTCTCGAGGAGGGCGGCCGCACCGAGGAAAGCGGGGCCAGGCCCTGGGGCAACCGCAGTTTGTAAACTGGACCCAGGCAGGGCAGGGGGACCTATAGCCCTTTTGCGCGATGGGAATGAGGGATGAGTGGAGAGGTGGGGGCTCCAGGCCAGAGGGTGGGCAGGCCCTCCCTGGCCAGCCCGACTCATCAGAGAGCCCCCTCAGATGGCCTAGAACCCCAGTGGGACCCTGGCAGGTGCGGCCCGGGCTGGTGGATGGGACACGGTCAGGCAGAAGGAGCAGCCTCACCCCAGTGGAGGTTATTGCGGGGTCCCCGGCCTCCAGAGATGGCAGGGGTCATGGGGGAACACTGGGTGAGCTGGGGTGCCTGTTTTGCTGCCTGGGGGCTGGAACCAGCCCGCAGGTGCCTCCCTGCCAGATTCCCTGAGGGGCGGGTGAAGCACAGGCCTGGACGCCCTCTGGCAGCTGCCTGGGGAGGGTCCTGGGGCAGAGTGGTCTCCAGAGGCGTCTGGATGCAATCACCGAACACACAGGACTGCACGCGTACACGTTCACTCTACTCACACACCGCACGCACGCCTACTCACACACACTCACCCCCCTCCTGTTTCCACGGACCCCCATTCTCACGCCCACAGCGGCATACTCCAGGACCGGGAACCTGGGGGACGCGGGGATGGGGACGACCCCAGGCTGACATGCTGGTCTCCGGCAGAAACCCGGGGGTATTCCTGGCACGAATTACCTCGCCGCCTGCCAGCAGCCCAGGCCGCCGGGTCTGGGCTCGGGGAGCCAGGACCTAGGATCTGGGGCTCCCGGGCCTGGGCAGGTGCGGCCAGCAGGGGGAGCTGGGCCGGCCCTAGGCTCGGCGCTCACTCCCTTCGCCTTAGGGATGCGGTGGGGGGCGGGGGAGGAGGGCAGCTGAGGCCCCGCCCCGGCAGCCCGTCAGTCACGAGGGAGTGGGACGCTCGCTAGGGAGGAGGGGGAGGGCTTCGAGAGCGCCACCTCCCAGGGGCTGTGCGGCTCCAGGCCAGTTGCCCTCCTCCTGTGCTCAGTGTCCTCATCCGGGGAACGGGTTGTGTGGGAGTCACTAGATTCTTCGGGTCCGTGCCTGTACACACACACTTTTGCAGCATCCAGACATTTGCTACATTTTGCCGAGGGCTTGGCCTCTTCCCTCCAGCCTCCCGGGAAAGGGGCAGGACGCAGGTGAGCAACGCCCCTGCCCTCAGCTCATCGCCTCCCCCCCCCCACCCCCACCCCCACCCCGCCCGCAGCCAGTGTCCGGGGGCCCTACTCCCCTTCTCTGCCCCAACACTTCAGTCCCCTTATGTGCCCGGGGGCGTGGTGGCGCAGGGTAGGGTGGCCAGGAGGGCAGGACCAGGGGTGGGACTGCGGGACGATCTGCCAGGGGGTGCAAAGGGCCAGGAGCAACTAGGCAGGGTTCCAGGGTTCGGGGCGGTGTGGGGGAGTCTGCCCGCAAGCTCCCTTGCTCCTGGTGTCGGGGGACGGGGGAGGGGGCGCCTCTGAATCCTCGGGTCTGTGGGGCTCGGCTCCTGTGGGCCAAGTCCCTGCCCCACAGGCGGGGCGAGAGGTCTTTCGGTGGCTATCTCGGCGGCCCGCCGCGGACCCGGCGCCTGGGCCCGCCGTCCCGCCTAGCCTACCGCTACTCCCTCCTGCCGCCGCGGGGGCTGGTCGGATTTGCCGCGGCCGCCGCCAAGCCCCCCGTTTTGGCGCGGGCCCGGGCGGCTCCCGGCGGCCCGGCCTGGTGCGAGCGCGGCGCCCCGGCCCGAGGGCGGCGGGAGCGGCTCAGACGCAGATCTCGATGGCCGTGGCCAGCACCACCTGCCCTTTGCTCTTGTCCGGGCGGCCGTCGGTCCTGCCGGGGGGGCCCGGGGGCGCCAGGCCGGCCTCGGGCACGGGCACGGGCACGGGCACCGGCACGGGCACGGGCACGGGCACGGGCGCGGGCCCGACGGCGGGGGGCGCGGGCCGGGAGCCGCTGCCGCTCTCGGTCAGCACCGTCCGCTTGAGCGGCCCGGGCGCCTCGAGGCGCAGCGGCCCGGCGGCGGGCGGGCGGTCCCCGGCGGGCTTGCGCGCGCGGTGCGAGGGCCGGCGCCGCAGCTCGGACGTGAGCTCGTGCTTGAGGAAGCGGAAGACCTCCTTGGCCGGCCCGCGGCGCTCGGGCTCCAGGGCCAGCAGGCGCTGGAACATGCGCAGCGCGGGCTCGGTGAAGCGGCGCCACTGCGACGGCAGCCCGGGCAGGCGGCCCCGCTGCCAGCGCACGAACTCCTCGAAGAAGGCGTCCGCGCCCGACGCCGCCTCCCACGGGAAGTTGCCGGTGAGCACGCAGAAGATGAGCACGCCGAAGGCCCACACGTCCACGCCCGTGTCCACCGCGAAGCCGTCGGCGCGGCCCGCCTGGCACACCTCGGGCGCCGTGTACGGGATGGTGCCGCTGACCCGCTTCACGCGGCAGCCCACGCGGCGCGTCATGCCGAAGTCGGCCAGCTTCACGCGGCGGCACTCGCGGTCGAACAGCAGCACGTTCTCGGGCTTGATGTCGCGGTGCACCAGCTGCCGCCCGTGCATGAAGTCCAGCGCCAGCCCCAGCTGCTGCACGCAGCGCTTCACCGTGTCCTCGGGGAGTCCCACCTGGCGGGCCGGGGGTGGGGGTGGGGGTGGGGTGGGGGAGCCGCGCTCAGGGACTGCCACCACCCCGCCGGGCCCTGCCAGGCCCCTCCCGCCGACCAGTCCCCACGGCCGCCCGCCCCCCCCCCCCCCCCCCCCCCCCCCCCCCCCCGCCAGGCCCCGCCGGCCTCGCCCCGAGCTCCCGGTCGCATTCCCCGGGCTGCCGCCTGGGCCATGCCTCTCCCCTCCCCCACCTCACCGGGGCACCTCCTCCTCTCTCTCTGGCCCAGTCATTCTCATCCCGCACCCTCCCCCCCCCCACTGCAGCCACAGACCCGGGCCTGAGCGCCCACGGTGGGCCGGGTGCCCGTCCCGCGCTGTCTCAACCCCTCACAGCTGCTGTTACGCCCACTTCCCTTATAGGGACATAAGGCTCTGAGAGGCCTTGCCACTCACCCCCTGAGCGCCGGAGCAGATTCATACCTGGCACCACCAGACGCAGAGCCACGCAGAGCCGGGAGCCTGGGATTTTCTGCGCACTCCCTCCCACTCCAGGGCACCTCCTCTGGGAAGCCTCTGGTGGCCCCGCGGCCTCCTCTCCCCCCTCGTGCCCCCACTGTTCCTACGCAGCATCAGACAAGGCTGCCGAGGAGGGTGGTGTTGGACTTCATCCCAGGCCCCTGGCCGCTGCCTTCCCAGAGCCTGGCTCAGTCTGTCATCTGGTTTATTTCGCAGTGTCTGTTCCCCACGAGGAGGCGCGCAAGCCCTTATTCCTAGTGTATCCCCGGCCCTCCGGTGGCTGACGTACAGAAGGGGCTCAGTAAATGCTTGTTGGCTAAATAAGTGGTCTGACTGCCCCCCACCCCCCTCCTACTCTCCCCCTGCGGGGGTGGGAAGACATCTCCCCTCTCCCTGGGCGGCCACACCCAGTACCTGAGGAGGAATGATGTCGAACAGGTCCCCGGCAGGTGCGTACTCTTGGGCGAAGACGTAGCAGTCCTCGGTCTCAAAAACCACGTCAAAGACCTTGATGATGAAGGGGCTGGAGGAGAGGCTGCTGGTGATGCTCACCTCCCGCAGGAAGTTCTTCAGCTTGGTCTTGTTCTTGTTCACAAACTTCAGCGCCATTTTCGTGCCTGACGGGGCAGGAGCCACAGTGGTGAAGGCTCCTGTCCCCGCGCTCCCGCGCATGACGTTCCCAGGCCTGCCCGCACAGCCCGTCCCCGCCACGGGGCAGCGTGTGTCTGTCCTCCTCTTACTGGTAGCAAACTGAGACCCGGGGAGGGGAAAGGACTGGCCAAAGGCCAGGCAGCGAGTCGGGGGTCAGGCCGGGTCTCCTGCCCCAGCCTGCCGGCCTCGGTGAGGATGGCCTGCTGCTTCCTCCACTCTCCCCTCTCCTTCCTGACGTACAGGATCCTCCTTTACGTCTCGGTCTCCCCCCACGCTAGAACGTAGCCCCCTGAGCGCGGGAATCTGTCTCGCTCGTTGCTGTATCTCCAGTGCCTACGACAGTGTGGCGCACAGTAGGTGCTCAACACATGTTTGTTACGTGGCTAAGGAGGAATTAGACACTGAGAGGTGAGGGTCTGCAAGGCATAGGTCCCTGACCCTGCACTTGGGCAGCCATCTGTACCCACTGAGGGTGCAAAGCCGTGTGACGCACGCGTGTCCACAGGGCCCTTACCTGTCACAGGGCCCTCTCTTCACTTCGCACTCACAACCCACGCCTCATAATGACCCTGGGAGGTGGGCCAGCCCTAATGCTATCCTATTTTTAACAGAGGAGGAACCCTACGCACAGAGAGGTTAAGTCACTTGCCCAAGGTCACACAGAGAGCAAGTGGCAAAGATCAGGCAACCCCATGTCCAGTGTTCCTCCCGCCGCTGTCAGTGGGCACAGAGCCCCCGCCCCCCGCCCCCCGCCCCAGGTGTGTGCAGCTGTGGGAGCTCACGAAGTCCCTGTCCCTGACTGGCTGCATGGGCACCGCTGTGAGGCTGTGCTGTGGGGAAGGCATCATGCTCGCGGGGAAGTGAGAAGATTCTGGAGCTGACTTCTGGGGTCTTGCCCTGGCTCACAGCCTCTACAGCTGCATGAACTTAGCTGAGCGATGGGTCTCTGGGTCTCTGTGTCTTCATCTGAGAAATGGAGATGGCCACAGTGACCTCCCAGGGACATCTCCCACCCCTCCTGAAGCGTGGCGCCGTTTCCAAGGACGCACCCTCGGGCTCTGTCCACTCCGCTGGGGTCAACTACCCCCGATGGGCCAGTGATTCCGCAAACACCACTGCCAGCCCTGACTTCTCTCCTGAGCTCCCGATGTCCCGGGGTCATGCCCTCGGCCCCAAAGCAGCCCACCCTCCAGTCTGGTCCCCCCCCCCCCCCCCCCCGTCCCCCAGCCTTCACACCCGCCGCCGGCAGATGCTCACCCGTGCCCTTGTAGGCCACCAGGTCGACCTTCCCATAGGTGCCCTTGCCCAGCTCCCGGACGAGTTCGTAGTGCTTGGTGACATCGCTAGCGGCCAGCGTGCGGAGGGTCAGTGCCTGCATATCTTCAGTGAGGAGCGGCACGCCTGCCCCCAGCCCAGGGGCGGTCCCCGGCCCACAGCAGGGCAGGGAGCGGGGTGGCTCGGGCTCCGGGCAGCCCACGCTCATCTTCTCCCTGTTGTGGGGGGCGCGGCACCAAATGTCACATCAAGCCAGGGCCCCCTGGCCCAGCCACCCGCTCCTTCCCCGGTACCTCGGGTCCCCGGATGCCAGGCTCAAGATGGCCACACGGGGGCGACGAGCATCTATCCCCTTTCCCCAAGGCTTCAGGGCCAGGCCTGAGCCACACTCCCTGGAGAGCCACACTCCCTGCCCCCGCAGTCCCCACTGCGGTACCACTGGCCCGTCTGTCTCAGGCACTCAGACAAGGCACACATGTTTACGTCACACAAAGACACTCCGTGCACCAAGTTCACACGGCCGCTCCTGTCGGCAAATACTGATCACCACCTGCTGTTCGCCAGGGGCCTGCCGCTCAGAGCCCTGGGCCCGCATCACTAACCCAACAGGTAAGAATCCCACCCTCGAGGGACTTAGGTTTTGGGGAGGAGACGGGCGATAAACATAGTGAACGCGTGAATTACACATTATGCTGTAAGGTGTTACGGGCTTTTGAGAATGTAAGGCAAGGGGCGGTGGGGAAGGTGCGGTCTCAGGGCAGGGGTCACGGTAGCAAATTCCTCAGCCAAGCAGGCGCAGACAGAACTCTGGCGGGGTGGTGCAGATGTCCCCCGCTCCCCCAACAGCCTTACGCCCCTCCCCCTCCCCCAGACAACACAACCCTGCTCAGGTATACGTGGCTACAGGTGGCGGCCCGGGCCCCACCTCCCTCCCACACCCGCTCCGCCCCAGACCCAAGGCAGAGCCCAGGCCCACAGAGACCCAACCCTCCCCTGCCTCACCCTCCACATTCACAGCCTGACTGACCCCTTCGGTATCCGCACAAGCTGCACCCACCCGTCAGAGGCACCGAGTTTGTCCCCAGACGGTGTTGGTGTTGGGGGGGCAGGGAGCTGCTTCGGGGAGAGTCCGGCGGGGGGGGGGCGCGGGTGAGCGTGAACGCCCACCTGGGGCCTGCATTTCTTGGCTGTCAAGTTGGCGGTGGGGGTGCTGGGAGCGAAGCTTCCAGGAGCAGTTGCGCACGTGTCTGTGCGTGTACCCGCAGGAGAGGCCGGCACCGAATCCTCCATAAGCTGAGCCCCGGGAGCCTGCCTCCTGGCGCACCTCCCCTTACTCCCTCCTACCTCCCATCCCAGGTGACTCACCCCGCACTTCCCCCAGCCCCCACCCCTGCAAGACAGCCCAGGGGTCTTGGGTAGCCGATCTGGAGCTAGCCACCCAGCTCTGAATCCACCTCTGTCACCTGCTAGCTGGATGGCCTTGGGCAAGTTACTTCAGCCTCCCATGCCTCAATTTTCCATCTAGAAAAAGGACGCATTAGTGCCTTTTCTCTACGGGCTGCTCAGCCGTGGAGCGCTTGGTGCCTGGCACACGTAAGGGCTCTGGAAGTGCCCCGGAGTGGGGTCGTGCGTCCTGCGTCCCCTCCGGCGGAGCCGGCCACAGGCTGCTCTCGGGAGGCCCGCATCCTCACCCCGGCCCAGCCGCTCCCCTTCCAGGCCCAAACCCTCTTCTCCTCCTCTGCCTTCCCCTTCCCTCTTGGCACGACCCAGCCTCCCACTTCACACGGAGAGGAGGAACATCAGGAGGGAACTTCCTGGCCTCCCACGTCCTCCGGCTGGCTGGGGGAGCAGGGGGCCCTCCGCCCCTCCTCCGATTTGGCTCCTGCCCCCTCTGCTTCCTCAGGATCCTGCTCCCCCACTCAGCCCCCTTCCCCTCCATTCATGAGCAAGCCCTACTCCATAGAAGCTTCCCCCGCTGCAGGCACTGCCCTTCCTTCCCTAATTCCTTTGATCTGAACGGATGCCAGGAGTCTGTCTGAAACGCCACACGAATGCCCTCAGTCTGCAGCCTGGATTAGCCCATTTCATAGACCCCCACGGGGGAGGGATGGCGCCAGGCCCACGGACACAGGGTCCCGCTGCCCCTACCTCTGCCAAGCTCCTTGTGCTGAACCCGACTGGGCCGTGGCACCTGTCACCCGGTCTCTGTGTGGTCCCAGCTCCAGCCAGACGGCACCCTGTTACTGTAGCCGCCGACTAGGCTAAAGTGGGCAGCATCTCCCCGTGGTGGTCTTTCCTTGCCTTCAGGGCTAGAGGGGGTCACTGGTCCCAACCTCTGCCAAATATCCCTCCCTGCCCCCCACCTCCCCGTGGGGAGAATTCTGAGTGAGGAAACCCAGGCGATCCGCTTTGAGGCAGCAGGGAGGGGTAAGGCTGTCTCTGGGTGAGCGTCCTCAGGCCCCCAGGGGGTCCGATGAGTACACATCCTCTTTGCCTTGAACTCTTCCCCCTGCCGGCCAGTGAGATGCTGGGCTGCTCTGCTGACCTACTTCTCTTGATGATTGTGGACTCCCCGAGGGCTGCTGCGCTGGGCAAGGCCATGGGCGTGCAGGCACATATACGCACCCGTGTGCAACGCTCCCACTTTGGGCTTTGGCCCCGCCAGTCCTTTGGGGCTGTTTCTACATCCTCTGGGAGGTTGACCGACTGGCAGCTGCAAGTTGCTAGAAGCTCTTTCTCCCCCTGTCCCCTCCTCCCTCGCCCGGGGGCTGTGGGGTACATGGCTCATCCCTGCTGCTTTGGCCGCCGAGTTGCACTGCGCAGGCAGCTGTCTGGGTCGGGGCTGCAGCCACAGTGGGGTGGGTCTGGGTCCCACATTTGCCCCCTGCACTCCAGTTTAGCCCTTGCTTTGACCACCACCCTGCACTGCGTCTCTGTGGCTTCAGTGCCTCTCTCAATCCTCCTCTGCCAGTCCCGCTGCCCGCCTTGATCTCCCCCTGCCCCACAGCCAATCTTCTCTTTATCCTCAGGCCCCACTCTTCCAGGAAGGCTTCTCTGCTGCCCCGGGTGCCGGGTCCTGCCTCTGCTGAGTCCCAGGATTCACATAGGGTCTGTGTGGCTCTCTCTGAGGGTTCCTGTTGAAGATCTTGGGGTGGTCTCCACTCCGTCCCCTGTCTGTCCCCATCAACAGGCCAAGAGCTCTCCGGGGGCAGTGGCTACTTTCTCCCAACCTTTCTTAGTTCCTAGGGCCCAGTTTTGGGGGTCCCCACTACTGGCCCCTCCCTCCTTCACCACCTCCCTCTCCCTTCAGGCCTGTTCTCTGCCAGCCGTCAGCAGGCGACAAGGAATTAATCCACACAGCCCTCCCCGTCGCTGCGTCATAGCCCCAGGTACACACTGCCTCTGACCCAGTTACGATGCATGTGACTTAAGAGGCACAGTGGGGAGCGAAAGAAACGGCATGGGCCTTGGGGCTCAGCAGGCTTGCCCTTGATCCTGCCCTGCGCCACTTTTTAGGTGGGTGACCTTGAGCGAGTCACTTGTCTGGGGAAAATAACAACAATGGCAATAGCAAGGAACTCACGCTGAAATGGGGCTTACTACCTGCCGGGCCCTGGACTCAGGATGAGCTCATCTTATCTTCCCAATTCAACGGGTAGGTGTCATCATCACCCCCATTCTAGGGCTGAGGAGAACGAGGCACAGAGAGCCTGAATAACTCGTCCAAGGTCACGCAGCTCGCGTTGGGACTGGCTCCAAAGCCGGTGCTCTGAACCACTGTTTTCCCAAGCCAGAATGGTAGAGCATCTCATCCGGATGCCTTGGTATCCATGTGGGGAAACCGAGGCCCAGGAGAGCGCAAAGCCTGAGCCGAAGACGCCCATGCATTCGCTCAGCTCCTGCTGGGAGGTGACCGAGTGGCAGGCACTGTCCAGGCGCTTCACGGGTATTAACTCACAGCAGTAGGTAGACCAGCAACTTCCTTCAGGCGGGGACTCCAGGCCAGAGAGTAAACTAAGACACATCCACCTCCCCGAGTGGTCGAGGGCACATACACCTGGCATCGGTGGGAACTTGACCTGAAACTATTTTGCCTTCATCACCATTGCCTCCGCTTGAAGGAGCGGCTGTGGACTCGGTGGCTGTGAACTTTCCAGCAGCAGGCGGTGGAGGCCCCTGGCTGGCCCCCTGTTCCTCCCATGTAGCCGGCCCTACCGTCCACACTTCAGCCGACTGTGCCATGCCGCGGGACCTCACGTGCCTTGCACCTCGAGTGTGTGTGTGTGTGTGTCCTCGCTGGCCCCGAGGGAGGCCCTTGGTTTCTGGTCTGTGTGGCTGAAGGCAGGTGGGTGTCACCCAGCCTTCCCGGCAGCAGTTGTGGCTCTGGCCCTGTGGGCTGGGTCTTCTGCCACACGCCGGGAGGGCTTCCCAAGCAAGAAACAAGACCGAACCGCCTACCACTTCCTGTTGGCAGGTGGCTGGAGCTGGGTGCCTCTCTTACGAAAGCCATACCCAATGCACAACCCAACTCAGAGCTACTTTGGAGCCTGCCTTCCCTACCCTCCCCCACCACATGCACACACAGTGCCAGCTTGGCAAAATGTCACTTACTGAGTCCTCATAAGAACCCTGAGAAGAAGGGCAAGATGCTCCCTCTGTTTTTTTTTTTTTTTTTTTTTCTTAAAAACACAGCTATATTAGTACACACCACAAAATTTACCGGTAGTAGGCGTACGATTCAGTGATTTTAGCAAACGTCCGTTGCCGCAATCAAGTGCTGCTTTCTGTTTTATAGATGAAGAACCTAGGAGGTTGGTGATTTACTATGGTTCTGGAAAAGACAGCCACTGTCCACCAAAACTTTGTGTTCTCTCTTTTATAATAGAGCTGCTGCTGGAGGGTGGCTGTCGGCAGGGTACTGCATTTCCTGCCTGCCTTGCATCCGGATGTGGCCATGTGACCAGTTTTCCCCAATGGAATGCGAGCAGCGATGATAGATGTGACTGTCTTTTAAGACTGGGAGGAGTTTCTCCATTCTCTCATCGGTCCTAAAAGACAGTGGAGCTACAAGATAGGAAGGAGGAGCCTGGGTGCCTGGCTGGAGGTCTCCTGGCCAAGAGGATTACCCACTCTGCATTTTATGGCAGCCAGGAGTGAATGGCTATTGTGTTAGGCTGCTGAGATACAGGGGCTTGCTTGTTACAGCGGCTAGCACTACTCTAATCCAAGGATTATGTAGCAAGGAGGCCAGAAAGGTATGATTTGAAGCTCGGTTTGTCCACTTGCCTGGAGGATGGCCAGTCTCAAAAGAGAGGGGGCCCTGCGCTTACCCTGTCTCCTGGGAGGATAATAATACTGGCAAAAGTTTATCGAGTGTTTCCTTAATGTCGGGTGCTGTGCTGACCACAATGGATTCAATCATTTAACAGTTACAAGCCTGGGCAGCAGGTTCTCCTATCATTACCCCATTTTACAGAAAGGACTACTGATACACTGGTGGGCTAACTAATTCGGATTTGAACTCAGGCGTCAGGCTTCAGGTCCCGTGCTCTCATGTACCGCGTCCTCTGAGGCTCCTGAAGGTAAACCCAAGCAAACAGCAACCTAAAATGAGACCGTTGTTACAGTCCCAACAGGGAGGACATGTGTTCTCCATCACTGGGGGAGAGAAGCAGAGAGCGGGGAGTTGGGGGCGGGAGGTGAGGATGGACCAAGTGATATCAGCCAGGCCTTTCTTACTCTCACTCGGGGGGGGGGTGTGTGTCTAAGATTCTCTGTCCCCATAGTACAGGCAAACCCCAAGAGTATCCTTAACAAAGCTCTGGCCTAGAAGGATTCCATCCGCAGACGATTGTTGCTGGGTGGGTCACCTCCTTGAGTTCGTCTTATTAAAAGCCGTGTGAAAAAAGCAGCCATAAGGCATGATTTCAGGTACTGAGTGGGGACAGGGAGCCTGCTTCACTCTGCTTCTATGTAAAGCGAGGGGGTGGAGGCTCATTCCCCAAGCCTCCATGCCGAGCCAGCTCCCGATACCCCCTGGCCCCCTTATCCGCCTCCAGGCTTCTGCCTCTGAGGCCTCCTTGTCCGTGTCAGACCCACTCCTTGTCTTGCTTAGGAATTTTCAGTGGCTTCTTAAGTCGGCCTGTGGTGCTTTTTTCCTGCTCAGCATGAATTTCCCTTTCTTCAGGGAATGGCCCCTCTCTCAGGCCACGTGGTTCAGTAAGGTGGTCTTCATCTTGGCTCAGGGGCAGGCCTGACCTGGGCCTAGCTGGCCAGCACATCCATCCCACCTGCCAGGTCATGTGACCGGTTCACAGATGAACCTGTGACCAAAGGTGGCCCACTGGGATCTAGCCCTAGGACTCTGGCTGCGGCTGTCAGGAAAGAGATGCCTCCTGATCCCTGGGATGCCAAGCTGGAAGACCCAGGTCTGGAGCTGCTGGGGGGCCAGCTTTGCCACCATGCGGAGAGCGCCTGCCTGAGAATGAAGCAACAGAGAAGAAAAGCAGAGCTGCAAGGTGGAGAGGTTTCTGATGACTCGGGGCCCCTGGATCCAGGCATGACTAAAGGCAATTATACTCCTGACCATTTGTTTCACGCATTGATACATTTCCTTTCTGGCTTGAGCCACTTTGAGTTGAGTTTACGTAACTTGCAACCTAAAGATTCCAGATTAGTATACCCGCTCGGGCCTGGGCACTGCGTAGGGTGCTGGCACGGGGCGAGTAGGTTAGAGTGAAGCCTCAGGTAGAAGGTGTGAACCTACACTCCAGGAAGGCAGATAAAGTAAGGAGTCAGGTGACCAGAGTCTGAAAAGCCAACGTCAGCACTCCAGCATTTCCAAGGAGGGCATGGCAGTGGGGGTCAGGGTGGGTCCCTGGAGGAGGTGACACACAAATGGGCTTTGAAGGGGGCTGACAATCCAGTAAGAAACCTTGGGGCGCCTGGGTGGCTCAGTCGGTTAAGCGTCCGACTTCAGCTCAGGTCACGATCTCGCGGTCCGTGGGTTCGAGCCCCGCGTCAGGCTCTGGGCTGATGGCTCAGAGCCTGGAGCCTGCTTCCGATTCTGTGTCTCCCTCTCTCTCTGCCCCTCCCCCGTTCATGTTCTGTCTCTCTCTGTCCCCAAAATAAATAAACATTAAAAAAAAATTTTTTTAAAAGAAACCCAAGAGCTCCTTGAAAGCAAGCCTCATGCTTTAGTCACCTTGGTGTTCCTAGCACTTAGCCAGGGTGTGACAAATGGCAGGTGAGTAACGCTTTCCGTGTTGGGCAAGTTGTAAATTTGTGTCTCTTGGCTTTCCTGAACGTGACCCTGCAGGCACAGTTATTTCCTCGGGGGCTTGTGTGAGGTAGCATTGGCCCCATTTTAGCGATGCAGAGACTGATGGCCAGAAAAGAACAGTGATTTGCTCAAAATCGCACGGAAAGTCAGTGGCGGGGCGGCACTAGAGGCCAAGGCGCAGGGTGAGGTGTGCTCTCCCCCCAACAGCCAGGGCCCCAAGCTCAGCAGAGATGGGTGTGGCTGGGAGTGCCACCGGTGTGGACAGAGTGGCGGGAGGTACGAGGATAACGGCGATAGCGGCACAGGGGAAAGTGATATAACTGCTAACACTAAGGATCCCTGTTGTGTGCCAAGGGCCTCACAAAAATTAACTCGTCTAAGCCTCCCAACATCCTACGACACAGGGACTATACTTCACCCCAACTTACAGATGAGAAAACCGAGGCCCAGAGCAGTCATGTTACTTGATCAAGATCATCCGGTCAATGGCAGAGCTGGGATTCAAATCCAGGCATTATCGCTCCAGTGTCCGAAAGCCTAACCACTCTGTTTCATTGACCCTAAATTGATATAGTACAGATTATCACTCATATTCTCAGTATGCCAATGCTTTGCATTGCTGCTGTCATCCAATCTTCACAGCAACCCCATTTTACAGATCGGGACACTGAGGCTCAGAGGGATCCAGTAGCCTGCCTAAGGCCACTCAGCCGGTAAATTGCAGAGACCAGGACTGAACACTAAAGTTCCCTTGCTCTGCTCCTCTCCTCTCCTCTCCTCTCCTCTCCTCTCTCTGGCCCCAGCCTTCAGCACCACAGGTGAGGACAGCACCCAGGCGGGCCCAGTGCTAAGTGCAAGGTTAGGAGAGGCGGGAGCTGGGGAAGCAGGCAGGGTGGATGGACCACTGCAGACCTGGAACTCAGACCTCCAGGGCTGGAAAAGGATGTATGGGTATACTGCCGCTGATTTAACCAGACCCCTAATGCGTTGTGTTCAACTTTTTTTTGCTACTACAAACAATGAGAAGCCTGCACATAACTCATTTTGCTGTGTGCCGATGTGTCTGTAGGCTCAATTCTAGAAATGGGTTGCCAGGTTAAAGGGTGCGTGCGTTTGGAATTTCTGTAGAACGTTCGATTCCCCCAGAGGGCTGTGCCACTGGCCTTCCCCCAGCCGTGTAGGAGAGAGCTGCTTCTTGGTGGAGCAGGGCAGCGGCCACCAGCTCCTTCGCCCTCTCTGGGCTTCTGTATCAGAAATGTGGGGTGGTGGGGGGGGGATACGAATAGGTTTCTCACTTGCTTATTTGCATAAAGTAACTCTGGAATCAACATCAGACATTAATAAAGGTGCTTCACCACCCTTGGCAGTCACTCCCACCTCCTCCTTCAGCTTCTGCGGTAACCTCCTGTCTGGTCCCCCCACCTACCACAATCTATTCTTCTTTTTTTTAAGTTTTTAAAGGTTTTTATTTATTTTTGAGACACAGAGACAGAACATGAGCAGGGGAGGGGCAGAGAGAGAGGGAGACACAGAATGCGAAGCAGGCTCCAGACTCCCACGCTGTCAGCACAGAGCCTGACGCGGGGCTTGAACTCACGGACCATGAGATCATGACCTGAGCTGAAGTTGGACGCCCGACCGACTGAGCCACCCAGGCACCCCTACCACAATCTATTCTTGACCCAGCGGCCAGGGAGTCTGGCAGAGCCTACTCAGGTCGCATTGTTCCCACCATCAGCTCCCATTTCATTCCAAAGTCCTTACAAGGGGCCTCAACTTACCCCTCTGACCTGTCTCCTCCCTCCCTCTGCTCCACACACACTGGTCTCCCTGCTGTTCCCCCAAACGCGCCAGCTCCCGGCCTGGGGGCTGTTCTCTCTGCCCTTAGATGGCTGCGTGGCTCCGTTCTTCCAAGTTCTGCTCAGATGACAGCTTCTCAACCAGGGCTCCTCTGCTGCACTCCAGTTATCCCGCTCTCGCTGCCCCCAGGGGAGGGTATCACTCTCTAGCGTGTTATATAATTTACTGACTGGCTCTATCGATTGTGGCCGTCTCTCTTCCCCACCAGAACTTAAGCACCAGGAGGGCAGGGACTTTGTTGGGCTGGTTTTGTTCACTGCTGATCCCCCAGCAGCTAGGACAGTGCCTGCACATCACAGGCACTTAATCGATATTTGGTGAATGAACGGATGCATGGATGCATACATCCCTGGGGAGAGGCGTGGGAACTGAGTGACCAGAGGCAGGGCAGGAATGAAACTTTTCACTAGGATTTCACAGTCCTCTTGGTTCTAGGGAGTAAAAGGAACTAGGCTCAGTTGGTGGTCGAGGCGAAGCCAAAGGAAAATGCAAGGGGAGGCCATGTGCATCCACCTAGGCTCAACAGCCCAGGGCTGGGATCCCCTGAGAGGGGCCAGAGGAGGGGTGGCCCCCGGGAACCTCCTTGACACCCCACCCTGAGCAGAGCCCTCTCTATGTCCCCACGGCAGGTGCCGTAGTCTGGCTCTCGGCTGTTCACCACCTTCCCTAGAGGGTGTCCTTGATCCTCTCATTTGTTTGCCCCACTGAAGAAATCTGTTCACACGTGGGTCCTCCTATCTGCTGCCAGAGAGTGGGGAGACCCAGAGCCTGGTCCCACTGGCCCCAGAAAGAGGCCTATGGGGGGCTTGGAAAAGCACTTGCCCCTGCTGCTGCCCCCAAGGAGCTCTGGTCAGCCACCTGCCTTCCCTTCTCTTCAGTCTTCCAGTCTATGAAATGAGCTATTTAGTGGTTCTTATCCCTTCATCGGTCACCGAAGGTTCACTACCCTCTCCTCTGAAAAAGTCCACAGCCACCCCATGCACACTTGTATGTACGACAGCGGGGCGGGGGGTGGGGGTCAGAGCCCCAGGGAGCCCTCAAGAGACTCCAGATAAGGCCTCTCCCTCCCCTTGGCCTTTCAACACAAATATAAACTCTAGCAAGCATTCTATTCTGGTCAAAAGGAGAAAGAGAAGAATATTCTCAAATCACTTCCTTGTCTTCCCCCTTGTGCAAATTCCAGCTCCATCCCTTCTTGCTGTGTGACCTGAGGCAGGTGGCGCCACTTTCCTAAGCCTCAGTTTGCCCGTCAAGAAAATGGGGCTGAGAATGCCCACCGAACGTGGTGGCCCTCTGTAAGAATTAAATGGGCACTGGCTGGACAGAGGGGCCTGGGGCCGTGGTTCCGTCGTGGATTTGGCACAACCTTGCACCACTCTGACTTTGTCTCGGCTTTCTATGCTGGAAATGGGGGCTCTGCTAAATCTCACCCCCTGAACCCGCCTGAGCCAGAAGGGGCTTTGGAGGCCATCTGACCCAGCTTCCCCATTTCCCAGGTGAGGAGGCTGAGAGAAGGAGCTGGGACTTCCACAAGATCAAGCAGGCGACACTGGAAACGACCTTCTGGCCACTGCCCTCCCCACTAGGGGCAGCCTAGGGTTCCCCTCGCTGCGAGGCTCGGCCTCAGCCTCCCCTCCCAGCTGGCGCAGTCTGCCCCTTCCCTGGGGCACATCCTTGGCGGTTATTAATAGCCTGTGACGCTGTCTGCCTGCAGCTGGTGCCCAGAGCTGGAACAGGCTCTCTGCTCCTTTTTGCCCTCCCGGCCGGACCCTGGGGGGGGGGGGGGGGGCGGGGGGGAGTCCTGGGCCTCACCCCTCCCCACCTGCCTGAGGGCCCAGTCCCTGTGGCAGCCCCCGCGGGTGTGGGAGGTGAGCCCTGTTGCCTGGGTGAGGCGGGCGGCCCAGCACCCGGGGAGTTAGCAGGAGTGGAGGGCCGAGAGCCCGGAGGTGGCCTGCCACTGGCTGACTGGCCCGGGGGCCCGGGCTGGGTGTCCACCAGGGGAGAGGTGGTGACCACCGGAGAGACAGCAGGGTGAGCAGAGGCTCCCTGAAGAGACGAGCCCTTCCCTAGCTACGCCCTCCGCTCTTCCCCGAGGCTCTCTCCACTCTTCCCCGAGCCTCTCTACACGGGGTGAAACTAGGACACATTCAGACACCCCTGGGTAGGGCCACCACCATTTCTAGTCACGGAACTCTGGGTAAGTCACTTGTTCTCTCTGTGCTTCTGCTTCCTCATCAGTAAAATGGGGATAATATGGTACAAGTTAAAGTATTATTAATCACAGCTAACATTTATGAGCCACTTAAAGTATAAGTTCTTTTTTTTTTTTTTTTAATATATGAAATTTATTGTCAAATTGGTTTCCATACAACACCCAGTGCTCATCCCAAAGGTATAAGTTCTTTAGGTATGTAAAGACTCATTTAAAACTCACAACAGGGGCGCCTGGGTGGCTCAGTTGGTTAAGTGTCTGACTTTTGGTCTCAGCTCAGGTCATGATCTCCAGGTTCGTGAGTTCGAGCCCCGCAGCAGGCTCCACGCTGATGGTGCGCAGCCTGCCTAGGATTCTCTCTCTCTCTCTCTCTCTCTCTGCCCCTTCCCCACTCGCGCTCTCTCTCAAAATAAATAAATAAGCTTTAAAAAATTAAAAAAACAAAATCAACTCGCAACAATCTTGGGAGAAGCTATTAGTATTCCCACTTTGTCCCTTAGAGCTCAGGAAAACCGAGACTCAGAGGATGAAAGGTTAGGTGACGTGCCCTGGGTCACAGAGCTAAGAAGTGGCTTAGAGATGTCTGTCTGGCTCCAGAACACTCCGTGAATACTTGTTGTCGAGCATCTCCTATGTTCTGGGATCTGGAATACGTTCATGAACCAAGCAAACAGCCCTGCCCTCAAGGAGCTTATGTTCGAGTTTGGAGGCAGACAATCGTAAGGGTAGCTAAGAGAGGTAGGTCAGAGGGCCTAAAGGGGAAAGCAAGGCAGGGAGAGGTGAGGGAATGTTGAGGGTGAGGGATGAGATTGTAGACACTGGGTGGTGAGAAAAGGCCCCACTGACAGGACTACAAGCATGTGGATACTGTGGCGAAAGCACTTTCTCGGCAGGGGCTCGGGGAGCAGTGGGGAGGCCAGCGTGGCTACAGTGGTAAGGGCGAGGCACAGGTCTAGCAAAGAGTGACGATGCCGCGTGCAGGGTCTTGGGAGCCACGGCAAGGACCCGGCTTTCACTCTGTGAGATGCGCGCCGAACACCTGACTTGAGCAAACCCTTCCTGAAGCCAACCTGCGTGCCAGACTCTGGGAGGCCAAGAGACGCTATGAACCTGACCTCGCTTCCACTTAAGAGACTTGGAGTGGAGCCCCCCACCGCCTTCCACCACTGTCCCAGGCGTGGGGCTGAGGAGGAAGGGGCGAGGGAAGTCTTAAAAGCTTCTGGGAAAGTTTCGTGGGCCTGCACTGCAGATGCCTCCATGGCCCCATGTGAGCAGAGGTGTGGGAGCGGGAAAGCGGAGCGATATGTCCAGAACTGCAGCCAGAGCCCAGGCTAGGTCCTGCCGGCTCCTTCTGGCTGGCCTTGCTCTGTGAATTGTGTGCGAATGGTCTCAAAGTGGGCAGGATGTTCCGTGAATCCTAGATGTGGAAGCGTGAATAAAGACCTTCACCTCTGAGCTTCCATTTTTTTTTCCCCCTGTAAAAGTGGGGCAACATTCCCTCTCTGCTCAGGGCTTGTGGGGACTCACGTTCACAGCACGTCACAAACATTCATTCGCTTCATCCTCCCCATGACCCCAAAAGGCAGGCATTACCACCATCCCTTTTTGTAGGTGAGAGATCTGAGGCACAGAGAGGTTAAGCACCTTGCCCAAAGTCACACAGCAGGGTCTAGAGGTTGTACTTTTCTCCACTAAAATATGTTAACTGGGGGCCTCGCCACCCCTCCTGGAGACACTTGGGAATCAGGGCTGGCAGATAACCTGAGCCCTTGGGAAGGGAAGATCTCTCTGCAGGGCAGTGGGCCCCCAGCTAGAGAATGGGAAGCCTCCCTTCTATGATGGGGGAGTCGAACAGACCCAGGGGAGCTACTCTGGGGTGGAGATGTGTGCAGTCTCTCTGGGGCCTGACCAGGAGGAGGGGGAAGAAGGCTCTGTCTTGTCCAGTCCCCACACCCCTGTCCCTCAGGGCCATCCCAAAGATCAGAGGCAGTTGGAACATTCTCTGGCTAATGTCACAGGGACAGCAGGGGGAGGGGGGGTCATTGTGGCTTCCTCTGGCCTGGCCCAGCTCATTTGCATACCCCGCAGGGTGTGGCAGAAGCAACAGAGCAAACACTTAAGTAGCAGGCGCTGTTAAAAGCGCTTCACTTGTAACAGGTTCGTCTAATCCTCCCCATAACTCTAGGAGGTAGGAGGTTGGAGCTATTTTCACCCCTACACTACATCGGAAGGAACTGAGGCATGGGACAACTGTCTTGTCCGAGGTCACATGGCTGGGCAACGGTACAGGTGGGATTTGAACCCAAGGAGTTCGATGCCAGTTTCACCCAAACATTTGGTGGCTCATAGAGGTGGGGAGTCAAAATCCTCGCTCTGGGCTAATGTGGTGCTGTTCTCAGCACTAAATGGGAAAGCATGGTGCACTTGACATTGAAAAATGTTCCACTGCTTCTTCCCAACCCTGATATTACACGGCTCCCCAAGTGGGGGCTGAGCTGGGAATCTGGACCTGCCCTGTCTCCAGACTGTAGCCAAACTATGGAAGGGCTCTAACTGGACCCTTCAGGCCCACTGCTGCTGCTTCCTGAGACCAGAAAGGGGGCTCAGGGGAGCAGGGGAGCGAGTTGGTGGTTTGGGTGAGACTCAGGATCTGTTGGAGAGGCCGGTCCTGGCTCTGGCCTGATGCCCAATCGCCGGGGGCAGAAAGCCTTGGGAACTCAGTCAGCAAAAGCCTGGCAGGTGCCTCACCTAGAGAGCAGAGGTGGGAAGGAAGACGGCCTCAACTACGGAACTATGGCCAAGCAGTCCTAGATCCCACCCCTTGCCACAGGGTAAGGTTCTGGAAAGGCCCTCATAGACTCTCAGGCTTGAACCCCACCCCATCCTGCCCGGACTCGTAGCAGGGCCATGCTTCATACTCTCAGGCACCACTGGCTCTCAAACACTCCCTTCCCCTTTCTCGGGGATAGCAGAAGCCCTCTGGTCTCCCCAGACTGGCTACGGGAAAACCAAGGCTGCATTATCACCAAGGCTTAGTCACCCACTTACCAATGCCCCTTTGAATATAAGAGTCCATAGTTACTGAGGACTTTTGACATGCCAGGTCTCGTCCTAGGCCCTCTCTTCATGCTTTAGCTCACTTAATCCCCCTGATGACCTTGAGGGAGATATCATCCTTGTTTTGCACATAAGTCAGTTGAAGCTCAGAGAGGATAAGTGACTCACTCAAGGTCACACAGCAGCTATGGGGGAAACCCTGGCCGAGTCCAGAGGCTGTGATCGTAACCATGGTGCTTGGCTATCTCCTTTGACCTCGGGTTTCTATAGACCTTCATCTAGGAAGACGGCACACTCCCTTCCAGGGCCATGCCCAGTGGCTGGAGCCCAGTGCTGGCCCCTAGCCCCTAGCCCCGCCACTTGGCAACACCCACTGGCTTCATTAATGTTTAGGGAATGTCAATAATTTTGAGGGACTCTTGCGTCTAGGCCCCTATCTCTCCTGCCTGACCAAAACTTAAAGCAGCTTGGACTCAGTCCTAGAAAGTTAGAGCAACGAGTGAGCTTATAGCAGAGAGAACCTCTAGTCCAATTCCTCTGGACACCTGGGTAAACTGAGGCCCAGAGAGCAGTCCTCCCCCAAGAGTCCTCGGCAGTAGCTGGGCCTAAAGCCTTGGACTTTTGCTCCTGGAACAATTGAAAACAAGTTTTTGGTGGATGAATCCTTCTAGCACAATGAACGGTCACAAGACAGAGCCTAGGGTAAAAGCGGGGCCAGGCTGGGATGCCGTGGCTAGAGGAATTCAAGTTCACTTCACCACTCAGCCCTGGAGGGACATTGCTCTGTGCAAGTTCTAACCTGACCACGAGGGAGGCAGGGAACACCCGCATGTGCAAAACACACACAGATGAAGGTCACCTGCTAAGCAAACATTTTCTGGCCTCCCCCTGGGCTGGCAAAGCCAGATGCCTACAGGAGGGGGTAGCAGGTCACATAAACGAGTAAGCAGGCCAGTTGAGGCCCTGGGGTGAGCTGGAGGGCCACTGCCCTAAAGAAGGTGGTGACTCTTCAGCTCTGGCCTGGGGTTGCCACACCATCGGAGTCTTTAAGAGGCTCCAAAAATCAGTATTTGTATATGAAATTGTATGTGGTTTTTTTTTTTTTTTTAACACTGGTAACAAATGCAAACATGAGAAAAACACTGATTGGCTCAAGAAAATGCTTCTAGAAGCTGTATTTTCCAACAGGTGCTGTACAGCAGGCTGGGCTCTAGGATGGACACAGCCATTGCAACCCGGACAAGATAGACCCGGTTCCGTCTCCCGGAGCTCAGGGTCTAGGTGTGGAGACAAGGTCTCACAGCACATGTAGACACGTGCCACTGTCACCAAGCCGCCAAGCATCAACCAATCCAACCCAGCTCTGCACTCTCTCTCTGGCCAGGTCAGATCAAAAGGGGAGGTGGAGGCAGAAGGCTGTTCCTGAGCCAGCCTATGGCAGGACTTCTCAGGTTGAGGGAACAGCCCCCCAGTGGCGGGAGGGAGTCAGAGGACACCAGAAGTGTAAGAGGTGAGTGAGGAGTGAGGGCTGATGTTTGAGAGGCGGGTTAGGGCCAGAGGGCCAGTGTCGGGCCTCAACACAAAGGGCTTGGTCTTGTGCTTTATTCCAGACTCAGTGGGGAGCCACTGTAGGTTAGGGAGGAGGGGAGATCTTACTCCCCGTCCCCTCTGTTTTCCCTAGGCACGGTGAGTCAAATCTCCACAATTCAGCAATTTAGCGTCAGACTCCACTCCCTTGCCTGTGGGTCATATGATAAGGCCCCGGGGCTCCCGGGAACCCATTGGAAATGAACTCCTTCAGAGAGGAAGAAGACACACCTGGGTGCTCCTTGTGGCCCAACTGTGATCTATATACTGCAGAGTGAGTGGCTCACTCTCTGTCATTATCTCTGGGAGATGCCACGCGCTTGCTTGCCCAAGGTCACCCGGTCTTCAGAGCAGCTGGCCCCTCCACAGCTTGGGCTGAGGGGGTCTGGCCTCAACTGTCCTTGAATGTGCAGGAGGGGCTGCCGGAGGTCTGGCCTGAAGCACCCCAACCTCTTCTCCTGCTAGTCACATCCCCTCCCTTGGGTCAATGCCAGCAGCAGGTGGGGTGGGGGCACTTGGTATTGGGAACGGCGGAGAAGAGGGATCAGCCTCCAGGCTCAGGGCCCCCAAGAATGCAGCAGGATGAGGATCAGATGCTTCAGGTGTGGGGTCAGAACTGGTCAGCTGGACCTGGCCAGGTCTACCTCCACTGGCCCAACAGAGAGTGGTCTGGGCAAACGAAGAGCAGCCCCAGGGTCTTACGACCAGAAAAGACCAGGAAAAGGGGATCAGGATGTCGCGGGGGAAAAACAAACACACAAACCCTTGACTCCGTTGCCTGGCACATCACAGACACTAGCTAGAGGTTTGTTGAATGAAGAAATGAACAAAGGAACTCCCAGTGGGGCTCCCTGTATATCAAGTCCTGCCTTCCTCAGCATCACTGCCTGCCTGCAGAGGGCTCAGAGAGAAGAGACTGGGGGAAACCCCAGCAGCCCAGAGTGTGTTTCCTCAGCACCGTCCAGCCCCTTCCCAGGATCTCTGATCCAGAATTTCAGGGTACAACATCCCCTGGGCCTCTCGTCTTCCCACGAGCTGCAGGGCCTGGGGTTCGGGACCTTACTGACAGCCAGGCTGGGCCCGGCTTTGTAGAGCCTGGAAAGCTAAAGCAAAAACCTAGAATGGTCCCTTGGCGGTCCAGGACACAATGATCCAACCTGAGGTTTGGCCCTGGGTATTATGGAGGTCAGGAGGAAAAGGCAGTCTTGGGTTTGCTGGCCCTAGGGCACATGGGGACAGAAAGGTGCCCTGACCTCAAATGGCTTCTTCGTCCAGACTACCTCTCTTCCCCAGAAATCAGTGCCTCACTTTGGAAAGAGCTTGCCCCCTCCTGCAAAACATACAAAGTATGGCTTGGGGGCGACCTTCCCCGTGGCCTGGGTGGGGGGCAATGGAGTCACAGAGAAAATATGGGATTCCCACCCATTCTCTCAAACACACCCCTTCCTTGCCCTCTCACAGACAAAGACACACACCCAAAGCCCAGGCCATCGCCCTAGGGCCACGCACCGCAGGCCCCCCTCACCTGTGGACATCCCCAAATCTCCTCCCAGGGGGACTCCGCTTGAAAACTCAGCCCGGCCTTGCGGGGAGGGGTATATATACTCCAAGGGCCGAGAGTCCAACAGCTCCAGGTTCACAGTCTTTTGCAGGGCGTGGGGGGAGGTGACTCTCCACCCTATTCCCTCCTCTCCGTGGCATAAGGGGCTCTGCCACTACTCCCCTGCGAGGTCGGGGAGCAGCGTCCAAACCCCAGGGCTAGGGGTGGGGGGTGGGGGAAGGGAGAGGAGGAGGGGGCGGCTCCTCCAGGCGAGACACAAAGAGACGTCCTTCAGCCTCGGCTCCATGGCGACGCTGGGGAGGGGGCAGTGCGCACCCAATACTTCCTTCCCCACCTGGAGGGCTAGGGACCTCGGCGGCCACTCACCTGGGCCCGGCTTACCTGGGCTGGGGCCGCGGGGACGCCGCGGCAGGGGGCCTGGGCGCCGTCTCGGTTTCCGTCAGCCCGGCCCGGGGGGGCTCAGGGCGCCACAACCATGGGCTGGGATGAGAAGGGCGCCGCGAGGGGCTCAGTCGCCTGGGTCCTGGAGCTTTGAGGGGGGCCCCGAGGCCTCTTGCTGGTGAGGGATAGCTCTTGCTGTCCTCGGTTCCCTAGATTTGGGGTTCCTGTGTACCGGAATTGGGGGGGTCTAGGAACCCCCTGATCTAGGGGCGTTCTGAGCTGAGTCTTCGTGTCTTGAGGTGTGGAGTTGTAATGACCGGGTTCTTGACAGGGGGTCCCAGCAATGCCGGAGGAGGGGGTCACTGCGTTCTAGGTCTTGGGGGGGGCCCGATTGAAGAGGGGGAGTCTTAGCCGTACCGTAGGGAGGTCACTGTCTTCCGAATACGGAGGAAGTCTCCGCTTTCCCCAGCTGGGGAGTAGCTCTCTGTTGGATCTGGAAGGGGTCTCCCGCTTTCTTGGGGGTCTCTGGGTCCTGGATGTGGTGGAGGGGGATCCCCGCGCTCCCCGGCTGCGGGGGCTTGCAGAGTCCCGGCCACCGGCAGGAACTGGGAGGAAGCCCCTCAGCCGCTGGGGGGCTCCGTTGCCGCCGCTACGAGCAGCCCGGCTCTGCGGTGCCGGACCCCGGCCTGGTCCGGGCTCTGGCTGCGGCTCCGGCTCGCGATCCGCCCGGTTCTCGGGCCCCGGCCCCGGCGCCCGCCCGGGCAGCGCTCCATCGCTGCATCGCGGCTCCGCCCTCTGGCCCGCGCGCACCTGCCCGCCAGGCCCCGCGGCTCCGCCCTCCGGCTCGCGCGCCGCCGCCCGCCCCTTTGTCCGCCCTGCTTGGCGCGCGCTTTCGCGCACGCGCACTCCCCTCGGCGCGCGCTCGCCCTCCCGCCGCGCCCTCCCGCCGCGCGCCGCGGGGCGCAGATTCTCCCCGCGCCGAGGGAGCAGCGCGGCGCCCCCACCCCGCCTTCCGGCCGCGCTGGGTCCTAGCGCCCGTGGGCGCCCTCTCCACCTTCCCACCCCCGTGTTTTCTAGGTCAGAGCCCACGAGGGGGCAAGAACGAGGTTAGAGAGGACTCGAGGGAGTCTGAGAGGGTCACCTGGTCCAGCCTCCCGGGCCCTACGGGACCAGACTGCCCTAGACTGTCCCAGTCTGTTCTTGTAAGGCGGAGCATGTGTCTGTTTCAAGGAGGGAAGCAGCCAAGCTCTGCAATCGCGTGTGCATTCATTCATCCATTAGCCTGTCTGCCCATCCATCCATCCATCCATCCCTCCCTCCATCCTAGTTTGAGCCAGACTTCGGAGAGCTACCAGTCTACTCGGGGAAGAGGTCGTCAACTGGGGCCTCGGGGGCTGTGACCAGCCCAGGTAGGGTTTGCGACTCCCGCTGTGAACAGTCGGTGACTAGTCCTGGAATGCGGCTGATAAGCTCAGCTCTCACTGGAGAGAAAAGAAAGGGGATTCCAAACAGAGGGAGCAGTGTGTGCAAAGGCACGTGTGAAGGAGCATTATTTGATACTGGAAACTGGCTTGGAAGGAGGTGGGGTAGATGAAGTCGGCGATGAGATAGGGACCACTCGTCCCCCCCCCTCCCCCCCCCCCCAGGCCCCGGGCCCTACTCCCTCTCTTACCCCGATGGGTAAGAGCCACACTGTTTCATTAATGAGAAAGCCCCGACACACCTTCCATATTTCCTCTCTTTGTTCAGGCTGTTTCCTCCACCCAGCATACTCTTCCCAAGCACCCTGTTTTTTAGATCTTTTGGAATAAGGGATCGTAGACTCAAGTACCTATGGGTCACAGAAATTAGTGACTGGGCTCAGGCGTCAGGTGACCGGAAGTGGGGGACACGAGGCAAACTGGAGCGTCGTGGGCTTGTATGGACGGATGATTTTTCAAGAGAAGCAGGAAGTCCACATAGTGTCTTCCAGCTTTTCAATGTTGGAAACTAATTCCCAAGTTTGGAACTACGGAATGGGCCAAACGAAACACACTTTGGGGTCAAATCTAGCCCAGGGGCCATCATTTTGCAACCTCTGCTCCTGAGAATATTGCCTCAGTTCCCAGTTTTTCCCGCTCCTGCTTCTTTCTAGACTCTTTTGTTCTAGAATCCAAGTATTATGTGACCATCAGCTCTGCAAAATACGAGATGGATTGGGTTGCTCCTTTGCATAAAATTGCCAAGGGCACCCTGTTACCTCCAGGGCGAAAAATCTAACCTCCGTATCCTGGTGGTTAAAGCCCGTAGACTTTGGGCCTCTACCCCTTTCTTTACTGAGGTCCCCTCTTCTCCATTAAGCCTTGAACTTAGCCTAGAATATGTGCTTTCTCATAGCGATGCGCCTTCATATGCTTGGTTTCCTTTGTTTAGAAACATTTCCCCCCTCTTTTTCGTTCTCTGAACAAGTTATCCTCTGAGATATCTCTTCTATGTCTGCCTTTTCTCTCTCACCCCTCCCTGTCCTGCTAATGTTCCAGAGTTTCAAATTTCACCCTTTGTTCTACTCCTCTCCAAGTAAGGCCTTATTGACCCAAACTAATGGAGGGGTTTGGGTTATGGGGCAGGCAGAAGCGGGGAGAGGAGAGGAGAAAGGAGAGGAAGGAAATGTGTTCCTGTGTCTAATAAACCGAGAGGAAATTGAGACCTAGGGAGGGGTTAGGAGCAGAATCTGGCCTTGCAATGCTCTCAACCACGGTTATTAAGGGTTATCAAGGCCACCTTCTGCAGAAGCCTTCCCCGATTCCTCACCTGGGGCATTTGATTACCTACAATTAGAAAATGTTTGCTAAGATGTATTGTGGGTATTCAAACCCCCTTCCCCAAACCCCCAAGCTCTGCAGGGTGAGAAGTCCTGGTCCCCAAAGGGGGTACACTCTGACCAGGGGATCCATCAAGGGTCTCATTAAAACTTAAGCTACGGCTGCTGCCAGGGTACTTTAGACCCCATGTGTTTGGAAGTGACAGGCAAGAAGAACGAGTCACTTCTCTGGCAGTCAAAATCGACCCTAATCAATTACTAGAAGTTACTAGAAGTACCCCGATTAGTTACTAGAAGAAGGCAGGGCTGCTTTTACAAAGTGGGAGCCGGGAGAAATACATGTGGAACCCAGTGAACCACTGGAGTGATCCCTTGGTTATGATAACCTAGAGTTTAGACCCTTCAGGACTGAAGGGTTGGGTCACAGCACCCGGTGATCCATCAAGACCAGGGAAGGTGATAGCTGAGAGTGTGGATAATTAAGACTGGAGAGTGAAGGGGGAAAGGACAGGTACCGGTTACCCGGTTAGGGCCCTGAGATCAAGTACAGGAAGAGGGGGAGGGGCTATAGTTCACATCACTAACCACCCTCCTCACAGTTCCCATTTAGAAAGAGAGACTCGAGGCATCCACGGAGGAGCTGGGTGGCACGAGGCGGGGGATGTGGCAGCCATGAAAATGCACCATCCAGACCTCTCACTGCGGGGCTGGTGACTGCCCAGGGCAGCGGCGATGGGGTCTCTCCACAGTTCACAGAGGGGTCTCCACTTTACCTTCCTCTAGCTGGTCCCAGTCCATGACTGGGTGCAGCCAGGACACCAAAGCATCGAGCTCCTTAGAGACACAGAGCTTCCCTGATGGGCAACTAGGGATCGAGGACTTCCCCCTGGCTCCATCAAAACTTTCTTAGCATTCTCATCCCACCTTCCTTCCTTCGATCCTCATTCCAAGCTTTGGATCTGTTGAGCCCGACGGTTCGCCCAGCCTCCTCTGGCTCCCTTCTGATTTTCCCGCCCAGGCGTTTTCCCCAGCAGGATGGATCACTTGCACATCTGACCCCGTCTTGGCCCGCTTCTTAGAGGACTGAACCAACACAACATATCTGAAGAGAGGAACTAAAATAGCGATGCCTAACGCTGCGGTCCCTTTTCCCTGACACCTGGGGATAATCCAGTCTTGCCAGCTCAAAGTTTTGCATCCACAGCATTGCGGCCCTTCCAGAGAGGGTCTTGGTGGGTATGGTCTGGATAGCAGAACACAAAGATAAAACTCAGCTCTGATTTCCATAATAACACAGAAGAGACATCGGGAAACCCCATTTGGGTTTCCTCTGCCTGGGGCCCACACCCTCTTCGATGCTGGGGAGTCCTCATACTCCCGGGCAATCAGTTTGCTGCTTCCTGTTCATGGAAGCTCGTGAGACCAGTGACCCCAGGACTTCCCTTTGGTTGCCTCTTGTATTCACTGACGAATCACAAATCTCTGTTGTGGGGATCAGGGAAGGAGTCAAAACAGAGTCCCCGTCCTTTAGAATATATACCTCATGTTTCAAACTATACGAGTTTGGGTAACTCAACCGGCCGTACTGAAAGTGATCTGTTAAGATGATATGTCGGCCAGGGGCGCCTGGGTGGCTCAATTCAGTTAAGCGTCCGGCTTCAGCTCAGGTCATGATCATGCGGTCCGTGAGTTGCAGCCCCGAGTCGGGCTCTGTGCTGACAGCTCAGAGCCTGGAGCCTGCTTGGGATTCTGTGTCTCCTTCTCTCTCTGCCCCTCCCCTGCTCTCTCTCTCTCTCTCCGAAGTATTTATTTAATGACTAAACATTAAAAAAATAAAAACTAAAAAAGATGATGCGTTGGCCATATTGATAGTCCCCAAAGCTGGGGGAAAATGATGGCATTTGGGGATCTCCCCAGAGTGGTCTATGTTCTATGATGCTCCTAATTGCTCACGTTCTCAGTTATAACAAAGAGAAAGCTTCCTGGCTTGTTGGTCCGCATTACGATGGTAAGGGAAGAACCCTCTGCCCTGATGGCCACCTGCACAGGATACTGCTGCTGGTGCCCAACTCGTCAGCATGATCAGAGATCCTGGTGGCACTGGTGACTGAGTAGTTCGGAGGGCTGATCAGGTTTAAGAAGCTGAAGATGATGACGTCTTGAGCAGAGGTTATGGAAGGCGTTCAGCGCCAGGAACCGGAGCCCCCCAGGGCCCCTGGGAGACACAGGTCAAGCTATGGCCAATCATGAAAAACCAACAGGTCCACCAGAACCCAAGATGGATCAGAAGGAAGACAGCGGGGCAGCCAGGGACGTACAGCGGCCGCAGGTGATGGATCTTTGAATCTCTCGTTGCCTTTTTTGGAGGATATATTCTGAAGTGAGAAACACAGTGTTCCAGCAAGAGTCCTGATGAGCTCCCCACCTCCCGCGTCCAAAGACAACTCTGTGACCGCGGCCAGCAAGATGGCACTGAATAATGGCAAATACAGAATAATGGCGGTGCAGAGAGGGAAGGGCCTGCTTCTTTATGCTATCGCAGAGCTGCTGAGTTGTACTTGGAGCGGCTTTGAAGGGAATTCTCCTCCCTGTAGCCGAAAGCTTGCCAACAGACGTGAGAAAAATATCTCTAAAATCATGAGAGTGGTTGCTCCCGGAGATGGGATCCAGGAAATGGGACTGGGGTCGGGGTAGATAATGGGAATTCGTCTTTCTGTGTCACGTGTTTTCTTTCTTTCTTTCTTTCTTTCTTTCTTTCTTTCTTTCTTTCTTTTTTTTTTTTAATTAAAAATATCTGACACAGGGGGCGCCTCGGTGACTCAGTTGGTTGGGCGTCTGACTCTTGGTTTCGGCCCAGGGTCGTGAGTTCGAGGCCCGCATGAGGCTCTGTGCCGACAGCGCGGGCCTGCCTGGGATTCTCTCCCTCTCTGCCCTTCCCCCTCCCTCTCTCTGTCAAAATAAATATATAAACACTAATTTAATGTTTATTTAAAGCCAGATCCAGGAATGATCTAAAATGACCCCACCTCTAGGGGCGCCTGGGTGGCTCAGTCGGTTGAGCTTCGACTTCGGCTCGGGTCATGATCTCACAGTCCGTGAGGTCGAGCCCCGCGTCGGGCTCTGTGCTGACAGCTCGGAGCCTGGAGCCTGTTTCGGATTCTGTGTCTCCCTCTCTCTCTGCCCCTTGCCTGCTCACACTCTGTCTCTATCTCCCAAAAATAAATAAACATTAAAAGAGTTTAAAAAAAAAAATGACCCCACCTCTCCGTCTCTGAGAAACACAGGACTGAGTAGTACCTTTCGCTCTCTGGCCCCCTGCCCCTCACACCTGTGGCACTCCTTAGGCCTGGATGTGGCCGTGAGTGTGGATGTGGAGTGCGGATCTGATACGTCCTCCCGTCCCCCCGCCCGTGTTTATTGCAGAGCATCAAGAAGCATCCTCTGGAATCCTCGGAACAGAAGCAGAGCTACTCAGAACCGCTTTCAGTCCCAGCTCCTTCGTCGGGGATGGGTCACCAAAGCCATCCCCGGGAACGCAGGCCTTTGGAAGGAAACACGTGCTGTCTGGTGCACGTCCCCCGGGGTCTGGATTTAATGATGCCCTAGTTTGGGTTTCCCAGAAACGGACCCTGAGACAGGGATTTGAGAGGAAATAGTTTATTTGGTAGGTGATCTCAGGTAGGGAAGTGGCGAAGTGAGCCAGGAAGGCAAGTGCACACTGTGGGCGACAGGAAGGGAATCCCAAGGGGGGAGGGGGCTCTCAGAGACCGTGTAGGATGTGCGCCTACATGCGTAGACCATGTATGATACTCCAGCCCCCCGTCAGGCATCAGTGAGAGCGGCTGCGGGGGATGCGAGCGGAGCAGGCCGGATCAGATAAGGCCCCCAGGAAAAGTAATGGGAATGCTGGCAAGTAGAAGTGGGGGAAGGCCCCAGAAAGACTGGATGCGGAGCCAGCCACGGCCAGCACTTACTGCCCTGGGTCCCGGGGCTGGCATGATGCTCACATTGCCAAGTGGAGTAGAACCCTCTTATCCGGCATCCTCTCTCCCCCATCTCTTAGCAACAGAACCTCAATTTTCCCTTGGGGACCCATTTTCCTCGACATACCCTTCCCTATGCACTAGGGGTTCTCGGGGGGGAGGGGTGCCCACCTGTTCGGCTCTAGGAGGGGGCTTGCGACCCAGAGCCTACCAGTGTATTCCACCCCCCTGGCCATCCTGATCGTTTCCGAGATAGGCCTGTGCCCCAAGCCAGGCCAATAGGATAGAACTCTCCTTCCATTGAACTGTAGAGAGAGGGAGAGAGGTAGGTCTGGAGTTAGTACCACCGGGGAGACTCAACCAGAGGACGAGGCCAAAACGGCAGACAGCAGAGCCAAGAGCTGAAGAGTCAAAACCCTCATGCCATCACCTGAGCCCTTGGATCTAGCCACACCCGAAGACTCCGGACTGTTCAGGTACGTAACCCACTGAAGTTCCTTTTGCGCTTAAGTCAGTGGGACTTGGGTCCCTGCCACGTACAACCCCAAGTTCTTTACGCTGCGTATAAATGTGGGTTTCTAAAATGTTTACAAACGCAGGGGTAAATGAAAGATTCTGCCACCTGTCCCCATACTCACTATTTCCTCAGCATCCAGGTTGTGAAAGGGAATTCTCAGAGGGCGTTCAGCCTCCCCAGGAGTAGGAGGTTCAGATCCTGGGAGTCCAGCTCGGGCTCCCTAAAGGCAATCGTTCCTAAGGCCACACGAGGAGCCGGGTAGGTTCACAGCTGAGCATGCTGGTGGGTTCCTGGGCTGCCACGCGGGGCCCCTTTCCCTGTAAGTTGCAGGAACCTCCGGGTTCTTGGCCAAGGCATGGATGCAGTCATTCATTCATTCACCCTCGAGAATAGGCACGAGGATAAATAGGTGAGTTACGCAGACAACCCTGGCCTTCGGGAGCTTTCAGCCTAGTGGGGGAAACACTGTACTCATCCCACCAATCAGTGGCAAATTCTAGCTGAGACCAGACTACCAACGAGAGACAAAGGTCGGGGCTTTCTGGAGGAAGTGACGGCTGCACTGAGATTGCCAGGGGCGAGCAGGGGCTACGTAGGTAAAGGGTAGGCAAAGAGCCGTCTCGGCGTTCAGGCCCTTTCTCCCCACTTCCTGCCCACTTTTGGGTATCGACCCGCATCACCCCCGACCCACCCCCACCCCGGAGCTTGCTCAGCAACTCAGACACACTCTTCCTTTTTCCCACCTTCCAGAGCTCGTATCCCTCAACTCCAGGAAGTTCTGCTTTATGTCTAACCTGCATCCTCCCTGCTGCCAGCACAGCCTACTTTCTTTGCTTGGGTCCCAGGGGATGTGTGAAGGGCAGCTGAGCGCCTCTCCCCTAATGCTTTTCACTCGCCTCTCTTCTCAGGGATGCGTCTCTAGACATTAGGCATCTAGGGTATGTCAGGTAATTCCACAAGGCTAGGCCTTCCCCCAGATGGGGAAACCGAGGCACAGGCCGTAGGAATGGGATACTTCAATCTCTCCCAGGTCAAGGGCTCTGCCAGGTAGGTAGCCTCCAGGGAAGTTGCCAGGACTAGTCCTTCCCTGGCACTCCAGAGCCCGCCGGTCCTAGGGACACGGCCCCCTGGCCGTCCCATCCCTTCCTCCAGCCCCTGGCCCTCAGAGAACCTCTGTTCATCCCTGCCTGCCTATTTTCCAAGCACAGATTTGTGCCAGGCCAAGTCCTAAGCATCTTACACATATGAACTCATTCAAAACTCACTGATAACCCTATCGTGTGGCTGCTGTCGTTATGTGTCTGGGACACAGGAAGGTGAGGAGCTTGTTGAAGTTCATACCCTACCTGGGACTCGAACCCCAGGCCGGGCTCCGGAGTCCAGGCCCCAAACCACCCTGCTGGCCAGCTGATCCATCTCAACCAGGCCATCCTCACCTCCTCCTCTCCCCAGATTCCATTCGATCTCGTTTCCTTCTCCCTCCCTGTCTCCCTCCCTATCATGATTTCTCGATTTCTGATTTCTATCTATTCCTGCCTGTGGGCTGCCGCCTGGGAGGGGCCCTGTCCCGGTGTCCTGGGACCACAGGGGGGGTTGGGAGAGGGGTGGGGGTGTGGGGAGGGACACAGGGCAGAGGTCTGGGTGGTAGAAGGGCCGGGGGGCCACGCCCCAATCTATTTCCAGCTTCGTGGAGGCTCCGACTGAGCCTGAGCCGGGGTCTGGAGGAGGTGGGCAGGGTGGGAGCAGGAAGGGGCTGGGCGGAGCCAGGCCTGCAAGCCCTAATTAAGTCAGTTAATTAGGTGGGGAGGAGAAGCCTGTGGGAGTTAATGAGCTTGGCTAATTAAGTGGATCCTGGAGAATGGCTCAAATTCTGGTGGCCGGGGAGGGATGGGGGCTTAGGCAGGATGGAGGGAGGGGGAGTGGGATGCCTGGTGCCTCCCAGGTGTCACCAGGGTCTGTCTGCAGCCACCACCGGGGTCTGAGGCCACTACCGAGAACTTCAGTGACCGTCGGGGTGTGCAACGCCCCCCCTCCCCCGCCCCCGCCACCAGGGACTGGTCTAAAGTTACCATCAAGGCCCAACGCCCTCACCAAGGCCATATATGCTATTGACATCTGGGCCCGAGGTCATTATCGAGGCCTGGTCCTGCATCACCCGTCCCTTGGGGGTTCAAGCTAGGTTCCCTTTGAGCAGTTTGGGGGATGGGGACAGAAATTGAGCCCTGACCCAGGAACCCTTCAGGGCAACCAACACAATCCCTGTGGTGGGTGGGGAGCCATGACTGCCACGCCCACATGCCAAGTTTAAGTCTGCAAAGCATTCCCGCTGTCACTGCCAGCAGGGAGAGCTGCAGGGCTCTTGTCCCAGCTCACAGATGCGGCAACTGAGGCCAGGGAGGAAGGAGCTTGCCCTGGCTCCTCCTCAGCCTCCTGCTCATGGTGCAGACCGGGGAGGCAGGGCCGTGGGGGGGGGGGGGGGGGGAGGAGGGGAGGAAGAGGACAAGGGAATGTTCTCTTCCAGGCCTGGAGCCAGTCACCTGCTAGGCCACCAGCTGTTCCGGGAGCTTGGAGGCCTTCTCTTGCTTGAGCCCTGTTTCTCTCTGATTGTGGGGTCCTGAAACGCCACCACCAGGGATCCTGGGGCGGTGAGGTGTACCTGATACCAGGGCCGGCTACAGAATGTGGGCCTCGTGTTCAGGAAGCAGAAAGAAAGCTTTTCCCTTCTACCCAGCTCGCGCGCGCGAGCTCTCTCTCTCTCTCTCTCTCTCTCTCAGCCTGTCATGGTGATTTTTTATTTGCTATTTAAGGCCATAATCCCTTGGGCGTGGGGATATGCGGGGGCCAGTGCAGACCCTCACAGGGGCCCAGGGCCACCCCGCTGCACACTTGGTGTGGAACCTGCCTGCACCCAGGCCCCTGCCCTACAAAGACCAGCCCTGGTGACTGGGTGGGGGCAAGGAGTGGGGAGCTGGGAGGCCCCCCCCCCCGCCCAGGGGGGTGTGGAAGGGTGGGATTGCTTGTGGCGCAGGCTCCGTCCTCCCAACAGACCCCACTTACAAATTCAAAGATGAAATTATGAAGAATTGTCCGATGCCACCTGCAGAGCAGCAAACCCCAAGTTCGGGGCCCCGCGTGACGGCACTGGTCACACCCGGCCAGACACACACAACCTGACGGTCCTCGCGGCCACTCTGCACGCTCGGTGAACTGCCCCCAGTTCACCTACTTGCTCATTCATTCATTCATTCATTCATCAAATATTTATTGAGTGCCTCCTCCATGCAAAGAACAAAACAGAAAAGATCTCTGCCCTCATTCATGCTAGTGAGGGGGAGAAGGCAACAAATGGCGTAACTGAGTAAATAATTATGCTTCAAGGGATTCGAGTGAGGGAAGAAACAGAGCAGAGAGGGCAAGTCCTCGCAGAGGAGGTTACATTTGAGCAGAAACTTGAAGGGGAGGGAAGGAGCCATACCGATATGAGGGGTCCAGTAGGCCAGCCACGGGCAACAGCCAGCGTAAAGGCCCTGGGGCCAGAGTGTGCATGGTGGTGGTGGTGGGGGGGGGGGGGTCGGGAACAATGAGGAGGCTGGTAAAGCATGAGAGGAGATGAGAGGTAATGGGGACAGTTCACTCAGGGCCACCATAATAAGCCTTTGGCTTTGACTCTGAGCGAGGTGGGAGTTTATTGGAGGGTTTTGAGCAGAGGAGGGATGAGCTTTCAGCGTTAACGGGCTCCCTCTGGCTGCTATGGGACAGATAGCCCTGGGGGGGGGGCAGGAGAAATGAGGAGGCTCCTCACCCAGTTGGGTGAGAGAAGACGGCAACTTGGAACAGGGCTGCAGGAGGAAAGGTGGTGAGAAGTGGACCTCTGCTGACAGACTGGACGAGGGGGGTGGTGTGTGTGTGTGTGTGTGTGTGTGTGTGTGTGTGTGTACGTACAGTTTACCCTGGGTACCCGGACCATGAATTTCCACGAACAGGTGAGGACACCAAGCAGCTCTCTGGTCCCCAGGATTCTGTGCCCTTGAGAGTCGGCTTGTCATTTTGGGGGCACCCCCCCCTCCATACCTCTACATTTCTGCCTGCCTCGGGCCAGCTGCTGCAACGTGGAAAAGTTTACATGAACCCTATGGATGGGACACATGGCCTGGGCAGGGACAGCGGTAAACCCGAGAGCCCCGGTTCATCTGAACAGTGACCCTGTGACCCTGCGACCCACCGTTGCCACATGGGAATGTGCACTCAGGCTCTCAGAGCTTGCAATTTTTCAAGAGACGTTGGAAATCTAGATCTTAGGACGCAATGCCCTGATTTTTTAAATATTGGCAAGTCAATTCTTTTAATATTTACTTATTTATTTGGCAGGGGGAGGGGCAGAGAGAGAGGGAGACACAGAATCCAAGCAGGCTCCAGGCTCCGAGCTGTCAACACAGAGACTGATGTGGGGCTCGAACCCACAAACCACGAGATCATGACCTGAGCCGAAGTCGGACGCTTAACCGACTGAGCCACCCAGGCGCCCCAGGTAAAATTTTTTTTTTTAATTTTTTTTTTCAACGTTTATTTTATTTTTGGGACAGAGAGAGACAGAGCATGAACGGGGGAGGGGCAGAGAGAGAGGGAGACACAGAATCGGAAACAGGCTCCAGGCTCTGAGCCATCAGCCCAGAGCCTGACGCGGGGCTCGAACTCACGGACCGCGAGATCGTGACCTGGCTGAAGTCGGACGCTTAACCGACTGCGCCACCCAGGCGCCCCAGGTAAAATTTTGATGTCAGGGCAGGCTATACCCCTGTGTGGGACCAAAGATAGGACAGGGGCTGCTTCCGTAGGCCCTCTTCCCATAGCAACATCTGCATCTGGGGTGTCTGCAGACCTGGAAACCCAGATCCCCCTGGGGCGTGGCTTGATAGGTCTTGGCAGGTCTAGGCAGGAGCCGGGGTGAGGGGCCGTTAGGAGAACAGTTGGCAAGGAGCGACCCCTGTGAGCCCTTTGGGTGCCAGGCAGTGGCATAGCTCCAGGGATGATATGGTTCCCAGGCAAGGGTTGCCGCTGGTCCGCTGGGCATCCCAGAGCAGGGAAGAAGGTACAGTGGCCAGAAGGGTGAGACTGTGGCCAAGAATGAGCCATAGGGTGAGATTTGCTCCAAGACAAGAGAACCAGCATGAAGGGAAGGCGCCCGGACTTCTCCTTGTCCCTGCCCTAGAGACCACCCTCTACCCCAGCCTCTGCTGTCCCCAGACTCCCCCCAAAAAGCCCACCTCCGTTTCTCCATTTCCCTGGACCTGGGCTGGGCTGAGGGGCTGCGGGAGAAGCAGAGAGAGAGAGAGAGAGAGAGGCGATAGCAAAACTTCCTCCGCCATCACGTCGGGTCAGCATCCCCGTGTGGCCCTGAGCTTCCCAGGTGTGACCTCATTCATCCTGCCAACGTCGGAACGACGGCTGTGCCCATTTTAGTGCTGACGAAAATGGGTCACAGAACAGCTGGGTAACCTGGCCAAGGTCACAGGGCCTTGGGAGTAGTGGGAACTGCAGTTAAGCCCAGGGATGTGTGGCTACAAAATCTAAAATATGAACACAGAAACTGTCAGATGAAAAGAGTCCAGAGCCTCACCGCCGGCCACGGGCTGGGCCAGTCGCTGCATGTGTGAGCGCAGCGCTCCCTCTAGCGGCTGGTCTGACACGGTGCAGGGAGGACTGGGACTCTCTCAAGCGCGCGCGCGCGCGCGCGCGCACACACACACACACACACACACACACACACACACACACACACACACCTGTTTACTCTCTGGTTCTCCAGAGGAAGCCCACACCATCTCCATCTTCTGCTCCCCTACAACCCAGGACCCGTGGCCTCTACACAGCTGGTTCACCCAAGGCCCCTCTCCTTGGTCAAGGGAAGCCTGACCTTGGTCAAGCTGCGCCAACCCCGGGGCATCTTCTCGCTGCTCCCCTGCTTGTCCCTTTCTCTCTGTCGATGCCTGGGTCTCTTTGTCTCCACCCGTGGTTCTCTCAAACTTGGCTGCACGTTATAACCCGCTGGGAAGCTTTCAAAAATCATGATGCACAGGCCACACGGGAGAGGGAATGAATCCGTCTCCTCTCACCATCTTTGATTTCCAGGGACGGGGGGGGGGGGGGGGGGGGGTCCGGGAAGCCTACGGCGGGCCTCTCGGTTTCCCAACGTCGTCTGCTTCCAAGTTTATACCCCAGATCTCACCGCCCCCCGCCCCCCCCCACCCGGGAGATCTCTATTTTGTTCAGTGTTTTCCTCCTTCCATCCCCTTCACCACTTGTTATGATACCCGGCTGTAGCAGCTCATCGAGCTCATGGAGACCATCACCCCTTTCCGCCACCGCCATCCGTCTCGTCCCGCTCGGTCTCCGCCCGCCACCACCAGAGCTGCTGCCCGGAATCCCCGCTCCCCTGCCCACCTCCCTCGTGGCAGTACCCGCTTGGCCATCACCGACTCTCTGCCTGCACCGAGCAAAGCCAACACGGCTCGGAGCGTCCCACACCGGCCTGGCAGCTTCCTTTCTGGTTCATGGTCTTTTTCTAAAATTGTTTTTAAGTTTATTTCTTTATTTTGAGAGAGAGGGAGGGAGCGAGAGAGAATCCCAAGCAGGCTCCGCCGCTGTCAGCGCAGAACCCCCTAAGGGGCTCGATCTCACCAATCGGGAGAGAGCGTGACCTGCGCGGAAATCCAGAGTCAGACGCTTCACGGACTGAACCACCCAGGCGCCCCTCCGGTTCGTGGCCTCGCAGGGGCGCTCATTGCTGCCGCGCAACCCCCGCTGGCCTGCCAGCTGCTTTTTCCCCCCCTCTCTGAGAAGGGAAACTTCCAGCCCCCTGTGAATCTCCTAGGGATCTCCGCGAAGGCCAGGCCCCTGCGTGTCTAACCCGCCCCCAGGCGGTGCCAGTGCTTCCGGTCTGCGCCCCTCCCTCTGAGCCGCAAGGTCTTGGACGACTCTCTCCCACCTGCTCCTTTCGCCTCCGACCGCGGCTCCCACTTCACGGAGCAAACAGATGGATCAGACTGCCTCCCGCCGGCAAAGCGCAAACCCACCCAGCTGCTCACTTCTCGCTTCTTCCCATCTGCTTTGGGTGGGGGAAGCTCTCCTCCTGTGAGGCCAAGCCTCCCTTGGGACCTCGTTGTCTCAGGACTCCGCTCCCTCCCACCAACCTCCTTCTGGCTCCAGGACTGTTCCCACAGCAGGCGGGCTGGGCATCGCCTCCCTCACCCCACGCCTCCAGCTATTTCTTGGACCCCCCCCCCCCCCCCCGCCCCATCCCCCTGCACAGTGTGGAAAGCTTCCTGGCAGAGTTGGCTTCTTGTCTCTGCCCTGCCACCTCCGGTTCTCCGCTTTGTGCTTCGTGTTCTTTCCACTATCCTTTTGTGAATATGGTTCTGATTTGTAGTCAAGTTCAACGTGCCTGTAGCTTAGAATCAAGAAAAGCGCACCACCCCCACCCCTATCCCCATTTCCCACGCCCGAAGGGCAAGCCTTTCGACTCGGGGCAATTTTTCCTTCTGTGTTTCCTATAGAGCACCTTCACTTTGTTTCTTGCCAGGTTTAGGCTTTCGCTGCCGACTTCCTCCTTGGGAAGTGCAGGATTTAGCTCCCTTCCGTCCCCCCACCCCAAGATTCCTATCCCTGCCCTCCTAATACAGTCGTATCAGAATATCTCTGGTGCTTACACGTTGTGGAAACATTGTGGACATGGAAACATGTGGCATTGTATGGTTTCTTCCCCCCTTTTCCTTTTTTATAATAGATTTTTTTTAAGTAATCTCTAGGCCGAACGTGGGGCTCGAACTCATGACGTTGAGGTCAAGAGTTGCACGCTCCACCGACCGAACCAGCCAGGCGCCGCTGGACTTTATCTTCTAAAGCAGTTTTAGGTTTAAAGAATTGTGAAGAAAGTACATATCCCGCCTCCTCCTTCCAGGATCCTATTACTAACGTCTCTCGCATTAGGGCGATACGTTTGTTACAATGGATAAAGCAATACACACACCACCATTCACTATAGTTTGGGGCACCTGGGTGGCTCAGTCAGTTGAGCCGCCAACTCTTGATTTCATCTCTGGTCATGATCCCAGGGTTATGAGATCGAGCCTCGCGTTGGGCTCTGTGCTGAGTGTGGAAGCTGCTTATTAGGATTCTCTCTTTCTCCCTCTGCTCCTCTCACGGCTCCCCCTCCTTGCATGCGCGCGCGCGCACCCTCTCTCTCTCTCTCTCTCTCTCAAATAACGTAAATAAAATAATGTTATAAAGTCCACAGTTGACCTGAGGGCTCACTCTGTGCTGTACGTTCTATGGTTTTTGGTGTCATGGACCCACCCTTGCAGAATCATACAGAATAATTTCATTGCCCTAAAAAGCCCATGCTTCACCTGTTCATTCCCCTGCTCCCTCCCCACACGCCCCTGGCAACCACTGATCTTTTTACTGCCTCTGCACTTTTGGCTTCTTCAGAACGTCGTGTAGCTGGAATCGTAGATTACATACCCCTTCCGGACTGACTTCTTAGCAATATGCATTTATGGTTATTCCATGTCTTTTCATGGCCTGATAGTTAATTTCTTTTTATGGATGAATAATATTCCATTGTATGAATGCGCCACAGTTTATCCACTCCTCTGTTGAAGGACATTTTGGTTGCTTCCAAGTTTTTGGCAATTATAAATAAATCTGCCATAAACATTCATGTGCAAGTTTTTGTGCGGACATAAGTTTTCAACTCATTTGGGTAAATCCCAAGAAATGCTATTGCTGGATCATATACTAAGACTCTGTAAGACACTGTTGGTCTGTCTTCCAAAGTGGCTGTACCATGTTACATTCCTGGCAGCAAAGAATGAGAGTTGCTATTGGTCTCACATCCTCACCAGCATTTGGTATTATCAGTGTTTTGGATTTTAGCCGTTCTAATAAGTGTGTAATATAGTATCTCACTGATGTCTTAATCTGCTATTCCCTAAGGACATATGATGATGAGTATCTTTTATACGCTTATTTGCCATCTGTATATCGTCTTTGGTGAGGTGTGTATTCCAATCTTTTGCTCATTTTAAAATTGGGCTGTTCGTTTTCTTATTGTTTTTTTTTTAAGAAATCTCTGTATACTTTGGATAATAGTCTTTTATCAGATAAATAGTTCTGCATTTCTTTTTTTTAAATGTTTATTTATTTTTGAGAGAGAGAAAGAGTGTGAGTGCAAGCAGGGGAGGAGCAGAGAGAGAGAGAGAGAGAGAGAGAGAGGGAGAGAGAGAATCCCAAGCAGGCTCCATGCTGTCAGCACGGAGCCCAATGTGGGGCTCGATCCCATGAAGATCCCAATGAGATTATGGCCTGAGCCAAAATCAAGAGTCGGATGCTTAACCAACTGAGTCACCTAGAAGCCCCTAGATAAATAGTTCTTTATCAGATCAATTATTTTTGCAATTTCCCCCCCATTCTATGGCTTGTCTTTTCACCCTCTTAACAGTGTCTTTCACAGAGTAGAAGTTTTAAATTTCAAGATTCTTTCTCTTTTCTGCACAAAAGTTTTTTTTCCTATGTGTTTATGTCTAATTTGATCCACATTCTCTCCTACTTGTGTAAATTTCTCACGAGTTCAAATACTTAGGCATTCTATCAATTTCATCTCCTTAAAGAAATATTTTCTAGAACCTTTTGTCTTATTTCACAATTTTTTTTTAGGTAGGCTCCATGCCCCTCAGTTGGTTGAGCATCTGACTTTGGCTCAGGTCATGATCTTGCAGTTAGTGAGTTTAAGCCCCGCGTTGGGCTTTGTGCTGACAGCTCAGAGCTGCAGCCTGCTTCAGATCCTTTGTCTCCCTCTCTCTCTGCCCCTCCTCTGCTCCTGCTCTGTCTCTGTCTGTCTCTCAATAAATACACATAAAAAAAAATTTTTTTTTGAAGGAGGCTCCATGCCCAATATGGAGCTTGAACTCACAATCCTGAGATCAAGAGTTGTGTGCTCTACCAACTGAGCCAGCCAGGTGTCTCTCTTCTGAGTTATTTCAATGTGAAATGCCTGTCTTTTCATTTCCCTTCACCATCATCTGGGAGATTCCCTTTACCTTCAAAATTTTGGGGCCCTTGTAAATCTGAAATAATCTTTTTCCTACTCTCACTTTATGGACAGTTTGGCTAGGTATAGAATTCCAGGCTGACAATCATTTTCTTTCATACTTTTGAAAACAGCTCCACCGTCTTCTGATTTTCCAAATGGCTGTTGAGAAGTCTGACGTGATTTCAATTCTGGACCCTTTGTAGTATCTTGTAGAATATTTTTCTTGTTCCTGTATTTTAAAATTTACTGGTGACTAGCCTTCGTGTGGGTCTGTTTTTATCCTGTGATTGGACACAGTGGACACTTTCTACCTGGAAATTCAGGTCTTTCCATTCTGAGAAATATTGGAAATATTTCATTATTTCCTGTCTTCTCTTTCTGGGACTCTCTTATTCAGGTGTGAGATTCTTGCACTGGTCCTCTTATTTTCTTACTCCTTTTTTCCTATTTTTCACACAGTGGCAGCCCCAGAGGTGCCCTGGTGGGTTCTCCCTTCCAGAAGAACTTGTCACTCAGCTGTGAGGAATGCAGGTGGCTGACAGCCTCCAACCACAGGACCTTTGAGATCGGTCACAGCCTCTGAGCTAAGACCAAGGTCTTCTTGGGCAGCCTTAGCCGGCGACTGAGCTCAGCAGACACCAAGGTCTGGCCATTTCTGCCATCTGAGGGGTCCCTCGGATGGACAGTCTTTGTTTTGGGAGCCCCTCCTGGGTTGGCCAAGAGTTTGTTTGGGTCTGCATCCAGGTCAGGTGCTCTCTGCTTAGATCTGTTTCCATCTCGCATTCAATTCACAGGTGTCAGATCTACAGCACGGTTTGAAGATTCGCCCTACTTCATCCTGCTTTCTCTTCCTTAATTTTCATGGGCATGAGCCATCGGACACTTCTTGCATTCCTAACTCTGTGTCGCGATGTCTGGGACTGGAGGATCCAAACCTACACATGTATCTTTACCCGTTTGCTCTACTTTTTGAAAAATTTCTTTAACTTTATCTTCTCATCCAGTGGTCAGCAAATTTTTCATTCAGGGCCCAGTGGGAAATACTTGAGGCTTGTGGGCCACATGGTCTCTGTTGCAACTACTCAACTCTGCTTGTGTGAAAGCAGCCACAGGACATAGTAAATAAATGAGTGTGGCTATGTTCCACTAAAACTTCCTTCCTTCCTTTCTTTCTTTCTTCTTTCTTTCTTTCTTTCTTTCTTTCTTTCTTTCTTTCTTTCTTTCGAGAGACTGTGTGTGCACGCACACAGGTGGAGGAGGGGCAGAGGGAGAGAGAGACAGAATCTTAAGCAGGCTCTACACCCAGCACTGAGCCCTACTTGGAGCTTGACGCTGGGCTTGATCTCACAACCTTGGGATCATGACCTGAGTCAAAATTAAGAGTCAGATACTCAACCTACTGAGCCACCCAGGCACCCCGCCAATAAAACTTTATTCAAAAAACAGGTGACAGGCTGGATTTGGCCTGCAGGCCATAATTTGCTGACCCCTGTTCTAACTCTTTCAAATATGTTTTCCATTCCTGTACGATATTCTTAGTTTCTAGGTACTTTTTTTTTATTTGTCTTGTTCATTCTCAGAGTGTTTTTTTCCTTTCAAGATAGCATCTAGTTTTTGTTTCATAGTTGCAATGTATTTTCCTAAATTTCCAAACATAATCATAATCATTTTGTTTTTAGGCTTTCTGTCCCTTGTGTACTCTGTTTCCTCCAAATTCTGTTTTTCTGTTTGTTTTTGCTCTGCTATCTTATATTACAGGTTTTTCTCCAATGTTGACGGTCTGTGGTTACCTGCTCATACTTAAAAGATTTAAAAAGAGCCAATAGAATAGTGGCTGCCTCTGTGTGTGTGTTGGGGCAGGAATGGATTGGGGCATGACGAAACTTGCAAAGGTGTTACCTTACATGGCAATGTTCTAAATCTCAGTTGAGGTGTGGGTTACACAGGTGTATACATTTGTCAAAACTCACTGAGAGGCACCTGGGTGGTTCAGTTGGTTAAGGGTCCAACTTCAGCACAGGTCACCATCTTGTGGGTCATGGGTTCGAGCCCTGCGTCGGGCTTTGTGCTGACAGCTCAGAGCATGGAGCCTGCTTCGGATTCTGTGTCTCCCTGTCTCTCTGCCCCTCCCCTGCTTGCATTCTGTCTCTCTCACTCTCAAAAATAAAATAAACATTAAAAAAAACTCATCGGGACGCCTGGGCGGTTCAGTCGGTTGAGCATCCAACTTCGGCTCAGGTCATGATCTCCCGGTTGGTGAGTTTGAGCCCACGTCAGGCTCTGTCAACACAGAGCCAGGAATCTGCTTCGGATTCTGTGTCTCCCTCTCTCTGCCCCTCCCCCACTTGTGCACGCACGCGCGCGCGTGCTCTCTCTCTCTCTCAAAGATAGATAAACATACGAAAAACCCAACTCGTTGACCACTTAGGACTTTTACATTCCACCCTAACTATGTCTTGATTACAGAATATAAAAATACAATTTATAAAAGCAATCCGATGAGTATCCCTGTACGGGGGGTGGGGCTGGCGGACTTGGGGGTTCAATCTAGAGAATTCCGGTTGGGCTGTTTCACGGGGAGATCCCTGATGCCAACCTACAAAGTATTCTATTCTTGGCCCTTTAGACTCTAAGATAAAGGAGAGAACTAATACAAAGAGAAAGAAAGCAACTTGGAGAAAACAAAGACTATGCAGGGAGAAGAAACTGAGAACGAACAGGAAACGAAATAACAACACTAACAAAATTCTCATCATTAATGTATCCAGAGACTGAGGGAATGAACTTTGGCATGTCCTACCTGGAAAGGTGAGTCCTGACCTCGCAGTCATGGGAATCCAGAGCAGGAAGGAGCCTGGGGGGTGATGGTGGGTAGGGGGCGGGGCTTCCTACAGTCAGGAGGTGGACTTCAAAAAATCCTTCTAGTTGGGGGCAGAACTGCCCCCTCATCATGCTGTGGCCTCCCGTTCAGAGACCCTGTGTTTTATCCTCTCTGGAGAATAAACCTCCAGCCTTTGTCAGGGAGGGGGAGGGGCGGCCGCCGGGCTGTGCTAAGTGGGAGAAGGAAATCTGAGAATCAAGGCCCTTCGTACACCAATCCTCCTGTCTCGGGCCCTAGCTCTACTCCCATTTCCGGAGGGCACTTAGCCCACTAACGCTGGAGGCTTTGGGGGGTTTGTGGGGTTGGCTGGGGAGATTCTTGCCTTTCTCACTCCCAGAGTGGGGCTCGCTTCCGGTGCACGGTCATGAGGGTGCTAAATCAGTTATCACAGGCTCATCTGCCTTCCAGACTCAGAATTCTGTTGCTGTGGTCTCCTTTCCAATGTATCCGTTTTTGCTGATTGGTACTGTCGTGGGCAGAATAATGCTCCTCCGCCCCAATGTCTGTGTCCTAATCCCCAGACCCTGTGAGTATGTTACCTTACCTGGCCAAAAGGGGCTTTTACAAGATGTGATTAAGGTTAAGGACCTTGGCACGAAGGGAGGATCCTGGATTATTCAGGTGAGCCCAACCTAATCACATGAAGCAGGAGAAGCAGAAAAGCTTTCTTTCCCGGCCGTGATCGGAGAAAGAGAAGACGGGACCACAGAGATGCTAGCGGCTCGTGGGAGGGAGGGGGCCACAAGCCAGGGAGTCCAGGGCACCTCGGAAAAGACTGGGAGATGGATTCTCTCCCCTCGAACTTTCAGGAAGTTCTTCCAGAAAGAGCTCCCTGGGACAGCCTTGTCAACACCTCGATTTTAGCCCAGCGAGACGTGTGCTGGGCTTCTGACATACAGGATGAGATAGTAGATGTGTTTGGTCTTAAACAACCAAGTTCGTGGCGATTCGTTATGGCAGCAAACCCGGGACTAATAGGTGCACTTCGAAGAATCCACTCGCTTCCTTTCAGTGGGGTTTCGGAGAACACGGGGTGTGCGTCTTCAATCTGCCGTCTTACCCGGGTGTCTCCGCTCCCGCCAGCTTTTGTCTCCACCCCTTCGTGAAACGTTCTTAGCGAAGTCACTTTCGACCTCCGTGTTGCTGAATGCTCATTCTCGTTTTCCTTGACCGTTTGGCATTTTTGAGATGAGTTGCCCATTCTCCTCCTTGAGATGCTCTTCTCTTGGCCACGGGGACCGCACCACACGGCTACTAATGCCACCTTTCTGCTGATGTCTCTGACGGTCTGTCACCAGCCAAGAGTCTCCTCCTTCGAGCCCCAGACTTCCGGAATCAAGCCCTCACTTGACATCGTCCCTTGGGCAGCTCACGTGCTTCTCAAATTGAAAACACCTGTGGCAGAAGTCTCACCACACCTCCCCTCCCTTGGGTCTTCCCATCATTCCCATGCATTTCTCCAACCCCAAAACCTCAGGTTCGTCCCACATCCCTTTCTTGCTTTCCCCACCAGCAAATCCTGTCTCCCGAATATATCTAGAAGCCGTCTGCTTCCCCATCTCCAAGGCCCGCCTTGGCCCAGGCCGCCGCCACGGCCCCTCCGTCATCACCGTGACCTGCCCACTGGTACCCCGCGTCCACTCTGGCCCAGCTGCCATTGATTCTCTCCAGAGCTTCTTGAGAGATCGTTTAAAATGTCAATCGGATGATATGCCGTCCTCCACTTAAAAGCCTCTGGAGGTGTCCCAATCCTGTCCAGGATAAAATCCATTCCCTTACCACCGCCCACGCCTGTGTCATTTAGCCCGTTCCTCACCTCATGTCACCTCCCCACCCCCCCACCCCCCCGCCCATTTACTCCGCTTGAGCCACGCTGACCTGATATGTCCCCACCTCTGGTCTGCCCCTGGGCCTTTGCGCGTCTGTTCTCCGGGCCTGGGATGCTCCTACCCCCACTCTGCCCGGCTACCTCTCATTCTTTAGCTCTCAGATGAAATGTCCCTACCTCCCCTGTTCACCTTATGCAAAGGGGGTGTCTCCCCCCCCATCCCTCTGGTCATTTCCTTAACAGTGGGTTTGGATCATAGTTGTGTGTCTGTTTAATCATGTCTTCTTTGGCTCCCCCATTGGATACAAGCAGGACGGCCACACAGATGGTATCTTCACCTTCTGATGTCTAGTGGAATTTGTGGAATGAATGAATGAATGAATGATCGCCCCCACAGACACACCGCGCACCTGTTATACGCCAGGTGCTTCGACATATTTCAAATTTTTCATTTCCACAGCCCTGTGAGGTTGTCACAGCTGGGCTACATATCCCAGGGGTTTGGTTTTGTTTGGTTTTGTTTTGTTGCAATTAGCTGTTCGGGCCAATAAGCGCGGGCCGAGGCAAAATAGGCCACTTCCGGCTTTGGCTCAGGAAACCTCACATGTGATTCCTGTTCTCTTTCTTCTCTGTCTGCCAGTGGTTGCAGGGGATCCGGCGGTGGGTGCTGAAGGCCTGCGTGACAGCCGAGTGAGTCACAAGGTGGGAGAAGCCCGGGTCCCCGAAAGACTAGGGGAGCACGGTCTCCACGACACCCCGACCCCTCTGGAGCTTTGCATAGGCAGGAGCTGGGCTCTGCCTGTTTCTGCGATTTCCAGGCTTGCTTGTTACAACGGCTAGCCTCACCTTAATTAATACATCAAAGCGTCCCATGGAGGTGGCTTTGAGGCTCTTGCTGACAACGCCTGAGAAAATCCAACTTTAATTTTACAGAGGCCCAAGGAGGGTTACAGAGAAGCGGGGAGGAGAATCAGCAGGACCCAGGGCTGCTAAGTATGGCTGTGGCTATTGGGAGTGAATCCTGGTGACTTCCAGGGGGCTGGAGGAGGGGTGAGAGGGGCAGGGGGGTAGGGGGGACACCTTCTCTAAGCTCCTAAGGTGACCCCACCAAACCTCACTGCCCACTGCCCCTCCTACAGTAGGAGAGAAATATTCCAGAGCCTTCCTCCCACTCACTCCAGCCCGCAGCCTGGGTGTCCACATCACTCAGTATTTTTAGCTTCACCACCTGGCACCTGTGGTCACTGTCTGCCCAGCCTGGCGGTGTCCCCTCTCCGGGCCTTAAAGGGCCAGCATCCACCAGCTGGCAAGGAGACTGGCTTCTGCAAACGCTGTATCCCCAGGGCAGGAGACAGAGGGGAGTCCCCCGCGTTGGAGGGTGCTGACATTTGGAGGCGGGAGATGGGAGGAGGAAGGGACAGCAGGATCTCACTGGTGCCTGTCTGTGAGGCCTGGTTTATCTCATTCTAGAGTTTCCCAAAGAGTGGTTTGCTCAAGTTGCTCCCCTGGGCCCTGGCCACAACACCACACCGGTCCCCTCTCAGACCCGAGGTCGCCAAGTCTCCAGGGCGGGGCCCGGGAGTGTGTGTTTTTTAACCACCCACTCCGAGGACTCTGGTACCCTACGTCCTCATATCATCATTCGTTCGACAAGCATTCTGAGCCCCCACCAAGAAGATAACGCTTCTCTCTGAAGTCCATTGCTGTGGGACTCACCTAGGGTCGCACTGAGTCTCCAGCTTGGGCCCTCCCCATTGTTCACTCCACCACCTACGGATTAAGTCCTGGGCTCAGCAGTCAAGGCCCCTTGTGATCTGGCCCCCTGGACCCGGCCAGCCTCCTCTCCCCGATCCCCCTTCTTTCTCGGATGACTGCGCTCCTCCCGTTCCCACTGCCTGTGATGCCCTCTCCTCAACGTCACTCGGCACCCGGGGGAGGACCCCAGGGTCTCCTGGGGCCCCTGCAGGCAGAAGTGGTCCCCCTTCCCTTCTGACTCCCTGAGCCCAGTACACCCACCCTCAGCAGGGCGCCCATCATTCTGCCAAGCTGATCTGTTTGCGTGTCTGTCTCCCCTAGCAGGCTGTGACCCCGCCAGGACTGGGGCTGAATGATGGACTGACAGCCATAGCAGGGAGTATCTCCCATTCCACAGATGAGGAGACAGAGGCCACAGAAGGAAAATTATAGACTAGGGTCCAACAGAGAAATTCAGGGAGGAACCTGGTCCAGGCTGCAGGAGCCCCCACCCTCGCCCTCCTGAAAGGGGCCCGGAAGGGGCACCTGGGTCGACCCTCAGCCCGCCCTTCTCCCCACCCAGGGTAGTGCTGACTCAGGCAGCGATGGAGGCGTGGGCGGGCTGGGCCGGAGCAGAGGTGACCCCTGTGTCCCCTGCAGACTCTCCATCCATTCCCGGAGTCTGTGGTCACAGCTTGGGTAATGCACTTGGCTGGAGCCCGGGTTTCCCTGCAGGTGGGGGCGGGGAGAGCTGGCAAAAGGGACAATGGCCCTTGGGGCAGGAACCCTCACCGGGGCATAGCGCACAACCCTTTTCCTACAGGTACATCCTTGCACCCACTCCCGCAAACATGTATGCACATGCACAATCACACACACGCCCCCAAATGCCCAGTCACACAGCCACACCAACCTTCGTTCTCACCCCTTCGCCGCGCTCTCCCTTTTCCGCACACACACACTCAAGCATATATGTATATATATATATATATACACACACACGCAGACATCTTCACTTAGTAATTCAACAAAGACTGAACATTATCAGGTGTCAGTGCGTTGCAGGGAGGAAAGGTGGCTCTCAGCTCAGGGTGGGGCAGGGGCTTCCTGGAGGGCTTCCTGGAGGGCTTCCTGGAGGAGGAGGCATTGCCGCTGGGCCTGGACGGTGGGGAGCCCAGGAAACGGAAGCCTGGGCAGTTTTCCCTGGGGGGGGGGGTGACTCTAGGGGAGCAGAGCACAATGAGGTGGGTGCGGTCGGCCCAATCACACAGGCCTTGAACGCCCCGCCAAACGCTGACTTCATCCTGTGGGAGTGGGGAGCCACGGAGGGCTCTGAGCAGGGGGTCAGGCCCGCAGCGGGAGAGGACAGGAAAGTCACTGCGGGGCCAGAGCGGGAGAGCCAGGGCGGAAGCTGTGGTGAGAACCAGGTGAGGACCTGTCTGGCTCAGGGAGGTGACAGAGGGTGGTAGGCAGTGGACAGACAGAGAGTCCAGAGCAGGTCTGCGGGGCCCTGGGGGGCCGAGCCCCTCGCCCTCGCCCTGTCCCCGCCCCCCACCCCCGCCCCCCGCCCCAGCACTGACCTCTGCAGTGGGACCTCTTCCAGAAGCTCCTCCTCCTCCTCCTTGTGGAAGCACACGAAGCAAAAGGCTGGGACATCCTCGGTCCCACAGCCCAGGGGCCAGGCTGGCGGCAGCTCCAGGACGGGGCAGGGGTGGCTGCTGGTGGCCTCGGCAGCATCGTCCCCGGCCTGGGCAGGGGTGCCCGAGCCAGAGCGCTCCAGGGTCAGCAGCCGGTTGGCCTCGGGGCCCTGCGCCTGCCCACCTGCCACCTGTGCCTTTTCGCTCAGGTTACCCGTCGCCTCGGTGGGTGGGAGAGCCTGTGGCTCCGTCCGATGGGAACGCCCGTCCTGCCCCGCAGGGCTGGGCCCGGCCAAGTGGCTTCCGGCCGGAGCCTGGGCTCAGAGGTGGCTTGCTGGGAGACAAAGGTCCGGCAGGGCCCCTCGCTGCCCCTCGCGGAGCCCTGGGCCCCCCGGCCGCCCGCTGTGCTGCCGCCTGTCAGAGCCGGGACCGGGAGGGCAGGCTGGCGGACGCCCTGTCCGTCTGTTCATCTGTCTGTCCAGACGTCTGCTCCTCCCTGTCCAGACGGCAGCAGAGGTGGCTTCCCTGAGAAAGTTTGTTCTTCCCTCCTGGGGTGGGTGGCGTGGGTGGCCTCCAGGACAGAGGATCGGGACCTGAGGCTCCAAGGGGGGGTGAGGCCCGCGTCAGGCTGGCACGGCACCCACGCCGGCCCCAAGAAAAGTTCTGGCCCTCGGAGTCCTGGCTCTGGCTCTGGCTTCTGCCCGGAGCTCGCCTCCCTCCGCTGCCTGCTCCCTGCTCCCTCCGACTCCAGTGGCTGCTCTGGCAGACCGCTTGGCTGTGGGTATTAATAGCTCCACATTCACGCTGAGAAGCCTGGAGGTTAACTCCTTCCCTGCCAGAGCTGGGGAGGCCGCCGGGGCGGGGCAGGCGTGGGGGGGGGGGGTGGAACAGAAGAAAAGGCGGCGCCTCAGTTCCGCCCCCACCTGAGCCTGGCTCGCTTCTCGGCAGGACCCTCTCAGATGCCACCACCTCCTGCCCACGAGTCTCGGTGCAGCACGGGGCCATTGGGATCTCGGTCAGCGTGCCTGGGCCACCTGCACCGTCCATACGCCCCTCCTCCGGGGAGCCGGGGGGGGGGGGGACTGGGGGCTCCGACAGCACCCCTGCGATGGACAGGGCTCTGAGCTGAAGGGAGTATCTCCGGGACTCCTCCGCTCACACATCCACCCCTCAAGCCACTGGGTCCTCCCGCCCCATTCCCTGAACAGCCACCATCTCTGACTTTGGGTCCGGTTCTCTCACTGGCTTGGGGGGCGGGGCGGGGAGGCCCCCCAGTTGAACCGCATGCAGCTCCCACGGGACCCAGAGACCGCTTCCCTGCACTCGTATGTCCTACGGAGGAGCATGGGAATAGGGTGGGAGTAGGGGAATCTGGGTCGAATTCGCTTGCTTGAAAAATGTTTCAAGCATCTGTGTGCCAGGCACTGTGCTGGGTGCTGGGGACCCAGCAGTGAAGAAGGCAGACACTGTTCCTGCCCTGGGGGCGGGGGGGGCTTGCATATGCCGGCCGGAGGCCAGTGGGCCACAGCCCATCTACGTGGAGCCGGTGTGTGGATTAGAACGAGGCAGGGGCAGCCATCTAGCACCAGTGTGCGGTATCCATCACAGGCTGGGTTTCAGCCCCACTCACCTTCTCGGCAACTTACAACCCACGGAACCATTCACAGCGGCCCCGGCAACATCAGGAAACAAAGGAGAAATAAATTTGGAGCGTGAACCGGGCTATGAGAAAATACAACAGGGAGGTGTGGGAGACGCTGAAGACGGGGACTTGGTTTGGTAGGGTGTTCAGGGAAGACCTCCAGGGGAGGTGACATTGGAGCCTGGGGCTGTGACCAGCAGGAGGAAGAGGCAGCAGCCAGAGATCTGGAGGGAGACCACCCAGGGAGAGGGGTCAGCAGGTACAAGTGTCCAGAGGCAGGAACTATCTGGGGGCTGGGTCTTAAGGAGTGCGCAGAGTTTTTCCGGGGGCCTCAGGAGCAGAGGGAGCAAAGGATAGGTAAGGGGGCATGGTGCCAGTGCGAGGCGGTCAGAGATGTAGCGGGTATTCATTGCAGGGCTTCCTCTCCTGGATCTCTGGGGGTGGAGGATGGTGGGGAGAGGGGGGGAGCAGGAACCTGGGTCAGCTGAGGGGCTGAGGAGGTGGACGGGGGCGAAGAAGCCTGGAAGGAAACATCTATATTTGTTGAACTGAATTCCACTGGCTGGAAGGACAGAGCTGTACTTTCTTGGCTAAGAAAAGGTGGGGGCTGGGGACACAGCCCCCACACATCGTTGTTTAGGCTGTGCACACTGCACAGGGCATCCTGGCAGATGGTGAGTGGGGGCTGATATCCAGCCCTATCTTGCTCCGCCAAGCTTTGTCTCTTTAGCCCCGTGACAGCACGGTGTGTGTGTGTGTGTGTGTGTGTGTGTGTGTGTGTGAGGATGGGGGTGGGGGGAGGTCACCTTTTGCTAATTGGTCAGCCTGAAGAGTGCCTTCTAGTTTTTAATTTTTTTAACTTTATTTATTCTTGAGAGACAGGGAGAGAGAGAGTTGAGCGAGCGCATAAAGCAGGGGATGGGCAGAGAGAGAGAGAGAGAGGGAGAGAGAGAGAATCCCAAGCAGGCTCTGCACGGTCAGTGCAGAGCCCGACGTGGGGCTCGAACCCACGAACTGGGAGATCATGACCTGAGCCGGAATCAATAGCTAGAAGCTGACTTAACTCACTGAGCCACCTAGGCGCCCTTGAAGGGTGCCTTCTTAACATCAGTCCACCTAGAGGGGTGTCTTTTTGGAACTGGTCTATCCATAGAGGGTGACTTATTTCTAATTTGCCCAAAGCTGCCTCTTAGGCTGGGCTGGGGGGATGGCCTAGAGGCCCCAGGTTCTAGTATGGGCTCTGCTACAGTCCTGTTGTATGTTTTGGGCCAGTCACTGTCCCTGTGGGGGACCGTAGACCTATAGACTTAACTAGAAGTCAGCCAACCCTGACACTCCGCAGAGAAGGGAATGAGCCTAGAAACAGGCAGACTCCCCTGGGGTCACCCAGTGACACACAGCAGAACTGGGCTCCTTGACTCTCACCTCAGTGCTCAGTGTTTGCCTGGGTTGCTTGCCATGGAGACTTGGTCTTTCCTTGAAGGGAAGACAGGAAATGAGAGGAGGCAGGAGGAAGAGTGAAGATTCTGGGAGAAGGCGGAGGAGGAGGAGGGGAAGGCAGACTAGGCCAGGCTATGGCTCCCCGGGGTGGGAGTCAGAAGGGGTCAGGGTGTCCCAAGCCTCTAGGTGCCCCTTCCCCCCTCCCCTGGGCCCCACGGGTTGTCATTTGTGGACGTTAATTATTCACGATGCTGGTGCTTTGCCTGGTTTTAATGCACTCGGATGGCGTTCTCTAGCTAATGGGGAAAATCAATAGGTTTTAATTCTCGGTGGCTGTGAAGCTCTGTCTCCTGTTTGGGTGACTGGGCCTGGCCCTTGGGCTGGGGGGTGGGGTTGGAGGGTCAGACCAAGTTTTCAGGGGCCTGAGACCCCACCTTTCCCTCCCTACCCTCTTCTGATTCCGGCCTGGGGAGGAAAGATTAGGGACCAGGCAGCTCCAAACTCTGCCCCAAGCATCTCGGAGGGTCTGCGCCCTTAAGTCAACCATTCGCTGCAAAAGGGATGACCCGTATTCCAGACCTATGGGCCAGAAGGACGTCAGCAGAGGCAGCCTCACCAGCTTGTGGGTGCCAGAGTCAGGCCTGCAGCCCTGGGCCCCTGTGTTTGTAGTCTGGGGGCGCCTTCCCCTGTCCTGGCCTCAGGGTCAGCCCCGGTCATCCTCCTGGGCTCAGGCCAGGCTCACAGACCTGCCTCAGGCATGGAGGGATGCTTGTCCAGGCCTTGCATTCTTGAAGACGTTTCTTCCCCCCCGCCACCCCGAAGAGACTTCTGATATGATTTCTACGTGCAGTTCTGTATTCAGGCATGACAATTTCCCTGACAGGACTGAGGCCCAGGAACATTCGTGGGACATTACGAGCATGTCTTACTGTCCCAGCTCAGACCACATCCTCCCCACAGCATCCCATGGGATGCCCTGAGTCAATATCCTTTATGAATCCTGTAATTACCTTGTGAGCGGAACAACTGTTTTGCCCTGTATTTGTGTGTGTGTTAAAAGCGTTGATTAGGCAAGGGTGAACGTTTAAGATACCCCTCGGTCTCCGTAAGGTTGTTTTTGGCACGTCTTCATGTTTCCAGAACACAATGAGCCTCCAAAAAAAGGGAACCCAGGCCTTCCCCGGGGGACCCAGGACCCATGCCTGGCTGATTGGAAACACTTGAATCCTCAGCAGGGCCTGTCTGCTGGGTTCCTAGCTTAGTGCCATGGCCCTCTGGAACCCGGGGACCAGGACGTGGAGAAGGGTGACTGCCGGGCCTTACCCATCCCGTCCACCCAGGCCCCAGCCAAGCCCCAGAGGACCTTCCCCGACAGCCCCTTATTTCCCACTTAGGACTCAGGGGTGCAGAAGGCACAATGGGCCCATCTCTTCGGTTCGTGACACATCGTTGTTCTTGGTCCATGCGGAGCCTCTCCTGGCTTTTATTCATTTCTCTATTTGTTTTTACCCCCGTGGATGGCAGGCAGGCAAAAGCTGCTGAGGTTTACTCCAAATACCCACCTTGCAGGCTCTTGGGAGAATTATATGAGTCAGAGTGTATAAAATGCCTGGCAACAGTAACTGGTCACTTAAGTTCCATCTCCTGGGCCGGCTCTCTCTCTCTCTCTCTCTCTCTCCCAGGGCTCTCTGAAGCTTGGGCAAAACACCTTCCCCTTTGGCATACTGAGTATGGCTGGTGTTTTTCAAAGTCCTTCATTCAAGATCTGAACTCATCACTTGGATGAGCCTCATGGTCTGGTGAAGAAGCAAATATGGGCCCAGCTAGCCCTGATTTCGATTTCGAATTCAGTAGTCACTGGGTGCATACTCTGGCCAGGCCATGCGCTGGGCAGCGCTTGTGGGGGCCCAAAGAGGAAAGGGCCCCACCCAAGGGGGATTCTATGCCCAGTGGGGGTGGGTAGAAGATGGCCCTTTTCTCTCTCTCTCTTAGGGTACACTAAGCCACTGTAACAAAGAGGGCCCACATTACAGCAGCTCAAAAAAGTCTTCTGATAAGTCAATTAGGAGCAAATGCCAAAGTTGTACTTCAAGTTTGCCACGAGGTAAGGGGCTTATAACCAACTTGGTTCAAAGAGTCCTTTCCCCATTCTAGGGAAAAGAATGGTTAGATACTCATTGTGTAACACAAGAAAAATAGAATGTCTGATTCTGGATCATTAGCACCACTGGCTGACAGCTGAGTGGATGGGAACCTCGCTTCCCAGAAAAGGTCTTACTTGAATTAAAGTTTATGTGAATGTTGTTTAAGCATTCTGTTGAAAATGCCAGTGTCTTTCCAGAAGGAGCATGTGAATTACATCACCAGGGAAACGTTTTGTGTCAATCCAGGTCGGGTCCCAGTTTATCACGAGGTGGATATTTATTTCTCTTCAGGTAACAGCGCAGAGGTAGGTGGTCCTCTGGGCTGAAGCTGGCTTATGAGCACCGTATTCACATTTTAGTCCTCAAGAGGGAGGGAAGATGGAGTGATGCAGAAGAGGCATTCCTCACTTCTACTCATATTCTCAGCAAGTATTTAGCCCACCAGCATGAAAGGAGACTGGGAAGTTCAGGCTCCATTAGCACAACAATATGCATAGCTAAAAACTAGGGCAGAGTATTACTAAAAGGAATAAGGGAGGTTAGGATACGATTAGTAGTCATGAAGCCCTAATTTATAGCCAAGGAACTGAACACTGTTCCCTGCTTCCTGCCACAAACTGTGTGCCCGTCCGTTTCTTGGTCTTTTTAGTTGAGGAAATATATGGAATAGCCGATCTATATTGGACCCAGAGGACAGAGGTTCCAAGATTTAAAGTATATCGTGCGTTTGAATCTATAAAAAAGAGTTTTTAGTTTTGTCAGGAGAGTTTGAGAGTGCATTAATGAAGGTGAAATGAAAACATAAAGCAATTATTAACTCCAGTGAAAACAAAAAGTTGACAATAAGGGAAATGTAATCATAGTATACTATGTGGCTGAGGTGTGCATATTATCGACCAAGGCATAATAGTATAAATACTAAACAATTATTTTAACCAAAACGTCATATAACTACATTGGGAGGATGAGGACAGGATGCATGTGTGTGGGAGAGGCTGGAGTGAGGGTAGAGGAGAACTAAATGTTCATTGTCTATATTAGGAAGTAAGATAAAAAAACAAAAAAAAATAATAAAAAAATAGGTGTGTTAGCATGGTATTTAGAATCTTGCCATTTAAAGAGTGATCCACGGACCAGCAGCATCAGCATCACCTGGAAACTTGCTAGAAATGCAAAATCTTGGAACCCACCCCAGACCCGCTGAGTCAGAACCTGTATTTTAACAAGATCCCAGGTGATTCGCATGCTCCTTGAAGTTTGAGAAACCCAGACTTAGAAAGAGAATAGCAAACAGAAGGAAGAGTCAAAGAATTGAATTTGTTGCCTTTAGGAAAAGATCTGCAGTACAGAGGGGTAGGGGGTAGGGGACTGCTAACTTTTTATATAAGCCTGCAGCTTTTTTTTTTTTTTTTGAGTTTTCAAGAACGTGGAAGATCTACGATGCTGAAAAAAAAGTAAATCGTGCTCATTATTTTAAATCCCAACAATACAGGGGTGCCTGGGTGGCTCAGCTGGTTAATCGTCTGGCTCTGGATCATGATCTTATGGTTCGTGCAGAGTCTGCTTGTGATTTTCTCTCTCTCCCTCTGCCCCTCTCCCGCTTGTTCTCTCTCTCAAAATAAATAAATGAACTTAAAAAAAGAAATAAAATCCCAACAATACAAAATGGAATGCAAAGTCCTCCTCCTACTAGAGACCCCCAAGCTCCCCTTTTTCCTTGTCCATCATTTCTACAGGGTACATTCAGAATTTTTCTCTGCATATCCACCGACTGTGCATATGATTATCCTGTTTATTTTTTATGCACATGCATTGCACGAATTTGGGTCTTGCCATTTTTTTTCCTCAACAGTTTCTTGGAGATGGTTCCAGGCAAGTGCATATAGATTTGCTTACTTCGTTTATAGGTTGGTTTTATAGGCTATTACAGGGTGCCTACTATTGTAACTTACTTAGCTGTTCCCCTACTGATGGGAAATTAGGCTCTTTCCAGGTTTCCTCTGTTTCAGGCAATGCTGTAATAAAGCTTTTTGGGACGTCACTATGGCGTAGAGATAAGGGCACAGGCCCTGGGCATAGCGTGCCTGGGACTAGAAACCCAGAGCTGCTGTGAAGGTCAGTTATTTTATCCTCACGTGTCTCAGTTTCTGTGAAATGGGGATTAAAAACAATACTTTCTCGAAAGGTGGTTGGGAGGGATTTGTTCCATGGCTATTTGTTGAGCATCTATTATGCGCCAGGCACCGCTTTAGACCCGAGGGATTCAGTAGCGAACAAAATATAAAATTCCCTGCCTGTGTGAAGATTATAGCCTAGTGGTGGGAGACAGATAATAAGCGAGATCAATTCATAGAACCCAGGATGGTGAGGGCTAAGGAAGTGAAACAAGGAAGAGGGTTGGAGTGGGTGGTTTGCAATTTTAGATAAGGCAGTCATAGATGGCCTCACTGATAAAGTGACACTTGAGTGACAGAGACCTCAAGGAGATGAGTGGTGAGTCATGTTATTGCTGGAGGGAACACGCTCCAGGCAAAAAGATCAGGGATGGGAACTCACTCCTTCTCGAGATGGCTGCTGGTAGTGGGAAGGGTGCCTCCTACCCATGAGCCTTAAGTCCACCCTTTGGGAGTCGTACACAATAGAGCCCCTCCCCTGCCGAAGAAGCCCAATGGTCTCAGAGAGGGGCTGGGGTTCCCAGCCACGTGGGGTCAATCCCGGGCACCAGGGGCCTTTGCCTTGAGACCTCAGTCCTTCCTCGGGAGTCATATGTGGCTGGGAGGAGGAACCAGGGAGTGAGGGGCTGGGAACGCTATCTCTCAGCCAGTACACCGAGGTGGACTGAGCTTTGCAAAGACAAGTTTCACGGGCTGGGCGAGCTGTGTGGAGATCTCGGTGAGGCAGGTCTTAGGTCTGGGACAGCAGCCCTTTCAGGCCTTGTTGATCTATCCTCCTGAACCCGAGTAAGATGAGTTCTAGCATTTCTCTGCGGACAGTTTTGGGAAGGCAATCTGATTGGGAGAGGAAGAGGAGTTTGTTTTGAGGCAGCGATGGAGGGCAGGGGTGCCATTGAACTTAGAAAATGGTGATTTGGGATGACTTGGGGGGGGGGTCTGATGAAGTGGTGGGAGGGCTAAAGCCCCTCAAGCCACCCCTTAGCATCACCATGGCCCCAGAGTCCTAGCAGCAGGTTCAGGAAGGTTCTCCTCATGCTCTAGCCTCAAAATCTATCTCTAGCATCCCCTAAGGGTAGAGTCTATGCAGAGTGCTAACCCAGAAGATAAATGGTTTGCAGAGCCCTGTCCTCTGCATTGCAGAGGAGTGTAAAGAGGTAGGTTTGAGCTTAATATCTGGCATGAGGGCATTGCAAATTAGTGAGGGAAAGATAGGCTACTCTTTTCTTTGAGAAAGACGTATATCCAGATCGTCACTTACCGGATACCGCTTTTTTTTTTTTTTTTCAACGTTTATTTATTTTTGGGACAGAGAGAGACAGAGCATGAACGGGGGAGGGGCAGAGAGAGAGGGAAACAGGCTCCAGGCTCTGAGCCATCAGCCCAGAGCCCGACGCGGGGCTCGAACTCACGGACCGCGAGATCGTGACCTGGCTGAAGTCGGACGCTCAACCGACTGCGCCACCCAGGCGCCCCAACTCTTTAAATCATAGGAAACACTAGATAGAGGAAAAGTTTCCAACTTAAAAATAAAACTATAAATGAATTAGGAGAAAACAGGAGTGAATTAAAAAAATAATCCCAATGGGAAAATGTCCTGCTGGTCGGAAAACAAGTTCAGAAATTACAAATTTGACTGTAAAAAATGTTGAAATTTCTTTAAAAAATTTTTTTAATGTTTATTTCTGAGACAGAGAGAGACAGGGCATGAGTGGGGGAGGGGCGGAGAGAGAGGGAGACACAGAATCGGAAGCAGGCTCCCGGCTCCGAGCTGTCGGCACAGAGCCCGACGCAGGGCCCGAACTCACAAACTGTGAGATCGTGACCTGAGCCAAAGTCGGTTGCTCAACCGACTGAGCCACCCAGGTGCCCCTAAAGAAATGTTAACATTTTTTGGCAAAATGTTGGCAAAAGCTACTGCCAACAAAATAAACACAAATGGCCAACTATTTTTAAAGCTAGTTAGTAATCCATGTACTTTAAATATCTTACAATTTTGTCAATTATGCCTCAATAAAGATGAAAACAATGACGGATAAAGACTGATATCCTTAACACAAAATTAGCTCTTACAAATCAGAAAGAGAGGGCCCCACGAACCCAACAGGGCAAACAGCAGAGACCAGGAACTGACAGTTCCGAAAAAAAGAAATACAAATAGCCAGCAAATATGTGGGGAAAGATATTCAACTTGTCTTTTTCCTCAAGGGTCTTTGCACTTCCTGGTCCTTTGTCTGGAACAGTGTTGCTCCAGGTAGCCACAGAGCTGGCCACTCAGTTCCTGGAAAGTCTCTTGTAACATCTTCTGGGGCAGGGATCCCCCCCCTTCTATTGTGAGACAAGGCTGGCGGGTACCAGGCCACGCCCGCAGGTTAAAGGTTTTGATTTGATCCTAACAGCAAGTGGAGGCCAACGTGGGGGGCAGGGTGGTGGTAAAGGGCCCACACAGGTGATGCAGTGGTCCAGGGTTCCAGTGGTGGTCTGGAACAGACTGGTGGGAAGTGAACGAACTAGAGAGATATTTCGAGGGCAAATCTCAGGACTTGGTGAGGCTTGATGAAGAGGAAGGCCCTGAGGATGATGTCCTGCTTCTGGCTCGAATATCTAGATGGATGCTTGCATGTCTAGACTCAGTCACTGAGGGTGGAATGGGGGACCAAGAGGGCAAACCTGGCCTGACGGGCACCAGGGACCTTGGAAGCATCTGGTCGGAGTTGTGGAGCAGGAAGTCAGAGGTACAAAACTGAAGCTCCAAGGCGAGGTTTGGACAGAGAGAGATTAAAGCCAAGGGTGTGTGTGTGAGACGTCCACTGGGGACAGTGTGGAGTGAGGGCAACAGAGGGTCCCGGCCTCGGTCTTGAGGAATCCCAAAATCAGATCGCCACATACGGGGCATGAGCCTGTGAAGGGAATGGAGGAGGGGAAGAAGCCAGCATCACAGAAGTCAGCTTTTCAAAAAAGAGGGAGGGAGGCTCAGTCAACACTCTGAATGCTATGAGGGGTCAAGATACATGAGGACTTAGAAAAAGTCCACTGGATTGAATGCCAGGGGTAATCTTAATGCTGGTTATCTCAACGTTGGCACTCTTGACATTTGGGCTGGATAATTCTGCGTTGTGGGGGCTATCACGTGCCTTGGAGGGCGTTCAGCAGCATCCCTGGCCTTTACGCACTAGATGTTGTTAGCACCCCACCCCCAAGCTGTGACAACCAAAATTGCTTCCAACGTAGCCTGGTGTCCCCTGGAGGGCAAAATCACACCCCCGTTGGGAACTCTTGCCTTGGTAGTGTTTTGGGTAGGCGTGCAAATGGAGGCAGTGACATTAGATAGTTGTTTCTAGAAGTTTGCTTGTGGAGAAGAGAAGAGAAATAGTATAGTGCCTGGAGAGAACAAGGGAGAACGTTTGGAAAATGTATCAATAATGATAAAGCATCAAACTTTTGGATTTCTTTTGGCCATTCTTTAATAGGTGAGAAATAGCCTCTTGGTGTGGTTTTGATGTGTATCTCCCTTATTATGAGTGAACTTGGCATCTCTTCATAGGTTTGAGGTAATTTTTCTTTAGAGACTCTCTTTTTTATGTTTGTAATCCATTTTTCTATTGGGTCATTGGTCTTTTTGTTGTTGATTTTAAGAGTTGCACGTATTAGGCAGAAGAGCCCTTCATTTGTTCTTTGTTTGTTTGTTTTTTAAGTTTATTTATTTATTTTGAGAGCGAGCACACGAGCAGGGCAGGGGCAGAGAGGGAGAGAGACAGGGAGTGACAGAAAATCCCAAGCAGGCTCTGTGCTGTCAGCACAGAGCCCAATGCAGGGCTCGATCTCATGACTGTGAGATCATGACCTGAGCGGAAATCAACGGTCAGACACTTAACCCACCGAGCTACCCAGGTGTGCCAGAAGAACCCTTCATTGGCAATTTGAGTGACAACTATTTTCCCCCAGCTTGTCGTTTTCCTTTTGACTCTCGGGAGGCGCTTATGTACATTTCTGGGGGGTTCCAAATTTGTACAATTCTTGTGATTGACAGTTTGTCATTATCTGTCAAAATTACTGATGCATTTATCCTTGACTTGGCAGTCTCACTTCTGGGAATTTACGCTCTAGAGCTACTTGGCAGGGTCGAAAATGTGTGTGTGTGCAGGGGGAGGGCTGGATGATCATTGGTGCTTTTCTTTTTCTCACGAGACTGGAAATAGCCCAATAGGGCACAGATTAAATAAACTATGGTACATACATAAATGGAATATTTTGCTGCTATAAAAAAAATGAAGTGGGGCACCTGGGTGGCCCAGCCAGTCCAGCGTCTGATTCTTGGTTTCAGCTCAGCTCATGATCTCATGGTTTGTGGGTTCAAGCCCCGCATTGGGCTCTGTGCTGACAGTTCAGAGCCTGGAGCCTGCTTCGGACTCTGTGTCTCCCTCTCTCTCTGCCCCTCCCCCGTTCACGCTGTGTCTATCTCAAAGGTAAATAAACATTAAAAATTAAAAAAAAAAAACAACTGGTGAATTGTCTACTCTTTTTTTTTAAGTTTTATTTTATTTCTTTAAATGTTTATTTTTGATAGAAAGAGAGCATGAGCGGGGGAGGGGAGAGAGGGAGGGGGACAGAGGATTTGAAGAGGTCTCTGTGCTGACAGCAGCGAACTCACATGCCTCGAGATCATGACCTGGACTGAAGTCAGACATTCCACTGATTGAGCCGCCCAGGTGCCCCTTACCTAACCCTTTTAAAAGTTAATGGGATGGGGCGCCTGGGTGGCGCAGTCGGTTAAGCGTCCGACTTCAGCCAGGTCCCGATCTCGCGGTCCGTGAGTTCGAGCCCCGCATCGGGCTCTGGGCCGATGGCTCAGAGCCTGGAGCCTGTTTCCGATTCTGTGTCTCCCTCTCTCTCTGCCCCTCCCCCGTTCATGCTTTGTCTCTCTCTGTCCCAAAAATAAATAAACGTTGAAAAAAAAAATTAAAAAAAAAAAATAAACATTAAATAAAATAATAAAAAGACTTATTTTTCCATTGAAGTGGCTTGATATCCTTGTTGAAAATTAACGGTACACAGGTTTATTTCTGGAATCTCAATTGTATTCCATGAAGATATACATATCTATCTATCTATCTACTATCTTTACTTTCTTTATGCTAGTATCACACTATTTTGCTTACTGTAGCTTTGTAATAAGTTTTATCAAGACCTGTGATTCCGGGGGCGCCTGGGTGGCGCAGTCGGTTAAGCGTCCGACTTCAGCCAGATCACGATCTCACGGTCCGTGAGTTCGAGCCCCGTGTCAGGCTCTGGGCTGATGGCTCCTGATGGCTCAGAGCCTGGAGCCTGTTTCCGATTCTGTGTCTCCCTCTCTCTCTGCCCCTCCCCCGTTCATGCCCTGTCTCTCTCTGTCCCAAAAATAAATAAACGTTGAAAAAAAAAATTAAAAAAAAATAAAAGTTAATGGGATAAAAATAAAAATAATAATAATAATAATAAAATAAAAAATTAAGGGCGCAGATCCAGTTGAAAGGGGTTGAAAATATAGAAGCGAGAAGTTTTCAAGAAGGTAGGAGAAGGCAACACCTGGATGGTTCCATTGGTCGGGGGTCGACTCTTGACTTCGGACAGGTCACTGTTGTGGGATTGAGCCCCACCTCCCACTGCTTGGAATTCTCTCTCTCCCCGTCTCAAAATAAGTAAATAAACATAAAAAAAAAAAAAGAAGAAGAAGAAGGTGGGGGAGGGTGGGATTCAAGGTCCAAGTATAAGGGTAGGAATTTGCCTCAGTTTCTCCCTCTGTAAAAGGAGGGTTCTCAAGCTAACCATGAAAGGCACCTAGCACTGACCTTTGTCAGATGTAACCCTCACCTTTTCTTTGAGACCCAGGACCGACTGGACACAGATATGGGCTGCACGAACGGGCCTTGTCCTCAATTCTTCAAGTGCGCTGTGGGAGGACAGTCAGTGGTCAGTGGAGGGCCTGAGCCAGTCCTGGCCTCCTGGAGGGAGAGAGAGGGAAGCCCGGAGGGAGGCTGTGGGCCTGCAGCCAAAACTTTTTCAGTCTGCCCACACCCTTCTCCAGCCACACCAAGCCCACGATGGGGACAGATGGGCCCTAAATTTAGCTGAGAAGCAGCCCCAGAGGGAGCTCTCGAGAAGCAACCTGAACAGTGGCCATCAGCCTGTTAAGCCCCTTGCCTCACAAAAGAGGAAACTGAGTCACAGAAAGGGCAGAAGCGGGATTGACACAGAGCTGCATCACAAGCTAGGGCCGGCTCCTGCGAGCAAAGGGGAGGATGAGCGGAGTGGTGTCCCCCTCCCACAGTGCATGTGTTGAAGTCCTGACCCCCGCACCTCTGAGTGTGACTGTGTCTGGAGATGGGGTCTTTTAAAGTGGGGATGGAGGTAAACTGAGGTCACTGGGGTGGACCCTAAGCCAATAGGATCGGTGTCCTTAGAAGAAGAGGAGATTGGGACACAGAGACGCACAGGGGGAAGACCACGTGAGGACAGGAAGAAGACGGCCGTCTGAGTGCCGAGGAGGGAGGCCTCCTGATACCCTACTCTTGGACTTCCAGCCTCCAGATTTGTGGCAAAACATATTTCTGGCCTTTAAGCCGCACAGCCTACGACACTTTGTTGCAGCCTCCAGAGCGGACTGACAGAGTGCGTCTCCCGGTCAGGCCAGGTCACAGAGACCCAGGCTGCACTTCCTCTCCCACCTTCTGTTTTCTTAAATTTTTTTTTTTTTTTAACGTTTATTTTATTTTTGGGACAGAGAGAGACAGAGCATGAACGGGGGAGGGGCAGAGAGAGAGGGGGAGACACAGAATCGGAAACAGGCTCCAGGCTCTGAGCCATCAGCCCCAGAGCCCGACGCGGGGCTCGAACTCCCGGACCGCGAGATCGTGACCTGGCTGAAGCCGGACGCTTAACCGACTGCGCCACCCAGGCGCCCCTCCCACCTTCTGTTTTCAAGGTCACCTCTTGCACCAAGATGGCTGCTGGAGCTGCCCATTGCGGCCAGCGACAAGGAAGAAGGGACAAAACGTGGGTCCCTTCCTTTTAAGGAGACTTCGTGTCAGTCCCCCAGAGCAGTGTTGCGGACATCTTTCTGGCCACCACGCGGTCACACGTCTCACCTTGCTGCGGGGGAGTCTGGGAAATGTGTTCAGCTCGAAGTAAGGGTTTACTCCTAAGGAACAACGGGAGAATGGGTGCCGGGGGGGAGGCAACCAGCCATGTCTGTCGCAGACCGTCACTTCAGCCCACGTACTCAAGGGTGCACGAGTCGCCTTCTTCACTTTTGACATAGTTCGCTCTGATTTTTATTGCAAACCAAGATGGCATGCGTACCTTCCTGTGTGAATGTGTCTAATTCCTGGGTGGCTTTTGAGGCGTCTAGCGATGGTGGGCCGTGTCTGTCCTGAACTCCTCTGTCCATGAGCTATCTACCCCCGACCATCAGCTTACACAGGCCACCTCGTTTCTGTCTGTGCAGCTCCTTTGGCCTCTTCTCGACCACCGTCAAAGCTCCGCGATCAGGATATCCCACTGCTCTCATGCCTGCTGGGAACCAAGGCACTCTGGGAAGCATTCTTTCCATCTGCATTTGGACTTCACGAACCTCGCTTTGGAGTCCTGCTGCTGTCCCCACAAGAGGTAGGGTTCAGGGCCTGCCCTCCCGAGATTTCCCAAACGCTTTTTTCGTTACCTCTCCTCCTCCTCCCTAGACCCCGGGAGAATATTCCTGAGCCGAAGGGGGCAAGCCCTACTTTTGGCTTTTATGTGTCTCCAGTAAGGACTTAAGGTATTGGGGCACAAAAGCCAGGCTCATGGCCTTTTCTGTTTCTCACCCTCTCACATTCCTCTCTTGAGGTGACAAGCATAGCTTTTGGCTTGGTGGCAGGAAAGAAAAAAAGAAAATATCAAGAAATTGGGTGGGGGGGGGGTCTTGGCTGGCGAAGTCTGTAAAGCACGCAACTCTTGATCTCAGGATCGTGAGTTCGAGCCTCACATCAGAGATAGAGATTACTTAAAAAAACTAAAAAAGAAAATATCGGGAAATTGAAAACAACCTAGGTCGATGTCCTAAAAAGATTATCCTACCGTATTTACAGTAAACTTTCCTGTGGTTGACACTATTTGGCATTCCCCATTCCTTGCCTTCTACTGCCACTGTAGTCTAGAAAAACTAAATATTTTCTTGCCTAGCCTCTCTCGCAGCTTAAGGAAGCTGTATTTCTCAGTTCTGATCAATAAGACGGGAGCAGATGGCTGCTCAAGGTTTATAGGGAGGCTTTTACTTTATCCCCCCCAAAGCGGGGGGCGGGTATGGCTGACACATTCTCTTTCCCTCTGCTTCTTACTTTGAATGTGCACACAATGCCTGGAGCTGCAGCAGCCATCTTGCCACCATGAGGGCAAGGCTAAGAGAATCATAGAGATGCCATTGCACCATTGAGCACCTGAGTCTATACAGTGTCATTTATTTACTATTAAGCAAAAAAACAAAAAACAAAACAAACAAAAAAAAAACAAACCTAAAAACAAACAAAAAACCCCCAACCAAACATGAAAGAAAAAAGAAATATAGAAAGAAAGAAAGAAAGGAAGAAAGAAAGAAAGAAAGAAAGCCAGTCCTCATTTTTGAGACTTTGTTACTTGTTGCTGAAAGCATTTCTAATGCATACACTGTCACTTTATTTAAATTAGCACGAGTGGATTTCTGTTTCTTGTCACACACTGTGCCGAAACAGTGACAGCCTCTTGAATTCTGGACCATGTGGATGCAAGACAGTTCCTCACCACCCTCCATCCTGCTCAGCCCAGGCCCCAGCCGCCAGTTCTGTCCCGGTGGTTCCCATGCCAGACTCTGTCAGAGTGAGTCATGTGGATAAGATAATACTGCCCAGGGGTCCTAAACAGAACCTTCAAGTAGGTTCTGTAGGTAGGTCCTTCAAGCAGGCTGGGGGATGGAGATGGTCCACTAGCTATTGTCAACCTTGGGACCTACCACATCTCTTCGGCCCCCCTTTGGGCAGCAGAGGCCTCCATTCACTGAACGTGTGAAGGAAAGCCAGACCTGTCTACTAAAGGTCTTCAACAACGTGAGTCATGATATGTTGGGCCGGTCCCTGCTCCAAGAGGAGGTGCCGGGCTGAGGTCTCCCTTTACGTGAGAAGTCCCTTTGCTAGTCTGTCCCTTCTGTATCCTCCCTCACCGGAGGCCATCAAGGCCTGGAAATAGAGGAGTGACAGCGCGGATATGTACCATCCAGGACTTCAAATTTGATTCCACCCAGCTCAAAAGCGATGGTTCAACGGAAGCTAACCTAGAGTAAGTTGTAGGACGCTTTCCGGAATAATTCAGGACGAAAATCATTCTCTCTTTTAGACTTATTCTTGAGAGGGTGAGAGTCCGGTACAGCCGGGGTCCGCCACTAGGGGAGAGCTTAGCCAAGAGCAAATGATAAACTAAGAGAAAGCGAGATCAAGTTTCAAGGACCTGCCAGGAGTCCCTGGATCAAGCTATGCCTGAAGACCACTGACACCCAGACGTTTAATACATGTGAACCAGAGTATATACCTGTTCCGTTAAAGCCGATTTGAATTGCTTATCTCTTATATAAACTAAAACAGTCTTGAGAATTTCAGCCCATGACAAACAGCATGGCAGGTGAGCAGCTAGGCTGAGACCTAAATCCCAAATTGCCTGCTGTCAGATCCAGTGAAAGGCACTGATAGGCCAGAGCCTGACTCCAAAATGTCCCCAGGAGAATATGCGTGCACACAGCTTCTCTTGATGTTTGAGTTCTGCCTTGTCTCTGAGGATTTCCCAGACCATTGGGTTCGACCCAAAGTGCATCTCTCCACTCCCCACGTTTGTCTGTGCGGTGCCTTTGGCATGGGAGTGTGTGCCATTTCATTCTGTTCTTGTCCTGTTCTGGTCTTTAAATCTTGGCAGACTTGGGCTGCTCTTCGGCTTTTCTTTTCTTTTCTTTTTTTATTATTTTTTCCATTTTTACATGTATTTATTTTTGAGAGACAGAGCACAAGTGGGGGAGGGGCAGAGAAAGAGGGAGACACAGAATCGGAAGCAGGCTCCAGGCTCCGAGCCACCAGCCCAGAGCCCAACATGGGGCTCGAACTCACGGACCGCGAGATCGTGACCTGAGCTGAAGTCGGACGCTTAACCGACTGAGCCACCCAGGCGCCCCTCGGCTTTTCTTTCTTGATGTGAACTCCGCCAGGCCAAGGGGCTGGCTGTTATTGATTTCCTTTTCCCACACAGCTCAGGGCTCAGCACACAGATGGAGCTTTTGGGTGGCAGCACGGGACAATGGAAGGAACACTGGCTTTGAATCCTGGCTCTGCCACTTACTAGCTGGGTGACCTTCAGCAAGTTGCTTAATTATTCCGAGCCTTAGCAGGGTTATTGTGGAGACCGCATACTATCACGTGTCATTCGTTTGTTTGTTCCTTCAGTAAATATTTATTGAGTGGGCGCTCTGTGTAGGCATGGGGCTAGGGGCTGAAAATACAATGGCGAGTGTAACAGTCAACATACAGTTTGGTTGGAGAGGCGCCTGGATGGTTCAGTCAGTTGAGCGTCTGACTCTTGATCTCCACTCAGGTGCTGATCTTGGCGTCGTGGGTTCAAGCCCCATGTGGGGCTCTGTTCTGGACATGAAGCTTACTTAAAAAGAAAAGAAAAAGTAAGAAAAAAAAGTATACTCTGGTTGGTGGTAAGCAGAGGAAGCAAACACTGTTTCTTTTTTCGTTCTGACACACAGACCTCATTTTTTAGCTTTCCTGGCAGTTGGGTGGGGCCGTATGACTAAGTTCTGGCCAATGGAATCGGGGGGGGGGGGGGAAAGTGATGTGATATGTGACCTTTCTCCTCACGCACATCCAGGGGAATCCTTTGCATTCTCTGTTTGCCAGCAGATGCAGAAGATCTGATGACTCCAGGGACCTGAGGGAGTATTGAGAGCCAAGATCAAAGGGCCTGGCACCCGATTTGCCAACATTCTGTAACTGTGACACGAACAAGAAGTAAACTACTGTGTTAAGCTACTGAGATTAAAAAAAAATTTTTTTTTTAATGTTTATTTATTTTTGAGACAATGCGAGAGACAGAGTGCAAGCAGTGGCGGGGCAGACAGAGGGAGACACAGAATCTGAAGCGGGCTCCAGGCTCTGAGCTGTCAGCCCAGAGCCCGACGCGGGGCTCGAACTCACGAGCCGCGAGATCACGACCTAAGTCGGACACTTAACCGACTGAGCCACTCAGGCGCCCCTAAGCTACTGAGATTTTAGGTTGTTACTGCAGCATAGAGTACCTTGACATCAACTGTGGCCAACTTAAGTAAAAGTGAATTTCTTGGAAGGAAATGGGCTGTTCATGGGGTCATCAGGAGCCTTAGAAGTGGGCAGCTCCAGAGGCTAAGGAAGGAGGATGTGTCCACACATCCGGAACAATAGTCCAAACATTTCTTTTTGTCCCAATATTCAAATTTCTGGGAAGGGGCTCCACTTAGCCTAGTTTGGGCCATATGCTCCTTCCCTTGGCTAGAGGAGAGAAAATCTTTGATTTCAATCCCTACTCACTGTATCTAATGAGAGGATGGAAACGTCAGAAGGGAATTGAGGGGGCGATGGACATTGGGCAAGATGAAAACAAGCACTCCCTGAAATGAACACGCTTCCTTCCCTCTTTGCGTTCCAGCCAAGGGGAGGCCTGGACTAATCAGGTCCTCCCGCAGCACAGCACAATGACTGGGGTGATCTCCATGATGCACAAGTACAGGCCACCCAGATGTGGGCCGAGAGGTCAGGGAGAGCTTCCCAGAGGAAGTGACATTTGATCTGGGGTTTGAAGTGGGATAGAAATCTACTATGTAAAAGGAGAGGGGGCGGCAAAGGAGAGAGCATATGCAATGGCTAGGAGGTACCACAGGAGAGGCGAATTTCTCTTTTCTTCCTCTTCCCCAAACATGAGGGACTTGGAATCAGGGGAAACGTCCTCTTTGATTTTCAGTCATCTCTAAGATATGGAAAAAGGGAGCTAAAATCAACACGATTGACAGATGATACAGTTTTGTTTGTTTGCTTTTTTTTTTTTTTTCAACGTTTATTTATTTTTGGGACAGAGAGAGACAGAGCATGAACGGGGGAGGGGCAGAGAGAGAGGGAGACACAGAATCGGAAACAGGCTCCAGGCTCCGAGCCATCAGCCCAGAGCCCGACGCGGGGCTCGAACTCACGGACCGCGAGATCGTGACCTGGCTGAAGTCGGACGCTTAACCGACTGCGCCACCCAGGCGCCCCTGTTTGCTTTTTTTTAAGTAAGCTTTATGTCCACTGTGGGACTTGAACTCACAACCCCGAGATCAAGAGTTGCACGCGGTAAAGACTGACCAAGCCAGGCTCCCCTCAGATGATACAGTATTATACCTGGAAAACCTACGTGAATCTGTTGGAAGAAACAAAACAAAACAATAAAAATATTCACTTAGTTGGCTAGGTCCAAAATTTAACTAAAGAAATCGATAGCTTCCCTATTTATACTAACAACAACTGCTTAGAAGAGATAATGGAGTGGTGGCCCCATCTACAATGACAACACAAAAGATAAAGGACCTAAAAATAAACTTCATAAGAAATGCATAAAATCTATTTGAAGGAGGGGCAGCCGGCAGGCTCTGTCAGTAGAGCGTGCAACTCCTGATCTCAGGGTTGTAAGTTTGAGCCCCATGCTGGGCGTAAAGATTACTTTAAAAAATCTATATGAAGGACACTGTAGAATGCTATTGAATGATGCAAAAGACGACTGAATTTCTTTCTTTCTTTTTTTTTTTTTTTCTAGGCTTTTTCTGGATGCGGGAGCAGCTACCCAGTCCCTTTTCCTGGTCTCCTTGTATCTTTATGCTGACGGGGAACTTGGGCTTGCTGTCTTCTTGCTGTCACCCTACTGGAACACGGCGCTGCTCCTGCTGTCCTGGCCGGTTCTGGGCACATCTTTTGTTTCATGCATCAGCTTCTGGCAACAGGTCTGGCCTCTTTCTGGGAACTAAGTCACCGTACTCAATGCCCGGTTTGGGGTTGGCGTCTCCCGTCTCAAACAACAGCTTGGGTTCATACCCCGCACTGTATACCAATATAAATTCTATGTAGATCAAAGATTTACCTATATTTTTGAATTAAAGATATAAAAGTACTTGAAGAAAGCATGAGTAAATTCCTTTAAATATTGGCATGGGAGCAACCTTATAAAGTTTGACTCAAAATCAGAAGCCATAAAAGATCGATCAATTCAGCTATAAAAAATAAATTCAGACCTCTCTGTGGAAGAGTGAAACCATAAGCAAAGTCAAAAGGCAGCAATCTGGGAAAAATATTTTCAAGTCAATATCACAAAGAGTTAATCTCCCTCTTGCATAAAGAATTCCTAGAAACATAGCGAAAGAGCCCAGCAACTCAATGGCAAAGAGGGGCAGAGCACAAAACTGGACAGTTCACCAAAAAATTGCAATGTCATCTCTCAGATGGGCAAAAATCCAGAAGGCTGACAGTATTGACTCTTGACTATTGCCCGGTCTGTGTAGAAATAGATACTCTCTGTGTAGCTGGTAAGAGTGTACAACTCCTATACAGGACTATTCAGGACAATCCATCAAATCACAAAGGCATTTACCCTTTGACCTAGTAACTCTACTTTTGTGAGTTTATCCTATGGATACACCCGCGCATTTATGTGTATGCATAGGGTAAGTTTTTACAGCATTGGTTTTGTTAATAAACGAACAGAAACCGCATTTTCTTGGGTCGCATGCTTACCTCTGATACTGAGGAGTGGGGTTGGCCCCATCCAAGCTCCAAAAACCGAGTATAAAGGAAAGGTGATCCTTCATAGAAAAACTGGCGTTATCGGAAGGGACAAGAAAAAAAAACCCAACAACAACAGTTGTCCCCTGCATCATCTATACCCTTCCTGTGTCACATGATGGAGACAACTTCCTTTACTGGAAGTCTCCAGAGCAAACACAGTGATACAGCACTTAGATGTGTTTGGGGAACCAGTGGTGGTGTCTCAACTACCTTCTAAGGGCGGTGGGTTCTATCAATGTGAGGGCCCTTAGCTCTGCTGAACACCCATGATGCGTGTGAAGATACTAACATGGGGTAGCATCTTGGGCAATGTTGAGGTGACTGCGTCATAGTGAGGAGAGAGGCTTGAGATTTGGGATGAAATTCTAGAGGGGAGAACGATGAAGTAGACAGCCAGGCATTATGAGGGGGGGAGGCGCTAAGGGAAAAAAGCGATCCAGTAGCAGCCCAGCTGATGAGGGATTGCAGGAAATTGCAGATGGTGGGAATGAAGGCTTCAGAGTCTTTGCTACGAGATGTGCGATGTAAGTCCTCTCCTCCGTACAACATCTTCAGTAAAGAGGGGTCCCTACTGCTTTGCTGTAGCGTTTCCCTGCTGAGGGTGATACTGCCTCCAGGAGCACTTGGAAACAGGTGGGCTTGGTTTTTCTTGTCCTGATGACCTCTGGGAGGTGGAGGCATGGTCATTACTGACTTGGTGACCAGGATGACGCTACCTGGTGAGATGTCTCTCGCACGAGGCCGGTCGCACCCCCACTGGAAACGCTGCTGTGGTGTGAGTGGACTGTTTGGGGGAAACTTAAAGGTGTTCAGAATTTGGGGTCCAGGTTGAGGTTGGGCAAAATCAAAGCACACAGGAGCCAGAGGACAAAGGACTGACACCTGGGTCGCACCTGTATTTAAGATTTGGATTATGTGTATAATCACTGCTTAATGAGTCTTTTTATAGCTTCCTTCATCGCAGCCTTAGTTTATTTCCCCATTTGTCATTTGCTTCGTAATAGGCTGTTCTTTTAACTTTCTGCATTTTACACTTATTTTTTGTTAGTTCCAATCTGCGTATAAAACAGAGGTATTTTGTACTCAATTTGTATCCATTGGCCCGCAGACCCGGCCTCATCTTCTCCTTTGTCAGTGCCATATTCTTGGATCCGTTTGTGAACTTTTATCACCTTCCCCATTTTTGCGTGCCATTACTGTTCAATAACACACTGGGTTTCCTAAATTTAGATTTTGTTGAGGAAATAATTTTTGATAAAAATAACTATTACACACACTGTTGAGAACCAAAGTATTGCAATTTCGGACTTTCTTCTATTAGTTATACATATGGCCGGCTTTAGCACTTTGTCATTACTTCCGAAGTTTGCCATGCCAACAGAAGTCCATTTCAGCATCTAGCTCACGGTGAAAGTGGGGCATTGGGCTCAAGCTGGAGAGTCTCTAACCAGAAGGTCTCCTGGGGCTCACTGAGGCTGGGAGACCTGGGTGTGCTTTGGGGTTGGATGGGGAGGGGATGACCTTGTATGAGGTGCTTCCTGTCCTTTAAGGATGCAGTCCCCAGAGGTGGCACAGGACTTATATGAGGGGGTTGTCCAACAGCTGATTGGGGATATGGAGAACTGATTTTTCACAGCCCTTCAAGAAAGCTGTGATGGCTCCTCATTAGTTTCCTTAAAGGTCAGATCCAGGGGCTCCTGGATGGCTCAGTCGGGTAAGCATCTGACTCTTGGTTTCAGCTCAGGTCACGGGTCTCATGGTTCGTGAGTTTGAGCCCTGCATCGGGCTCTGTGCTGACACCACGAAGCCTGCTTGGTATTCGACCTCTCCCTCTCTCTCTGCCCCTTCCCACTCATTGTCTATCTCTCTCAAAATGAATAAACTGAAAATAAAAGGTCAGACCCTTACTATAGTGTTCTGGTTATTTACTGTTATATCCCCAAACATAATGATTTTGCATACCTGCTCGTTATTATCCCTCATAGTTCTGCACAGTTGATGGGGCCTTAGCTGGGTGGTTCTTATTTGGGATCTCTCATACCGTTGCAGTTAGAGAGGTGCTGTGGGCTGGAGTCTTCCCAAGTCATGACTGGGCTCAACGGTCCAAGATGGCCTCTTCACTTACATGGCTGGTACCTCAGCTGAGCTACCTGTGATGGATTTTTCTGGTCAGGCAGTACTCTCTCTTTTCACATGGGCTTTCCATTTGTCTGGCTAGAACTTCCTCACAGCTTGGTGTTCTCAGGTAATCAGACTTCTTACATGGTAGCTGGCTTGTCCCAAAGGTAATGTCCTAAGAAACCCAAGCAAACACTACACAGCTTTTTAGGAACTAACTTTGGAAGTCATGCTCCATTCCATTCCATTTTACTGGTCAGAAGGGAATTCATAGGGCCAACCCAGAATCAAGGTCAGGGGACTACACAAGGATGTGCATTCCGACAGACATGGTTCAGCGAGGGCATTTTTTTTGGACCAGCTACCACACACGGTCCAATGTGCTAGTCAGGAGATGCCAGGTTTTGTTGCAGTAACAAACCACCCTAAATACCAGTGCCTCAAAACACAAAGTCTATTTCTTGCTCATTCTGTTGACCTGGTGTAGTTGAGGGCAGCGTTCCACCTTATGGTGCTCCAATCCCAACATAATGATTCACAGGGCACTATGGCAGGGGAGAACAGCATCAGAGGGACTTGAAAGGAAACGCTAGCCAAGGAAATGCTCCGGCCCAGAAATGACGTGGGTCACTTCCGGCCAGCTGGCCTTGTCCAATCCAACCACAGGAAGTGGGGAAGTGTAAACCTCCCTTGTGCTCGGAAGCGAGCCAAGGCAGATATCGCTGAACACTGGAAGTCTCTCTCCCATCATACCCTGCCCATGGGTAATTCTTGTTGGATATTTCTGGTGGGTGTCACAGCTAGGTAAGACCTCAGACAAGATTTCTCCCTTAATCATATTAATGGGTGTTTGTAAACAGCTCTTTATTCTACATGAGGAGGTCACTCAGTAAGCGACATTTGAGTTGGGTCTTCAGGACGAGTAGGAATTTGAAGGGGAGGGAAAGAGACGAGGAAAAGGACATTCCTAATGATAGAATGACATAAGCACAGGCTCAGAGACGTGGAAGAGACTGCTGCTTTCCAGGACCCATGAGGAGTCTAGCACGGTGGGCTTGTAGAGGGAGAGGAGATAGTAAGGGCGGCTGTAACTAGGATGGAAACAATAATAAATAAGTAATATTTATTGAAAATCTTTTTAAGGTGCCCGTCACAAAACACGTCACGTGCTTCGCCACAGTAATGGTACTGTTCCGTCGAATCTCTTCCATTTGCACCTCCTGGGTCCCATTTCTTCTTCTCTCCTGTGTCCTTCTTCTCGCCCTGTGTCCAGGAGGTTGGCCCTGACCACTGTATCACCAGGCTCCCTTGCTCTCTGGCTTCTGGTTGGATTTGTCCAATGGGGAGCCCCAGGAGGAGATGGAGGGAAGAGAGTGTGGTCAGGGTATTTATTCCACTGGCTTCCTCCCTACAGGAACACCTTCGCTGGTTGCTTCCTTCACCTGCTCTCGCACGATTCCCCCTAGACAGATTCTGGCAAATGTTCCTCCACTTGCCTCTTCAGCCCTAGGGGTACTCAAAGTCCTGGTGTTACGAGACTGGGGGTACTGTATTATCTTTTGTACGGTTTCCTTACACCCCTTTTAAGATAGCTCCCTTGGGGCGCCTGGGTGGCGCAGTCGGTTAAGCGTCTGACTTCAGCCAGGTCACGGTCTCGCGGTCCGTGAGTTCGAGCCCCGCATCGGGCTCTGGGCTGATGGCTCAGAGCCTGGAGCCTGTTTCCGATTCTGTGTCTCCCTCTCTCTCTGCCCCTCCCCCGTTCATGCTCTGTCTCTCTCTGTCCCAAAAATAAATAAACGTTGAAAAAAAAAAAATTAAGATAGCTCCCTTATCAATTCCTCAAATTCTAACTAGAATTTCTTGATAGAATCTGACTGATACAGGTATGTAACTGACCAGGTGGGTACCAGTATTGCTCCCATATTATGGATTAGGAAACTGAGGTACAAAGAGTGGAGGTGACCTGCTCAAGCCATACAATGACATAAGAGTAAAAACTCAGGCAGAGTATGGCTAGAGAGCGCCAAAGACCTTCAAAGGCCTTAAGTGCCATGTTCAACAGGGACTGTTCCTATCATCTATAGAGGGTACCAGATGCTCGTCCTTTCTTCCTTTTTTCATTAAATCCATACTGGGTGATACTCCTACGCCTCCTGAGAAACCAAGGTGCTTCCTTGCAGGGAAAAATGAGAGAGTTCCTCAGGTTCCGATGGCTTCATAGAGCCGTGGTGGCGCTCAGAGAGATTTTTTTTTTTTGCCATAGAAAGAGCTTTTCTGGAAATTGGGGCCGAGGGTGTGACTGAGGTCCAGCCAATCAGAGCACCACAGTCCCCCTGGTCACAGTGATTGGCTCAGGAGTGATCCAATCAAAGTCAACGGGACTATTTTCCTGAAACACTGGTAGGAGAGGCAAGCTTTCTTCTCTATCAGAGAAGATAAAGCATGGACATGCCAGGGGTGACGGTGTGGATAAAGGACGCCCCCCCAATCAAGGAATCAGAACCAATAAATGGAGAGAAACGGAGTTCTGTGATGCCACTTCGGACTCTGCACCCAGCCGCGTCCGAAATCCACCTAAACCTTTGGATGATCCTCTCACACGAGACGATAAAGCCTGTGTGATAGCGTTCCCCCTCCAGGGTCACGACCTTGTCAGTTGCCATGGAAAGAGTCGTGATACAGTGGGAGAGAGCTCGGAGTGGGAAGAGGACGGGGCACTCTGCAGCAGGCAGGCGAATTTCTGTTCATCCGGCGAGACCCGATGAAAACGTTACCATCTTCGTCCAATCCTCCAACCACGTCTCTCTCTGTAGCTGGTTGCGCCCTCCCCTCTTTCTTGCGCACCCAGAAAGTTTGCGCACACCCCTCCTATAGCACCTTATTATGCGGCAGTTGTTGGGGTGGCTGTTTCTGCCGTGAGGCAGCGAACACTTTGCCTGAGTGTTATTCATTTTGGGATTTTGGGTCTTTGGCGAAAGGCCCGGCGTAAAGTTGATGCTGGGTGTTTGTTGAATGAATAACTGAATGAATGAGACCAAGGCAGCGGCAAAAGGAATGGGCAGGAGGAGCTGGATGGGGGCCATCTCTGCGGTGCCAACAGAAAGCAATAGCAGCCTTAAATCTTTTTTTGGAATAGACAGGATCGAGATTAATATTAATAACAAAGTGTTATTTAGTTGACTTGGACACAATCCCTGGAGCAAAATTAATAATACCTGTGATTTATTATATGCCTCGTGTGCCAGGTGTTCTGCGGACATTCAATTTGATATTAACTCCAGCTTGGCAATGGCGGTGTGCTGATCGTGTAGGGGTCCCACCGCACCCACTTTATTATGGGGAGTTGAAACCGACTCCAGGGAAATAGCAATTCCATCCTCCTCCCATGTGGCTGGTTCAGGGATGGGTAGGCCTGAGCCAAGTAAGACCAGTAGGATAAAGTTTATTGCCACGAGAAAGGGTGTGAGATAAGGTGCTCTCTCTTGCCGGATGTGAACCCGGAAGTGTGTGGCCCTGTCTGTTCCCGGCAGCCATCTTGAGGACAAAGCCAATCCCCTGAGGAGAGCAGAGCCAAGAAAATCCTGGAGGAATGGACCCAGGGCTTCCATCACTCCCAGCATGAACGTGACCTTTTTCTTCTTTTCTTTTCCTTTTTTCTTTTCTTTCTTTTTTGTGAGCTCTACGCCCAACGTGGGGCTCAAACCCAGGACCCTGAGGTCAAGGGTTCCATGCTCTACCAGTTGAGCCAGCTATTGGTAGATCTATTGGCTGACCTATTTCTGGATGTCCAGTTATGGGAGTTATGTGAATCAAAGGCATACCTCTGAGTCTGGGTTGAGTTTCTGCTATTTCAGCCAATTACACGGCGAGGGAGTGAAGACTTGGATAGTCATGTGCTTAACAAACCTCAGCTAATGGTAAGAGCTGGGATTCCGCTCCAGATCTGTCTTATCCTCCAGCCTTTGCTCATCCCACTGAACTGAGCCAAGAAAGGTCAAGTTACTTGGTCTCGGTTCGGATTCATCCGTTTACCTTTTGATATGGCTTCCCTAATACAGGCAGTTTCTACTGCCTAGAATATTCTACGCATCCTCTCTTTGCCTAGAAAAGTACAACATATCTTTCAGGCCTCAGCTTAAGTTAATGTCACTTCCTGACCTTCTCCCCGTTCCAACCCTGGAGATTAACTTAGATCCCTTGGCCATTAATTCTCATGGTGGTTTGTATTTTTTTTTTCCACACTTTTTTTTTTTTTTACATTTATTTATTTTGAGAGAGAGAGAGAGAGAGCACGCAAGCAAGTGGGTGAGGGGCAGAGAGAGGAGAGAGAGAGAGAGAGAGAGATTGAGAGAGAGAATCCCAAGCAGGCTCTACATTCGATCTCATGAAAGGAGACATCATGACCTGAGCTGAAATCAAGAGCTGGATGCCTAACCGGCTGAGCCACCCAGGCACCCCTTTCTTCCACGCTCTTATCACAAGTATAACTGATTTATTATTGTATAATACTTTTAAAATAGCTTGTCTATTTCATAAGGGCACATAGGTATCTGTTTTCACCTTACCGAATCCTCAGAACAGTGGATGTCACTTAGTGGGTGGCAATAAATATTTGATGAGAGAAGGAATGAAAGCTCTTGTTTTCTGTGGTCAGGAGTTCTATTGGCAATTCTCCAAGTGTGGTCCCAGGACCTGCCAGCATTAGCATCACCTGGGAACTTGTTAGAAATGTCAATCATTAGGCCTCTTCCAGACCTACTGAGTTAGAATCTCGGAGAGTGGGACTGGGATGGCAATCTGTGTTTAACAAGCCATTCAGGCCATTCAGGTTCTTGCAGGAGTTCGAAAGACACTGGGTTATACAGATTTGCTCTAGTCTATGCTGTAGGGCTTAGCCTCTGTGGATTGGGGTTCTTTCCTGCTTCTATTTTTCTTTCTTTCTTCCTTCCTTTCTTTCTTTCTTCTCTTTTTTCTCTTTGTTTCCTGAGGGAGAGTGAGTGAGCAGGGAAAGGGCAGAAAGAGGGACAGAGGATCCGAAGCAGGCTCTGTGCTGACAGCAAAGAGCCTGATGTGGGGCTCGAACCCACAAACTGTGAGATCATGACCTGAGCTGAAGTCAGAGGCTTAACTGAGCCACCCAGGCGCCTCTCCTCCTGTTTCCTAAAATCAGCACTTTCACAAGGAAAGCGCATTGGAGGATAGGAACAGGAACTCATCACATTCTATGCCCTCTCAGAACCTCTGCAGTCGCTGCTAACTTCAGCTTAAAAAAAATTTTTTTTTCTCTAAATTTCATTTTTAAGTAATCTCTACACCCCACATGGGGCTTGAACTCACAACCCCAAGATCAAGAGTAGCATCTCTACCAACTTAGCAGGCTTAAAGGTTTTATTTTTTTCAAGTCATCTCCACACTCCGTGAGGCTCAAAGTCGTAACCCCAAGATCAAGAGTCTTCTAGCATGCTCCCACTGACTGAGCCAGCCAGGCCCCCTACTGCTCCTTCAGCTTTGATCACGCTTTCCACTATTATCCGACTTCATTCTTCAGGTGTCAGTCTGCATTTTCATCCCCTCCCTTCCTTGCTATCTCGGCCAGCTGCGTGTTTGTTGGGTTCCTAACATTCACAGCACTCCTTTCTTGCAGTTAGTTTATTCATTTGCCCTTTCCTTGTTTCTCTGCCTCCGCCAGCGCCGGGACGACAGCAGCCGTGCTGGCTGCACGAGTCCTAGCGCCTGGGTCCTTAGCAGGGCTGGCTAACATGTGCGTGGACTAAAGGACTGTAAGCTCCACGGAGGGCAGAGGCGGCGGGCTCCCGGCCGGGGAGCCTGGCGCGAAGAAGCTCCCTAAAGCTCTGCGGAATGAATGGGCCAACGAAGCGAAAGGGAAACCGCCCCTTTACTAAGATGGCAGGCTCGGGCCCTTTACCAACATGGCCGGCGGCCCGCGTGGATGGGCGGCGAGCGCCGGGCGGGGCCGGGCGGGGGCGGGGCCAGGCGGGAGCCGTCAGGTGCGGCCCCGCCCCGCGCCCCCCCACCCTCTCCCCGCTCGATTCCGGATTGGTCCGGTTCCAGCGCCGCAGCCCGGCGGCCGCGCCGTGGGGCCGCGCCGGGCGCTCGCCACTTCCGGCGCGTTGGGGCTGTTGGTCGGGGGCGGCCGCGCGGCGCGAGCGGGCGGCTCCGGGGCGGGCGCGCGCGCAGGGATGCTCCGGGGGGCGGCGGCGGCGGCGGCCGTGTGGGCTGAGGCGGCGAGGACAGCGCGGGCTCCCGGGCCTCTACCCTGAGCCGGCCGCCGGGGCTGCGCCGCCGAGGCCCCTTCAGCCTCCGCCCCTTCAGCCTCGGGGCCCGGCCCGCAGCCGCTTCTGAACGCGGAGGCCGGGAGCCCCTGCCTGGGCCCGGAGCCTCCCCTCGGGGGTCGGGCCCGGGCGGGGGGCCCCGAGCCGCTGCCCTCCTCGCCGGCCTCCGAGCCCCATTTCCTGCTTTTTCAGTTTCCTTGGGGAGGGGCGGGTGGGTCTAGATGAATTTGTTCCGGGGGTCCCCGGCGAGGCGGGCCGGGGGGCCGAGCTCTTTTTAGAGGGTCCCCGCGGGGCCCGGGTGGGGCAGCGGTTGTCTTTGCATGGGCGGGGGACTTCCCGAACCTGCCGGGACCATGACCTGAACTGTGCGAGCGGGACGTGTCCGAAGCTCGAGAGCCAGCTCACCTGAGCCGCCCCTCCCCCGGCCAGCATGGTAAGTGGGGTCCGAGCCCCTTCCCGCCCCGGTGCCCGGCCAGAGGGGTGGGAGCGGGCCCCGGGACTGCTGAGCCATCGCTTCTCCTCGGGGCGGGGAGAGGCGCGTGCCGAGCCCAGCAGTGACACATGCGTGCAAGCTTTGCAGCCCCGGCTCGGCGCTCCCATCCCCCCCCCTCCGTCCCCTCCCCCCCCGGGATGTCTCAGGACTGGGAGGGACCTGGAAACGCAGCCGGCACTCCCCTTGCATCTGGCGTTTGCCTCTCTCACAATGTGGCATGTTTGACGGGGGCTCTCCTGTATTTATTGAGCGCTTACTATGTGCTGAGTGACTGACCTGTGTTATTTAATGAGCACACCAGCTCGCTCCTGAAGTGGGGAGACTGAGGCACAGAGCAACTAATAACCCAGCTCAAGGTCACTCTTAAGTGACCGTGGCGCAATTTGAACCTAGGCACTTTGACTTCAGAGCTTGTATTAGGTAGAACACACAGAGCTGGACTTGGGGGCTTGCCGTAGGCTTATAAACGAGGAAACGGGTTGCGATTTGCAGAGGTCACTGATCTGGATAACAGCAAAGTCGGGAACAGGGGTGCTCTTTTGACACCCAGTCTGCTGTTCTTTCTGCTTCGTGCTCTGGCCTTTTCCCTGGCAGTGCTTGGAAAACTATTCATCCTTCCAGATCCATCTCAGAAGCCACCTCTTCTGAAGATACTTGCCACGTTTTTCAGACCCATAGACACACTCAGTATTCCCTTAGATTTATGTACTCCTATTTATTAAGCCTTTTGTCTTTTTTGTTGTAATTGTTTCTGAGCCTTATCTCTCTACGACAGTAGATTCAGTTCTCTCAAAGATGAAATTGAACCTTTATCTGCCCCAACTCCTGGTACATGGTAAGCCCTTGGGGGAGCGGTTGACTGCTCAGCCTGTGTCTGTGCGCTTCCAGAGAAGGAAGTGTTCTTTGGGCTGCCCAGTTTACCCCTGTTGGGGATTTCGTGGAGAAAGGGACACAGTGACATCTGTGATCTAGAAGTTCAGGCCAATGGGATTTTTAAAACACTCAAGGAGCCTGTGGGTGTTGTGTTGGGTTCTGGGCATAGAGGGGCAACCTCAGGCATAGGCCTTGTCTTCGTGGGGCTCAGGCCATTAATGGTGAGCAGCACTGTGTAATGGAGTGGCAGATCAGTTAAGCTCTCTGAGTCCCAATTTCATCTGTAAAATGTGGAGCTAGGAACGCCCTAATGAATAATCCAAAGGTATGAGATAAGACATTTAGTGAGTGATGAAAATAATACTCAGTATTTCTTCCTTCATTTGTTCTTTCAAATTAATTTTCTTGTTTTTCTTTTTTCGATTGTAAAATACACAGAACATAAAATGTACCATTTTAATGATTAAAAAAAAAAAATTTTTTTTTTAACATTTATTTATTTTGGAGAGAGAGACAGCCCGACAGAGCAGGAGAGGGGCGGAGAGAGAGAGGGAGACACAGAATCGGAAGCAGGTTCCAGGCTCCGAGCTGATAGCACAGAGCCTGATGTGGGGCTTGAACCCACAAACTGTGAGATCGTGACCTGAGCCAAAGTCGGATGCTCAACTGACTGAGTCACCCAGGCGCTCCCCATTTTAATGATTTTTAAGCGTACAGGTCAGCAGCATTAAGCGCACTTGACCCTTGAGCAACATGGGGGTCATGGGCACTGACCTCCATGCAGTGGAGAATCGTGTATAACTTTGGACTTCCCCGAAACTTTACTATTAGTCTCCCCGGAAGCCTTACTGATAACATTAACAGTTGATGAACGTTTATTTTGTATGTTATGTGTATTATATACTGTATTTTTTTTTTTTAACAATTATTTATTATTGAGAGAGAGAGAGATAGAGCATGAGCAGGGGAGGGGCAGAGAGGAGGAGACACAGAATCCGAAGGAGGCTCCAGGCTCTGAGCTGTCAGCACAGAGCCCGACACGGGGCTCGAACTCACAAACCGGGAGACCATGACCTGAGGTGAAGTCGGACGCTTAACCGACTGAGCTACCCAGGTGCCCCTATATACTGTATTCTTAACAAGAAAGTAAGCTGGAGAAAAAAGTGAATAAGAAAATCATAAAGAAGAGGAAATACATTCAAAACCACGTTGTTCAAGGGTCACTGTACATTCACATGGTTGTGCTTTCATCCTCAGAACTTTTTTCATCTCGCAAAACAAACTGCATCCATTAGGCAATAACTTCATTCCTTTCTCCCCCATCCCCTGGTGACCACTATTCTATTTTCTCTCTGTGTGAATTTGACTCTATCTCATATAAGTGGAACCATACAGTATTGGGTCTTTTCGTGACTGCTTATTTCACTGAGTATAATGTCCTGGAGGTTCAGCCATGTTGTGGCATGTGTCAGAAATTCCTTCATTTTAACACTGAGAAATATTCTATTGTGGGTGTAAACTCACATAAAACTCCTATAAGCTCATATTTTGTGCATCCAGTCATCCGTTGATGGACACCTGGGTTAACTTGCACCTTTTGACTTGTGAGTAATGCTGCCGTGCGTAGGGGTGTCGAAATCTTTCAGTGGATTTTAAGTCCCCACTATAAGGCAGGCTCTAGGGAATGTCAGATGAAAAAGCAGATAAGCTCCTCCCCTCCGGGAGTTTGCAAAGAATGTTGCTTTAGGACCCCGGGCAGAATTTTATTGGTTATTGACTAAGCTAGCCCAGCACCCTTGCATTCAGATTTCATTAATAGGCAGGCAGAGCATCCTGAAAATGGCCACCTGGGAGCAATTATTGTAAAGTAGTTGACTTCATGTTTACCTTGTATGTCTTTTTCTGGGGGGGTAAGTTTCAAGTGAAGGTTTTTGTAACCTAGACCTCACATACTTAAGCACCCAGGGGGTGGCCACAGTGGATGTGATGAGAAAAGGATCTTTTTTTTAAATTAAAAAAAAAATTTTTTTTTTAAATGACTTTATTTTGAGAGAGAGTGTGCAAGTGGGAAGGGGCAGAGGGAGGGAGAGGGAGTGAGAGAGAGAGAGAGAGAGAGAGAGAGAGAAAGAGAGAGAAAATCCCAAGCAGGCTCTGTGCCTTCACAGAGCCCAACTTGGGGCTTGAACTCATGAACCACGAGATCATGACCTGAGCCAAAATCAAGAGTCAGAGGCTTAACCAAGTGAGCCACCCAGGTGCCCCGAGACTAGGACCTTCTAATCACAACATTTTTTCAGTTCTGACACCAGGGGTTCATATCCTGTAGGTATCCCAGGGTCGGGTGTGGACGAGGCAGGCCTTGTCCTCAGAATGCAAGGAAGTTGTTGCCAGGTGTGTATTTTACAGGAGGAGGAGCTTTTTCCTGGGATCACAGCTCTTTCTTTATTCCGGGAACTTTTTCCTCACTCTTAACATTTTTACTTTTATTTTTTATTTATTTTTTTTATTTTTTATTTAAAAAAAAATTTTTTTTTTCAACGTTTATTTATTTTTGGGACAGAGAGAGACAGAGCATGAATGGGGGAGGGGCAGAGAGAGAGGGAGACACAGAATCGGAAACAGGCTCCAGGCTCTGAGCCATCAGCCCAGAGCCCGACGCGGGGCTCGAACTCACGGACCGCGAGATCGTGACCTGGCTGAAGTCGGATGCTTAACCGACTGCGCCACCCAGGCGCCCCAACATTTTTACTTTTAATTAAGGGCATTAGTTGACACGTTTGAGCCTTTTTAATGTTTTCTTTGTAAAACTTCAATTCTGATGAGATGAAAATGGTGTAATAGGAGAAAACCACAATTTGTTGTGTGTCTGCTATAAGCTAGCTGTTTCTCATTTGTTCATTTTTCTTGTGGTCAGTCATTCAGTATCTGTATCTGGTCTGGTTTACTGGACCAGCCCTGCGAGGTCACATTGTTACGAGGGGGGGGAAATGACACCTGATGGAGGTACCTGGGTGGACCTGGCATTTGGACCAAGGCGCTCTACTCCAGAGCCTGTGCTTTTGGTAGTTCAGATCTTTCTCGATTTCCAGTGGGGTTGTGTCCTGATAAACTCAACGTAAGTCGAATATATTGTAAGTCAAAATGCATTTACTATCGAACATCATAGCTTAGCCTAGCGTACCTTAAACATGTTCAGAATACGTAAGTTAGCCTACAGTTGCACAAAATCACCTAACACAAAGCCTGTCTTGCAACAGAGTGTTGAATATCTCATGTCATTTACTGAATGTCGTACTGAAAAGAATGGAATGGTTGTGGGTGTATCAGTTGTTGACCCCGCTGATCGTGTGGCTGACTGAGAGCAGCGGCTGACTGCCACCGCCCAGCATGAGGAGAGAATTTCGTACTGCGTGTCACTAGCCTGGGAAAAGATCCAAAGTCAGAATTTGAAGTATGGTTTCTACTGACTGCGCATCGCTTTTGCGTCCTCCTGAAGTCGGACCATTGTAAGTCGGGGACTGTCTGCGCCTTGTGCTGCTCCACGTGGAAGGTCATGGAACAGGATGGGGGATGTCATCCGACTACATTTTGTTGGGTTCTGAGGTAGATAGTGATGGGGGCCGGGAAGTATGGATATTTCCTTTAAACGCTCCCTCTAGGAGGTATCTTGACCTGCAAATTTAGAGCCAGTTAAAAAACAAGATTCGTAGTTGCAGTACAGAATCACTAGAACAGCTATACCGTAACTACATTTGATTAATTCATTGGCGTGTTGTTGTTGAATTTCGGCGAGTTCTGAAGTGATGTAATATCTTGAGGTTCCCACTCCTCTGAAAAGTGGTTACTTCATATTGAATGAGCTGTTGGTTATTGTGGAAGTTTTGTGCAAAATCAAGTTCTTGCTTCAGTTAGTGTTTTTCTAGTTGCTTAGAAAAGTGCTTTGGTTACAAAGACTTCTTATGTTTTTGAATGTTGCCTTCTGTGAGTGGTCCCGAAAATGGAGGCAAAATCACACCTTCCGTTTGGCCACTCAAATGGTGTGTCATCCCCTTGTTCGTGAATGGTGTCACGTGGCGCACCGAGCCCTGGGAGGTATGAAGAGCCATGACGGTGCGGAGAGATGCCAGGGAAAGGTTCAGAAGTACTCAGGCTCTGTCGTCCGCAACGCAGCTAGAGCTGGGCTGGGAAGCAGGTTAACTAGCCAAGAAATGACATTGCTCAAATGATGGAATTACTTTACTGGTAAAAACACAAACTCTGTAATGCATAGAGAAGTAATTCTCTACGGTGAGCGAGAGCTCTTTAGTGCCTCAGTTCATTCATAAAATAATTGATTGATTTCCTATGTCAAGCGTACAATCCTAGGTACTGTGGATATAAGAATATAATAGTTAATACTTATAGGGCTTAGCATACACCACATATTTTACATATGTTCACTCGTTTACTTTTCTAAGCAATGCCAGGAGGTACAGGCTATTTTTATTTCTCATTTTATGGATTAAAACATTCACAGCCCTGAGAGGTTAGGCACCTTCTCAAGGTCACATTGTGACTGAGTGGTGGAACCGGGATTCAAAGCCAGGCAGTCTGGCTCCAGAGTCAGAGCTCATAACTGTTACACTTTGACCCCAAGAGGGTTAGTATTGCCCTGTCCTCTAGGAGCCAGTTTAATGAGGCAGATGGGACTGTCTCCTGGTGATTACAAGAGACTGTGATAAGGGTGATAGTAGAAGAATGCATTGGTGCAAAAGGCAGCATATCTGAGGGAGACTCACTGAGGAGAGGGGCCAGGGAGGGTTTCCCAGGAAGCGTATTGGAATCTTGAAGGGTTAGGAAAAGTTGTCTGCAGATAGTTACAAAGATCAGATAGGTATCCCTAAAGATAACCAAAAACAGGTGTCAAGGGAAAGTGAAGGAAGGAATTAAGGTAACATTTGTTGAGTGCCTACGACTTTGTAGGGCTTTAGGTACTTGTAGGACACAAACGTGTTATTTCTTCTCATTGTAAATACCTTTACCTCTGCTGCCCAGGCCAGCTTCTGCCCCGTTTCTCTGTTCCCCTTTGCAATAGAACTCTGGGGAAGAGTGCTCTCTTAATTCCTCACCTTCCATTCTGTCTGCCTCGCACATCAAGGTGCATCAAGGTTCCTCTGTCCACTGGTGCTACAGCTGAGATGATTAGTTCCCAAGCCCTCTCCAGGGCTCCCACGCCTTCACATCCTGCTTGCTTGCTTTTTGTGGCTTTTACCTTAAAATTTTTTTTAATTTTTTTTTTTTTTTTGAGAGAGAGTATGCACGCAGGGGAGGCCCAGAAAGAGAGAGAGAGAGAGGGAAAGGGAGGGAGGGAGAGAGGGAGACAGAGAGAGAGAGAGAGAGAGAGAATATATATCCCAAGCAGGCTTTGCTCCATCTCATGAACTGTGAAATCATGACTTGAGCCAAAATCAAGTCAGACGCCCAACCGACTGAGCCACCCAGGCGACCCTCCCTCCCCTTTGAAGTGGGCTTCATGCTCAACGTGGGGCTTGAACTCATGACACTGAGATCAAGAGTCGAGTGCTCTAGGGACTGAACCAGCAAGGCCCTGTGTAACATTGACCATTTTAAAACATTTTATATACTTGATGTTATTTATGAGGTCTATTTCTTGTTATCTCCTTCTGCTAAAATGTTAACTCTATAGAGCTGGGGATCTTCACTTTGTTCACTGATGAATGGCAAGAATCTGGAACAATTTCTGGCAGAGTAGACAGCTACATTGTAGGAATGCTGTGGATGTGTTGCGTGTTCAAAGGGCCTTTAGAGAGCTGGAGTAAGCTAGGTTCCCTGTGCCCAATAGAACTTGCCGAGAGAGGATATTTCAGAAGAGAAGGGTGTAACTAATGTTCAAACCGTTGAATAGACTGCTTTGGCCATGGTGGTTTGTGTTATGTAATAGTTGGAGAGAAAGCCATAAAGGTGGTTTATGACCAGGTTATGGAGGGCCTTCCGTAGGGAGTTTGGCTTTGTTGGCTGGTTTTTCCTTAAAGGAAAACCATCTGCCGTGTACAGGTTAGATTGGTGTGGGAAACCAGACATGACACCTTGCCTGTATGGCTGTGCCAAAGGTCGGTTTTTAGGTGTGGAATTAGAGTGAGGAAGACTTGAGCGAGAGAGTTGTCATTTTTTAAAAAGTGGATTCCAGAGTTAAGGGATAAAGAAAAGGGAAAAAACTCAAGTTGACTTTGGGAAACTGGTGTTTGGGAATAGTGGAGGTTTAAATTAATTGGTGATTTGGATTTGGTGGAATGGAGGAGGTGACAGGTAAAGAAACAGACAGGAAGATGACAGGAGAGAGGCCCCATGCAGATAAAATAAGGGGTTTGCTCTGGAAGGAGGTGGGCATTTGCTACGTTGAGATGCAGGTGATTGGCATCAGGCAGGACAAAGGTCTTGACGATTGACGAAGCGGAATCGTTGACATACATGTCCAAGTCAAGGAAGATGTGACAGCATGGGCTTGGGTGAAAAGGGAGGGGGCTCCTGAGCTTGTGGCTGCTGTCCTCCCGCACCTTTTGCGACCCATCGCAGGCTGACTTTGTGTCTTCACCACTTTTCGAGATCACCTGTAATTTGTGGGTGCTGACACCAGTATAAGCGGCCTCTTTTCAGTCCTTGTGCCTTTCTGACTTGCCTTTGGCAACCCCTGGACTTCTTTTTTGTTTCTGAAACACTTTTTTTCCCTTGCCCCCCATGATATTACTGTTCTGGTTTAGTCTTCCTTGGTCTTCTCATGGCTTCAGCTAGGACCTGTGTGCCAGTGAGGACTCAGCCTCACTCTCTAGCCGTTGGTCTCCACCTGAGTGTCCTGTAGGCACTCTAAGCCAAGTCCACCGTCTTTATCTCAGGTTAGTGCCTCCTCCCACCTGCCCTGGTTCTGTTCATGACCTTATTTGCTGTACACTTAAGTGGGAAACCTGAGTCATCTTTAACTTCCTCTTTACCTTATGCCTCTAGACTTGGGGATGCTCTGCTGACCTGTGTTCTGACCCCCGCCCTTCCCTCCATTCCTTCCACTTCGGTCAGGGTTGTCTCTTGCTTTCAGTCTTGTTGTCATGACAGCTTCCAGGTTCTCCCTCTGCCAGTCCGTCTTTTGTATTCCTGCCAGAGCCACCTCTTGGAGCTTAGATGGAAGCATGCCATTCGACCCCAGATCATTCAGAGCAGAGACCCAAGCTTTCCACAGAGCGGCGGGAAGCACTTGGGCCCTGGATTTTCACAATTTCACTTTTAGTCCTCTCAGTACGGATGAAGATGATGTATTAAATGCTTACAGTGATGTATTTGGAATATCTTTTAAAGACTTGCCAAATTATACATGTTCCCTAGCCACAGCAAACCACCTGTCATTCCCAGAGCAGTGAGTACTCTTCATACTTCTGTCTTTGCTCAGTGCTGTTCCCTCTACTCTAATGTCCTTTTCTTCATTTTTGCAGGTGACACCTTCCCCACCATTTCAAGGTCACCATAAACACCTTTCTAAGGCTTTTCAGCTAGTAGTTTAGCATTTATCATCTTTGAATACAGTTATGTTTTTTTCTTTTGACTTTTATTATTTTGATATATTGTTTTTTATTATATAGGAATTACAGGACTACATGCTTCTAGTGTCAATTCAGAAGCGTGAGGAGCACAGTGTGAGATCTTCAACTCGTTTTCTTTTAGTCCCACTCCAAGTCTGCGGGTGGGGAGGATTAGATCTTTGTCTTTAAGAGTCTGTGTCAGGGTGAGTCTTAGGCCTCTTTGCTTTTCCAGCCTCTTTGCATTTCCAGCATCTGTAAGCATTCTGTAGATACTGAGGCAGTCAAAAGAGTCAGGTGTTAAAAGAAAAATTCAAGAAGGTCAAGGAGGCCCTAGACTGTAGTAAATGACAGTGGCAGTTTTTGGAGAGTGTGGTAAGATTGTAATAGAGTATGAATGTAGTAGGCACCCTGTTTTTCCAAAACCTACACGCTCACAAACAGGCGCCCTGTTTTTCCAAAGCCAGCACACTCGCATGACAGCATTTTCTGCCTAGACGCGTAGAGGTGGGGAACAGCAAGCCGGGGAAGTTGTTAGAAATGCTGTGTAGATGGTGTGCTTAGGGGGAGGCTCCAGCCACCAATTGCTGCTGGAAGAACTGTTGGGGTGCAGTGGGGATGGGGTGTGGTGAGGGAGGGGTTGTGGATCCTGAGGAAACTCACGGCGCAGAGGGAAGTGAGGGAGGTGGCAGGAGGCTGATGGGAAAGGAAGGAAGCTGGGGGTCAGAGGGAGCAGAAGGTCTGTGTGTGTTTCATAATTACACTCAGCAGCAGCCATTGTCGATGGGCCCTCACGGACACTGCATACGGTACTGCCTTTAATTTAATGACAGCGCTGCAAGGTGGGTCTTCTCTGTTCTCATCGCATAGTTGGGAAGATGAGGACGCTGAGGGTCAGGGAGGATAATGTAAGTACCTCGTCCAGAATTGCACAGCAGGTTGATAGAAATGCGATTCAGACCCAAGGTTCTAACTCCACAGCCCGTGTTTTTTTTTTTTTTTTTTTGACATCACTAGGTTGTTTCTTCTTCCCCTTCCTCCTCCTCCTCCCTCCTTACCCCTCCTCCCCTCCCCCCCTCCCCCTCCCTCCCTCCTCCTCCTCCTCCTCCTCCTCCACTAGGTTTCTTCTTAAGCCAGTGCACATTTACAGAGACGTATTTACTCGAAATGTAGTCCAGCTGGGTGTATTGTCCCAGGAAAAACAGTGCATCTAGTCATCTAACCTTAAAACTTGTAAAGTAATAGGGCAAGATGGTCGAAACTTTGCTCATAACTGAGGAGAAACTAGGTATCTGCATGTCCTCTACTGTGATAGACAAGAGAAAGCAAAGCATGCCTCTTGAGGGCACAGTGGTAGCTGGATCCCATCACAGCACATCAGCAGAAGGGACAGTGGCTTGATTTCTTTATGCAGGTCAGTTGACCTAAGTCCATTAGGTTTAGCATATGTGGGAGCTCATTTACATTAGAGTAGCCTGCTGCTGTTTTACATAAGGGTTATCATGAAAAAGATCTCTGGTCTCAGACTCCCTGAAAAGGTAAAGGTATTTTATTAGCTAAATGCAGCTGGGGAAACAAAAAATCACTGGTTTCTAAATTGGTTAGTAATTAAGTAGACCTGGGAAGATCGTTCCATCTCTCTATTTATTTATTTATTTATTTATTTATTTATTTTTTTTTTTAAATTTTTTTTCAACGTTTATTTATTTTTGGGACAGAGAGAGACAGAGCATGAACGGGGGAGGGGCAGAGAGAGAGGGAGACACAGAATCGGAAACAGGCTCCAGGCTCTGAGCCATCAGCCCAGAGCCTGACACGGGGCTTGAACTCACGGACCGCGAGATCGTGACCTGGCTGAAGTCGGACGCTCAACCGACTGCGCCACCCAGGCGCCCCAGCCATCTCTCTATTTAAAAAAGAGTGACCAGGGGCGCCTGGGTGGCTTGGTCGGTTAAGCGTCCGACTTCGGCTCAGGTCATGATCTCACGGTCCGTGAGTTCGAGCCCCGCGTCGGGCTCTGTGCTGACCGCTCAGAGCCTGGAGCCTGTTTCCGATTCTGTGTCTCCCTCTCTCTCTGCCCCTCCCCTGTTCATGCTCTGTGTCTCTCTGCCTCAAAAATAAATAAACGTTAAAAAAAAAAATTAAAAGTAACAGCTGGATAGTTTTTTATAAGAATGACATGTGCTTTTTAAAAATCAGGCATTACAGGTGTGCAAAGAATATGGCAAAAGAAATCACCCCTAATCCTACTACCCTAAAGTATAATTAGCATGATATAAATATCTGTATGTCTTTGTAGATGTGTGTTATCTGGATAGGCGAGATGGAATCCTAAAGTTCTTTCATTTCAAAAGTGATCATGCTGATTTGGGGGATCATTTTTTTTTTTTTTTAATTTCTTAACGTTTATTTTTGAGAGAGAGAAGAGACAGAACGTGAGCAGGGGAGGGGCAGAGAGAGGGGGAGACACAGAATCCGAAGCAGGCTCCAGGCTCTGAGCTGTCAGCACAGAGCCCGACGTGGGGCTCGAACTCATGAACTGCGAGATCATGACCTGAGCTGAAGTCAGATGCTTAACCGACTGAGCCACACAGGCACCCCCGAGGAATCATGTTACTTTTAAAATGAAAGAAAAATCAATTAACTGTTGCTTTTTTTTTTTTTTTTAAAGCTTTACTTTCTGGAGTAATTAAATACAGAAAGTTGCAAAAGGAGGACCACAAGTTCCCAGTGGTGACATCTTCCATAGCTGTGTGCAATAGCAAAACCAGGAAGTTGACGTTGGTGCCTGTCAGTTACCGACTGGACTGGAGACCTACTTAGTTTTCACCTGTTTTTAACCTGCACTCACGTGTGTGTATGGTTCCGTGCAGCTTGGTCCATGTACTGATGGATGTAACTGCACCGCAGTCAAGGTCCAGAGCTGCCCCAGCACCACAGAACTCCTCAAGCCTAGTACTCTCTGTGTCCTGCCCCCACTCCCCCAGCATCCACTCATCTCTCTCTCCCTCTAGCTTTGTCAGTTTGAGGACAGTGTAGGAGTGTAATCCGTGTGTGACCTTAAGAGATTGACTGTTTTCATAAGCATGGCGCCCTTGAGAGGTCACTTGCATTTCATAGCAAATAAAGAAAGCAATGAAACTGAACAAGGACTTGTCAGATTTCAAGTAAATCTTTGCTTCAGTAATTATTAGCTTTCGATAAATCCGTGGAGGTTAAGAGAAAAGATTATGAAAGACTTCAACAAGATGGAGTCATTTTTATTTTATCTACTAATTTTATTTTATTTTTAAATAAGCTACAGCCCAACGTGGGGCTTGAACTCAACAACCCCAAGATTAAGAGTCCCATGCTTCATTGACTGAGCCAGCCAGGCACCCCAAGAAGATGGCATCAATTTTTTTTAACGTTTATTTTATTTGTTTAGAAAGAGCGAGAAAGAGTGTGAGCAGGGGAAGGGGCAGAGAGAGGGAGAGAATCTCAAGTAGGCTCTCTGTGCTGTCAGTGCAGAGCCCAGTGAGGGGTTCAATCTCACAAATTGTGAGATCATGACCTGAGTGGAAATCAAGAGTCAGATGCTTAATTGAGCCACCCAGGTGCCCCCATTTTTTTAATGTTTATTTTGAGAGAGTGTGCACACTCACGCATGAGCAGGGGAGGGGCAGATAGAGGGTGAGAGAGAATCCATCCCAAGTAGGCTTCATGCTTGGCACAGAGCCAGACATGGGGCTTGATCCCACGACCGCAAGATCATGACCTGAGCCAATATCAAAGTTGGACGCTTAACCGACTGAGCCACCTAGGCACCCCAAGATGGCATCATTTTTAATAAATATATTCCATGTTTCAGTTCTAGGCAGTATCAGTGACCTTAATAATAGGAAAAATAAGAACATTTGCACTTCTATTTTCCCCTTCTCATTGTTGATTGTTGTTTTACGTTACTTTAGAGCATTTATAATTTGTTCCGTAACCATAATTTCTTCAGTATTTAGTTTTAGTTTTAGATTTTAAGGATTCATTGTTCTCCACTGGTTCTTTGAACTGTGGTCTTTTCATGCCTGAAGTCTTTTTCCTTTTAAAGTTTATTTAACAAATAATAGAGAAAGACAGAGAGAGAGAGAGAGAGAGAGAGAGAGAGAGAGAGCGCATGCCAGTGGGGGGAGGGGCAGAGAGAGAGAGGGGACAGAGGATCTGAATGCAGCAGGCTTTGTGCTGAAAGCAGTGAGCCCGATGTGGGGCTCGAACTCATGAACCGTTAAGATCATGACCTGAGCCAAAGTCAGACACTTAACCAACTGGGTCACCCAGGTGCCCTTCCATATCTCCTATCTTTAATTCATCTTCCTGTTGGCTAGGTTTGATTGTCAGTTTTTAAAAAGGGTGACTAATTTGGTGAAATAATGCTTGCTTTTATACTTGAAGGATATCTTGGCTAGGTATAAAATTCTTGGTTTGCGCTCTTTCCTTCAGATTCTTAGATATTCGGGGATTGAGTGTTTTGTTGACCCTTTTAATCTGTTCAGCATTGATTAGCTGATAATTTCTTTTCATAGAGTTTTTGGTTGTTATATTCCCTAAATTATTTCATGTTTGAAAATGCCTGCCTGTTGTTCTTATCCATAAATACTCATGGGTCATACGTTCTTTTCTGAAGAATTTTGTTGATACTCACTGTTTTTTTGCCATTGAATGATGTTGTGCGGACAAGTGTGTTTAGCCTAATTCATATAATGCTGTCCCTTTACCCCAGTTAGAGATAGCTTGCCTTTTTTTGCATGGTTGTTAGAAGAAATCTATGTTGCTGAAGTTCAGTAACTCAATTAGGATATCTTTTAGTGTGGATTATTTTTTGTTGTTGTTATCATTTTGCCCTAGAACGTGGTATGCCTGCCTTAAGGCATAAGTTCCCTAATGTTGGCTATTTTAGATTTCTAGTGCTTGGTACTAATACTGTAGTAAACACATTGAATACATCTTTGTCCACTTTGTGAGATAGTAGGATAAATTTCTAGAAGAATTGTGGGGCAAACCATGTATTTAAAAATTCTGGTAGATGGTGCTATTCCTACAAAATTATGAGTTTCTACTCTCATTAATGGGATACTTCCTGTTTTCCTATCTTCCAGCCAACCGTTAAAACTTTTTAATGTGAGAGGTGAAAATGGCCTATCAGGAATTACATGTGGGATCCTTTCTTTGTAAGTGAAGTGGAACATCTTTTGATATTTTGTTGCCATGTGCATTTTTTCCCATGTCTGCTGACCATTTTTGGTCTCCAGATCTTTGTACGTTTTTCTGTTGGGTCAGCCAACAATTAAAAAGAATGTAATTTGGCTGAATTTTAGAATCGATAAAATTATGTTTGGAATGGCTTGCACATTTGGTGATGGCTCTCATGCTGCTGATTTTAGTCAGAATAAGAGCACTAACATTTCACATATACTAATATTGTAGACCTGACTAACATGATTGTCTTAGTGATGGGACTGTGTAATCTCATCATTTTCTAAACTTTTGTCTGATGATCCATGTGGTTAAGACAATATTCTTCCCCGCTTGGCTTCATGTTTGTCATAACATAACGTAAGAACAAGTTTAATTGTAGGAAAGCGATTCCATTGCCAGAAAGCTGTGGAGCTCACCTTGGTGAAGAGATTTTTCTGGTAATCATTTGTTAACTGGGTTTGTGAACCAGAGTGTGAATTTAGAATGCTAAAGGATATATGAAGTAATTTCATAAGGGAGTTTACCAGTCATGCTTAGGGTTTCTCTGATTTTCTACTGAGATTCCCCTAATGGCAGAGAACACCTATACCTGGTTAAAGGAACGCACCTGTCCTGGGGCTATAGGTCATAGCCACTCTCTGTGAATCTGAAATGTCTTGAATCTCTTGGGTTGACTTTAAACATATACTGTTTAAAAATCAATGTATGTATTCTTTCTTCCTTCCTCTTCTCTCTCCCCACCTTTCTGGCCTCCCCAGTCTTCACAAGCAAATTAAAGACCCAGGCACACACATTATCTTTAAGGATAACACCAGGTGGCCTTCAGCTCATTTTGCCGTGGGGGCGACTGGCCTGTTTCTAGACCTTTGTGGACAGACATGCTTTGCTGAGAAGTGCTAATAAATCCCATCCTCGTGTAACTGTAAAGGAGACTTCTTACGAAGAGAAGAAACTTAAGGCTTTTAAAGACCTCGAAGAAATATCAGAAGACATTTTGAGAAAAAGAATCCACTTTTATACCTTAATAGTGAACAGATTGAAAGTGAAAGGACTTCGCGTGGACCGCTTTTATCAGCACACTCCATAGGACCCTTGACATTTAACACTTGTGGTTTTGATGATTGTCGATGACCTTCAAAGCCTTTGATAAGTCATTTTTTTTTTTAAAGATGTGTCTTGCAGTGTCTAGAACAAGTTACCTAGCTGGCTAGTGAGTGGCCCAGCTGACCTCCTAGCTCAGTGCAGCCTGTGGGTTCTTTACCATTCAGGGTTGTGACTAGGGCGTTATAAAAGTCTTCACTACTTTATGGAAGATAATCCCCCAAAGAAATTCAACTCACGGAATTGGTAATGCAAATGAAAAGATGAGAAGTTAAAGTTCTTAGTGAGGAAATAGACGTTATGGATAAGTTCAAGAGTTGAATGTTAAGTTTGGTGTCTTGGATTCACCATGCCCTGGGTGTAGAAAGAAAGGAAAGCAGTTCATAATACTGGTGGCGTGCTAGGCCTCTGAAGATCTTGCTGATGATGTAAGGAAAGTTGAAAAGACATTTAATTTCAGGTGTGAAGTCTGTGCACGGATGTGTGTGTGCTTTGTAATACTTTACCCAAATGGAAAGTCGGGAGGTGAGTTTGGGGAGTTGCTTGTGATAGAGTTGCAGAATAATTGGGAACTCATCTGGTCTACAGTTATTGAATGTGAGGGTGGCAAAGGGTGAAGAAAAGTTCTAGAAGTTTATAACTTCTGGAAGTTTCTAACTCTGGATGAGGAGATGTGCATGCCAACAAATGATTACTGTCCTGGGGGATAAGTGCAAAAATAGAGCCTTGTAAGAGGTACACCTGTACTTTAAAAATAAAATAAAAGCCCTGGCCAAATTGGAGAGTTGTAACCGGGAAGGCTTCCGGAAGGAGGTGACACTGGGGCTAGGTTTCAGAGCAGAAGGAGGAAGTCACTAGGCAAAGAATTTGGGGCTTGAGGCGCAGAAGCAGAAGGGCCATTTCGGGCAGATGGAGCCACAGCTACATGTGGAAGAGGGGTCAGTTCACAGCAACGAAAGCTTTGAAATGTTGAAGAACAGGACGCCCGCCTGGCAGCGCTGGTGATTTCTGTGAAGACTGGGACTCCAGAGGCTTTTTTTTAGTTCGTGACGAAAGGAGCCCTGTGCTTTTGTACAGCCCAGGAAATTATTCACGTACATTCTGCATTCTGATTTTAGAGAAAGACAACGTAAGGGATCTATCAAGGATTTATGTATTTAATTGAAACGTTGTATCTGGAAGTAATTTTAGACCAGAAGGGTTGCACAAATAGTGTGTGGGGCTCCTGTGTGCTTTTCTCCCGTGGGGATTTAGTTTTACACAGAGCTGTAGTCATTCAGCCTTCCAAGATCTGTGGCCAGTGAGTTAGGTCGGTTTCTGTAGCGTCTTCTTTCTTGTACCATTTGGTAATTGAAGTAGGTGCTGGTGCTGTCACAAAGGCTTCTCTGCCACCTTTTGATTTTGCTTAGTCAATTGTTTTTCCCTGATGGTAAAAAGGACTTTGAACTCTGTTGTAGACTATTGTGATAAGTACAAAATAGATAAGAGCTCACCATCCTCGGATTCAACCTCTCGGATTTTGTTTCCTTCTAGTCTTCTTTCCTATGTACTTTTTATTTATTTTTTAGAATTAAAAAAAAAAATTTTTTTTAATGTTTACTTATTTTTGAGAGAGAGAGACAGAGAGAGAGACACAGAGACAGATTGCAAGCAGGGAAGGGGCATAGAGAGACACAGACACAGAATCTGAAGCAGGCTCCAGCCCCTGAGCTGTCAGCACAGAGCCTGATGCAGGGCTTGAACCCGCAAAGTACGAGATCATGACCTGAGCGGAAGTCGGACACTTAACCAACTGAGCTACCCAGGCACGCACCCCTCCTATGTATTTCTTAAACATGGCCGAGATCACGATACTGTAAATGCACTTTTTTTTCTTTTTTTTGCATGTAACGTTATAGTAGAAGTGGTTTTCCAAATCATCAAATACTTCATAAGTATTTACAGAGGCTGTGTAATATTGCATTGCGTGGATTTTTGGGCAGTTAGATTGTTCCATTTTTTTTGCCATTGTAAATAGTATGTGATTCATGTTTTTGCAAAGAGCTTTTTCTGTATTTCAGAAAATTGCCTTAGGCTAGATTCCCAGAAGGACTCAAGGGTATGAAGATTTTTTAGTAAACCTTTTATTTTTAACAGTTTTAGATTTAGTATGTACATGTTTAAGGTACGTCATCAGATATTTTCTGGAAAGTTTATACCAGTTTATTCTTCCTACCAGCTGTAGATAAATACACTCCTTGGCATTGGGTAGGCTTAAGAAAATTGTTGCAAATTTAATAGTTTAAAAAATGGCTTCATTGTAATATATTGTTTGGGGTGGAAGGGTAAGAAAAGTTATCACCAACTTCGATTTTTGTCTGGTTTTTTTTTTTTTTTTTTTGCTACCTACATTCTTCCTTATTTTTGTCTCTTTATAGGACTTATAGGTCACATTTATAGGTTTATTTAATGTTTACTTATTATTTACTTAAGCATCCTTTGTAGTTATTTTAATGTATTAGAAATGGTGCCTTAACATACTTTTTCCCCACAGCCTTAAGAGTTGTCTCTGTGTGTGTGTGTGTGTGGTAAAATAAACATGAAATTTACCATTGAAAAATGTACGACTCCGTGACATTAAGGTAGGTATGTTCACTGTGTGGTGCCAGTGTCCTCATTCCTAGTTTGGTGCGCGTTCGAGCAGTTGTCCTGTGTACCCTAGGTGGCAACGGTATTGGAGCACATTCTTCTGAGCTCTGGCTTCCCCCTCTCATTTTTTCCTTCCCCCAGGAGGGATGTAGTTCCTGATTTGTTTATGATGGGTGCACTGGGGAGAGCCCAACACCATTGGCCCACGTTTCCCAGGTGTGAGGTCACGGCATCAGAACCCTCCTAGCTTTGTCCTTGGACTTCTCACCTGCTTATCCTCAAGAGAAGCTTGTCTCCCGCTGCCGTGTCCTGCCTTCGTATTGTTGCTCGGCCTGGCTGGATCAGGTCAATTCAGGATGGAAAGGAGGAGGCATTGGAGCTTTGCAAGTCATGAAGAGGATATTGGACTTTGATCGCACTCGGTTGCTTGAGACTGTAGCAAGCGATAGACCTGGGCGGGAGAAAGGAAGTGATTATGCCCCAGCAGGCTGGAATACAATCTGGAGATTTTTGCCAAAATGAAATAAATGTTATTTAAACTGTTATGTAACATGCCAGTTCTGGGGCGCCTGGGCAGCTCAGTCGGTTAAGCGTTCGACTTCAGCTCAGGTCATGGTCTCGCAGTTCGTGGGTTCAAGCCCCGCGTCAGGCTCTGTGCTGACAGCTTAGAGCCTGGAGCCTGCTTCGGATTCTGTGTCTCCCTCTCTCTCTCTGCCCCTCTCCCACTCACATGGTGTCTCTCTCTCTCTTTCAAAAATAAATAAACATTAAAAATAAAATGCCAGTTGTGTCTGGGAATAATTCAGGATGAAGGTGGTACAGGTTTTACAAGACTTGCTCTTAAACAGTTACAGGTAGTACGAGCAGCTGCCATGGATTCTTTATGTATGAGTTGTAGTGTTACTTGGGATTTTAGATTTGCAGCACGCATATAGTGGGCCTGTTAACTTCACACTCATTCATTGCCTGATTTCATCCCATGCAAGGTAATGCCAGCTCACTCATCATACTTACAGCCCTAGAACTCGCTGTCCTCCTTTAAATTTTTTTTTTTAACGTTTATTTTTGAGACAGAGACATAGCATGAGCAGGGGAGGGTCAGAGAGAGAGGGAGACACAGAATCTGAAGCAGGCTCCAGGCTCTGAGCTGTCAGCACAGAGCCCGACGCGGGGATCGAACCCACGGACCGTGAGATCATGACCTGAGCCGAAGTTGGACGCTTAACCGATGGAGCCACCCAGGCGCCCCTCGGTGTCCTCCTTTAAAGGATAGAGGAGCTGTCACTGGGAGAGGGCTCTGGTGGCCCTGCTCCAGGGCCTTCACTTGACCAGTAGCTGGTCGACTTTGGGCAAGATACTCTTCATTTTCCTCCTCTGTATGTTGAGGTTGGACTTGCTGTTCTCTGGGGTTTGTATTTCTCTCTTAAGATTCTGTGGTCCTGTTTTAGGAGTTGTTGATAGTATGCCTTGTGTTGATGGTCTCGGCATCTTTTGGATTTAATTGACTAGGCATGCAGATAAAAATATCCGTCCTCCTGGGATATGTACCTGGGAAAAAGAAGCAGATGGAATTGTGACGAGAGAGCCTATTTTGGGCTGCATTACTCATTTATTTTAGACAGTTTCTTGCCGAATAACTATTCTTATCACTTGCTTTTTTGGCTGTGTAATTAAAACCTTCTACTGTAACATAAATAAATAAGCATATAACTTACATGTATTTTAGCTCCTAGTGGGATATGTTTATTGCCCAACCAGCAGATGCAAAATTTTTAATGCCTATGCTATATCCTATCCTTGTTCACAAATGATGTGTGCTAGTATAACCCTGGCATCTGAGAGGTTGATGAGTCCCTTTTGCCTGTCATATCCTTTTCTTGCTTTCTCTTTCCTATTTGCCCAGCCCGCTGGGAGCACTGAAGAGCAAAGTTGGAGGGGTACCAATCCAACAGATGAAGTTTTTTTTTTAATGTTTATTTGTTTATTTTGGGGGGGGCAGAGAGAGAATCCCAAGTAGGCCTCATACTGGTAGCACAGAGCCAGGACGTGGGGCTCGATCCCACGAACCATGAGATCACGGGCCAAAATCAAGAGTTGGACATAGGGGCACCTGGGTGGCTCAGTCTGTTGGGCGTCCGACTTTGGCTCAGGTCATGATCTCATGGTTTGAGTTCGAGCCCCGCGTCAGGCTCTGTGCTGACAGCTTGGAGCCGGGAGCCTGCTTTGGATTCTGTGTCTGCCCCTCCCCTGCTCATGCTCTGGCTCTCTCTTTCTTTTTTTTTTTTTTAAATTTTTTTTTTCAACGTTTTATTTATTTTTGGGACAGAGAGAGACAGAGCATGAACGGGGGAGGGGCAGAGAGAGAGGGAGACACAGAATCGGAAACAGGCTCCAGGCTCTGAGCCATCAGCCCAGAACCCGACGCGGGGCTCGAACTCACGGACCGCGAGATCGTGACCTGGCTGAAGTCGGACGCTTAACCGACTGCGCCACCCAGGCGCCCCAAGGCTCTCTCTTTCAATAATGAATAAACGTTAAAAACAAACAAAAAAAAAAAAACCACAAAAAAAGAGTTGGACACTAAACCGACTGAGCCACCCTGGCACCCTCAACAGATGAAATTTTCAAAAACTTTCTATTTGGAAATAATTTCCAACTGACACAAAGATTGCAAAGAATGAGTAGTACAAAGAAATCTCTTCTACCCTTTATCCAAACTCTGCCAGTGTTAACGTTTTGCCCCGTTTGCTTTATTATTTACAGTTTCTCCACGTATATATGTACACAGGTTCTTTGGCTGAACTGTTTGAGAGTAAGTTGCCTACGTCATGGCCCCTTGACCCTATGTAGTGTATTTTCTAACGGGTATTTTCTTACGGAGCCACAGTGCAGTTAGCAACTTCAGTTAATGTAACATTGATTCAGTACTTTCATCAGATCTGCCATTGGTATTCCAGTTTTGTCCTTTGGCCCAATTATGTCCTTGTAGTATTTTTCCCCACTTTGGTGCAGGATCTAGCCTTAGAATCGAGTATTGCATTTACTAGTCATGACTCGTTAATCTCCTTTAGATTTGTTTTAAATTTTGGAAACCAGTGCTGCTGTCCATTAGTAGCTAATTGGTGGTTCTTGTTTTACTGTATTGTCCAGTATAGTACATGGAAAGGTTTTCCCCGCATTAAAACATACTGTCCTCTCTGTACAAGATGTTTCCTCTAACTGGTCCCCAGGGGGACAGACAATGCTGCCTCGACCTTCTCACTGCCACAGTGGGACCAGTTGGGCTTTCTGGCCCAGATGCCTGGCCGTTTTCCTGCTTCTACCTCCCAGTCCTCAGCAGTAAACAGACCCCTTTTGTTCACGGGAGAGACAGAATCTGACCCAAACCCGAGAAATACTGTGCAAACCCAAAAAATACTGGGAGGTATTTTTTGCCATTGATCAGCTTGATGGTAGCTTTAGACTAAAGCAGAAAAGTACCTTTTAGTGATTAGAATTATGTTTAGATGCGGCTAAACCATATGTTTTAATAAAATAATTATCTACATGATATTATACGAAGTTATATCTGTCGTTACTCCCAAAGGGCGAATATTTTCAAAGTTAAGCTGTAGGCAACAATGAGGAGCCCTTCTGAGGCAAACGCAGAACTTCATTAAAAAAATTTTTTTTTAAATGTTTATTCATTTCTGAGAGAGACAGAGAAAGAGAGGGAGAGAGAGAGAGGGGCAGAGAGAGGGAGACACAGAATCCGAAGCAGGCTCCAGGCTCCGAGCTGTCAGCACAGAGCCCGACGCGGGGCTCGAACTCACGGACTGCGAGATCATGACCTGAGCTGAAGTCGGATGCTTAACCGACTGAGCCACCCGGGCACCCCATGCAGAGCACCAATAGTTAGTTCCAGACATGTGTTCGTGGAGTCGTGGTAAGTGCATCTGCTCTGGCCTTGCTCTCCCGGAACATGGTGCGTCTCCGTTTCTTTCCTGCAGTAGAAAACCGTTTTTCCTGCAACTTCTATACATAATTTTTTTTTTTTACGTTTATTTATTTTTGAGACAGGGAGAGACAGAGCATGAACGGGGGAGGGTCAGAGAGAGGGAGGCACAGAATCCGAAACAGGCTCCAGGCTCCCAGCTGTCAGCACAGAGCCCGATGCGGGGCTCGAACTCAGGGACCGCGAGATCATGACCCGAGCCGAAGTCGGACGCTCAACCGACTGAGCCACCCAGGCGCCCCTGTACATAATTTTTGAAGTTAATCACTGCACTGCACATCTGTAGTCCCAGACAACCCCTCTTCTTAGCGTTGCCTCTACTTTCCCGTCACAGATGGGCTAAGGGACACCCGGACTCGGGCACGGATGCGGCTGAGTTGGGAGACGCGGCTTGCGGCGCGTGCCAGCTGCGTACGTGTGAGCCAGGCACTCGGCACCCCCGGCCTCAGCGCCTGCGCTTCTGACGGCTGGACTTGAGAGGTCCAGCCGGTTTCAACAGTTTGCTTTTAGAGAAGTAAAGCGAGATTTCTACTCATTAGGATGTGTTTAGGGTTTTTTTTTTTTTTTTTTTTAGGACAGTATCTGCCATTTGAGACACACAGAACAGAGACAGGAAAGGAGGGAGAAGACCTGTGAATCCCTCCTGACCAGGGCTTCCTCTCCAGGCTTTCCTGCTTTCTGGCTTTTTGAGCCGAGTGACTTCAGAGGGGCCACATAGATGTCACGTTGTTGATTCCCGTCGCACATTCTTTTAAGCTGCTCATTCCGTCTCATGCTCTTACAGGCCTGAAGGCCAGAGGGCCTTCTTTCCTCGTCTGTTTCCTCTTCCGTGAAGAAGAGTGTAAGGGAGAAGGAGTGTTCTCTTCAGAGTCGGAACACCCAGGGTAATCCTGTTAGCTTCTGAGAAAGTTTGTAAGAGATTGAAATGTCTTCACTAATGGCATCTGTTGTAACGCATCAGGTATGCTTCGCATACTTTTGAGCCTTGGGCAGAGGCTAGTGCGGAATCCTTGTTCTCAGAAACCTTTCTATACAGGCAAATAGAGTGATAGCATTGTTCTGGATATGCCACAGGATATTTGAGTGGGACTCTGGGATGCTGGTCCTCATGTTTCTGGGTTTGGCGGCAAGGAGGCCATGAGCCCAAGTGCAGGAGGCTCATCTGATTCACCTCCTTGGAGGAACATACTGGGAAAGGTGCCAGGAAGCTTGATAAAAGCTTCTTGAGAAAAGAGTCATTTTTCCCCCCTTGGTATTGATTTTGTAAAAAGATTATGCTTCGGTGGGGGGCATTTTAGAGGCAAGTAGATAAAACATTACAAATTTTAGGTGGGGTTTGAGAAACCTGCCATGTACGTGTCTTAAGGACCAAGCACCCTATTAACCGCTTTGGGTCTCAGTGTCTTTTTAAGATGAATGGTTAGCATTCTCCCGTTTTTTCCAGAAATGTTTATTGAACGCATGTGAGTCCGAGGCCTTAAAGGGGGAATTTTAAATAGTCACGTGTATTTTAAATTCGGAAGGATTACCAGTATTCCTGAGAAACTAAAAGTGATACTGTCTCCTTGTTCCTTTTTTTCTCCTGAATTCGGACTGTGAGACATTTGAGCACCAGTCCATGCTGGGTGTGGTAGAAAATACAAATGTGTTAGGCAGAGTGTCTTCCCAGGCATTTTATGTTCTGGTTATGGAGAGGCCCACTACCTATGAAGTATTAGCAGTGACAGATGGGGCTTTCAGCCCTTTATTCCTGGCATTATGTTCACCGTGTGCTTTACACAGATTATTTAATCCTTAGAACGATCCATGTGTTAGGTTCTCTTATCCCCAGTTGTGCACAAGAGGAAAAAAAGTGACAGATTAAATAACTAGGCCGAGGTTGAGGTGCATTTGGGCTCAAACCTGAGGAATGCAGTCTCGGAACCCGTGCGCTTGAATTGTGCCATGCTGAACTGACCAGAGAACAGGGCCATGGGCAAAACTGTTGGTACTGGACTGCAAGAGATAAAAACACGAGGTACACACAGCGAAGGGAGCCATGCTGTGAACTTTCATTTTGTAAGAAACGTCATGAAGGTAGAGCTATGAATTGCAGACCCAGGAGCAGGTGCAGGATGGGAGGAGACACTTGCTGGGGAGACCATGCGTGCTCAAAATGGAGGGATGGCTTCCTGTGGTGAGTGATGGTGAGTCAGGCGTGCTTTCCTGCTTTCATCCTAGTAAACTCTGCGTTCTTCAAAACCCAAAACGCATGTTCTCTGTGAAGCCTTCCTTCTCTCCCTCAGACAGAGTTCGTTCCCTTGGGATCCGGAAGCCATTTATACATCTGTCACTACTAGATCTTGTAAACCATCCTATTCTACTTTTTTTTTTTTTAACATTTTTTTTTTTTTCAACGTTTATTTATTTTTGGGACAGAGAGAGACAGAGCATGAACGGGGGAGGGGCAGAGAGAGAGGGAGACACAGAATCGGAAACAGGCTCCAGGCTCTGAACCATCAGCCCAGAGCCCGACGCGGGGCTCGAACTCCCGGACCGCGAGATCATGACCTGGCTGAAGTTGGACGCTTAACCGACTGCGCCACCCAGGCGCCCCTCTACTTTTTTTTTTATCATAGGCTCTCCCCTTCTCTCCCCCTGGCTACCTCCAGTCCCTTGAAGTCAGGGGGTCAGTCAGTCTTGTTCATCTTAGTCTTAATCGATATTCATCTCCGGGGCTTAATGCAGAGTCAGTTACTTGGTGAGCATTGGGCTTATTTGTTTGTTGAATGAATGGCTGAGTTTCTCAGTCCAGATTCAAAGACCCTTTAAAGCTAGATTTAGAATAATTGGGACAGAGAATGCATGTTTAGAAGAATTCGTCTGGAGGTGAAGCACAGATTGGACTGGAATTGGGAGAGCCGACATCAAGGCAACCAGGGAAGAGAAATTATAATAATCTAGGCAGGAGGGGATCAGGGCCTACAGAAGTGATGAGGGAAAAGGTGCAAATCTGAAAGACAGTGTAAAGCAAGAACCAGGTGGCCTGGTGATCTTAGAGGATATAAGGAAGAGTCAAAGATTTCAGATGATGTGATCCTTCCCTTTTCAAGTTTTCCTTGTAGTAGGCGATTATGGGTGTTGGTTGACTTTGTTGTTCCTTAATAAATGAGTCAGTAGTAGGTAGGTCTCTGAACCACTGAACCGTGAGCAGTGCAATAAAAGGAACAGATAAAGTCAGAGCAGGCACAGCTGAAAGCTCCTCCGCGCTGCAGATTTTTAACTCTTTGTGGAACAGAAAACTTTATTTTAGATAGATACATAAACTCCGAGAGAGTTTTCTGAGCCAGGTTTATTTCCTCATCCTGCCTCAGGGTTTTAGTTTGCTACTGAGGTAAGCCGAGGAAGTCTTGGGGAAGTATACACAGGCTTTTGGGATTGTAATCCTTCATGCTGTCACCCAACAGCTCTGAAAACATAGGTGATGGTTCCCAGCAATCCAGGAGTCTCCCACTCAGACCTGACCTTCAGGCCCCCAGTTGCTCTCAGTAGTTGTGCTGATAGAGGAAAAAACACAACTTTTAAACTCACTGGCTGAAAATAACAACCTGAATGCTAAAAATAAGTATGCCATTAAGTTTTTTAAATGGTGTATGTATACTTGCAGAAAAGTGCACAAATCGTAATGTGCATCCTGTGTGCTAACACTCAGATCAAGAAAACAGAATGTGGGGCGCCTGGGTGGCGCAGTCGGTTAAGCGTCCGACTTCAGCCAGGTCACGATCTCGCGGTCCGGGAGTTCGAGCCCCGCGTCGGGTTCTGGGCTGATGGCTCAGAGCCTGGAGCCTGTTTCCGATTCTGTGTCTCCCTCTCTCTCTGCCCCTCCCCCGTTCATGCTCTGTCTCTCTCTGTCCCAAAAATAAATAAACGTTGAAAAAAAAAAATTTTTTTATAAAAAAAAAAAAAAAAAAAAAAAGAAAACAGAATGTTACCAGCATCTCAGAATCCCTCTTCCCCAGAGGTAACCACTGTTCTGATTATTTTGCTTGTTGTAAAAATTAACATACAATGAATAATGAAGAGTGTGTTTTGGCTTCTTTTTACTCAACGTTGTGTTTGGGAGATTCATCCATGTTGTTGCATGTGGCGATATTTATTCATTCTTATTGTCTTATAATATTTTCCTGCTGAAGGAACCACAGTTTATCCATTCCACTGGTGATACTTACCTGGGTTCTTTTGGCTTTTTTGGATATTATGAATAACGGTGCTGTGAACATTTGTGTACAGTTTTTTTGATGCACGTGTACCAATTTCTGCTTGAGTTCTCCAGGAGTAGAACTGCAGGATCCTAAAGGATGTGCATGTTCAGCTGCCAAGGGTTTTCTCTCTTAAAAAAGTATTTTAAATTCCAGTATTGTCAGTATACGGTGTTACATTCGTTTCAGGTGTACAATAGAGTGGTTCGGCACTTCCGTGCGTCACCCGGTGCTCATTGTGACAGGCGCCCCCCTTCATCTCCGTCGCCTGTGTCACCCAACTCCTCATGCACCTCCCTTCTGGTAATCAGGAGTTTGTTCTGTATAATTAAGAGTCTTGTTTCTTGGTTCTCTCTTTTTTTCCTTTGCTCATTTTTGTTTGTTTCTTAACTTCCACATAGGAGTGAAATCACGTATTTTTCTCTGACTGACATATTTCACTTGGCATCATACTCTCTGGCTCCATCCATGTCATTGCAGATGGAAAGATTTCTTTCTTTTTCTTTTTTTTTTTTTTTTAATTTTTTTTTTTTTCAATGTTTATTTTTGGGACAGAGACAGAGCATGAACGGGGGAGGGTCAGAGAGAGGGAGACACAGAATCTGAAACAGGCTCCAGGCTCTGAGCTGTCAGCACAGAGCCCGATGCGGGGCTTGAACTCACGGACCGCGAGATCATGACCTGAGCTGAAGTCGGTCGCTTAACCGACTGCGCCACCCAGGCACCCCAGATTTCTTTCTTTTTTATGGCTGAGTAATATTCCATACTCCTCCATACCGTTTTCCACAGTGGTTACACCAGTTTGCATTCCCACCAACAGTTCATGAGAGCTCCTTTTTCGCCACATCCTCGCCAACATCCCTTGTTGCCTGAGTTGTTAATGTGAGCCATTCTGACAGGTGTGAGGTGGTATCTCATCGTGGTTTTGATTTGTGTTTCCCTGATGACGAGTGATGGTGAGCAGCTTTTCATGTGTTTGCTAGCCATCTCTGGCTTCTTGGGAGAAATGTCTGTTCATGTCTTCTGACCATTATTTGATTGGATTGTTTGTTTTTTGGGTGTTGAGTTGTATCAGTTCTTTATATATTTTGGATGCTAACCCTTTATTGGACATGTCACCTGCAGATTATCTTCTTCTGTTCCGCCGTTCAACCACTCTCTGAAGTGGTTGTGCCAGTGTATGCTTCACCGGCAGCAGTATGTGCATGTTCTAACTGCTCAACAGCCTTACCAACTCTCGTTCTTGTCCTTTTAATTTTAGCCGTTTTGGTAGATGCATAGTGCTGTCATGGTTTTAATTTGCATTTTCCTGACAACGGATGAGGTTGAGCACTTCTTTTCTGTATACGCTTAACATTTTTTATTTTTTATTTTTTATTTTAGAGAGAGTGCAGATGGGGGAGAGAGAGGCAGAGGGAGAGAAAGAGAGAATCTTAAGCAGGCTCCATGCTCGGTGTGGAGCCTGATGTGCGGCTCGATCCCGTGACCCTGGGATTATGACCTGGGTGAAATCAAGAGTAAGATGCTCAACTGACTGAGCCACCCAGGTGTCCCTGAATAGGCTTTTTGAATACCTTCTTAGAATTAACTGTTTGTCAAAAAGTTGAATCCTTTGTTTTTCCTTACTGATTTGTACTCTAAGTCCTCTGTTGGAAATATCTTTTCCCATTTTGTGGCTTTCTTTTGCGTGCTCTTCCTGATGCCATTTGATGAATATTCTGATTTATCAATCTTTCCCTTTGCTTAGTGCTTTTATGTGCCCTTTTCAAGGAATTTTTCCCTACCCCAAAGTCATGAAGATGCTCTACGTTATCTTTTAGAAGCTTTATTGTTTTCTCTCTCACATTTTATATCTGTTGTCCAACTGTAATTGTTTTGTGTGAATGTGTCTTACTTGGTTTTAATTTAATCTTGTCTTTCCTTAGTTCTTCGAGATCCGGATCTTACATCCCAAGCACAAGCTGGGAAGCAGTCGGGTGTATTGAGTCCTGAGTGTGCTTCATAAGTTAGTCACTACAGGGCTTGAGTAGTCTTTGGGAATTGGAGCCTGCTCTTCCTACCACATCATGGCACGTGGGTTTTGTTTTATGTCCTTTGTTCCTTCATTACTGGAAAGTGAAGTCTGCACGGAATCTTACCACTTCCTTACTTGCCTTTAATCCCTAAACCCACAGCAATCTGGATTTTGACTTCATCCCCTCCTTGAAACATCTGGCAAAGGTTCCAGTAGCCTTCTTGCCAGTCGGGAGGAATTCGCCAATATCCTTCGCGCTCTCTGCCGGTCTTGAACCTATCTTTTCTGTCTTTACATCTCTGTTCTGTGTATATGACTTTGATCTCCTTTTTGTCTCCTGTAAACTTTTACATAGTTTCATTTTGAAATCCAGTTGGAAAAGCCTCATTAGAGATGTTTGGACAAAGCCCGTAAAGCCTGAGGACATGAATCTCCAGTTTCAAAGGAGGCCTACCACTTCAATTTTTTGTTTTGGTTTGTTTTCATTTGGTATTTAAGACCAAATAAAAATGATAGCAGCCGTAACTATGAATTAGGTAATTCTTTAGAGTTTACATAGTAGCTTTACGTGGGTCATTGTGAGGTAGGTGTTAATATTGCTGTTGTAGAAGTGATTGAAAATGTAAACAGCGTGCTATTTGTTTTTATTGGCAAGCTCCTGGTGATACTACTGGGTTAGGTTTTGGAGTTTCATTTTTCGTGTAACCGTCATTCGGTGGGGAGCATCCATCCTGTGATCCATGTGGATACTTTCATCTGTCCACTTTTCTGTTGGAAGGTTAGCTTGGGTTTGGGCAGTGAGGGTGGATGGGACTGGGAGTGGAGTTAGAGGTGCGTTCTTTGGAGAGATTGTCCTGAACTTGTCCCAGCAGCATTTAATACAAGGCTGGGGATTGTCAAGTTCACAAACTTGTCCCTGAAGAACCAGTACAAATTAGACCTTGGTGGTGGTTTGCCTCAATGTGCTGAGCTCGGGTGTTTTCTAGGATCTACCCTGAAATGATTCACTACAAGAAAAAGTTGTGGAGCAGGTGTGATTTGAAGATGTGTCCTTAATTTTCAAGGACCCATTTTGACTCCAGAGGAACTACTGATTTATTTTTAACTCAATAGATGACCTAAGTTCAACAGGTATCTCTTAATTTATGTTAAGTTTTGTTTTTTTGCCAGTAAGTTAAATGATGAGATTTTCCTTTGATTCTTTCAGATCTTTCCCACAGACTGTTTTTAAAACAACAAATTTTTTTTCTTTCACAAAACATTTTTAAGCTTGCTTGCTTATTTATTTATTTATTTATTTATTTATTTATTTATTTATTTATTTTGAGAGAGGGAGGAATCAGGGGAGAGGCAGAGAGGGGGAGAGAGTCCCAAGCCAGCTCTGCACTGTGAGCACAGAGTCCGATGCAGGGCTTGAACTCAGGAACCGTGAGATCTGTGACCTGAGCTGAAAACCAAGAGCCTGATGCTCAGCCGACTGAGCCACCCAGGTGCCCCAACAAATCTTTTTTTTTTTTCCCCCCGAATCAAATGGGTATACCAAGTCGATTTATGAAACAGATCAAAGCATTCTTTTACTTACATCAATTCATTTTAGGAATTTGAATATTTAGCATTTACTTAGAAAGTGAGAACAGTGAGATGTTTTGATCAACACAAAAAGTTGAAAACAGGTTAAAAAAGATTGTGGGCTATTTTAGTCTGTCCTTCCGGTTATTTCTCCATTTGAAAAAAAAATGTGTGTGTATATGTACGTGTACACACACACACACACACACACACACACACACACACACATATATTTAAGTAGGCTCCATGCCCAGTGTGGGGCTCAAACTCATGACCCCAAGATTAGGTCACGTGTTCTACCGATTGAGCCAGCCAGGCCCCCTAAAATACGTAGTTTTTAATAGCTTAATTTGCAGGGGCACCTGAGTGGCTCAGTTGGTTAAGTGGTTGACTCTTGGTTTTGGCTCAGGTCACGATATCATAGTTCGTGAGTTCGAGCCCTGCATCGGGCTCTGTGCTCACGGCTCGGAGCCTGCTTCGGATGCTCTATCTCCTCTCTGCCCCTCCCCCCCAGTCGTGCTCGATCACGCTCTCTCAAAAATAAATGTTAAAAAGAAAATAGCTTAATTTGCAATCCAAGGATATTTTTCAGTTGAACTGATGCATCGGTTTGAAAACAGAGTAAGAGGGGCCAATCCTGATCATAGCTGTAAACTTCAGACAAATCCCAAGTGCTATAACTATTGTACAGTAATTCCTCACTCAGCGTGCCATTATGACACATCACGCAGCCGTTCACGTATGACTGCGGCATGGGAGGGACAGCCGTGCCTGGCACTGCTTGAACGTGACCCCTGTGTGCTCTGTGGTGTGCTTGTGCATGCCAGTTGATGTGGACGGGCTGGTGTAAGCCTGACTCGGCCCCTGTAATTAGTACCAGGACCAAGAAATGCCGGTGTTGCCACAGAGGTGGCCCCAGTTCCTCGGGGTCTTCAAAAGTCGGTTGCCAGGTGGAGGCCTCTGGTAACATTACAGATTGATTACATAACACATTTGAGTGTGGGCTTGCTTTAAAATGCAGTTTTTATCATCGGCTCTCAACTGTGGGGACAGTGGAGAGGATATGGAGGAGGGAGGAGCGGGGAGACTAGAATGAAGAGATAAGAAATCAGAACTGCTCTTGGCTCTTGATGGTCTCTGGGTACGTAATGCCAGCGCAGATTCAGAAATGGTCTAGGAATGCTCGCCTTCCCGCAGATGGGCAAGTGAAGGAGGGCGGACCCAAACTCATTGCTGCAAACGATGCCCCTACATGAGTGGGAGAAGAGGGAGTGGGCTTGGAGCCCCAGACGCAAGAGGGAGACGGTGGGCTCTGGGGCTGAGAGCACCTCCCCTCTCATTCTCCACCTGAGCGGTTCTGCCCAGCGGTTGCCTGTCTGTGGGTCCGTGGCTGGGATGTGCTGATTGGGGGTTGCTGCTCAGTGTGTTTCCTAGCTGCCTTCGCCTTAGCCTCTGGTGGCTGCTCATTCGAGATGGACAGTTGTCAGAACGTGTGGCTCCTGAAGTGCCTTCAACAACAACCCCCAGGAATCCATGCAGCAGTTTGATCGCAGTTGTTGTGAATCAAAATATGGCTAATTGTTTAGACTTGGGGCAAATGTATAGTTGACAGGAAGTCTGTAGGGAGCCCTGACCTTCTCCCTGGGTCTCTTCTGCCTATTCAGTCAGGGCCAGGGGCTGGTAATTTGCTTTCGATATACTTCCAGAATTAAATTTTGAGTCATTTGTTCCCTTTGCCTTAGCATAAATAATTGAAAATCGATTGCACGGTAGCATGGATATGTAGAATACACTCAGAATTTGGGTTTTGAGCCAGCTGGGAAATTCCCTTCAGTTTTTCTGAATCCCATGTATTTGAAGAATGTTGAAACAAGACGTTTGAGGAAGTAAATTACTATTGCTGTTGAATGTGACCTGGAGGGAACTGAGGCAAGTAGAACTGGAGACACAGTTACTGATTTTTTTTTTTTTCCCTAAATACCTTTGTTAGGCCTCTGAAGAAGCCTCCCTCAGGGCATTGGAAAGTCTGATGACAGAATTCTTCCACGATTGTACAACCAACGAAAGAAAACGTGAGATAGGTAAGTGAAGTGCTGAGCGTCGCCAAGAGTCCTTTCAAGCACACAAAGTGTGTGGTGAGGAGGAAGGAGTCGGTTGCCTGGGCTGGTCAGGCCTGCTTGTTTCCCCTTACATTCTTGGCTCTTTTTTGGCTCTTGTTTTGCTGGTCGGTGGCGTCTGTAAATCAAGGGCATTGGTTCACGGAGCCCGCCATAATCTACGGTGATGGGTTCTCTCTGGCCAAGTGTGGAAAACCCCTCCCGCCGCTCTCTTCTTAATTTCAGCAAAGTTGAACTTCTGTCACAGAAGCCCGTGACTGTTACCTTAAGAAAACAGCTCCTAAAAGTGTCAGAACGACATGGTTTTGGTGTGTAGAAGTCCAATCCAAACCTTATCTGGTGCCTAAAGGTCCTTTATGTAACTGGTATTCCCTTGGGGGCTGCTGCTACATCTTTATGTCTATGATTGTCTCCCCCATTCTGCAAGTTGTGATGAATAAAGGCTTCAGACAACAGAGATGAAGATATAATTACCTTGGGTCTCCTGGGAACCTCAGCACCTTCTAGAATTTCCTTTTGAATTTCATATTCATTTACATGAGCATTATCCATTGAAGCGATGCTGCACTGTGGTCCTAGAGCACTCTTTTCCCCCCTCTGAGTCCTCACTTAACCCCTGAACTTGAAAATGGAAAATGTTTTCTTCTCTGTCCCAGCCTAAAAGCTTTTCCCTCGGATGTTTGACTGCTGGGTAATAACTTTACATTCATTGTTTTCACCTCCAGGGAGCCCTTTTTGCGTGTCTCTAGGACTCTGGAGGCCCATTTCTCTGCCCCACTTGGCTTTTCTAAGTCATGTTGGCCAGTTGGGTGTTGTGGCTGATTTCTGCCTTTGGTCCAAGGTTTGACTAAGGTCTGGATTTCCAGGTAGCCAGTAGACCTTTGGCTGCAGCCCTTTTTCTCTCTCTTTCTTTGAGCATCATATCAGCTTCTGGTAGTTGAACTTCTTACTTTTACTTTTTTTTTTCTTAATGCTTATTTATCCTTTCGAGGCAGAGTGTGAGTGGGGGAGGGACAGAGAGAGAAAGAGAGGGAGACCCAGAATCCGAAGCAGGCTCCAGGCTCTGAGCTGTCAGCACAGAGCCCGACGTGGGGCTCGAACTCACGAACCGTGAGATCATGACCTGAGCCACAGTTGGACACATAACCAACTAAGCCTCCCAGGCGCCTCTTTACTCTTCTACTTTTAAACTTGGTGCTCTCTTTTGGGCCTGCCCCATATATGCCTGTCTTTTCTGACGGAGTGTCTATAGAGAACCAGAGCTTTCATAAACAAGGGATCGTTGTTAGTTTTATGCTGCCAAAGTACCTTATACTTAACAGTAAAAATACAACTGGTGATTTTTACCAAAGCAGGTGAAGGATCTTTTTCTTACATCAATCTGCTATATCCCAACACTAATATCTTTGAAGTCCTATTTTTAGCTTATAATTGAAGTGGTTTTGGTCTTTCTATCAATTAAAACAATTTTTCTTTAAAAGTATTTATTTATTTTGAGGAGGGGAGGGGCAGAGAGAGAGGGAGAAAGAGAATCCCAAACAGGCTCCACACTGTCAGCACGGAACCCGATGCAGGGCTCGAACTCACACACTGTGAGATCATGACCCGAGCTGAAGTCAAGGGTTGGACCCTTAACTGACTGAGCCACCCAGGCACCCTGGGTTTTCTCTCAGTTTTTGGTTTGCCAAGCAAATATTGCTTACCTTCAGTGTTCATGAATTTAAAGTGGAACCTCTTAACTAAACTTGTATTCTAATCTGATTTTAAAATAGCTTTAAATAACCAGATATTACAGATGTCTAATTTAAACACAGGCTAAGGAGAGTCTCCAGGGGTTTGGTTCTATATGGTGGGTGTGTCTCAGTTGGCTTCTCTTTGTACCTAGTCTTTGGAGCTTTGTTTGAGTTTGTGGGCTGGAACCGCGTGCTTCCTTTTCCATAGTTTAGGATAAACTAACTTTCCTGGCGAGGTGGCGGAAAGGAGGCGCGTTATTAGTACTCTAGAGGTACAGCTGTTAGCGGGGAACCTCAAGGGACAGTCTGGTCATTTTCACAGTGGAGGAAGCCGAAGCATCAAAGAGGAGCAGTGATCCCTCGGAATCAGACTCCATGAGTAAGCAGCACAGTCTCCAGCCCAGCGTTCCTCATTTCTAGCCAGAGCTCGTTCTTTCCAGTTTGACTCCTGCTCTGGGATTCATACAAGCTTTTACTTAACCATAAGGCTACTACAGTGAGGTCTTCTGCTAGCAGAGCAGTGATCTTAGGGTCTTTACTGCTTTTCCAGGGGCTTCCTAGAATCTCTGGGGGTTGTTTGCCTTTTATTCATCCTTTTACTCTTCAAAATTTTTCTATTTTTAAACTTCCTTTTTAACCTTTTAAATTTATGTTTATTTTGATTTAAAATTTTTTTACCCCCTTTGTTTTGTATTTCATGCCCTGTGTAGCAGGTCAAGATGACTAAGGGGCAGTGTGTTCGGAAACGTGGTGACAGACTTTCAGTGCTTGCTGTCTTGGGCTTCTGGCTGGTGGTACCAGCAGCCTCAGGAGGGGGAAAACCGTTTCTAACTGATTTGATGTGGACAGGGCTGCTCGTGGTAACTCCCATGATTGCTACTCTCACTTACAGACCATTTTTCATGTGGTAGTTTAGAATGAAACCAAACGAATACCAAATACAGAGAATTAGCCATCTGTAATTCTCTTGCATTTTTTTCCTGTCCTGTGTTTATAAGGTTAGCCTTAATGTTTTCTTGTCCCGCTTCTCTAGCCATCATTTTGTGTGTGTTTGTGTGAACACTGTTGAGTCCTGAGGAAATACATATAGCCTGTAACCCAGAGGAAACAGGTTAACAATTAGCCTTCGTTTATAAGGTAAAATGATACTTTGATCACTGTCTGCCCACACTTTAGGCCAAGTAAGAACTTTATCATTGAAAGTTTCTCTGCCTCAATTAGTGCCCTTAGGCTATTGGATTGTAGATGGCTGAACACATTGTCCATGTTCATTGTCACCTCAGAGTCAGAAAAATGTTGTACAGTCTGTCCTTTCTATCTCGAAGACGCAGCTGGATTTTGCTATTGTTTTGGGGGCCATTCAATTATATGGAGAGATGTGTGTTTAAAAACCTGATGAGACAGCCCAGCCATGTGTTAATTTCATGTCTTTTTCATAGCCTTCTTTGTTGCTATTTAACTTTTTCAGAGGAGCTTCTTGATAACTTTGCCCAGCAAATAGGAGCCTGGAGACTCTGCCTGTACTTCCTCTCCAGCACCAGGAATGACTATGTCATGATGTACAGTTTAACGGTGTTTGAGGTGAGTTGTCAGATGCCTTTATACTGTTCTGAGAAGTCTTTTGTAGTCACGACGCCAGGTCATTGGCACTAGACTTTAGCTTTGAGGTGCAGCTGACAGGGAAACAGCAGTAGCTCAGCTCAGGGACTTCCTCCCACACGCCGCCCCCGTCAAGATGTCTGGCTTCTGGGGCACCTTTCCATCTTCAACCCAGAAAGGTGAGGCAGGGCTGGTTTGGTAACGTGTAACTTTGCCTTCCACGTCATCATTTAAAAGAGAAAGGTAATGAAAGAGAAACAGTTTGGGAGGAGAGGTGATACCCATAATGCTGTTACCCAGCCAGAAACATTTTCATTTATTTTAACTCTTCCAAATTTTGTCTTCCTGTGTATATCTTTTCTTTTTAACCTAATTATAATCATGTTGCTCATGCCTCTTTGTATTCTGCCCCCCCCCCCCCATTTAGCCTTTATATTATATTCCTATATAAGTGGTTATACCATTATTCACCAAGTGGTCCTTTTGTTGTTGAACGTTAAAGTTGTTTTCTTCATTTTTTGGTGGCCATCAGAGACAGTGGTGTAATAGAAAGTTTTTGCGCATGCAGCCTTTTGTTTCTGTGAAGTTATTTAGTGGATCTTTCGAGGATGGGATTGTTGTATTATAGGGTTTGAATATTCCAATACTCTTATTGCTAAATTTCCCTAAGCCTTTGTTTAAAAGCACGGTCTTTTGTTTGAGATGATGTAGCTAACCGTTGGATGAAAGCCGGTTATTGTTGTGTACAGATGGTTCACTTAGAAGACATGTATTTGTTTTTCAGAATCTGATCAATAAAATGTGGCTTGGGGTCCCATCTCAAGATAAGATGGAAATCCGTAGCTGCCTGCCCAAACTCCTTTTGGCTCACCACAAAACCTTACCTTACTTTATCCGGAACAAGCTCTGCAAAGTTATTGTTGATATTGGCCGTCAAGATTGGCCCATGTTCTACCATGACTTTTTTACGAACATTTTACAGGTAAGGATATACCTAAGGAAACTTCATCTCATAAACTGTTTGTTTGTAGAAGTGATTATTTCCTTGTCTTGAGGGGGAGTTTTCAGATTAGCATTTTGGAACTGCGGTAGTGAGGTCATCGTAGGACAAATTATCCACTTCGTGTTCTTGAGACATGTACCTTTGTGCTTGTTGAACGGGGGCGGGGGGTGGGGGGTGGATAACCCAGTCGCTTTGTTAACCTCATGGGAAATTTTGTTCAGCAAAGATCTGAAAGCCTGTTAGGTCCTGTGCCAGGTGTTGGGGTGCATGGCTGAGGCCTTTGACGGTTACGCTTTAGTAAGAAGATAGCTGTGCAAACGATCGTCCGACACCGTGGAAGTGTGTGTGGCGTGCAATGGTGGCATACAGCCTGCAGACCCCAGAAGCTGAGGTGTCCTCAGTGTTGTTGGGTGAGGCGGTGGGGTGCTGGAGTAAGAGACCAGGTTGATGGGCTGGGGCCAGGCCGGGAAGGGCCCTGCTCTCGCAGGGGGCTTCAATTTGTAACCTATAGTCCTTCCGTGGGAGCTAATGAAAAGTGTGTAGAAGGGGGGAAGACAGGGCCACATTTTTGTGTTGGAGCCACAACTCTGGAACAGTATGGGGTGTGGATCGAAGAGGGGCGAGGCTGGACCCCTGACGCTGCTGTTGGAAAGATCTGAGCTACCGTGAGGACCTGGCCCCCAGGCCTCTCTGGCGGGTAGAGGCGGGGCACTTAGGAGACCCAGTCAGGAGGCTGTGGTTAGTGACTGGGTGGTAGAGGTGAGGCAAGGGCGGGATCTAGAATGCCTTCCCGGTTTCTGGCTCAGATAGCAGATTCTCCAGGCCAGGGGTGAAGGAAGAGGAAATGAGTTGGGGTGGAAGATGGGGAATTCAATTTGGCAGAAAAGGCACTTAATATTTGTGCCCTCCTTCTTTACCTGAGACATTGGGAGCTGTGGATCTGGGGCTCGGGAAGGTGGTCGGGGCGCAGGTCAGGATTTGGAAGTCATCAGGGCAAAAGGTGGGACCCAAAAGCCAAGCGGGAGATGCCGTTGTTCATTTGAATCCTATGCGGAAGTTGGAAACACTTTCATATTATTGAGGTAGTCACGGGTATACAGGAAATGGGCATTAGGTATCGTTTATAGAATAAAATTCTTTGAAAGTTAGTGTCTCGGTGACTGTAGGCTCAGGATTTTCTAACATTCTGTCTGCTCTTGTTACAAAGAATTAGAAACTAATTCTTTCTTAGCAACTAAGAAAAAATAGAGCATCCTTATTGCTTCTCTCAGACTGCCTCAAAGTGATACAGAAATGCTTCATTCAGTATTGTTTTGTGTAGTGACTCCATTTATCTAAAGGTTTATTGGGTTGATACTGCAAAGGAGATTCATGCATTTACTCAGTAAGTTGTTTGTTGAATACCAGCCGTGCGCTAACTAAACGTGTGGGGAGATGGTAATGAAACAAAACAATGGCTCTGCCTTCTGGAGCTTATAATCTCAAGGAGGAGACATCCGTAAACAATAAACAAATAGACTTATAGGTGCTTCTAAGTGTTATGAAGAAAATTAAATCCAAGGCAAGAGAAAGAGAGCGTCGGGGGTGTTGTCTAGACGGCGTGATGAGAAGGCTTTTTTTGAGGAGCAGCCATTCGAGTAGAAGCCTGAGTGGAAGTGATGGAGTGAGCCATGTGGGTATCTAGGGGAACAGTGTTGGAGGGAGAGGGGATAGTAGGTGCAAGGACCCTGAAGAATGGCAAGGGGGCCGGCGGGCCCGAAGGGGTAGGACACGAGGGGAGAGGTTTTGCTGGCTCTCTGTGGTATATTTACCTTCACTCCAAGATGAGGACAGTTGTGGTCACTCTCCACGGCCTCCCTGGAGGGAGACTGCGTTCCTGGGTCGGTTAGTGGCAGGTCCCGTGAGAAGCAGCAGTGGACTGTGAGCCGGAGGCCCCCGGTCCTGCCGGTAGCAGTCGGGGGAGCCGTGTTCCCACCCGGCTGGGATCACTCCTTTCGATGGAGAACAGATTTCCTGTCAACCCTTGAAATACGATTAATGGTAACAAATGACCGTCTGGAAGAGCGTTTTTTAGGCGAAGTGCTCAGGGAGGTTTAGAAAGGCTAGTTGTTGCCCTCTGTTCTCTACCACTTCCCTCTTTGCACCCCTTCAAAAATGACTCCGTTTACCTCATGCAGCCTTTGTGACTTTGGAACGCCCCATAGTGGAAAGAGCAGCGAAGGGGGCAAGCGGGTGTGGGGTCTGCGTCTGTTGTCACAAATCATCTCTGAGTTTCGCCGCTCCTTCTGCTTCCGGGAGCCTCCTTTTCCTTCTCTGTAAAACGAGAGGGTTGGAGTAAGTGATCTCTCAAATCCTTCCACTTGTAGTAACGCTCTGCTGCTTCTCATTTATCCGTACGAAGCAGTCAGTGGCGTGAAAGCCAGGTCAAGAGTAATGGTGCTCCGCTGCAGATGTGTCTGGTAGTGATAATAAAGTAAGCTTTTCTTCAGGTAGAGAGCTGCCCAGTTCTGGAACCATCCTCACCATCCTCCGATCCTTTGAATAAGCCATCTCTAAGAGGTTTTTTTCGGGCTCAGTGCCCTCACGGTCCGCTTGCTGTCTGGGGTGCATCATTTTGTGGTTGTTGTTTTGTTTTTTAACTGACAGTTTGGTGGACCTCTATGCAGTTCATGCCATCGTTGTGGTGACCACCATACCAGGCAGAGAGGAGTTGATTTGGGGCCCCAGCGGGATACTTGGAGTTCTCTGTGCTGGCTTTGCCCTTTCTAGGCCACTGGAAAAGGAAATAGCTGAAGTTGAAACTGACCTCTGTTGCCCCCACTCTGCCCTCCACCTCCCACCCATACACTAGGCCAAATATCACAGCTTTGTAGAGTCTGTTCTTCAGATTCCTGAAGTCTCCTGAGCTCAACCTGTGGTCACATTGTGCCTGGCACCAGGTAATTAAGGGGTAAGCAGCATAGGAAAAAAATTACCATTTCTTTTCTGGTTGGGTGGTGTAATAAAAATCATTGAGCCTTTTCAGAAGCTCACACTAAGTGCCTGAACTTGAGGGGGGGAAAAAGGATCTGAACTTGATCTTCAACCTAAAAGTGCTTATTTTCTGTTCAAGTAAATTGCAGAGAATTACCAATGTTACAAGGTTAAATTATATATGTGAAGATGGTCGAGAGAAATGCTAGTTTACAAACAAGCTTTTTGGACACAAAGCTGGTGAGAAGAAAAATATTTGATCAGGCTGTTCTTTTTTTTTTTTTTTTTTTAAATGTTTATTTTCGAGACAGAGCATGAACAGGGGAGGGTCAGAGAAAGAGGGAGACACAGAATCCGAAACAGCCTCCATGCTCTGAGCTGTCAGCACAGAGCCCGACGCGGGGCTCGAACCCACGGACCGCGAGATCATGACCTGAGCCGAAGTCAGACGCTTAACCGACTGAGCCACCCGGGCACCCCTGATCAGGCTGTTCTTTCAGGAAAGAATAACTTTCGTTTTCAGTTGGCTTTTTGCCTGTCTCCCCTTTTTCCAAATGATGAGAGAAGGGAGGAGGGCTTTGGATACATTTTCCATAGCGTAGGATTTTTTTTCCTATGGGAGCACAGAGCATCTCACACCTACAGGAAAAATTTACTGCCAAATTGGAAGAGTCGGTAATACGAAGCATTCCCAGCCGAGAGAGTAAGAATGAGGGCTGTGGGGGAAAATAGACACAGAAAGAGGTAGAGGAGAAAGACGGGAGTGAAAGAGGGGGAAGTAATGGGAATCTTTAAGGTACAGATTGATAACCCACAGGCCTCCGGATGGGAAGAGATGCTTATGAAGGGTCAGTAAAGAAAAGTTGCTTCAGGGATTTCCTGTTCCTCCTGCTGCGTTTTCTTCTACGTTGTTAGAAGTAGCCCAAACTTGGACAAAAAGAAGAGAAAACTTGTGGAGGCTGTATCTGAAGTTTCAGTGTCCAAGATAATTGATTTAATAAGAGCACTTTCAGCATGCCCTTTATTGCCACTTGTCTTACATCACGCTGCTCCCAATGACAGTTGAATTTATCCTCAGTTCCCTGAATTTCCTGCTCTTTGGGATGAGCTTTGCCTTAGTCTTCAGAGGGGAGAGCTGTTTGCAAGGGAAAGGCAGGTGCCCTGTGTTGCTTGAAGCGCAGAAGGTGGATTCTGTCCTGTCCGGCTGCAGTTCCTGGTGCCCTCCTCTTCTCTGATTTTTGTGGACTGAATAAATAAACAACTCATTTGTATCAGAGAATGAGTGATTTTTAAAGTTCATTGTGATCAAAGAAGATGGTCAAGTGTTCCTTCAATTGTGTACGTACTCTTGTATAGATTGTAGCATAGAACTGCACAGAATTTTCGTGGCAGCTTGCTTTTACCATTTCTGGAAACTAAAAAGTAAGTTGAATTAGTGAGTAACACTGAATTTTTGAGAAATTGACTAGAGAGACATAAATAGTGTTAATGCTGTTGAAGGTGTACCTTTCTTTCTGTCTCTTAAGGCGACTAGTACAGTGTAGTGGATATTGTAGGTGGTAGAAAAATAACTCCAATCTCTATGTAGGTATTTGTAAAATTATAACCGTAGCCCTCATTATGCATGTGTCTGTTCTGCCACGTGTTTAATCTTGAACTTGCATGGAGCATGCAAAGCTTAGAAACGTAACATTGATTTAACCCCTGAATGTTGAAAAGATAACACACATTTCCTTGTTGCTAATACACGAATCTGGGCAAAGGGACCAGGGCTTTGTTGGGAATCTGGACATGTAGAAAAATTGTCGTGTTAGGTGTAAAAGAGCATTGTGTTCATGGTTCGAGTTTTGTCTTTAGAATAAAACGAGAACGTACTTTGAATCAGTAAAAAACGTACAGAAATGCACTCTGAAGCACTGATTTACGCGGCCCGTTCCTGTGAAATTAAACGCATGGAGGGACTCACGGGTTTAATGTTTCGTGGTCCTCGTCGTCCTTCCATCGGCTGGACAGTCTGCTCAGAACTTCTTCTTCCCTGCAGTTGATCCAGTCCCCCGTGACAACCCCCCTCGGGCTGATCATGTTGAAGACGACTTCAGAAGAGCTGGCTTGTCCCCGTGAGGACCTCAGCGTGGCTCGGAAGGAGGAGCTGCGGAAGCTGCTGCTGGACCAGGTGCAGACTGTGCTCGGGCTGCTGACAGGTGAGCCGTTTGGTGGAGGCAAGGGACACTGGCGGTGGCGCTCTGAACCTTTGAGCAGTTTTGCTTGTGACTGTAGCTGAGTCGAAAAACCAAAGAATGTGGTGGTGGCGTGTGCCGTCAGCACTGAGCCCCGTGTCCAGCACGTGGTAGGACCTCCCCAGATGCTCGTAACCTACTTATTTTTACTGTCTTTATGAATCGGTCCTCACTGTCACTGTCGTTAATGAGGTAGAGATCAGGTCATGGGAATGTGATTGAAATGCCAAGCGCTGCATTCTCAGTAAGGTGGGTGGCGAGCACTTCATGTAAAATAATTTGAATATAAGATCAGGAGAAGTTGGAGGAGGAGGGATGGGGAAATTTCAAAATCCGCTCAGGGAGGTGAGACCAGATGTGGCATCCGCACCCTGTGCGCCTGGTCGTGGTTGTAAGTAGCATTTTGCTCGTCATCTTGTCTGTTTTATCAGAGCCTCGTAACCGTGTGTGAGGAGTAAGAATAAACAGAAAGCAAAAGCAAACCGCACAACGAGACAGGAAGGCGGGACGAGGGTGGAGCACGCTGGCTCGCCAGGGCCCTGCCGCTTGCTTGTGACGAGGAGCAGGTGCAGCCCTAGTCTCGAGGCCCTTGAGGCGCCGGGGGCCTGCTTGCTGCTTGAAGGAATGCCGCAGCACAAAAAAAAAAAAAAAAAGAAAAGAAAAAGAAAAAAACAGTTTTTATCTGCAGCTCCTCTGCCCAGACTTCCTCTCGGATCTCTAGGAACTTGCTTCTTTTGTCTGTGTTACAAAAGTGCTGGGCGTGCAGTGGTCACTTAAAATCGGTTGAGAATGCCCGATCCAAAGTAAACTTGTCATTTGCCCCATGTCCTTCCCCACGTCCCTAGGGGAGACCCACACCTCAGAGCATTTGTTCATTCAGAGCACGTTCAGTGATGCCCCCAACTAGATGTTATATTTCTATAGTTAAGGATCATGTCTGGTATCTCTGTGTCCTGCAGTGAAGATGTTAAAATTTTTTCAGTTGGGGTTAATTCATGTAGCGTCAAATCCACCATCTGACGGTGTCACAACTCGGTTTTTAATACATTCACAAGGTTGTGCAACGATCACGCGATCTAATTCCAGAACACTTTCATTACTGCCCTTTCCCCCTCCAACCCCTGGCAACCACTAATCTGTTCATCTCTGTGGATTTTCCTATTTGGCCTTTTCGTTTAAAAAAAAAAAAAAAAATCATACACTATGTGGCCTTCTTAGTGGGATACTTCAAAGCCCATCCATGTTATAATATTAAATGTTTTGAAAACACCGTACTTTCAAAAGCTTTTACAGCTGATCATCTTATGCAGTAGGTTCCATAAAGAGGTACAGAGAGGAATAAAACACAGTCCCTGTCTCTAATGACGGGTACTTGAGTTGGGGAGAAAGACCGCTAAAGCCAGTGTGTTAAGAGTTTAGTAGAGGTGTGTTTTACTCACAGGCAGAACTGAGCAGACGAGACTTCCTGGGGACCATGGCGGCTGGGTGGAGCTCTGAGGGATGGACAGGCAGCAGCCTGGTAGAAAGGTCCAGCTTGGGTTGGCAGGAGGAGAGCAGGTCAGAAGTTGGTGTGGAAGGAGTAGCACCCCGTTGAGCGTGCGCAGCCTTTGTATGGAGGTGGGGGTGAGGCCACGTGGGAGAGCAGAGGCCTGAGGGAAGCCATGTTCCATGGGTGGGTGGCGCTGTTGGCTGGGGAAGGGGCGGAAGAGAAGCAGTGGCAGGTTTGTGGGGGAAGATGAATTGAGTTTAGGACATCCAGGTGGTGGTGTCCGGGAGTGTCTAGTTGGACCTACGGTGGGGAGAGGGAGGTTTAAATACTGACGTTTGATCGAAGGGATCAGATCTGTTTTTAAATCTGACTTTCATAGGTTAGACTTCATTTCTCTCTTAAACTCCATTTCTCCTTCCTCGCTAGGTATCTTGGAGACTGTCTGGGACAAGCACAGTGTCACTGCTGCCACCCCACCACCATCCCCGACCTCAGGAGAAAGTGGTACGGTCTGCCCACCACGTATGCTGTTCCTCTTTTTATTTTTTTATTTTTATTTATTTTTTATTTAAAAAAAAAATTTTTTTTTTCAACGTTTATTTATTTTTGGGACAGAGAGAGACAGAGCATGAACGGGGGAGGGGCAGAGAGAGAGGGAGACACAGAATCAGAAACAGGCTCCAGGCTCTGAGCCATCAGCCCAGAGCCTGACGCGGGGCTCGAACTCACGGACCGCGAGATCGTGACCTGGCTGAAGTCGGACGCTTAACCGACTGCGCCACCCAGGCGCCCCTGCTGTTCCTCTTTTTAAATGCACTTGGGGGGCTCGATGGGGTAGCGATTGCTTATCTATGCCAGATACAGATGCTGATTTTTCCTTCATCACTTTTTGGCCTCTCTGCCCACGTTTTCTGAGTAGGTAGCTCTACTTGGTTCTTTGTAAGTACTTGTACTTCCTTAATGTAACGTTTTGAACAACATACATTGTTTCTTCCTTACCCATCAGAAAAATGGCACCTTTGATGTTCTGTCATCTACTTCCGTTAGCTTCAGCTTATAACTGTGTTGTCCCTCCTGGTTTGTTTTTTGCTTTTTCTCAGATTTCATGGCTGTATTGCTCATGCTCACGTTGGCATGAGCCCGTGGGCCTGAAAGGTCTGCTTTGCAGTTATGCAGGGGTCAAGGTCCGAGGAGCTGGTTGGCTTCCTGAAGCGGGGGGGGCGGCGGGGGGCACGACACACGGGAGAAGAGGATGTGGAATGCTTTCTTCCCTTCGGGGCTCGGGGAAGATGGGGCCAGTGTGCAGTAATCACATCACCATCAACTTAGATCAGTTCAGAATAATTTGATAAAGCGTGGCTATATTTACAGTGTCACTAAGTGGTTTACTGGAGGCTGATTATCCACAGTTACATTAATCAGTCTTTCAGAAGTGAGTGCAGTTCGCCTAAAAATGGCTACTTCAAGGATAGAAAGAGGAAATTGTGTCTGGGCAGAAACTTTTCGTTTCTGAATGCTTGTGTTTACACTAAGTGATCGCAGGTGCTTTTCAAGTAGAGTACATCCTGTGAATTGCATATTGTTGCTTCCTCTGCTGTAAAGGTTGGTTGGTATGGCTGAGGGGAAATATTTCTCCATCTTTCTCCTTTACCCCAGGAAATGGGCTGTTGAAATCAGACACCTCTAAGCCCGAGCTGTTTCATGTAGCCTGTTATTGTTAGCATGTGGAAGCTGAAATTCTCGCAGAGCTGAAAATACAGCATGACGTTTTGAGGACTGCTCATAGTCTACCAATTTATTCCAAATTCCATTTGTCATACTTGGATTAAAAACTGTTAGCCACTTGTCAGACTTCTTAGATGAAACACTATTACAGAACTTTAGAGTGTTTTAAAAGCCAACAGGGATTTGAACTTTATTTGTACTTGGTGGCAGACTTTCATTTTCAACGTGGATATTTGAGATGACTTAGCAGATTTAAATTTTGCAATACATGATGATTAAAGGAAAAACTGCAAATGAGGCAGAGCCTTGCTTTCATGAGGGTACACTTTGGAATCTCTTGCAGGTTAGCTGATCTTAGAATATGTCATTTCGTTTAAATAGTAGCTTGCAAAGATTAGTTCTGTTGAATTGGATTTGCTTTTAGGTGGTTGAATCCTGGCTTAGCATCCAGTTTCAGTTAGCAGTTTACTCTAGTAAAACTTGTTTTTCTGAGATCATTTTCCAATGCCAAAAGTGGTATGTTTTAGCTGGCTTTGTTCAGCTACATGTTCTGAGCGAACTCAGTTTATGCTTTGATAGACTTATTTTCCTGGAGGCCAGGTTGGGGAATATCAGATAATACAACTCAAAAATATATTCTTGCCTCTCTTCTATGTTGCCTAAGTTTTGTTTATGAGGCTAGGTAAAATACAGTATGAACCAACTTGACATTTCCATATAAACAAAACCTAAAAATGTGGTGTGTATTTCTTGAGAATTGCCTCTTAGACAGTATTAAGACATTTTTGAAGTCTTGAATTTTAGTATTTGAGAAAGAACAAAACAAATGGAGACTGTTTGGAGCCTGGGAAGTTAAGCAAGCTGGTATACTTCCCCTTAAAAAAAAAAAATAGGGGGCACCTGGGTGGTCCAGTCAGTTGAATGTCCAACTTCAGCTTAGGACACGATCTCACAGTTTGTGAGTTTGAGCCCCGTGTTGGGCTCGCTGCTGGCAGCACAGAGCCTGCTCTGGATTCTCTGTCCCTCTCCTGCTCATGTTCTCTTGCTCTCTCTCTCTCTCTCTCTCTCTCTCTCAGAAATAAAACATTAAAAAAAATACAGGATTGCATGTTCATTTGACATGCCTTTTTCTCTGACAGTTGCAAGTGAAGCTGTTGGATCTTGTTCCATTATTTGGATGATGCTGAGGATTTAATTAACATTTATTTTGATGGTTTTGCTCAACTGCCTTTGTGCACTTAAGACACCAAGTTAAGCAGTAAAATTTCTAAAAAGTTGTTGAGCTTTATTGACCTAATAAACTTGCTGTTACGGACAAAAATTATTCTGAGCAACCTTAGAGCCCAGTGAGTAAAGCAGATAATTCCTATACCCACCCCACCCAACCTTTATTTAATCGGCAATCCCTGCCGGAATCCCCGAATCCCTCCGCGGTGGGGAGTTTTTTTCCCCCCCGCATACTTTCTGGTAACATCGTTTTTGTCTGATCATTTTCAAAGAACAAAGCCCGCGGACGAGTCCCTGCGGTGGCTACTCTGGCAGTCTGGAGATAGAAAAAGCTTTGAAGGGTGCTTGTGGTCTGCTTCTCAGAATAGTTCCTCAAATTGATGCCTTATCTTTGAAACTTGCCTCATTACACCAGAATCCTGTGAAGTAGATGACGGTTTCATCTCTCATTTACGAACGAGGAAACTGGGGCTCATGGGGGAAATCACGTCACCAGTAAGTGGTGGAGCAGGGGCGGCCTCGGCGCACGTCTTCGGCCGAAGTTTGCCTTCTCTGCCGCCCACCCCACGTCTCTCTGCCTCCCCCTCCCCCTGGCTCAGAGCCCCGGCTACCCCGCATCTGCTGGGCGCATCTGCTGGGCGCCTTCCCGGACTGCGGCCGTCCTGGGCTGTGAGAGGAGCAGGAGAGGAGGAGCAGTCCTCTGAGGACGGAACGTGACCGTGCCCTCCACACGCTGGGGCTGCGGCTTCCTGCTGCGCCCCGGCAGCCTCAGCCCTCCTGCTTTCAGAGCCTCTGCTCGTCCTCCCCTCTCTGCCTGGACAGATGGGGTGGGGGAAGCGGGGAACAAAATGAAATGGTGTAAATACTGCAGCTCCGAGTTAGCTTTCACTGTTCTGCAATAAAACTTGAGACCGTACCTTTCATCGGCGTGATGTGTACTGTCCAGTGTGGGTCTGTGCGGATACCAGTGATGGCAAGAGTCTAGGGTGCAGGCACGTTAGAGAGCTCAGATGGTGGGGACCAGTTTATGCCTTCCTGTTTTCTCCCACACTTTGCAGATTGCAGATCTTTGTGCACTTGGAAATCTTGTCACGTATTCCCTTATAAGCTGCTTAGAGGAAGATGTCTCTCGGGAGGGTCACTCAACTCCTGTGATCTCATTTTCTTAGCCTAAGGGCTCCTTGACTGGAATTTCTCTCCATTTCGCTGGACTGAGGCTGCAGTGAGATCCCTGGTTCTCGGTGGGGAGTGATTTTGCCCTGCAGGGGATATCTGGCTGGCAACATGAGAAGTATTTTGGCTAGCGTAAGAGAGGAGAGGGTACTGCTGGCATCTGATGAGTGGAAGCCAGGGGTGTTGCTAGCTATCCTACGATGCGCAGAACAATAATGAATTATCCGGCCCCGAATGTCAGTAGTGCCGAGGTCGAGAAACCCTGGATTAGAAAACGTAGAACTGAATAGAAAACACGACATTTAAAGAAATAAAAAAGTAAAAAAGCCCAGGGGATCTTTGCATGAATGCCTGACCTGTCTGGGTTACTTCCAAGTGAGTAAATGCACCAGAGTCGTCCAGGCACCTCTCGGCAGGGATGCACGTTGCTGCCAGAGCCTGGCCTGAGTCAGAGAAGCCGGTCGTTCACAGGCTCTACAACCAAGATGTTACCCTGTTGCATAGGTAGCTTGTCAGGCTCTCTGAAGTTTGCATTGGAAATGCAGCATGAAGCAGTGTCTGTTCTGTGGTAATTCCTTCCCCTTTGTTTAAAATACAATTTTTGAGGGGCTCCTGGGTGGCTCAGGTCACGATCTTGTGGTTTGTGGGTTTGAGCCCCTCATTGGGCTCTGTGCTGACAGTACATGTGCTCTGTCTCCCTCTCTGCCTCTCCCCTGCTTGCTCTATCAACAACAACAGCAGCAACAAAAATTTAAAAAAATACAGTTTTTGAAAAGCTCTTTGTAGTCTACTAAAATACTTTGAAATATTTAAAGTCGAATAAAATCATCACTTCTCAGCCTTTTGGCTAAGATCAAGTGTAGTATCTGTTCGTATCAGTTTAAAGTTGAATAAAATCATTTTCATTGAGAACAACCTTAAAAGATTCTTGTTTTGAGGGGCAAAAATCATAAGTCATCTTACACACTTAAAGAATTTTGCATAATCCCATTCAGCATTTGCCCTTGGGCTTATGTCTTTGTACAGTTGTGGCCCTGGTGCACACGCTCTTTTAATTAGGACTTTAGAGCATACATATTTTCCCGTATTTGAATATTAGCTTTCTTATCGCTTCGCCTGGCTGCCTGATCCTTCCAGTGGGTCTGCTTTCTGGGAAGGAGCATAGGCTTAGGGGCCAGACCTGGGTTTCCGTTTCAGCTCTACTTCTTATGAGCTGAGGAACACAGGGCAAACACTTAATCTATCTGGGTCTTATTCTAACAGTTTTGTAAATGCAGATAATAATATCTACCTTAGAGTTGTGGGCATGAAATGAGAATATGTATGTAAAGTGCTTAATGCAGCACTAAGCAAATAATAACACATTAAATGGTGGCTGTTCTTACATAATTATTGTTGTTGTTTTGCTTTTTCCCCCTTTGGCAATCCTCGTCTGGAAAAATTCTTCTGAGCTAAAGCGTAGAGAGACAACTTTTTTGTTTTGCTTTCGTTTTTAAAGCCAGGATTTATTTCTAATTAAAAATGCTCAAGAGATTTAAAAGGTCCAAGGGCCCAAAGACGTCCAGGTCTAATAGAACATAGATGGTATCTGTTGGTTAAGTGTCCATTTGATCCTGGTTAATTATTTGCCCCGTTAATCCTTCTAGTTGGGTGGTGGTGGTTTCCTCTAACACCAACATCTTTCATAAATGGCCCCAGTCCATGAATGACGAGAAGAGCGACACCAGAAACAGTTACTATCTTTGAAAGAGAGAAAGTTGAACATATGACTCAGGTGGACAGCCACCACAACAATTCCAGAAATCAACCTTATTGATCCAGCAACAAACTGAAATATGCCCAGATTGTACTTGAACATCCTTCTTGCGTTCTTCTTTGAAACCATGTCCTCTGATGATCAGTGTGGGCAGCTGAGATCATGATGAGTCTTACCTAGTACTAAATGCAGCTCTTTCAGAGCAGAGACCACTGAACACCCTACCAGATAAAATGCCAGGGGACAGATTTTTCATCTGCCTGTTTTTTTTTTTTTTTTTTTTTTTTTTTTTAATTTTTAACATTTATTTATTTTGGGGACAGAGAGAGACAGAGCATGAACGGGGGAGGGGCAGAGAGAGAGGGAGACACAGAATCGGAAGCAGGCTCCAGGCTCTGAGCCATCAGCCCAGAGCCCGATGCGGGGCTCGAACTCACGGACCACGAGATCGTGACCTGGCTGAAGTCGGATGCTTAACCGACTGCGCCACCCAGGCGCCCCTAATCTGCCTGTTTTTGAATAGGCTCCCTGCCCAAGGTGGGGCTTGATTGAGCTCATGACCCTGAGATCAAAAGAGTTGCATGCTCCACCGACTGAGCCAGCGAGGTGCCCCACTTGTTAATCTACTTTTAACAGTAGAAATTAAACCCCTTATTAATAAATCACAAAATCCTCATGTTACTGGCAGAGGAGATGAGGCCGAGAAAGATTAATCCGTTCGTATTCATTCCACATTAGTATTAAAGTAGCAGTTTTCAGTAGGTCTGGGGGTCCCTGGAAGTCCCCCAAGCCCTTTCAGGCGTCCCAAAGATCAAATATATGTTCATAAAAATACTGTGACATTTTTTTTAAGTGTTTATTTTTGAGAGAGAGAGTGCAAGTGGAGGAGGTGCAGAAAGAGAGGGAATCAGAGGCCCTGCACTGACAACAGAGAGCTCGACGCAGGGCTCGAACTCACGAACTGTGAGATCCAGACCTGAGCTGAAGTCACACGCTCCAGCGCCTGAGCCACCCGGGCACCCCATGTTGTTTGTCATTTTTACGCATGCTCTCATGAGTATACTGGATAGAACTCAATCAGATCCCACATTGCAGTTAACCTTTAAGAAATTTAAAGTGAAAGTTTAATACTGGAGAATAGCTGCAGTTACCCAGAAAGGCCGCCGAAGAGCTTTCTTTTTCAATTGTGTATCTCTGTGAAGCTGTTTTTTTCATGTACTTCAGTGAAAATAGCATATTGCAACAGATTGAAGCAGATGAGAGAGTCTAGCGATCTTTTTTTAAGCCAGACAGACATTAGAGAGATTTCCAAAAATGTACAAACGGTGCTACTCTTCTCACTTATTTTTTGATGGCAAAGTACACTTTATCACTTAAAAATATTTTATGCTAACATGTAATGGGTTTAATATTATTAAATGAATATTCAAAATACAGTATTTGAAAACGTCAGTTTTAAATTCTATGTGATGAATATCAATAGAAATAACCCGCATAAAAGTTCTTTGGCATCCTCAATAATTTTTTCTTTTAATGTTTGTTTATTTATTTATTTAAAAAAATTTAAAAAAGAATTTAATGTTTATCTTCTTTGACAGAGAGAGAGAGAGTGAGCAGGGGAGGGGCAGAGAGAGAGGGAGATAGAGAATCTGAAGCAGGCTCCAGGCTCTGAGCTGTTAGTGCAGAGCCTGATGAGGGGCTCGAACTCACAGACTGCAAGATCATGACCTGAGCTAAAGTTGGACGCTTAACCAACTGAGCCACCCAGGCGCCCCTATTTATTTTTGAGAGAGTGGGGGCCGGGGGAGGGGGGGGGGGGGACAGAGGATCCAAAGCGGGCTCTGTGTGGAGAGCCGAGACCCTGATGCAGGGATTGAACTCCCGAACTACAAGGTCATGACCTGAGCCAAAGTTGGATGCTCAGCTAGCTGACTGAGCCACGCAGGCACCCCTGCATCCTCAATAATTCTTTTTTATTTTTTTTAATGTTTTTTTTAACGTTTATTCATTTTTTGATAGAGAAAGAGTGTGAGTGGGGGGGAGGGGCAGAGAGAAGGAGACACAGAATCCGTAGCAGGCTCCAGGCTCTGAACTGACAGTACAGAGCCCGACGCGGGGCTCGAACTCACGGACTGTGAGATCATGAGCTGAGCCGAAGTCAGATGCTTAACCGACTGAACCACCCAGGCGCCCCCTCAATAATTCTTAAAGAGTGTAAAAAAGTTCTGGGATCAAAATGTTTGAGAATTGTTTCTGTAAAGCACAAAATACAGTGTAAAGATTTAGCCACTATTCCACCATCCAGAAATAACGTCATTCCAGATGCCTCTCTCTATATAGATACAGAGAGGTTAAGCTAAATAAAAAGACAAAGTGGCATCATATCATACGTTTTAATTTTTTTTAAGATTTTATTTTTAAGTAATGTCTCTACCCAACGTGGGGCTTGAACTCATGACCCCAAGGTCAAGAGTCACATACTCTCCTGACTGAGCCATCCAGGTGCCCTAGTTTTTATTTTTCATAGCAACAAATTGTAGTTTTACCTGAATTGAATGGGAAGTATTAACCCTAAGGGAATTCCTGACCTTGAGGTGGTTTTGCCACAGGAATATTAGTTTGTAAAAGACACCTCTAGGATTAAGAAGAAAAAAAAAAAGATTATGAAAACCATTTTCTTACTACATGTTTTAATCCTAGCCCATATGTTTTGAGACAACTTGCTTGTGAAAGAAGAGGGAGTTAGGCAGCACACCCTCTGTGATTCCTACATATGTTTAGTCTTGATTCTATATTTAATTCAAGCTTGCTGTAGTCCCCTTGCCACAGCTGCTCCATTCCTTAATTCTGCGTTTTTGTTTATTGCTTTATTTGCATGGTTTCACGAACAGGATCCTCCTTAAGAGGCCGTGGAAAATATGTTACCTGAGTTTTTGTGTTTGAGAAAATGTCCCCTTCCTTCGTACTCAAAGGAGAGCTTTGGGTTAAGTCATTTTCTGCCTCAGAACTTGTGGGTACTCTACCACTGCTGTCGGGTTTCTTGCGTGACTGTGGAGAAGTCTGAGTGTGGTGTTTTATCTTCTGTGCTTGTGCTTTTTCTGCCTACGTTCCTTCCTTATTCCTAAGATTCTTAGTCTTTATCATTTCTTCTTGAGGCAGAATAAGCCCCTTTATTTTGTATATGCATGTCTTTTTTTCAGGAAAGTTTTCTTCTTGTTACAGCTTTGAATGTCCGTCTTCTCTAAAATCATGATACCTTTTTTTTTTGCAATCCCCATTTCGTCTTGCGTGCTTTCCGTTAGTCTCATGCTTCTCAAAAATGAAGCATGTTGGAGGTTCCTCAGAAAGTTATAAAAAGAACTACTCCAGGACCCAGCAGCACTACTGAGTATTTACCCGATGAATTACAAAAACACCAATTCAGAGGGATACATGCACTCCTATGTTTATAGCTGCATTATTTGTAATAGCCAAGATATGGAAGCAGCCCAAGTGTCCCATCAGTTGATGAATGGATAAAGAAGATGTGGTATGTCTATTCAATAGAATATTGTTCAGCCATTAGAAACACAACCCCACACACACACACACACACACACACACACACACACACACAAAGAAGAATGACATCTTGCCATTTGCAATGACCTGTATGGATGGAGCTAGAGGTATTATGCTATGTAAAATAAGTCCGAGGAGGACAAGTACCATATGATTTCAGTCATATATGGAATTTAAGAAGTAAAGCAAATGAGAAAAGGAGAAAAAGAGACAAACTAAGAGACTCTTAACTGTAGAGAACAAACCGATGGTAACCAGAGGGGAGGTGGGGGGGTGGGTGAAATAGGTGACGGGGATTAAGGAGCACGCTTGTGATGAGTGCCAGGTGATTAAAATAAAAACTTAAAAAAAAAACTAAAAAAATTAAGCATGCGCAAGAATCACTTCTTGGAAAGTATGTAAAAACCCGTGTCTCGACCACACGCCTCCAGGATCCCCAGCAGCACGTGTGGGCGGGGCCTGAGAATTTATATTTCTGACAAGCTGCCAGATGTGCTGATGATACAGGTCCACAGACTTACCTCGAGCAGCGCAGTAGTTCTCAGTGTTTTAGTCTCTGGACCCCCTTATTTAATTGAAATATAATTGACCTATAACACTGTAGCTCCAGGGGTACAACGTCATGGTGTATGTATTGCAAACTGATGGCAACGGAAAGTGGAGTTAATATCCATTACCACACACGATTAAAAATTGTCTTTCTTATGATGGGAACTTTTAAAATTCACTCCCCTAGCAACTTTCAAATGTACAGTATGGTCTCGTTAACTAACCGTAGTCACCACCGTACATTGTATCCCCAGGACTTCTGTATCTTCTAACTGGAAGTTTGTATTTCTTGACCCCCTTCACCCGTTTTGCCCACCCTGCCACCCAGGATGGCTTTACTCCTAAAAGTCGCCATGGTCCTCAAAGAGCTTTGTGGGTTGTATCTGTTGACATAACACTGAGGAAATTTACATTAATTCACTTAAAAAGAACTGTGATGAACTCTACATACGAACAAAGAATGTATTTTAACGAAAGATGCATTCTCCGAAGCAAACGAAAGTTTCCTGAGTGGCATTATTTTACGTTTCTACAGGTATCTTTAATGTGTAGCTTGGTGAAAGGTGGCTTTTGTTTTCTCTTTGTTGTACTTAAATTGGTTTGTAAGAGACTTGGTAGGGTGGTTGTTAAAACCTTTGTGTATTTCCAGGTGACTTACTGAGTAACCTGCTGCAGAGTCCTAGTTCAGCCAAACTGTTGAACCAGCCAATCCCCATCCTTGATGCGGAGAGTGAGTATATGTGTTCCCTGGCCTTGGAGTGCCTGGCCCATCTCTTCAGTTGGATTCCTCTGTCTGCCAGCATCACCCCGTCCCTCCTAACCACCATCTTCCACTTTGCGCGCTTTGGCTGTGACATCCGGGCCAGAAAGATGGCATCAGTTAACGGCAGCAGCCAGAACTGTGTGTTGGGTCAGGAGCGTGGCCGTCTTGGGGTCCTGGCCATGTCCTGCATCAATGAACTCATGTCCAAGAACTGTGTGCCTATGGAATTCGAAGAGTATTTACTGCGTATGTTCCAGCAGACTTTCTACCTCCTGCAGAAAATCACCAAGGATAACAATGCCCACACGGTGAAGAGCAGGCTAGAAGAACTCGATGAGAGGTAATGAACACGGGTGTGGAACCGGCCGCGCCCTAAGAAGGGGCCTTGACCGTTTACCGTGTTGTGCCGCATGGTGTCTGTAATCCTCTTTGGTTTCAGAATTTGGGGCTCCTGATGAGGAACGGACAGGTAGGTGTGTACCAGTAAGTCTGAGCTTAGCTGGAAGGGCTAGGGTGGTAGAGGGGAGCGAGCCACGTTTGGAAAGTGACTGTGAATTGTGCAGGTTTGTTGTCTTTTCCCCCGTCTGTCTCCTGTCCTCCCTTCCACCCCTTCCCTTCGTCCTCACGATTCGCCTGCAGGTCTGAGTGGCGCAGGAGCCGAGTCTGCAGCTCGTGCGTAGCCAGGAACGTGGGAGGAGGCCGCGGAGGTACAGGAGTTCTAATCCCCCCTTTTCACTTGACGTTGCTTGTCAGTTTTGACTCCGTGACTTTCCCCCAGTGCACATCGTGCAGCGTGTAGGCATGTCGTTGTTACTGTGAGTTTTACACACACGGCACATTTCCATCAAAAGCAAGAGATGGGAATATGGGCACGTCTTAGCGTGGCACACACTGTGTTTCTTTGTGACCCTCCCCTTGAATGGAGCTGAAAATTACCTCGCTTTTCCTTCTGAAGTACTCACACAGATGACGCTGTCACGGTACCCTGAGGCGTGGTCTCATGTATCTCCCTCCAGATGATGTCATTTATCTGTCTTAGAGCTTTCATCGATGTGACGCTGGCTACTGCTGTGTAAAAGCAAGAGAGAAAATTAGAAACTTACATATAAAAGCATCATGTTGACTGTTCAGAAACTTCCAGGCAGATACATTGTATTGAGTTAGAAAATTCTTCTAGGGCGCTGGGCAGCAAATGTTGTTAATATGTTAATCCACTTTCCTTGGCTTGCTTTTTGCTATTAAGCTGCGTAGAGTTAAGGCATTTTCCTTTTCCTTAGAGTAAGTAGCAGAATGTAAAGTCAAGTGCTTACAGACCATTTTAGTGCTTTTTAATTTAGCAACTTTGTTAAGGTTTTCTAAAGTTAAAAACATAGATGCCTAAGATTGTTTTGGTTTGGTCCATCGTAAACAAGCTTTGTGCGAAATTTTTTTTGTATAATCACAAAAGAGCTCATAATCTCTTATGGTGATATGTTGGTTTTGTTTTTCATTTTATAATAGCTTTCTGTATGAATTCAGAGGCATCGGCATGCAAACAGACAATTTCATATCCTTTCTAGCTTTGGTTAAGAAAGGCTGCACTTTATATGTTAAAAAAAAGTCTAGCCGCTCGTACCGACCATCAAGTGTCAGTTGTTTTGAGTTTTACGTGAGGCATAACATTCGCGATGGCTGACGTTCTGATGGCATAGAGATGTCGTCGTGGGTTACCTGTGTACTGATTTTGTTACGTGTAACTTCTGTGCTTTTGGTTTTATATTTTAATCCTATGCTTCCTATTGCCCTGTGAAAGCTGAGAGGTGCCTGGAAGCAGAAAGGTGACATGAACAATTACTGTGTGCTTGCTTCCTGGCTCTTGGGCCCCTGACCACTAATTCTAAACAGCTAAGTCCATTCTCGGTTGTTAGGGGCTACTTACCCCAGGGCCTTTGCTTCTCTTCTCCTTTCCTGCCTGTTTCTAACTTTCAACTGCTCATTAGCACCTGTACCAGAAGGTGGGCAAGGGAAAGAAAATGAGGTGAAATAAAATCTATAGTTTTAGCTGCCGAAAGGCCCTTGTTTGTGTGCCCAAAAACTTGGGTTGGAGAGTGAAATAAAATCGAGATTGCGTGACATTTACCCAAGCTTCTCTTTATTTCATGGGTGGCAGGGAATTGAGTGCATCTTCCTAGAGAGCAGTAAACTGGGTGACGGCTCTGACTGTCACGTTAGAAGCAGAACGAGGAATAAGGAGCCCCTGCTGTTGAGTATCTGTGGTCAAAGGCATCGAGAGAAGTCTCTTCACGCCTGACTCTCTAAAAACAGTTGATTCAAACGCCTTAACTGTGTTTCAAGTTTTTGGTCCCATGATCCACAGAGACGGCCATTCTCCTGATCAAGCAGATTAATGTTTTTGTTTTTGTTTTAAACTGCAAAAAAGTTTACATGTGTGTTAGCTAGCCGTTTGGAGGTCAGGCAGTCAGGTTGGCCGCCCTCAGGGTGCTGGGTCCCAGGCACAATGTGGGACGTTTTATTTATGGGGCAATTTTGCTCTTCTGCGTAGTTGTGTTTTTCTCCCCCATTATTATTGCATAGATCCTTGCTTTAAAAAACAAAAAACAAAAACCAAAACTTTTTGCAGTTAGGACTTTCAGAATTGGTTTTAGCCATTATTTAATTTTTGACTAAGGCCCATAAGTAAGTCTTTATCGGTGTCCGCAATGTGATCTCTGGAGGTACGTCCATCTCATTTTCGAATCACCTTTTGGTATTTAGGGGCTTAAAATGACAGTTTGTGACATGTGAGAGTGATGATGTGCTGTGTATCTAGTAACAACAGTCTCTTATCCTTGCAGCTGGGACCCACACTCCTCTGGGAAATGATATTGTACATACACATGAGTTGGGGAGCCACTGTGCTGTGAAAGGAAAGAGCACTGGCGTGGGAGTGGATGGTAGTCGGTAGTCCCATTTTGCCACGAACTGGCCCAGTGACCTTGGGCGGGTCACTGGATCTCCCTGGGCCTCGTCTGTACAGTGAAGCGCCGGACTGAATTGTCCCCGAGGCCTGTCCAGCTCGGGCAGCTTCTTCCCCTCCCTTATATTTGCAGTCACTTTCTGAGTAGATCGGGATGTGCTTACGTTTATTGAGTGCTGGGAGCCGGAGGGCGGGGGGGGGGGGGGGGGGGGGGGCGGGTGTTGGAAACGAGCATTAGGTTCCAAGTCTGCATATACGTTATCCAGATGCCATGCCTTTGGTATAGCCTTGTTTTGTTCTTAGCACATTCACGTTAATATTTTGGGCTCCTAGCAAAGGCAACCGGCCTTCCAGACTTGCCACATTGACATGACACACATGCTCTGCCCCTTGACTTTTTAGTATCATTTTCTTTCCCTCGAATCGGTTGTAACATGAAGGACTTAGAAACCGCGAGAGCCCTAGTTTATAAGATGTCTTAGTAGAGCGTGCCTGAGGATTAAAGTTGCTTTTCTGCTATGTTTCAGGTGGTAATGGAATGAAGGGTTGCCTGACCTGTAGGTAATTGTTGCAGGCCTTTATCTTTTTAACTGAAAAGCTGTTTTAAATCTGTGTAGTTCTGTACTGAAAGAAATTTGGATTGAATTTGAGTTCTCTTCTAAGGAGGTGGCTGGGCTTCTGATCGTCTCTTCTCGTCTTCTTGTCTTACTTAGCTATGTCGAGAAGTTTACTGACTTCCTGCGGCTCTTCGTGAGTGTCCACCTGAGAAGAATCGAGTCCTACTCCCAGTTCCCTGTGGTGGAGTTTTTGACGCTTTTGTTCAAGTACACATTTCATCAGGTAAAGCACCAGCACCGCTCATCCTTTTCCTCCTGAAAAAGCGCGCTTTGTTGTTTCCAGGGTAAAGAGTTTATTTCCCGAACGTTTATATAGTGTTGGCTTTGTGAAGATTAACACGTTTGTCCTTCCTAATGACCCTTTGAGGTGGGTGTTATTATCGTCATCTCCACTTCCCAGATAAAGAAACTGAGGCGCAGAGTAACCGGCTCAGGGTCATACAGTTAATTAAGTGGTGGGGCCAGGCGTTTGAACTCCTAGAGTCTGTGTTCTTAACCACTGTTTTGTTGGAGAAGCAAAAGATAGAAATAGTCTGAAATTAGGGCCTTTCCTTCTGTAACTGGCACTAAAACTTCCTACAGGGAGATTATAAATAATGAAGCTCGGGGCGCCTGGGTGTTCGGTGGGTTAAGCGTCCGACTCTTGGTTTTTCAGTTCAGGTCATGATCCTCGTGGTTTGTGGGTTTGAGCCCTTTGGGATTCTCTTGTCTGCCTGTCTCTCTCTGCCCCTCCCCCACTCTCTGTCTCTCTGTCTCTCTGTCTCTCTTAAATAAATAAACGTTAAAAAAAAGCAATATTTAAAAAAAAATAAATACTGAAGCTCTGAGGAGTTAAGTTTTGGCGGATCGGATTTTTGCTCCCATTCAACAAATACTTTTTGAGCTCCTTGTGTATCAGGAGCTGGGCGTATAAACCCTCACAAGCAAAGTCCTTGTGCCTCGTTTACATTTTGTGGCCCAATGTCTTTTCTTTATATACATATTTTAAAGGGTTTATTGAGGTAGAATTATATATCTCATGAAATTCACCCATCGTGATTGTACAGCTCCATGATGTTCACTAGATTTATAGACTCGTGCAGTCATCATCAGCCTGGTTTTAGACATTTCTGTCGTGTCTTCTCCCTTGTGCATTTGTGTGTGTGTAATTTATTTTTTAATTCCAGTATAATTAATGCAGTGTTATATGAGTTTCAAGTGTACAATATAGTGATTCAACAGTTCTGTACATTACTCAGCGCTCATCCTTCTGTGAGTGTCTTTAAAATAAGTTTTCTATTGAAGTATCACACCCATTCGGAGAAGCGCATAGATCCTGCGTGGACAGCTTGATGAATTTTCCCAAAATGAACACAGCCGTGTAACCACCACCTTCGTCAAGAAGTAGAACATTACTGCCAGCTCCGCCTCGGGTGCCTTCCCCTTCACTTCCCGTGCGCCACCCCAATCTTGACCTTAACGTCCCAGATTCCTTTTGCCTGTTGTGGAACTTCTCTCAGTGGATGTCTCCAGTATATATTTGTTTTGTCTGGCTTTTTCATTCCACATCATGTCTGTGAGATTCACCTGTGTTGTGTGTGTGGCAGTAGTTTGTTTTCATTGCTTTGTAGTCAGTCATTATCTGAAAATCTGTCCCACTGCAGATATGAGCTGCTCGGTTTTTGGTGATCATGAATTCTCTTGCAGTGGGCGTTCTCATACATGCTTTTGGGTGTACCTGTGTAGCCCTTTCTGTTGGCGTAACCTGGGTATGACGTTCCCGGGTCAGGGAAGGCATGTGATTTTATAAGTTGTGGATTTTACGTGTCGTGGAAGTTTAAACCACCGATGATGTAGCTTCGTGAGGGTAGAAGAGAGACAAGGGCCTAGGCTGGGAGGGGTGTGTGTGTGTGGTTGGGGATTTGGAGCGAGGGTTTGGTGTGTGAGCTAGCCTTTTTCAGGGGGGTACTCGGCACATAAAAGTAAGCGCCCCCAGTGGGTGAGGGTGAACCGCTCCTGGGTGCAGCAGGGAGGGTGGGGGTGGAGGAGGACTAGGGTTGAGGAAGTATCAGGATGTCTGGTAGAGGGGCCAGTGAGTGCAGGGCAGGAAGGACAGCACTCTCAGTTCACCAGACCTAAGAGGGGATGGGAGAGGTGATGAGATGTGGGAGGGCGAGGGGGTGGGAGAGAAGCATTCCGGGTAGGAGCGTTTCGAGATGGATCCAGAGACCTCCCGGAGGGGACCGGGAAGAAAGGATTCAATAGATACGTTAGAATAAGTGTAGCAGAAATGAAGGAGATGGGGAGCCAGTGCTGAGGTCACAAAGAAGGGGTTTTGGGGAAAGTGGAATGAAAATGTTTTGCAGTTTGCTCTGCCTGTGAAGTTTTATATCTGCCCTTTATATATGACATAGAAGAAAGCTAAGTACAAGTTTTAAAGTACGCATGTCTTATGCCTACTTTTTTGGACCTGAACCCAACAAACCGTTCTGTGTTGGAGCTCTGGTTGTTTCTATGAGGTCTGTGTCCTTGGACCAGTCTTTTTAATTGCCTTCGATTTCAGTTTCTTCACTTAAGGAGATCGACTGTGGTGGGTATCTTCACAGTCTTGCCCCTGTTCATCTTCTGTGGTCCTTTGCCTAGAATTTTAGGTGTTGGTTTTCCATTGAAATCAAAGTGGTGGTTTTGTATGTTTATATATTACATGTATATACTGGGAAAAGAAATGAATATGGTCATGAAGCAGACAACAGGCTTCTTTCTTTGTCCTTTACCTGACGTTACTGTCAGCTGAGCTTCCTTGTACTCTCTTGGTCTCCTGTATGAGGACCTTCCTTCCTTCCGTTCTTTTTTTTTCTCTTTCAAAACATTAAAAAAATTTTTTTAAATTATTGATTTGTTTATTTTTTAATTTACATCCAAGCGAGTTAGCATATAGCGCAACAATGATTTCAGGAGTAGATTCCAGTGATTCATCCCCTATGTATAACGCCCAGTGCTCATCCCAACAGGTGTCTTCCTTATGCCCCTTCCCCATTTAGCCCATCCCCGCTCCCGCAACCCCTCCAGCAACCCTGTTTGTTCTCTGTATTTAAGAGTCTCTTCTGTTTTGTCCCCCCCCCCTTTTTTTGTATTATTTTTGCTGCCCTTCCCTTATGTTCATCTGTTTTGTGTCTTAAATTCCTCATATGAGTGAAGTCACATGATGTTTGTCTTTCTCTAATTTTGCTTAGCATAATAATATCTTCTAGTTCCATCCGCGTAGTTGCAAATGGCAAGATTTCATTCTTTTTGATTGCTGAGTAATACTCCATTGTGTGTGTGTGTGTGTGTGTGTGTGTGTGTGTGTGTGTGTACACACCACATCTTCTTTATCCATTCATCTGGAGGCCCTTCCTTTCTGGGTGCGGGCTCTTGGACTATGGGAGTCAGTGTCCTTTGAGGTCCAGGAAGAAGCAGATTTGAGCATTGGGCAGAGGGGCAGGAAGCTAGAAGGTGTTCTGCGCAGTTTACTGTAGGCTGGGCTGCCTATCGTAAATGGGCAGGGTGCACTCCAGGGTCAGGAGCTGGTGGTAGTAGGGGAGTTCTTTGGGGTAAGACTTAAGAATAAGAAATGAAGTGCCCTCGAGAGACGGTTTTAAGTTCTCATCTGGTCATTAACAGTGTGAGCATACTTTATCATGGTTTAATTATCTGCAAAGCTGGAAAACGTTCTTTCCTCTTGTCTAGAGGGTTATGAGTGTACTCAGTATTTTTGCCTTTTGTTTCTAAAATTCAGAGGGGTGCCTGGCTAGCTCAGTTGGCAGAGCATCTGACTCTTGGTCTCAGGGTCGTGAGTTCGAGCCCCGTGTTGAGTATAGAGATTACTTAAAAAAAATTTCATAAGAAAGTTTAGTACTGGTCATCATATATTGAAGGAATAGTAATAAGACAAAGGTGGTGTTAGTATCTTTCTATAAGCATCTCCTCTCTCGTTTCTTGTCCTACATTTTTTCTTTCACCGAAGTGTCCCACCACAGCCCCTCTGGCCACTAGTGCTCAGTAGGTGTTTGCCTCCAGCGTTGCTCCCCTCGCTGTGGTGTCCCCTCTGAGCATCTGATTTCTGTCTTCCTGGTCCTCTTACTGCATCCTTAGCAGTTCCTTCTGGGCCTTGCATTTTCATCCCGCCGCCTTTTCCTAAAACAGTGCCTGGGGTGGTGTGGCACTGGGGAACGGGGCTCTACACCAGGAGTCTGAAGTTCCACATTCTGGTTCTCTTTCTGTTCCTTATCTTTTCATCTTGCGCAGGTGACTTTGCTTTGGAGTCTTGGTTTCTTTTCTTTTCTTTTTTCTTTTTTTTTTAAATATGTTTTAATTTATTTTTGAGAGAAAGACAGCACAAGCAGGGGAGGGGCAGAGAGAGAGGGAAACACAGAATCCGAAGCAGGCTCCAGGCTCTGAGCTGTCAGTACAGAGCCTGACGCGGGGCTCGAACTCACAGACTGAGATCATGACCTGAGCTGAAGTCTGACGCTTAACCGACTGAGCCACCCAGGCGCCTCCCAAAAGTACTTCCTGATCAGCTATGTTCTCTGGAGGAGAACATGGGTGTTTTTAAACCTAGGAAGGCCAACTGAGTGATTGACTCACAGGGAGCTCAGCAAGCTGAAGCCAGGGAAGACTCCCATCTCCTGGCTGTGCAAATTGAGTGCCTGTCTACAGGCTACTTATATTATTTCCACGTGGCTTATTGTTTTCTGTGCTTATTCTTCTGGTTCACTTCATGTCATGGACATCCTGGATTTTGCAAAGGATGAAGTGGAGACAGGAAATGGTCATTTTTTTTTCAGAGGATGGCCCTGTCAGGTCCTGATTGTCAGTTCCAAGGCAACCCTGTGAGTTGTGAGGTTGGACTCTGCCCCAGTCTGCCCCGGAAAATGTTAGCTTTCTGTCTCAGACTGCGTACAGAACTCCCATCTCCTGCTACCACCCAATGGGCAAATCCCACACATGCCCTTATAAGCCTCTGGATTTCCTTGTGGATCCGAGAGGGAAGGAAACTGATCCAAGAAGATGATGGTCTTACTTCTTTCCCTATCTGATCCTGCCGCCCAACATTGCTTCAATGAAGCAATCACAAAACCAAAGAGCTCTTATAGGTAGCAAGAAATTCAGTGGATATAGAAGGGATTGGGGGGGGGGCCACAAGTTGAAATTGAATATGTGTGAGAAGGACTAGACGTTGGAGAATGTAGTGCCTGGAGTTTACATATATAAATAGAATCTCAAGGCTCTTGAGGAATCAGAGCGCAGTGAGTCAGGCACTAGACCCTACAGAGACTTGTTCTTCTCTCCTCACTTTGTCTTTGTCAACACCTGGTTAGAGGTTGCTCTTAGCCCATTGGACACCCCTCCTTCTGCAGATGAGATCATGCCTGAGAGTCAGACTTAAGCTAATTTTCAGTCTGTTATGTAGGAAGACTGCAGATGTTACTTTTCTAACTTTCAAATATGTAAACTTGTCACCTTCAGAACCATCGAAACTTACTTCTGGTTTCCTAATGATATGTAGAAGGGGCATTTACTGGGGTGGGAGGGGGGTGGTAAAGGGACCTGGTTTGAATAAATCATGTCCCTGGATCTCAATTTCTTTTTCTCTAAAACAGACTTGAATGGGATGATCTGTAAGAGTCCTCCCCATCAATCTCAGATTTAAAGATTGGTGTCTGCTTGGCTTATTTTGTAATTAAGTTTGTCCTGCATAGAATCTCCCTAATAATGATATGTTCCATGGCACCTTTGTCTTGTTAGGTTCACCAGGGCCCAGTCATGAAAACCATTTGAAAGATTGCAGTTGTGGTTACCAGGAAGTGGAGGGAATCTAGGCTTAGGGTTGTACCATTCTGATGGAAATAAACACTGGTGGGGATGTTTCTAAGGAGGAGCTGCGTTAAGTAATTTCATTGTCTGGATTTCTTTTGCATCATAGCCTACTCATGAAGGTTACTTCTCTTGTTTGGATATCTGGACGCTCTTTCTGGACTATCTGACAAGTAAAATTAAAAGCCGTCTGGGAGACAAGGAAGCAGTTCTCAACAGGTAAACCTCAGAAATACTGATAAATAGAAATAGACATTTTTGCATTTTTCTTGTGGCTTAAAGGGACAGCCAGGCCGTCAGACCTCTTCAGTGAAACTGGGTCACACAAGCTGGGTAGGTAGTAATGTCATTGAGCATTTTCATATATTTTTTTCCCCCTTTAAATATTTCATTTTCTTAAAACATTTTATTTTCTGATTAAAAATGTAATTTGTATAGTTCTTTAGCTGTGATAACTGTCTCAAGGGTTTGTTTTTAAGTGGCCCTTATTTTAGAGATTAAAAACTGAGGTATTTATTGGATGGATGAAATGATAGGACGTCTGGGATTTGCCTTAAAATAATCCACTGGGATAGAGGGAAAGGAGGGTTGGCCGTGTGTTGATAATTGATGTTGACCTTTATTGATGGTAACTTGGGGTTCATTATATGCTAGCTCCTTTTGTATGTGTGTGAAAATTTCCTAAATAAAGTAGTAAATACCTGCTGTGAAAAATAAGTATTTTAAAAACTAGGAAAAGATAGAAAAATATAAAGAAAAGATATCCATAATCCCACAGTCCAGCGATAATTACTTTTGTACTTTCTATTGTATTTATTTCTATTTTATTTATTTAATTAAAAAAAATGTTTATTTATTTTAGAGAGAGAGCGCGAGTAGGGGAGGGGCAGAGAGAGGGAGACACAGAATCCGAAGCTGGCTCCAGGCTCCGAGCTGTCAGCACAGAGCCAGATGCAGGGCTTGAACCCACGAACTGCGAGATCGTGACCTGAGCTGAAGTCGGATGCTTAACCGATTGATCCACCCAGGCGCCACTCTATTGTATTTTTTAAAAAACAGAAAATGGGGAAATGTTTTTCCCCTTATGTTCCTCAAGGTCATTTTTCTTGCTTGCAGGCAGAAAGTGTAGTTCCTGTCCACCATAGTTATTTAGTTAAGAAGTGAAATATTGAGCTAATGAATCTAGAACGCTTGGCACATTACGAATGCTCGCTCAGTAGATGGCATCAGTGGTTGGTGGTGAGTGAACACCCCTTCCTAGCAATGTGCCCCGTGGGGGGCGGCGGCGAGGAGAATCCTGGCCTGGGAAGAGATCGGACCCTCTGGAAACCCACCCTTGTATTGCTGAAGTTTTAATGAGTTTTTATAATCTTAAACTGAATATTTGCATTTCAAGTTAAAAATCTGCACTTTTGTTCCCAAACATTATTTGTGTGATTGCAAAATAGCTTGCAAGTTGCTTTGTTGTCAGGTCAGATGTGCTTTGTGGGTGTATATTCGTGTATCCGAAACTCTTACACAACAGTAGATCCTGTTTTTGGTGATTTTGCCAACTAAAAGTTAGTTATTGTGTTTTTGAATGAGATTCTTCAAAGGAAAGGTATTTTTGCCTTATTCTCTATTTTGTATGCTGAACAGTTGGGTCCTGTAGTTCCGGGACTGTGCTTGATTTTGCTATGTTTAGTGGGAGACTTGACATCTCACGCTTGTTGGAAGAATAAACTGAGGAAATGATTAATATGAAAATGCTTTTTAAAGCACAGTACAAAAGTGTTTTAGGTGTGGAGAATATGGTTCCATTGAGAAAATCTGCAGAGTGTAGTATTAAATAGATTTTAGTATTAATCTGGCAGATTATTAGTGTTAAAGATACACTTGTGCACACCAACCTACCGACAGAAGGAGCAGTGGTATACAATTTAAAGTCCTTTTCTGCTTCATGGGAGCAGTGTTACTTTTGGTCAAGTTATATGCTGATCACATTTCCTCTTGCAAAATGTGCATGTTGACCTCTCTCTCAGGATGGTTAGGATTCAAGGAAATCACATATATAAAATGCCTGGCACAGTATTTAGCCTGTATTAGGCACTCAGTAAATGGTCGCAGTGATGACTGCAACCATGATAATAAGTAGTAGAAGACGTTGCTGCCATCGGACTGTGGTGGTGACCATGGAGTTCAGTGATCAGGGCCCCCAGGTGTCCTAAAGGCCTTTTAGTCCACCTTCAAGTGTTGACCTGTCTGCCCAGGCATCTGTCATCTGATGTCACTGGGTTGTCAGGGGTGATGGCTGATCACTTTCAACACTAGGAATTTTTTTTGATGTTTATTTATTTATTTTGAGAGAGAGTGTATGAGTAAGAGAGGGAGAGGGAGAGGGAGAGAGAGAGAGAGAGAGAGAGAGAGAGAATGAATCCCAAGTGGGCTCTGTGCTGTCAACACAGAACCCAACGATTTGGGGCTCAATCTCAAAAACCATGAGGTGAAACCTGAGCTGAAATCAAGCACAGGACGCTTAACTGACTGAGCCACCCACATGTCCCTAAGAATTTTTTTATTGATCATTTGATTATCATCCTAAATGAGGCTTTCTAATTCTTTATGACTTTTTTTAATGTTTATTTTTGAGAGAGAGAGACAGTGCGAGTAGGGGAGGGGCAGAGAGAGGGGGAGACACAGAATTCGAAGCAGGCTCCAGGCGCTGAGCTGTCAGCACAGAGCCCGATGCAGGGCTCGAACCCATGGACCAGACCGCGAGATCATGACCTGAGCTGAAGTTGGACTGAGCCACCCAGGTGCCCCTATGACTTTTTTCCCCCCAAACATACACTTACAACACTTTTATGCCCTTGAAAAACAAAAAAAGCCTTGAAAGAAAAAAAGCCTCTTCAAAGCTGGTCTGGGGTTTTTTGCTGTTAGTTAACCATCACCAGGGAACTGTTTATTGAGCAGATATCACTTAGTATCTGGGTTACAGATTACAAAGAGGGCTGTATAAGGTAGTCCGCTGAGGGGCACAAAGAAAATAGTTGAATTTTAACGTCTATATTTTTCCGGTCACCTCTTAAACACTGTATATTTATGCAGGTGGGCGCTCAAGTCCTTAAATGAAAGTTTTGAAGAGTGGCAACCACTGTTCTAGGTTCTAAGAGACCCTGATACGTCAGAGACGTGCTGTTTCGCAAAAGTAGTTGATAAAGACCGCTGGCTACTGGTCGTGACCCACTCATTTTAACTAAAGCACGTAAATGTGATCAAATGTTTTTCGGCTGGTAAAATGCATCTGAAAGAAGTTGAGGTGCTTTTGGAATCACATTTGTGGCTTAAGCCAGAATTTCAGAAGCAATTGATGTTGCAGGAACTCGTCAAGAATGTTTTCTTGGTGTCTTAAATGGGAAACGTAGGTGTGGTTAAGTCACTCAGTTCCTGTCCCTTGCGGTTTACAGGTTTTGCATCATCCATCACAACAAAGCGGTGTAGGCATTGTAGGCTACAAATTTAGAAGCACAAATGTACATGAGTTTATTTTTGGACCTAGGAGCTTGGAAATCGGAGCTCCTCATGTTCCTCACTCCGTGAGAATGCTCCAGAGTTTCTTGATCAGAGCTGCTGGGGACTCGGGTCCCTCTGTGTGAGGACTGTGTTCTGTAACTTAGCAGAACAAAGCCGCTGCTGGAGCTCGTGGTCCGGGTTGGCCATCTTCAGGTGGTGGTTTGGGAAGACCTGAATTTCAGTTTCCTTTTCCTCCGTTGTACTCTGGGGAAGGTTGTGCCGACTTACAGGTTGTTGAGTAAACGAAGTGAGCCGGTGCGTGTCGAGTAGCTTGGCCGACAGTAGGTGTTTGGTGAAGAACTGATTCTCTTCTACTCGCTCCCTCTCACTCCCTTCTCTCTGTGCTGGTCACTGTGAGAGGAGCCACCTGTGTAGGAACTTCTTGCAGGAAGAGGGGGAAACCTGAAGGGAGTTAAGCAACCTCTAAAGTTCTCGAGTCATGTCCTGTGACCGCTTCGTCGTGAGAGTGCTGGCAAGGACCAGCCACAGAGCAGCCGGGGATCCCGAGTGACACCGGGTTGGACTGTAAACACATGTGGGCGAGCGTGAGAACAATTGCTGCCCCTTCTTTCCGGGTGGGTTTTCTGCTTAACAAAAAGGAAGTGCTGTTGTGACCCGTGACATTTTGATACACTTAATAAAAGGTGTCAACTAGGTTTCTATCAGGGCTCCGGTTGTTTCCTAGCTCCTAGGAAGAGAAATTCATGCTGTTGACGGCCCCAGAGAGCAAGTGAATGGGGTCTCAGTAATTTCAAAATTGGGCCGGCGTCCCACCCCTGTCCTTTGTAGCCCTCTCTCACTTGGACTTTTGTCTGTTTATTGCCTGCATTTATTCATGTTTTTGTTCATTTGTTCTTTCATCCGTCCTTTGTTTACTGAACACCTACTCTGTAGTTGTCCTAACGTGTACAGTTTTATTTAACTCAGAAGTTGGGGTGCTTCGGAATCACATTTGTGGCTCCAGTCACAGAGGTCTGTAGGTTTATGACCGTTGCATGTTTAAACATTTAATGCCACACATTTCTCTCTGAGTACTGCTTTAGCTTCATCCAAAAAAATTTTTAAGTTTGTTTTTGAGAGAGAGAGAGAGAGAGGGAGGATGCTCAGAGAGAGAGAGGGAGGCCCAGAATCTGAAGCAGGCTCCAGGCTCTGAGCTGTCAGCACAGAGCCCGGCGCGGGGCCCAAACCCATGGGCTATGAGATCATGACCTGAGCTGAAGCTAGATGCTTAACCAAGTGAGCCATACAGGCACCCCTCGCTGAAGATATTTTCTAATTTCTCTTGGGGTTTCCTCTTTGCTGTTTAACTCCCAGATATTGGAGATTCTCCATCTGTCTTGTTACCATATTCTAGTTACCATGATCTGCAAACGTAGTTTGTGTTCTGTTAAGGTTTGTTTTATGACTTAGTTTTCTTGGTGATTGTTCATCGCGCACTTGAAAAGAGTGTGTATTCTGCTGTTGTCGGATGGGATGTTGTGTAAATGTTGGTTAGGTCAGGTTGGCAGGTGGCATTTCTGTGTGTCCTCTGTCATGTTCAGTCAGTGACCGGGAGAGAGGTAAGCTCTCCATGTGTAATTGTGGGTTTACCAATGTCTCCTCTCAGCCCTTATCAGTTTTTGCTTCATTTATTTTGAGACTCTGTTGTTAGTTTCACACAAATTTAGTTTCCCTTTTCAGTATGTCTGTTTGACTCTCTGTCTTTATCTGAGGTTTTTAAGAGGTTGCTCTGGTATTACAATATGTCTACTTTTCCTTTTAGCCCTTCACCACTGAGAGTGTATGTAGAAGAAGCCTTGTCACCACATAGATCCTTTTGCCCTCCCTTTATACTGAAGTTGCCACATGTTTTATGTCTGTATATGTGGACAACCCCAGCATACAGTGTTTTATTTTTGCCTTCATCATTCATATTTTAAAGATCTTAAGAGGAGAGAAATAGTGTGGAGAACACTAGAGAAATGGTATTTACCCAGACATTTGCCAATTTCTTGCTTTTGTCCTTCGTTCTTAAAGTTCCAAGTTTCTTTCCTATGATCATTTACTTACTGTATTAACGAGCTTGGGCTGTCCTGACAAAATATCACAGGCCGGGTGGCTTAAACAGCGGGAATTTACTTTGTCACAGTTCTGGAGACTGGAAGTCCCGGCTCAAGGTGCTGGCAGGTTCACTTCCTGGTGAGGACTCTTCCTGGCTTGCAGACTCTCGCCTTCTCCGTGTCCTCATGTGGCCCTTCTGTGCTTGCACGGGAGAGCGAGTGGCACGCATGCACTCTCCCCTGTCACTTTCTCTTCATGTGAGGCCACTGTCCCGTTGGATAGGGTCCCACCCTTATGACCTCACGTAACCTCTGTTCCCATTTTATAGGCCTTATCTCCAAGTACAGTCACACGGGGGATAGGGCTTCAACATAAGAATTTCCAGTGGACCCAGTTCAATTCAGTGCCTAGCACCTCCTGCCCGAAGAACATTACGGAGGATGGTGATACTAGCTGCCTTAAAAAAAAGTCTTTGATAATTCCAGGGTCCTGGCGTCTTGAGGTTGGCTTCTGTTGATCGTCTTTCCCTTGATTAATGGTCAGTGTCTCCTCCTTCTTTGTATGCTGACTAGTGTCTCGGATGCTTTTACCTCTTTATGTGAACCAGCCTCAGGCATGGCTTCCGTCACCACGGTCACCTTATGCTCAGAGATGCTGCATGTAGAGACCTCGCACCCGCAACGCAGGTAGCAGGAATGAGAAGGGGAGAGTTGGACAAAAGGCTCTTGTCCGGAGGCTCTGCCCTGTGACTCCTCTTAGCATGTCCTCGACCACTGCCATCTCGAGGGAGGCTGGGAAATGTGGTCTTCCGCTTGGCCTCAGCGCCCAGTGTTGTCTTGCTGAGGAGGAAAGGAAGATCGGGTCTTGGGTAGGGAGCCGGAGTCTGCCACACCCGAATACTCTGCCCACCTTCACCAGCCACTTGGGGAGAGCAGTTACTACCTGAGTGTGTTTAGCCTGGTTCCTGGTTGGGGTCCGTCTTCTCTGGGATAAACTTTTCTTGCAGCCAGAGCTGCTAACTGCCGGTAAGGGTTTAGGTCTAATTTAGGGTTATTCTGTGCATTTTACAAAGTCTTTAAAGTCCCTTTTGAGCTCAGCAGGACAACTTGTAGATGACGGGTTTCATCTGTCCTCTGGTCTGAAGTGGCTTTTCTTTCCTAGCAAAATTGTGAAAATGCACTGGTCCATCGTAGTGATTTATAGCATAAAACTCGTGTAACTAACTTTAGGAATTTATATCTGAGCAAATGGCAAATATAAGCTCCAGGCTTAAGTGTTTGATCTTAACCTTTCTCTGAAGTCGACTGAAATAGGATTTTGAGTCTGCTGGCAATTCTTCCCACAGACGTTGCCTGTTTTGTGAGTGATCTTCCCTGCCAGCGTTAGTTTCTGGGCGGCCTTGCTTGGTTGCCCGTCCAGCCTGGGTTGTTAAGTCATTTGCAAACACTGCGGGGAGGGGTGGTCAGTGTTTCTGTCTTAGTGAAAAAAAGAACTCTTGTGCCCACCAGACTCTGCAGTGTGACAGCATAGGAGGATTTCCAAGTAGTCTCGAGACTGTGTACAGAGTCGTTACAAGGGTTGTAGCGGACTAGATGGACTGACTGTATTTGATCTTGGCACTAGATTCCTTTTAGCTGTGGTTAGCTTGTCTGGTACTCACCTGTGTTGGATTAGATGGTTCATTAGGTAGAGTCCTGTCAGGAGAACGGACACCACACTTAATTGTTTTAAGAATTCGGTGTAAGAGATTGATGAAACTGGTGTTGGAGGGCCGGAAGAGCAAGAAGGAGACATCAAGATTCAGCAGATGAGAACTACAGGAGGCAGCCCACCCCCGGGGCTGAAGGAAAAGAGTGGAGCTGTTCAAATCTGGATCGCAGGGATGGGCCCCGTGCAGCTCAGGTCTCTGAAGAGAGGGCACCCAGGAGCTCGGCCAGGCAGGGGGGTGGAGGCTTGGAGCTGGTGCTCACTCCTGAGAGGACGGGGTGCGACCTGGCTGCTGCTGGCACCTCCGAGAGTGCATGCAGCTGGCTGTAGGAATGTGAAAGCTGAAAGTAGGACCAGTTCTTACCTCCAGGTGACCGTCACTGGGGTGATACTTCCAGGGCAGCGAGCCCACCAGGAGAATGGCATCCCTGTGCTCCTGCTGCCTCTTGGTCTTCCTCCAGCGCCCCTGCTGCAGAGCCTCCAGGCAGAGGAGAGGTGTGCTCTGTGCAGCCTGGGCCCCGACGTCACAAAGTGTGTGGCTGGATCGGCGCCGGACGCCTGGCACGAGTGCCCGGCTTTGTGAGTGGGAGCAGTCCCTGAGCCTGTCTTGGAAGCGTTTCGGGACAGACATTTAGGCTTTGGGATTTGTTCTTGAAAATTAGGGTTTGGTGGCCCTTGGGTGCGACTGCTGCATGTAACTTGGTGTTTCCGGAGGTAGGCTGTCATCACACGTGGGAAATAGCCAGGCCTGGAGCTTTAGGTATTTCTTTGAGAAGGGGCAGGGTTCCTCCAGACCTTTTCCATTTCTTCCTTTAGGTTTTAAGTGTTCTGACTGAAGGTTTTGGGGGAGTGAGCGGAGCAGGCTCGAAGACCATTGTTGGTTTATGCATAGAGAGGAGGGCATAGGATGTTGAGTTAGGGAGCCCCAGGTTCAAATCACCTAGCTTGGTGACCATGGGCAGTCTGTCTAACTTTTGTTAACTCTGGTTTCCTTGCCGGAGAAACACCAATAATATACCTACCTCTCACAGATGTTAAAAGCATTGAATCATGGAGTTGAACCTTCTATTGAATCGGTGTAAATTGATATTTATATATCATTACTTATAATCCCTTGGGCACCCGTTGAGAAAATAACTCAAGAGTATATGGTGAAAAGAATGCCAGGGGAGTGAAAAGAAGTGTCTGTTTAACACAAAAGAAGGCATTAATGGAGGAGCTGAACAAAAGATACTGGCAGAAGTCCTTCCTTACCAGTAATTACATTAAACGTAAAGAATATAACTTCTCTAGTTTAAAAAGCAGTGATTAGCAGAATGGATTGAAAACACATGATCCCACTACATGTTGTCTATAAATAGAGACTCACTTCGGTTTCAAAGACACAAACAGGTTGAAAGTAAAAGGATAGAAAAAGCTATTCCATGTAGACAGTAACCAAAAGAGATTCAGGGCAGCTATGCTAGTGTCAGAATAGACTTTAGGACAAGAGTGGCTGCCGGGGACAAAGGACATCGTCTAATGATAAAGGGTCCATCCGTGAAGAAGGTGTCTGGAACATAGCAAAATAAAGAAATACCCCTGCCACCGTTCCACTCTCACATATGCACTTGCCAGCCCGTAAGCTAAATCTAGTTCAGATACTGCTTGTATATGGTAATCCAGCAGGGACGCTATTCTTCTTCAGAGTGTAGGAGGCCTTTTCAAAACCCAGGCTAAAAGCCTGCTGTCACCTGTTGTTGAATTTCTCCCTGCCGCATAGGTACGAAGACGCTCTAGTCCTCTTGCTCACGGAGGTGTTGAATCGAATCCAGTTCAGATACAACCAGGCCCAGTTGGAGGAGCTGGATGACGAGACTCTGGATGATGATGTAAGCGGCGTGGCCTAATCAACCGTAGTCATTGTCATTTTCGGTGTGAGTCCACACGGAGACTTGGAACCTGTAAGCTCTCTGCTCTGGAGCCAGAGTAGTCTTACAGTTTGAATTGTGTGTTTGAACTTTACAGTTGACCTTGACCAGTGTGGGGCCTAGGGGTGCTGACGACCCGTGCAGTCGAAAATCCCAAGTTTAACTTTTGGCTCCCCTAAAACTTAGCTGCTAACAGCCTGACTGTTCACCGGAAGTCTTATCGACAGTCGATTAACACATATTTTGTATGTTACATGAGTTCTATACCATATTCTTACCATAAAGTTAGCTGGAGAAAAGAAAATGTCATGAAGAAAATGGTAAGAGCAAATACATTTCCAGAGCTGTACTATGTTTGTTGAAACAAAAAATCCTGTGTAAGTGAACATGCCCAGTTTAAACCTGTGTCATTCAAGGGCCAGCTATATATCCTACTCGTCTTTTGGGGTTTGTTAATTGTAAAAAGAAGTTGACAGACGTTTTTACCTGTATGAACTAGGGAGATAAGTAGAGACACCATATGCACAGTGAGAAATGGTTGAGCAAGGGCTCTGTATTGCCTTGCACCCACACCTCTGCTCCCCACTCCGGGCAACGAGTAAAAGCTAGCTAGATGCGGGGTGAGGGACAGGGCATAAAGAGCTGCTGAAATGGTAAGGCTAGGATGAAAAGAAGTCTCTTTTGAGTATATTTTGTAAATCAGTATCTTAAAATCAATCTTGAATTTATTGACACTCGTGTGCCCAACATGGGTAAGGCAAATGTGTTGAAGGACACAATTCCCATGTTCCTTTTTCTTTTTTTTTTTTTTTTTTTAATTTTTTTTTTTTTTCAACGTTTATTTATTTTTGGGACAGAGAGAGACAGAGCATGAACGGGGGAGGGGCAGAGAGAGAGGGAGACACAGAATCGGAAACAGGCTCCAGGCTCCGAGCCATCAGCCCAGAGCCCAACGCAGGGCTCGAACTCACGGACCGCAAGATCGTGACCTGGCTGAAGTCGGACGCTTAACCGACTGCGCCACCCAGGCGCCCCTCATGTTGCTTTTTCTTAAGCACCATGCACTTTAGAATTTTCAAGTCACTGGTAGGGCTCTCAAAATAACTGACCGTGGCATGGCTGAGACCTTGAGGGTGGCCGTGTTTGGGTTAGAAAGAGCCTTGTACTTGGAACTCAGAGGCCTGGGTTTGAATCTCTGAAACCTTGGGCCACAAGGAGATAGAAGTCTGGGCCTTAGATTTCTCTGAGCTTTATTTTCTCCTCTCCCAAAAGGGGAGCGATGTGGCTGACTGGCCTGTGCTGACGGTTACATGACGGTAATGTGTGGAAGGGCTGGCTGCATGCCTGCTACGTCGTGGGTGAAACTTTAGCTTCACTTCTTGTTAGCTGTACAATTTAGTTCAGTGCTTCTCACGTTGGAGCATGGGTAAAAATCGTTGGGACAGCTTGTTAAACAGACTTTGATTTAGGGGTGGGGGCCACAGAATCTACGTTTCCTACAAGGCCGTGGGAGATGCTGGTGCTACCGTGTCTGTGGACCGTACTTTGAGTGGCACTGACACAGTCCGTTCTACTGCTAGGGACCTAGTAATGCACTGTTTCAGAAGGTAATGAACGAGCGACCGGTTCCTATAGCTGCGTTCTCATGGAGGGGCCTTGAGCATTTCACCAGTGGCTTTTTAAGATCTCTGTGTCCCTGTGACCGTAGGGGGAAGAAGTAGGTCATTCTCTCTGGATCATGTGCTGAGGAAACAGCTTTTTAGGAAACTAATTCATTGGATTAAAAAAAAGATTCCAGGTTGGCCTTTTTAAAGTACCAAATGACCTGGTTCCGTCATTTGCCGCTTCTTCAAGATTTTATGTCCGAGAGTGGACTTGAGGTTGAGGCTAGATGGGCAGGGAAGATGACAGGAGTGCCTTTCCGGGAGAGCTGATCCTTCTGTGTTTCCCCCACAGCAGCAGACAGAGTGGCAGCGGTACTTACGCCAGAGCTTGGAGGTAGTGGCCAAAGTGATGGAGCTCCTTCCCACACACGCCTTCTCGACACTGGTAACTCACCATCGGGAGGGGAACGAAGAGCCTGATTCTCTCCCTGCACATGTAGCACGAGTAGTAAGGCTTTTTTGCTCACCGGTATTTTAAAATACATAGGTATACATTTTAAACAAAGAATAATGATGACCATCACCGGCCTTCAAAGTTTAACAAATGCTAACATGTCCCCAAATATTTTAAATCCGCTTTTGGAAGCCCTGTTTTTCTTCCTGAACTCTCACATGTAATATGAATTTTACTAATGCCTTCAGGCCTGCATCAGTAGCTCAGAAACGACCAGGCCACGCAGAGGACTTCTTGCTAAAGATCGCATTGCTGCAAAGTGAGCCTTTGTAAAGCCCGTCGCCAGCACTCTGCGTATATTCATGTGCTAGAATCTTAGTCATAAGGACCGCTTTCCTTCACTCAGTGGTGCTTGTTATTTGGGGAGATTTCATTAAGCCTATCTCTTCTTCAAGGACAAGATGATTTGGGGGAGGGGGGTCTTGTGTTCTCTTGTAGACAGTTCTGTTGTGTTTCGCCATCTGCCTTTCGTAGGGACCTGTCACATTGAAGTCTGATCTTTGTCCTAACGGTGAGTTAGCAGCTTTAGAAAGAAAAGATACTGATAGCTCTGGTTATGAGGGTCCTGTCTGCCAAATGAGTAAGGGAATCAGACTTCTAAAAAATTGGGCCTGTCTTTTCACTCTGCCATGCACTTAAATAAGGCAGATTATCTGACCGTTCTTTCCAGAATAGGATTTCCCTTGGATTTGAAGGGAGATAGGTTCCGTCTTTAAGCTCTAGAAGGTGTAGATCATTTGGGGTTTGGTGTCCTCTTTTAGGAACCGTAATAGTCAAACCCAGCATCCATTACTTTGTTTAGAAAAGAGTTACCTACCTGATAAGTTGTTGTTGTTGTTGTTGTTTTTTTTTTTTTTCTTTTCTGATTCCAAACATTAATTGGTGGTGTGAATTGTAGAAATTGTTGAAGGCAGGGCACTGAAGGGAGCCACTCCTTAGCTGGCAGTAAAGGTTCTCAGAGAAAAGGGTATTTTTAATCTGATGCCCCTCCCCACCCCCCATAGATCTTGCAATGTTTTAACGTTAAAATGCTGTTAAAAGTTGGACTTATGTTTGTTTTTTTTTTTTTAATCTTTGTTTTTTTGTTTTCAGTTCCCAGTTCTTCAGGACAATTTAGAAGTTTATCTGGGTTTACAGCAGTTTATAGTTACTTCAGGGTCAGGTAAACTGGTTTTTATTTTCTAATTTAACCGACATTAAGAAAACTACCGGGCTAATATTTAATTATTGCCTTCTTTGCTGTCGCAACATGATTTCTCCACTGCCACCTCCCCGCCGCTCTGTCTCTCCCCACTTCTAAATGGAAAACTTTCTTAAAGAATCAATGACAAAAAGGAACCGTGGGGGAGGTAAAGGATGAGGCTGTGACAGTGCATTCCGAACAGGTGTTTCAGTGAGAAAGAAGCAGCTGATTTGGAGCAAAGAGGGGGGACTTAGAGGGGGAAAGAGAAACCAAAACCCAGCAATTAGGCTATTTCCTTATGTCTTTGAAACCAGCAAGCGCGCTAGGGAAAAATGGCTTTGGGCTTTGCTGCCGTGTGCTCTTTCCTCCCTGGTGTTAAGCAGTAAGAGGACCCAGGAGCGGCTCTGGAGTCGGCCGACCTGTGCGGGAACACGCCGACAGCTCGTGGCTGTTAGCTCTCCTCCCGTAGCTGGCCCGCGGGAGGCCTGGCTGCAGCTGGCTGGGAAGACTTTGGGCTGCCCTTGGTAGGTGGCTTCACTCACCTGCTTGGGGTTTAGGGTCAGCAGTTTTGGGCCGTTTGGTTGATAACGATAACAGCTTCCGTGTGTAGAACACACGTCACACGCCAGGCACTGTATTCTTTGCCTACGCTGTCTTTAACTCTCTCACCTGTCCTGGTCTCCTATTTTATGGAAGAGGAAATGGGTGTCCAGAGATGTCACTTTGTCCCAAGATGGTGTAATAAGGAAGGATTAGAAAGTTGAATGAACTAAAATCTGCCGTCCATTTTTTGCTAGCTAGTTGAAAACACCGAAAACAACTTCTTGTGCCTACAAATGCACCCGTGCTTCCCCGTATCCCTCCAGCCTCCCCCATCTTCTTCCCAGTGTTTTCCCTCCAGGAGTCCTGCCTGGCCCAGGCCCCCAGCCCCTCTGCTGTGTAATTGTCTCAGTCTGGCACAGAGCCACTCAGGGTATAGACCATCTCCTGGGCGAGCTTGTTATTCATGGCAGAGCCTCCACGAGAGGCTCTGTCTGGGGCTGCCCTTCTTGGTGGCCTGTGACGGTTTGTTTCCATGACTGTATTATTAGCTTCTAAATAATCCGCTGGGCCCCAGGAGGTTGATGGGACTTGGCATGCCCCTAAGTTTGTAGATAGGTTAAGAACAGCTTACAAAGAACTTTAAAAAGATCACTTTTCAAAGCAAACATGCCTGTGAAATATGCTGTCAACATTAACAAAAATCATTTGACTGTATAAATGCTACAGATGTTTCCAGCATCCATTCTTGGGGAAAATTGTACCCTGGTGGTCTCTCCCTCAGGGCCACTCATCAAATTAGAATGTACTCAGCATCCTAAAGACCTGGTCTTGATCTTATTCTCGATCTTTTAAGAAATTGGGCATGTACTCCTCCACCCCCCCCCCCCCCCACACACACACAAATTGACCCCTATATAAAGCTTACGTTGAGTCTGTCTTCAGGAGAAAAATCTGAGCGACTCCTAACTTAGAGTTTCTCATCCGAGAAGGATAATCTGATTTATTTTTCCCTGAATGAAATATCATATACCTGTTCTCACTGAAACCCGTTTACTGGCGGTTTCCCAGTGTGCCTGGCCTTCCAGATCGTTTATAAATCTCATCCCTAGCACTGCTCCTTGGTGCATACTCCTCTCAGGCCAGAGAAATACTTACTGTTTTAAAACGATCTCTCTTATCCGTGACGAAGCATTCCCCCATCCCTTGGTGGCTCCAAAGCCAAGTTTTCAATGCAAAGCCTATTAAAAAATGGAAACTCTGAATACATTTTGTTCCCTGGTTCCCATGGCCATCTAACCTCTCAAATAACCTCCATGCTGGATTAGCAGCCTTCCTGCCTCTTAACAGAAACTGTGGCATCTTCCTCTGAGAGGGTGGCCCCTCCATTCATGTGCTTTACTTCTCACCAGCTCTTAATTCTCGAATCTCCCCTGGAGGCTGTGTGGATGGGAGACTGACTGTTTACACCTGCTGCCGATCTTCCTGCCTCTACTTCCTCATTAGGACGGAGACCAGGCCTGAGGTCGCGGTGGCACCTCAGTGGCTGTGTGCGGGTCTTGCCCCTGGGAGGTCATCCTTCGCCTGCATTGCCTATCTTTCTCAACCGTCTGTGGTTTGAAAGATCCTGTCTTTGGTTGTCGTGTCTCTTCTATTCTTTGTTCTGCTTGGCTTCATTTATGACCTACTTGTTCTCTCAGAGTAGAATTCCTCAAATGGGGATTTTCACATCTCTACCTCCGCAGCCCCCCCCCCCCCCAACAAAAGAAGACTGAGTTATATTTAACATGAAGATGTTTTTCCCCCCGGGCATTGATTTGCCAGGGAGCTGTCCTTTGGACGTGGTAAAAAGCGCATGCACCTAGATGGCGTCAGGGCGACTTGCTTGATGGAAGATCGCGCTTCAGTGTGGCTGCGATGTTTTCTGTCCCACAAACCTCCATGTGGCAGTGATGTCCTTCTGAGGGTTCCCCTTTGCGGCTGTTCTTTGCTATTAGGCGGACATCTAAGCCTTAGCCAAATAGGAGGAGAAGGGGGTGGTTCTGAACAGCTTTCTCAGTGGGAACTCAGGTGATCGCTTGCAGCATTTGGTGCTGCTGGCGGTGTGAAGGTTCTAGGCTCGGGGGTGGGCGCAGAGATTTTAATTTGGGGTGCCTCCTGCCTGTGTGCTTATCTGTCTTGCAGACAGTAGGCAAGCAGCAGTCGCAGTTTGCATTGACACGCGCTGTAGATGGTACGTGTGTCTTCAGTTGAATTATACGGAATTGCAGTTCTGTTCTGTCAGAAGTGGACACATATCGGCAGTTTCTTATGGTTCAAACTGATAGTTTAAAATCACAGCGGTCCTAAGCTGGTTTTCATTCCAAGTACTGCTCTTTGACAAATTCGGGCAGGTTTAGAAGGGAACGAGCAGGATGGCAGGGATTCTCAGCCAGAGGGTGACACGGGAAATGAAGGGACGCAGGGGTGTATTTGAGCCGAGAGGAGAGTCTCTTTCTTTGCCTCTCCCCCAGGCTGCCATTCGTAAGCAGGCCTAGGCTCGTTTTGTGTGCTTCCCTCAGGGTGGGACCAGGGATGCCAATAAGGAATTGTGGGGGGAGGGACACTTTTTCTCTGTCGTTTCTGGCCAAGCTGTTTAAACATGGAGGACTCCCCGAAGAGGTTTGTGGGGAGAGGCTGGGAGGAGGCCCCGCACCGGCCGTAGCCGGCTGGACTCAGGAGCAGGCGGGGAGGCCTGCTCACAATGACTCCAGGAATGTTAGGACCCAGACGCCAATGGAAACCCGATTTAGGGTGGTATCTTGGTTTGGTTTTTGTTTCCCTTCATGTTTTAAACTGTTCAAGAACCTCGTTCTTGGGTAAACCTAAGGGCACAAGAAGTTGGGAAGCAGTCAGCAGGGTGGAGAGCCTCGTGGGCGAGGGCGAGGCGATGAAGGTGTGCGGGAGTCAGAATGTGTCCTCGCTGCCCCGGGGAGAGAAAGGCTGGTCTCTTTTCGGCCGACACTAGCAGCACCACACCCAGTTCCAGGGCAGATTTTTCTTAAGGCTTTGTTTCCCACAGCCCTAAAGCTTGGTGTGCAAAGGAAAACAGGTTTTAGTTTACCCTGGGAGTCAGTTATATAGCTGTAAGCCTGAAAATCCTTGACATTCAGAAAGTGCGTGATTGTGGTGCTTTTGTTAGCTGGGAAAGGAGGAGAGGCAGCGGTGTCTCTCGCATGATCAAAAATACCTCTTGGTTCTCTCTGTTTTGTCGGCTCATCTGGCTGGCGTGGGGTGGTCGTCCTCTTGCTCTGACTAGAGGAGCTGGCTCACTCTCCTTAGGCGCCCACCCCACTGACCTTGGCAGGGTGCCTGCAGGCCGCGAATCCCACCGCTTGGTGTTTTCCTCACTGAGGCACTGCTCTCTGTGCGGGGCTGGGGGTGGAGGACCAGGTGAGGAAGGCAGGGGTGGGCCAAAGCTGGCCTTTGTCACCGGCTCTGTCCCTGTAAAGACCTTCCTTGATTTGCCCCTTCCTTTTGTCCTCCTGCTCCTGGGGATGTGACCCACACCTTTTTCCAAACCCATGTCTACCCTTGGGGGCTGTCACAGGTCTGTTTCTAGCCTCATCACGTGGAAGCCAGCGTAGGATCTGAGGCATCAAACTTGCCGCTTCATCCGGCAATTTCTTAGGTGTGCAGCCTTTGCTGTTTGTCTCGCCACAGGTGTTGTTTATCCATAATCACATTTAAATAATCAGGGGAACATTCCCAAGGGCAGTACGAGGACCTCAAGCTCCCCAAGCCTCCCTGTACTGCTCTAGTTTGCTCTGTGTTCGATCGTATCTAATTCATTCGTTCGTTGTGGTCACTTCTTCCGTACCAGGTGCTGTGCAGAGTGTTGGCCACAGCCCCTCCCCGTGAAGGAGTTCATGGTCAGTGAGGAGACTTGTAGCTCATTAGTTTATCTGCATGTGTACTTGAGGTGCCCTGGAGGGGGATGCAGGAAAGGAGGGAAGCACATTGCTTCTGTCGGGCAATGTGGAGAGAAGGTCTCCCAGAAGACGTGGTGGTTATATGAATCTGGAGAAGAGCATACAGGGCGTGAGTGGTCAGGGTTGCAGTGGACAGTCCGGGCAGGGACCTGAGGCACTGGGGGTTAACAGTGGGTCTGGGTGAGATATTGGAACGGGGGTGGGGGTGGGGGAGGCAGTGAGGTCACGAGAGCCCTGGTGTTGATGGAGGCGGGGGGGGGGGGGGGGGGGCGGGGGGGCGGGAGGGGGGAGTGGCCCGGATTCTCCTGCCTTAACTGGAAGAGCCCCAGGGGGTTTGACACTTGCTTAAGGGGAGCTGCATCTGTAGGTCTGGGTTCTAGGAAGATGCTTGTGGGACACCACGGGAGCAGGGTTGCCCTTAGCCAGTTCCTCTCTTCTAACAGAGTAAACCCCTGAATTTGCCGCAGGAGGGGGCTGGTATCTAGGGAGGGGTAGGATTTGTAGGTGCCCTGTGGGCGGGGAGGGGGCTCTTGCTGTTACTGCCCCTCCCTCCCTCCTTCCTACTGGATGGAGGAGGAGAACTCTGTCCAACTCAGAGCGCCCTCTCCTGGCTTGGCTCTTCTCACTGTCTTTTGTGGACCTTTGTGGGGAGAGGGGTCCGCAAGGCAAGGAGATGGGCTGAATTGAAGATGTTTTTGTCCTTCATCTTCGCACCTAAATCACTCGGCTTGAAGAAATCGTATGGAAAAGTAAGAAAGTCTCAGGCTGTAGAAAATCACAAGTTTTTTGTTACACCTATTTCTTAAAACTTTGAAGGATGCTTCATCGTTCATTCTAACTTTGCCTTTACACTAGTGAATTTAATGGGAGCATTATTTTCCTCTTTAAGGAACCAGACTTGGAAGGGTTTGCTGAGGCCCGGAGCCAGCGGGTAGCAGGGCACCCGTCTTGTGAATCCAGGCCCCGTGCCTTTATTCTAGACCGTGCTACCTGCAGACCTTCTGGGGTGGAGTGCCAGCTACCCCCGGTTCTTTGAACAGGGGTGAATCCTGTCAGCCCAGGGAGATTCCATTCTGTGTGACAGGCCATGTGCAGAAGGCAGGCAGGTTTGCAGCTGTAGAGGCTTAGCCTGGTTCTGCCCCAGAAATAGGACCTGCATTGGGCAGGTGGCTGGGCCTCCCTGTGTGGGTTTCCTCGGGTGTAAAATTGGTGGTGTCACTACCTCAGGGTCACAAGAGGAATGAGGTCAGGTGCTCCGTCCGTGTTGGCACACCAGGCCATGTGTCCCTCTTGTCTGCGCTCGCTGTCCCTCTCTCTGGCCTCGGGGTGCGTGTGGGTACAGGTTGAGGTGGAGGACTGGGCCCATTTTCCCGGCTCGTGTCTGGAAAGCAGCCTGTGAGTTGCTGTGTTTCAACAATTGGTTTTGCTAGATGTAGCTTGCCTGTAGGAGCTGTTGTCCGTAGTGGTAACTAAACGCATCCTTCCCGTGGAAAACCGCCTGCGGTGTTACGTTCCAGGCCACAGGTTGAACATCACAGCGGAGAATGACTGCCGGCGACTGCACTGTTCCCTGAGAGACCTGAGTTCCCTCCTGCAGGCCGTGGGCCGCCTGGCCGAGTACTTCATCGGAGACGTGTTTGCGGCGCGGTTCAGCGACGCCCTCACCGTCGTGGAGAGGTAGGCCAGAGTGACGTCACGGCGCCGCTCCTTCTTGCGTGAGGGCGGCGTGCTGCCGGCTGTAAGGCGGACGCGGAGCGGCCACCGGACCCCTCTGGACTTCAGGTCCCTCGCTGTGACATGGAGGGGACCTGGTGCCTTGTAGCTTCTTGTGAGAGTTCACGAGATACGGCACTTCGTGCAGCGGCCGGGGGTTAGCAGCCTGTACACGTAGGCCGTTCACTTCATTGCAGATTGGGTCTGTGGATGAGAAGGCAGGGTTAGTCCCGGAAGAAGCCACGTGGGGTCAGTCTTCTGTCTCTGCCCACAGGTAAAGAGACACCAGGAAAGCCCTGGGAGTGGAAGGACAAACAGGTAGTCCATCGGCATCTGGCAGCCAGGTGCTAGAGGTGGGACTTTTTCCAGCCCTGGGAGGGTCCTGAGGAGTTGAAGCTTGACGGGAGAGGTGGCTCCCAACCTCTCCACCACCAGGCTTCTGTCATTACCCCTCCCCTCGGGTCCCTCCTCGGGTTTATGGCTGCGTGTGTCGAGGACCGCTCCTGACTGCCCCATTCTCCCTGCGCCCCTCCCACGAACTCAGGCACTTAACGAGTCAGATGCTTCAAATGTGTTTGGAGGTTCAGACTGTTTCAGGGTAACCGGTGGATTGATTAGATCAAAATTGGGCAGATGTGGGTCCAGCCCACAGTTGAGCCACCGGACTCTTTCACCGGCCCACTCGCCGTATCATTGATAACACGCCAAGCGAAACCAAGCCCCAAGCCTAGTGACTTGCGCACCAGAGTCATCTTTAACTGTTACTCTTAGCTTAAAAGCAGAGAAAACAAAGAGTTTTGAATAAATCTTTAAAAGCCAGATTAATATCAATAAATAGTAAAAGTAGCACGTGGTAGGAAACTTTCAAAGTGGTTTTGCACGTGTCATTTCATTCTTTACTTTGGGGGATGAGGATGTCACGTTCCCTGTGAGCCAACCGTGGCCCAGAGATGGTGAGTGCCTCTCTTCAGGCCACACTTCACAAGAGGGAACACATGGGTTTTTGACCGTCTTCCTGAGTCCAGATGCTGTGCTCTTGCCACACCACAGAGCTGTCACCTCTAGCATCCTCCTTCCTCGTCGTCCTGGGTGAGGCCTGTTCCCACTCCACTGACGGTTAGCGGAATGGGACGCGTTCTTCCTCCTTGAAATCTGTATCTTTTCGGAGTTCAGAGTTCCTGCGTCATTAGCTCATAGGTCCTTATATATACATCTTTCTGCACTGCTTTTAGGTTTGAGGCTCAGTACCTACAGGTACTTTGCAGTCTTGTCTTCATTCAGAATAAAGTGTGAGAGAAGGCTCCTTGTTACAACTATTTGATCTTCGTAGCCTGTGTGATTAGCCGGCTTTTCACTCAGGCTTCCTCCTAGCTAAACTGCTGCACATAGAAATCGTAAAAGACACGTTTAGAAGCCCATTTTCCGTGTACAGTAGCACTAAAGGATGTTGGGGAACGCGAAAGCGGAATGTAAAGTCAAACACAGGGTGACTCCACTTAACGTGAGGCCCATGGAATAGTCCGGACCAGAGGGAAAGGGGAATGGCGGTGGCCAGGGCTGCGGCGGGGGATGGGGTCGCTCTTTCGTGGGTCCATACTTAGAGTTTTATAGGATGAAAAGGTAAAGGAGACAGGAGCGGGTGGCTGCACGCTCTGAGTGTGTATTCAGTGCCACTAAATAAATGTATGCCTACTATGTGAATGTGAAGAATGGAGAACAGTTTAAAGAGCTAAACACCGGGTGCATGTTGGTACGTCGCTTACGTTATCACCCCGGCCCCTTTCCAGAGCTTCCAGTCGAGAACCCTTGGCACTTTCACCCTCACTTTCTGACTGATTCCTGACCCTCAGTACTTTGGGACTCAAGCTTGTGGTTTTCTAGTGAAGTCCCGCTTTCTGGGCCCTTCAGAGAGCAGCACTTTCCAGAGTGTGGTCCACGCGCACGGAGCCCCAGGATGTTTCCAGAGATGCAGATTTCCAGGCTCCTCCTTGCAGCTGCAGGGTCGGGCTGTGGGGTTGGACCAGGGAGCCTGCACTATGACAGGTTCCCCAGTTGAGTCTTCCGCTCGGTGAAGTTTGAGAAGCTCTGTGCCGTGGCACCGAGGGAGAGAAACACCCATTGTCTTCCCTGGCGCCCGCCTCAGACCTGCTCCCAGGCTTCCTTAAAGAGCAGGCACGGGGAGAACTTCGCCGCGTCTCCGGCTTCTTCCCTTTGCTCAGAAAGGAGCATCCATCTCTAACAAAAGAGGCATTTTCCGTTTCTCTGTGCAGCCGGCTCTCAGTTACTGGATTGAAGGCTTGTCTGCGTGCAGTGAGCCCTTGCGCCACCAGTGGGCGCAGCAGCTTGCTTCTGGAAGGATTGTACTTCATGTCAAAAACCCTTCGATTTGTCCTAAAACCTTTTTTGCTTCGTGCCCTGCCCTCTCCCCCAAACATTTTATCATGAACATCTTCGAATCTTCAGGAAAGTTGAAAAATTATACAGGGACCACCCATATACCTGTCACCTAGATTCTACAGTGAACATTTTGCTGTATTTTCTTTGTCATATATCTGTCTACCTGAAACATTTACTTCTTGTCCAGTGTTTTTTCGTTGTGGTAAAATACACACCATGAAATATTTACTTCTTAGTCACTTTTATTGTATATATTATATCATCTTATATTTCCCTGTTAGATATTTATTTTGCGCACAAAATTTTTTGATTCTGTAAGTCAGCTTTAGTTAGTGTCTTTATATAAATCTTCATGCACACCTCAGGTATCTTTGGGATAAAATTGAAGGTCTGGTCTTGATTCTTCTTTGGATGGAAAAAAGTCAGTCTTTGGGACCTTTGTTGGTACCTTGTCCATTTTGTCTATGTTAGCCCATAAGCTGAATGTTTTCTCTTACCTGCTTCTTTGCCAACAGGTTGGTCAAAGTCACTCTGTATGGATCTCAGATAAAATTGTACAACATTGAAACTGCTGTGCCGTCAGTACTGAAACCTGACCTCATTGATGTGTAAGTACAGAGTTAGCTGTTTGTGCGTTCTCAGGAGGGACCTTGTCCTCCGGCCCCCAGGAATTTTCTGGATAGAAAGGAACAGTTGTGCCTGCCATGAAGAGGAGAAAAACTCCCTCCTCCAAGCCTAGGCAGAGAGAAAGATTGACTGGGGGCAGGGGTGGTTGGAGTAAGTGGAATTCATCAGGCAGATGAGAGCTGGGAGCAGAGGGTATGTGGGGTAGGCATTTCAGGAAGAAAGAACAGCATGAACCAAGACAAAGATGTGTTGCAGAGCCCCATGATTAGGGGGTGGTGTGTGGTTTGTGTGGTGGGAGATGAGGCCGGATAGGCACGGTAGGACTATGGTGGAAACAGCTCGAGTGCCGTGAATCTTCTCCTGTGGGCCAGTGACTGCAACTGTAGGGCCCAGAGAATTACTTGGGGAACACATTCCATCAGAGATTCTGACTACAGCAGGATGTGTAAGGCTCGGGTATTTGCGGATTACGCAAGACCTCAGGCGATTCTGAAGAACATTCAGGGACCACACTTTGAGAAGCTTTCAGGACGGTGGGGAGCTATTAGGACAGTGACTGTGGAAGGGACAGCAGAATGGAGACTGGAGGCGGGGCCACATCCCAGGGATCACACTGCCTGGAAGGCTTGCTCTGGACCGGAGCGGGCATTGGCGGACTATGGCCTGTACCGAATCCAGGCCACTGCCAGCTTTTGTAAATTAGGATTGGAGCACGGCTGGGCCCATCCATTTACGTATCATCTATGCTACTTTTGTGCCGCAGCGGCAGAGTGGCTGTGACAGAGTGTGTGTGGCCTGCAAAGCCTAAAATATTTTCACTCTGGTATTTGCAGAAAAAGTCTGCTGACCCCTGTTCCGGAGCAGTTCTTAAGCTGCAAATTAGGTAAATGATAGAAGAGAGTCTTATGTGTTACTTTAGTGGTTTAGGTTTTTTTTTTCAGAGTGTGTGTGTGTGTGTGTGTATGTGTATACATGTGTGTGTGTGTATATATATATATACACACACACATGCATACATATATATATATATATATACTTTTCCTTTTCGAGATTAGAGAAAGCTGTGAAGCTTCTGCCGAGAAAAATGCTAATTTGCTCATAAACACAACATCTTGCACACAATTTCAGGAAGTTTTGGAGCCCCTCCCTTTAAGCCTTACGGAGCTCTGTAAATTTGATAGATTGACTAAAATTCCTAGACTCCAAAGGCCGACTTTCAGAGCTTAAAACAGTCAGTGCATTCTAAATGTAAAATACAAAATAACGGCTTGAAAAAGTTCACACCTGTAGAAAAGGGGAAAAACAGAATGAACACCCTATACTCTCAAGCTAGATTGATCAGTTATAGATATTTCGCCACATTTGCTTTTGTTTCTCACGCTTCCTTTTTGTTTATACAGGTGAACACACACTATTTTTTTGTAAGTAAACTGAAAATAAATTGCAAACATGTCACTTCACCTATAAACTCTTGAGCACATATCTCTGGGAACAAGGTCCTCCTCCTACATAACCATAATACCATTATCAATACTCTGAGACTTTCACGGATGCCGTAATATCTGGGGTTTTTAAGAGTGTATATGTATATATTTTTCCATACTCTAATTTCTCCAGTTGCCTAAGAAGTGTCCTTCTTTCTTTGGATCCAATGTCTAACTAATCATGAATCCCTTACTACATTTCTCTCCCATAATCTAGATCAGCTCCCGAGATTGTACATGTTGGTGGGAGGGAGAGAAAGGAGGAGAGTCAGATGAGGGAAAGAGAAATGGAGTTTTGGGGAGATTTAGGTCTTAATTTTTTTGTTTTTAAATGTTCACTTAATTTTGAGAGAGAGGGTGCAAGCAGGAGAGGAGCAGAGAGAGAGGGAGAGAGAGAGAGAATCCCAAGCAGGCTCTCTGCGCTGTCAGCACGGAGCCTGATGCCGGCCTTGAACTCACAAACCGTGAGGTCATGACCTGAGCCCACATCAAGAGTCAGACACTGAACCGACTGAGCCACCCAGGCACCCTCTTAATTTTTTTTCCTAAGGAAAATCTTAAAAATCGAAATTTGTCTGGTTGTTGATCTGTATGAGATCGATGGTCAACATTTTTCGCGAGAACACTAGACAGGTGGTGGTCTGCCCTTCTTGTGTCCTGTCTGAGGCGCTTGAGCTCAACTTGCCACCCGGTTGGTGGCGACCAGTTTGATTTCCACGTGGTGTCTGCCTGAATCCTAGCTCTGTCCCCTAAAAGGTCCTAGGAGCGGTGAGACCCCTAAGTCCCCAGGCTCTCGTTTCCTAAAATTCGTTGTCCACTAAAAGGAGCCGTAGCTTCATAGAGAACTGACTGCTTTCTGTGTCACAGGCAGTGGTGGCAACATTTAGATGATGAGTTTTGATTTTTAGGTCCTACCTGAGCGAGTACGTGATTTCTGTGCCATCTCGCGTGTCTTAGAATGGTAAATGCAATGAGTGGAATCCTTACTTGCTGTGGACACAAGTTTGATGCTCATATGTCTTGACCTTAACCTTTGAAATCGCATCTTCTCTCCCCTTTGCAGGCATGCCCAGTCCCTGGCTGCTCTCCAGGCGTACTCTCACTGGCTAGCGCAGTACTGCAGCGAAGCTCATCGGCAGAACACACAGCAGTTTGTTACGCTCGTCTCCACCACCATGGATGCCGTCACACCTCTGATCAGCACCAAGGTCCTAAGGCAGCAAGGGCTACGCTTTTTAAGTTTGTTTATTGCGGGGGGGGGGGGGGTGGGGGGCCGAGGGAGAACATCGAGCAGGCTCCGCACCGTTACCGCGGAGCCTGACACGGGTCTCGGCCCCACGAACCTCCAGGTCGTGGCCTGAGCTGAAATCGAGTTGGACACTTAACCAGCTGAGTCACCCAGGCGCCCCAAGGGCTACACTTTGTATCTAAGTCCTTGTCCTTTTGTCCACATACCCACTTATTATAAAATCAAAATATCGCATGGTGTTAGACCCATAATTCTCAGCACTACCATAGAACCACGTGTCCTCTCATGTTCCTTTTGAGCTGTGGTCCATATAAACTCAAATGTAGCTTAAGTTTTTAACCTCAGTCCCACATGAATGCATGCTCATTGTGAAGAAGTTAAACACTGTTTAAATTATAGACCGAAAATTTATGGTACTCTTTAATCCCCCATTCTAAAACACTGCTGTTTGGTAGTGGGAATGTTTTATAATTCTCCTGTTGATGGAAATTAGTTCTTGGTATGTACATCCTTGTAGGATGGGTTCCGGAAAGTGGATTTACCGGGTCAAAGGTGCATCCAAGTAAATTTGACAGCTTCTACTCAGCTGTCCTTTGAGAAAACCATCAGTTTATATTATGGAGCATATGGGTGTTCGTCTTTTTTTTTTTTTAAAGTTTATTTGCTTTGAGAGTGCAAGTGTGGGAGGGTCAGAAGGAGGAGAATCCCAAGCAGTCTCTGAGCTGTCAGCGCAGAGCCTGACTTGGAGCTCTGTCACGTGAACCACGAGATCATGACGTGAGCTGAGATCAAGAGTTGGACAAGCAACCAACTGGGCCCTGTTTTTTTTGTAGTCTTCATCTACGTAGCATTCTGTCCTCCTCTTAACAGTGTATTGATTTCCATAAGGTTTTGTTTAGGTTGTTAAAAAATTTTTTTTGATGTTTATTTTTGAGAGAGAGAGAGTGTGAGCGAGGGAGGGGCAGAGAGAGAGGGAGACACAGAATCTGCAGCAGGCTTCAGGCTCCGAGCTGTCGCCACAGAGCCTGACGTGGGGCTCGAACCCATGAACTATGAGCTCATGACCTGAGTGGAAGTCAGATGCTTAATCAGTTGAGCCACCCAGGTGCCCCAGGTTTTGTTCAGTTTGTAATTGCAATTTGTAAATGAGTTACAATATCCCACCAGGGGGGATTTATATAATTTATGATGTATCCAGCCATTGCTGGACTTTAATGTTGCCTGCATTTGAAAAAAATCACCATAGATCATTCTGAAATGCACGTATGCACTTAGCTTTATCCTTTTAGGTGATTTTCTTAAAGCGGGGTTAAAGGTTAGGGATAATGTGTGGTTCTAGGAAATTCTAATAATATTTCTTTAGAAAGTAACTGCATGCCCGTGACTCTTTGGTGTGCTGTTTTTTACCAGTCTTACCAGCATTAGGTCGTATCTATAAAGAGTTTTCTCTTTTGCTAATTTGAAAAGGGCAGAAGGTCCTTGAACCAGGTTTTTGATTGGCACGCGGAGGGGAGGAAGCAGGAGAGCCTGGTGTGACCGGTTGAGTGTTGGAAGGCGGGTGGAGAGAAACGTTGGCTTGGTTGGAGCGGGAGGAGTACGGTGAACAATCCCGAGTAGTTTGAATGACATGCCAAGGAGTCTGCCGTGGAATTTTTGGAGCTGAGAAGCGATCGCACCCAGAGGTGCCAGCGACTAAGGACAGGAGGAACTGGAGGTGGTGCTCCCGGCGTGAGGTCAGGAGCTGCGACGTGGCACAGAGGAGCGTGCCTCGTTGCTGGGCGCCGTCCCCGGAAACTTCTTGGACACAGAGCCTGAGTTATGTGGAACGACAGCCCGGCAGCAGATCTGGCTTGTGACTGCCTCGTCAGAGTTCTTCGAATCGCAGCCTCGCGGGAGAGCTAGTGAACCGACACGTTCTCTTCTGTCTCCAGGTCCAAGACAAGTTGCTGCTATCTGCGTGCCACTTACTGGTCTCACTGGCCACCACTGTGAGGCCTGTCTTTCTGATCAGCATCCCCGCGGTGCAGAAAGTGTTCAACAGAATCACCGATGCCTCTGCTCAGCGACTCGTCGATAAGGTGAGACCCCAGGGCCACGCTGCATGGGCCCTGGAGCCATGAGGCTGAGCAAGAGGAGTCTGGCCTTTCTTTCGCACTCAGAGCTTACGGGCTGTGCCGCCAGAGATGGTTTCCTCCCAGGTGGCACTTAGGGCAGCCTCCGTGCTCTGTTGTCAGGCCCTTCCCGACGCAGTCGGGCGGTGTGCAGATTAGGATGTAAAAGACCCTCCCGTTAGGTGCTGAGGTGGCGCTGCTTTGAGAGCCAGCGATTTGGCTGGTGTCAGCGTCTTCTTTGCATTCCTTTTGGTTTAAAACAGTCCGTTGTTACGTTTGTTTTCTTAGGGTTGAGAAGCTCCAGACAAGGATTTTCACAAAATCCTTCAGGAGGCTCAGGCTGGAAGTTTAAAAACCAGCAAGACACAGGTGGTGTCCGAGGGGAGTCGGAGCAGTTACTTGGGTGCACCCGGGGTGGCAGAGTATTGCTTTTGACCTGGCGCCAAAGGCACATTGATTGTAAGAGGTTCTCCGGCAGCCTCTCTCTCTCTCTCAGCCCTGTTCTCAGCGGCTCCTCCGAGGGTGTTGGGAGCCAGCAGCTAAGGGACTGGTTAGACCGAGCGTCTGCAGTGACTCTGACTCCCCCACCCTGTAATGCTGCAGGTACCAGAGTGGAGGGGCAGTGACAGCACCGGGAAATGACATTCCAGGATGGGGCCTGGAACGCGCTGGACCGAGGCGTGGTGTTTTTGCTTCACTTTCACTTTCCTCCCTGCCTTACCTTAGATTTGGACCGAAGCCTTAGGCCCAGCCTGTGAGAAAGGAGCCCGGAGGCCTGAGCTCCGCGTGTGCCCTGGGTGCCCAGGCTGCGTCCGGTGCCGCGGCTGTTGCTCTTAACCCTCTGATGGATACCTGGGGCGGGGGCGTGGTCTCTTCCAGGCTCAGGTGTTGGTGTGCCGAGCCCTCTCTAACATCCTGCTGCTTCCGTGGCCAAACCTGCCTGAGAATGAGCAGCAGTGGCCCGTACGTTCCATCAACCACGCCAGCCTCATCTCCGCGCTCTCACGGGACTATCGCGATCTGAAACCCAATGCTGCGGCCCCACAGAGGAAGATGCCGCTGGATGACAGTAAGTGTCCCAGAGCCGGGGACGGCCCCGGGAGACAGGTAGGCCAGGCGCTGTCTTCCTTTGTGGCCGATGAGGCATTCGTTCATCTGTCCGTAGTCCCTCAGCTGCAAAGTGGGAGAGCCAGCCTTCGGCGGTAGAAGCCGCTTCTCTGTGGAATTCTGTGAACGCGTCAGCTGGACCTATTTCCTGAATGTGGGACACCCCTTCTCTTAGTTAAAATGTCAAAAATAAGTAAACCGTCAATGGTGCCTTCCTTGGATAAAAAAATGTACAGGGACTGATCCGTTTCAGATACTTACATAAGCAATCAAAGCAATTCACTGGGAAGAGCAGATCTAAGAACTGTCTTTTGAAACTATTTTTAACCTTTCTCCAAATGCATGTATTTCAGAGGCTTTGAAAGAACTTGGTATCTTCACAAATGGCACTTCAAGTTTAATTATTTATATTAAAAAGGGAGAGAAAAATGAATCAAGAGAACTCAGTTCAAGTAGAAGGCATCAGATTTCTCTGACGTACAAATTTTATAGTACATGTTAAAAAAATACACTATTTTCACAGTGAGAAAGTATTGGAACATTATTGATAACATCATTCACAGAATGTCAACAAATGTTAAAAATAGCAATAAATACCAGCATTTTTTTAAAAAACATCATTTTCATAATCAGGGACATTACCATAATGCTTATTGTACAAAAATATTAGAATAGTATAAAGAAGGGGAAAACTCTTAAATCTCATTGGTTTTAGTATTTTAGAAAGTCACCCTTTTAATTCTCTCATTGTCATCCTTATTCTCTGTTTAAGTATGTCTTCTAGTTCTGGAGCTGCATGGGAGCAGCGGAGCTCGTGAGGGTGTACTGAGCGCTGGGCCCTTGCCTGGGCGGTCCTCTCCCCGCCATCACTCCTCCGGCCGAGCCGGCACCAGCCTTCACGGTCCGGTGTTTGCCTGGTCCTGGTTCTCAGTGTTTTACATTCACTAATTCATTGAATTTCCACATCAGCCTACGAGTTAGGCACTGTTGATTATCCTGATTTTACCCCTGGGGAAACTCGGGTAAGAGGAGGTCATTGGCGCAGGGGTTACATACAGCTAGTGTGGAGTCGTGTTTCAGAAAATCTAGTGGTCTTTTGTCTCTTTATTTTACACGTGCTTATGTCAGTCAGCCAGCATGGGTTGGGTAGGTTTGCCCTGTGGTAACAAACAGTGCCCAAAGCGTAGTGGCTTAATCCAGGAGAAAGATGTATTTCTCGCTCACACTGCATGTTCAGCTGGGGCCAGGGGGGTTGGAGGACGTCCTGCTTATTTTCCTGGCGACTCAGCAACCCAGGCCGCTGAAGGCCGCCCCGCAGTCTGTGCTTACACGGGGACAGGGACGTGGGGGCTTGTGCAGTGGCTCTTAAAGCACTGGTCTGCAGGTGACACCCATCATTTGTATCTCCGCTCACTTTTCGTCGGCCAGAGCATACGCTTCCGCGGCCATGGCTTCACTGCAGAGCGGGTACCACCACCTGCTGGCTCTATTTGCTGAATAGAACCCATGGTTCCCACGGTGCACAGACTTAGAGTAATGTCTGTGGGGTGTTCGCTGCGTGCCAGGCGGGGTCCCAGAACTTCATGTACATTACGTCGTGCGGTCCTCCCTGCAGCCCTGTGAGGTTCGTCTTCTCCTCCTGCCGCAAGTGATCAAATCCAGGCCTGGAGTGTTTTTTCCCGTCCCAGTTTAGTACTTTGAAAAGTTTTCAAACCTACAGAATAGTTGAAGGATGAAGCAAAGGAACAACTGTGTATCTTTCACTAGGATTTACCACTTGTTAGTATTTTGCCACACTCGTGTTTCCTCCCACCTCCCGACACACTTCTTTTTAGCAGAGCCCTTTAAATAAAGGAAGTTACCGACACTTTATCCTTGACACCTTAACCTTTGTCTTTGAGAACAAGGTGTTCTCTCCTGTAACCCGAACACCACGAATACAGCCAAGTTGTGACATTACGGTAATGTCATTTAACACATAGACCATGTTCAGGTTTTCCCCAGGTGTTACCAAAGTGGCCTTTTTTGCTTCTTAAAAAGTCCAAGATACAGTCAAGGAGCTTGTGTTCTGTTTGGTTGTCACATCTCTGTTTGTTTGTTTGTTTGTTTATTTGAGAGAGGAAGTGCAGAAGCAGGGGAGGGGCAGAGAGAGAGGGTGAGAGAAAATCCCAAGCAGGCTCTGCACCGTGAGTGCAGAGTCCGACATGGGGTTCCATCTCACGAACTGTGAGATCAAGACCTGAGCTGAAATCAAGTGTTGGACGCTCAACCTACTGAGCCACAGGTGCCCCTCTTCAGTCTTTTAACATAGAAAAGTATTCCTGGTTTTTTGTTTCTTCTGACATTGACAGTTTTGAAGAGTCCAGACCCATTTCCATGTAAAATGCCCCATAATCTTTTCTGTCTGATTGTTTCCAGCAGTTGGGGTGTGAATACCACCTGGGCAGTGACGTGTACCTCCCGTTGTGTCACTTCTGTGTGTCCCATTTTGGCATGCTCTCTGGGATCACTTGGTTTGAGCAGTGCCTGCCAGTCTCTCCATTGTGAAGCGCCCTCCCCCCACCAGGCTCAGCAGGTGTAGGTTGTTCAGGATCAGAGAGAAGGTGGTGGGGTCGGGAGTCAGGTTTGGTTCTGAATGCTTCCAGATCCTTGTCTTGCACGACATCACCCCTTTGTTCTGAAAAGCATTGTTTTTAATGATTTGATAACATCCTATTCCATGGAAGGTATCACACTTTATGTATCTCTCCTGTTACTACATATTTAACGGTGCTTTCCGTTTGCTCTTGTACATTTTTATGAATACGCTTTGGTTATTTCAGTTTCCTTACACATCAGAGGTCAAGTTTTGGTCTCTTAACTCTACTGCCTTTTCCCCCTAAACTACTTTCCCTGTGCCTTGTTTCGTCTTGGAGAAACGTCTGACCCGAGTGCAGTTTCCTGGCCCCGGTCCTTGTAGCAGCTGTGAGGGAGGGGCTCCTTCCATAGGATGCGTGTGCCCTGTGTGCACTTGCCGAGGTCCGCGTGGCTGGCCGTTAGAGAAGCAGGTCCGTCGTGAGCATTCTTCTCTTTCATGCTCAGTCCTTTGGGTGAGGTAATGGTCTCTCTCTGTCCACGTTTTCAGATGAGGAGACAGAATCTAGTGGAGTCAGGAGTCAAACCTGCTCCTCTAGAGCATCTGTTCCTTCGGCTTTACGTTTCTCTGGAAGCTGCTTCAGCCGCCGCAGAGGCTGGTGAGCTTGAGGGGCCAGGGCGACCCAGGGAGCCCCACCAGGTAGAGGCCAGCCCTCAGCCCCGCTCTGGTTCCGCCCTCTGGAGCTCTGCCAGCGTTGAGTCTGCTGAGCTCAGGCTGAGCCATGGGGGTGCTTCTTAGGGCAGCCGGTGGGAAGCTCCGTGTCTAAGGGGAGGAGCCAGCCCCACCAGTGCTGAGGAATGGTGACAGCTTCCCTGTGCTGGACCTTCCGATGTGCCAGGCACTGGGCTAGACACGTTCTCAACCTTGTCTCTCATCCTCGCGGCAGCCCCGTGAAGGTGGGGCTGTTGGCTGTTCCCAGTGTACTGACAAGGAGCCTGTCTGGGTGTAGGGCCGTCAAGTGCCCGTCTGTGGTTCCTATCCGGCACCTCTGATCAGGGCCCTTTCTGTGTCCTCTGAGCTCCTGCCCGTTTGCCGGCCACCACCTCTGCTTTCTCTGTGTTCCCTGAAGGCATCGCGTTTACATCAGGGTCTCATTAGAAGCGTATATTGTTGGGGCGCCTGGGTGGCGCAGTCGGTTAAGCGTCCGACTTCAGCCAGGTCACGATCTCGCGGTCCGTGAGTTCGAGCCCCGCGTCGGGCTCTGGGCTGATGGCTCAGAGCCTGGAGCCTGTTTCCGATTCTGTGTCTCCCTCTCTCTCTGCCCCTCCCCCGTTCATGCTCTGTCTCTCTCTGTCCCAAAAATAAATAAACGTTGAAAAAAAAAAAATTAAAAAAAAAAAAAGAAGCGTATATTGTTGATAACATCATATGATACCATAATAATCATATATATCGTCAGGCCCCAGGCCCAGTAGGATAAGGGGCGAACACGCAGTTTATTCACGAACGTAGCAGCAGTAGATGGGCCAGCGGGGTGCTGGTGCCGATCGCCAGGCGGGGAGGTACACGTCGGGTGGAAGGGGTGTCGGATCCGCATCTGTCCATTCTCGCCTGGGGTGATTACCTTGGGACGCCCAGTCTCACCCGTCTGTTCACCGTCTTAGAATCTAGACACCTAACTGGGGGCCACGTTTTATCTTTTCCTCTGGGTGGCCTTGTTTCTGGTGGACAGAGGCAGAAGAGAGGCAAAAATCTGAGCAAGCAGGCAGCCAGAGTCCGGGCGGAGAAAAGAAGAAAGAAGAGGGTGTAGGGAGAGAGAGACGGGAGAGGTGGAGAAGCCCATGAAGAGAGACTGTGTTCGTTCAGCAGGGTTTCTGCGATCGCCCTCCGAATACTTCTGCGAATCTCGCCCCCTCCCGGGTATTCCCCGGCCCCCTGCCTTATCCTCCGACAAGTCATAACATGCACTGAATCTCGATTTGCAGCCAAAGTGATTATCCACCAGACGCTTAGTGTTTTAGAAGACATCGTGGACAGCATCTCCGGGGAGTCCACCAAGTCCCGGCAGATCTGCTACCAGTCGCTGCAGGAATCCGTGCAAGTCTCCCTGGCCCTCTTTCCAGCTTTTATCCACCAGTCAGGTAGGAGCTGCTGGCAGGCGCCTGCAAGGCCCACAGCGACTGCTCGGCAGAACACAAGGAGCTGGCGGTGCGGGCCCGGGTTCTGAAGGCAGAGGGCAGGGACGCTCATGGGGGGGGAGGGGGGCTGAGGCCCCGTGGAGCCCTCACCTGGGCCTTGCGCCTGTGTCGTGTGGCCCGGAGTCACTTGGGGCGTCTACCTGGGGCTCGCTTCTAAGTCTTTGCCTTCTCCCAGCGTGGCCACGAGTGGTGAGGTGCAGGGGGCTCTGTAAAGGAGGGGAAGGAACTTTTTCCCACGGGTGCCGCGTATTTCCTTAGATGGCAAGGTGGGTTTTGCCGACATGGTTCCCTCCCTCACCCGATAGAGGCTCTTTCTGGCTCTCGGGAGAGCGTTTACAGCAGCCTCGTCAGTCTTCGGAGAGGACTATTGGGGCCTGTCAGTCAGCAAGCATTCACTGATTGCCTCTTGTAAGCGGAGTGTGTGAGGTTAGAGCCAGAACACTGTACGAGATGATTGTTGAGATCTGCCAGTGGAACCGGAGGAAACGTAACCAACGTTTTCGGCAATTAGTCCCATTATTGGTCCATTAATGATAATGGACCATTAATAATAGAGGGCCACGCAGCCTGAATACACAGTCATTATCCATTTTCAGCCACTTAACCTCTGACCCAAGTGCGGGGATTAGCGATCAGAGAGCGAAATGGCAGAAGCACTCAGGTGTTGACCCGGTTGAATCGCTCCGTCAGCGTGAGCACAAAATGGCCCACCTGCAGTGAAAACTCCGTGTCGCTGGATGCCGGCTGGCGAGGGAGGCTTCGAGGTGACCTTCGCTTCCTCTAGTGAGCCGTTGTGAGCCAGAGGTTCGCGAGGCCGGAGCCGTCGTCCCAGCATGTCCTCAGTCATCTCCCGCTTTGCATCACGGCTCCAATGGTGTTGGGGAAATTTCTTCCAGCGGGAAGCCTTCGGGAGAGAGGATAGTGCAGATTGAAAAAAGGAGGTCAGCCAGGCCCCGGGCTTCCACTTACCCTCGTGTGCTCGCGCCTCTGACCGTTCGCTTTGTGCCTCTGCTTAGATGTGACTGACGAGATGCTGAGCTTCTTCCTCACTCTGTTCCGAGGCCTCAGAGTACAGATGGGCGTGCCTTTCACGGAGCAGATCATCCAGACCTTCCTCAACATGTTTACCAGGTAACCAACCACAGACCCGCTGTCCGTGGCTTCCAGACTCCCAGGGGACAAGGAGGGGTGGGGCCGGCCACAAAACCTAGGACTTTCTGCTCCTTTCTCTTCACTTGCCGTGAGCGTTGGTTTTCATGCTGGCCCCCCCCCCCCCCCAGAGAGCATTTCTTTGGCTACTGCGTGCTTCCCCTTGTCTGCAGAGAACAGCTGGCCGAGAGCATCCTCCACGAAGGCAGCACTGGCTGCCGGGTGGTGGAGAAGTTCCTGAAGATCCTGCAGGTGGTGGTCCAGGAGCCTGGCCAGGTGTTCAAGCCTTTTCTCCCCAGCATCATCTCCCTGTGCATGGAGCAGGTGTACCCCATCATTGCCGAGGTATGAGGGGCTGGGGTGGTCCCCCGTGCTGCCTCGCTTCTGCAGCCCAGGAGGGAACGAGATAGTGAAGAAAATGCAGTGTTTTAAAGCTCACTTGTTAGTTATTTTTCTGTATAATAATTTTTTCCAGGAAAGAATGCCTTTAGCTTGGTCCAGTCTTTTTTCATTGGTCGAGTTAATTGGAACTAGTCTAGGGAAAACACAGCAGGTTAAGTGCGAGGCTGGTCGGCGAGCAAGATCAGTCTCCGTGGCAAATAGCTTCTAACTTTAGGTGAATACGTGGTTTTCTCCGGCAAACACCGTAACAAGACGTACTTGTTAAGACATACTAGTAAGCCCATGCACCGGTCTCAAGGATACGAGGCCAGTGCTTGGAACCATGTAAAAGTTTTGTTGTTAAAGAAACACTCCACATCCTTAGAAAACCTACATTCAGCATGACAAGATCCAGAATAAGTGTGAATTTAACTAAACTTTATGTGATAGTTAAGTAAGAGCTAACCTTTTTAAGTCCCCCAACTAAGGCTTAAGTGAGTGAGTTGCTTTGCATCGTTAAACACGCTTGGGCCCTGTAAGGATTCCTGCCATGGGAGCTCGTGCCCTCTGGTCCCAATTTAATTTTAATCAAGGCTGAATTAAATATATCTGGGGCTTACAGTTTGGAATTCTACAGAGACATCTGGAATACCGTGACCTGGCATGCCCTCCAATGACTTGGAGAGTTTTGGTTCAGTTAGAAAATACTGCTGAGCCTCCCCTCCTCCCAGAACCCTGCTGCCGGTGACCGGGGACACAGGCCCCGAGGGCGCTCAGCGCCACACGCTGCCTCCTCCGAGGTCCCCTGACGCTGCTTTCTGTGCCTTCCAGGTGCTCCGTGACTCCTCTTCCGTAGACGGCAAAACTGCTTTTAAAGCTTCTTAATTGTCTTGCATGGGGTCAACAGGTTAGCTGGGACAGCGGTTTTTATCCTGGGGGAAGGAACAACACAGCCAAGAAGAGGTGACAGATCCGATCAGCTGCTTTCTAAACAGGAAACCTATATCGCTCATTGCTTTGCCATTTGGTAGCCGTTTTTTTCCCGGCTTAGAGGGCTGAGGGTTTCCCTCAGAAAAAGGGCACCGACCCTGGCACTGGCCCGGGCATCATGTCTCTGCGGAAATACACCTGGTTTGAACTGCTGGCCTGAAGGGGACTGGACCAGATGGCAGTGTCGGGGGACACTGACACTCTGCTTGCTGTTATCAGGCGTTGCCCGGGCCTCCTTGCTGCTCGGAGCTGAGGCTGTGAGTGGCCCCCCTGAGCCGCAGGAAGGGAAGGTTTGACGGTCTGTGTGTCTCCACAGCGCCCCTCCCCTGACGTGAAGGCTGAGCTGTTTGAGCTCCTGTTCCGGACACTCCATCACAACTGGAGGTACTTCTTCAAGTCCACTGTCCTGGCCAGTGTCCAGAGGGGGATCGCTGAGGAGCAGATGGAGAATGAGCCTCAGTTCAGTGCCATCATGCAGGTAATGTGCTGGAAAAGCCGGTGAGGCTGCCATGTGATCCCGGGACGAACAGGCCTCATCCTGGACACCAGCTGGGGCCACTGGCTGGCCATCCCTTGGTTTGCTTCCCTGACATATGGGGAAGCCAGGTCGTCTTGGGTCGAAGCTTGGTTACTACCTCTTGCGACCTAGGAAGTTAATGAACTTCTTGGAGCCCCAGTCTCTCCCATCTATCAAGTGGGGAGAATGCTGCTTATCTGATGGGTTTATTGTGAGGTTGGATGAGTTAGTGTACGCTCAGCAGCTGGCACTTGTGTTTCCCAAGTGCGAGGGGACTGCCTGCCGTCAGCACAGCTGTTGAGGCCTCCTTGACTGGGAGCTGAGTGGAGTCTCTTGGGGAGACTCCCCCTTGGAGAGGGACCCAGTGATCTGCATTTTTAAAAGGTCATTCAGGGGGCGTCTGAGTGGCTCAGCCGGTTGAGCGTCCGACTTCGGCTCAGGTCATGATCTCGCGGCTCGTGAGTTCGAGCCCCGCGTCGGGCTCTGTGCTGACAGCTCGGAGCCTGGAGCTGGAGTGTCTGGAGTGTCTCGCTCTCTGTCTGCCCCTCCCCTGCTCACGCTCTCTCTCTGTCTCAAAAATAAATAAAACATTAAAATAAATAAATTAATTTAAAAAAAAAAGATCATTCTGGCCCGTACCGCACTATGCTGGTAGAACACCGCCCTGTGAAGCAAGTGGTCTCCCGCCGTGGGAGGCTAGGGCGGCCAGGCTGCCTCGTGGCTGCTTTCCGGGACTATCCTCATTCTGCACTGGATCGTAGAACTTTTTGTTCTAAGCCCAGGTTGGAGTAGAGGGTTCTCCTTTTGTTTGTTTCAGTGCAGGGTTTTCTTCACAGCATGGGCAGAGGGATTCTCCCCTTACCCCCTTTAGGCCCCAGTCGGCACACAGGCACACGCTCCCAGTGTGGAGAGTCTGGATGAGCACAAGCCCTACGCCTGGTCTCCTGCTGCCCTTCTGTCTCCGGCGGGGCCTCGGGTGTGGAGTATTCAAGTGTTTGCTCCCCTCCTATCCCCCTCTTCAGACTTGCTTTTAAGCCTTCTTGGTGATGGCTGGCCCCCTGCTCGGGACTGGTAAAAGCCAGTTTGGAAGACGGCTTCACAGTCTGGCAGTTTCCTGACCAACAATCTTACGTCTAAGCATTTTACTTAAGATAAATGAAAACATATTCATGCCACGTGTCCGTGCGTATTTATAGTGGCTTTTTTCATAATTGCCCAAATCTGGAGAGAATCCAGATATCCATCATCTGGTGAGTGGGTAAACTGAGGCACACACATATAATGGACTGCTACTTGACAGTAAAAAGGAACATTCTTACACCAACATAGGTCACGTTGTGCTGGGTGAGAAGCCAGACCCAAAAGGCTACATGCCATATGATTCCATTACATCATATAACATTCTGGAAAAGGCAAAACTGGAGGGACCGAGAATGAGCAGTGGTCGCCCAGGGGCAGGGGAGAAGGCTGACTACTAATGGAGACACCAGGGACACTTTTGGGGGGTAGGGGGAGATGGAAATGTGTGTTTTGATTGTCATGGTGGTTAGATGACCCTGTACCAGTCACACAGCAGTGCACCCCAAAAGAGGGAGTTTTTCTGTGTCACACACTTCAGTAAACCCAACTTAAAAAAGTAAATAAAACATTGGGCATCATGGAGATGTCACTGCTGTAGCAGGCATTATAAGACCCCCTTCTTGTAGCTCAGGGGCCTGGGGTCAGAATGACAGAGCAATCAGCAGCTTGTTAGGGGTGGGGGCTTGTACGTCATCAGCTTGGGGGTTGTTTTGGTCAGGTCCAGAGGGGCGTTTCTTTTTGCCCTTGAACTAATAGCTTATAGCCCAGAAATTACAAAGCAGTTTAAAACTTTGCTGTTGCTTAACCCCAAGCAGAGGCAGCTGGTTGAAGGAGCCTCCCAGGATTTGTGGTTTATAAGAGCTGGGACGCCGAGGAGAGGGTGGGCAGCTTCTCGCTACACAGGCAGAATCCATGAAGGGATCTGGAGGTTTATTCCAAAAGGCCAAGGTGAAACCAAGATGTGAAGTGAGGCCCAGTGGGGAGGACTTCAGAGCTAAGACTAGGGGCGCCTGGGTGGCTCAGTTAGTTAAGCGTCCGACTTCAGCTCAGGTCATGATCTCACCGCTTGTGAGTTCGAGCCTGGTGTCAGAACTCAGAGCCTGGAGCCTGCTTTGGATTCTGTGTCTCCGTTTCTCTCTGTTCCTCCCCCACTCGTGCATTCCCTCCCCCCCCCCCCAAATAAACATTAAAAAAAAAAGCGCTAAGGCTACACAGGAACATCCCAAGATCTGAGCAGAAGAATCAAGGCAGTGGATACCCCAGCCCTGCTGTGGGCATGAGGAACTGCCTGTGGCATGCCCATTCTTTTGGTGTGGGGCGGGGGCCCTTGAGGGCCTGGTCTGAGGTGGTTTAAATGGTGCTTATAACACGGTGGTCTTATTTCTAGGCTTTCGGACAGTCCTTTCTCCAGCCTGATATCCACCTATTTAAACAAAATCTCTTCTACTTGGAGACTCTCAACACCAAGCAGAAGCTATACCACAAGGTCAGTGCCCCCTCTCGGGAAGGGCCCTTCATCAGAGCTGCCCCGGGGGCGGGTGGAGTCCCACCCTCAAGGCCCCAGGGGCAGAGCGGGCCTTCTTGCCCCGGCTTACCCAGGCCTCTCTGTCTGCAGAAGATCTTCCGGACCACCATGCTGTTTCAGTTTGTGAACGTGCTGCTACAGGTCCTGGTTCACAAGTCCCACGACCTTCTGCAGGAGGAGATCGGCATCGCCATTTACAACATGGCCTCTGTGGACTTTGACGGCTTCTTTGCAGCCTTCCTCCCAGAGTTTCTGACCAGCTGTGATGGCGTGGATGCCAACCAGAAAAATGTGCTGGGGCGGAATTTCAAGATGGATCGGGTGAGGAGAGAGAGAGGCCAGGCTAAAGGGAGGACGGGCCAGGGCTCTCACGCCTGGGGCCTGCTCAGGGAGGAAGGGGCAGTGGTCTGTACCCGCCGGTGGCTCCTGAACGACTTGGTGCTGTGGCTGGACGCAGGGGCACACGCCTCCCCCGGTGTGTGTTCTTCACGTCAGCCGCTGGGCCCCGGCCCCAGCAGTCCGTCCGACTGCCTCAGCTTCTTTGTGCTTCTCCCCCGGGATCCGGACACTGTTCCCTCACGGGTCGTGAACTCGCAGACAGGCTGCGAAGACTGGTGCTCAGGAGTCTCTGAGTCCCCAGAGTTCGAGATGGGCCCCTGGGCTCTCCCCAGGCCTCCCGGTTCCGTGTGGGCTGACCTGCTGCCGGGTCCTCGGAGAAGCCCCCGCAGCACACCCCCTTGTCCCCCTTGCTGCCCGCTCAGGGAACGTGGCGGGAGGGTGGGCTCTGTGGCCCCCCGTGCAGCACCTTGGGTGGCTGTGGGTGCACACGGAGCCAGCGCTGCCCGTGTGTCCGGGTCCCGTGTCCGGGTCCCGTGGCACCCGGCTTCTGTCCCGGCGCCTCCCTCCTGGGCACTCACCTGCCCTGCTTCCTCTGTCAGCCGTTAGGTTTCTTCGCTTGCCCGATAGGCTTTTCCTGGAACTCTTCCCACGGAACAAGTCCTTTTCGTCCTTCACCACCTGACACATGGCAAAACGAAATCGTTCTCCCACGTCCTCACGCGTCCCTGCCTTGCCTCCCACCCTGGAGCAGCCTGCCTACGGTTCCCCTCTAGTGTTCAGATTTACACATCGCTCTCGCTGGAGCAGACTCCTCTCACCGCTTGCCCGTCTCGTCTGTGACGTGTGTCAGGATAGTGCTTTCTTAGACTCAGGTCCTGTTTTCCCTTGTCTTGGAATCTTTCTCTCTGGGATGTCTTGTTCCCTCCTAAACTTTTTCTTAAAGTTCACTTCAGCCACTTGGGTATTTTTCCTTCCTTTTCCTGGAGACCAAATCCTGATATTTAACTGTCCGTTTCTAGTGATGTCATTGTCAGCCAACTTCTCGATTGAAAGCCGGGCTTCCAAATCTATATATGCATCAGTGCACCTGGGGTGCTTATGAAACACACAGGAACATATTCTTGTATCCTCCCCCAGGAAATTTGAATTTGGCATTTGGGAGCCACTGATATAAGAGACACCCCTTGGTTTGTTTTCTGGAGGATGAGTAAAGGAATCAGTGCCTCCACTCACCAGTTCCCTCTGTACCTGAAGTTGGCTGCCTCTCCACCCCGGAGAGGGTATTGGGGCTCAGTCCCTCCCTGCTTCAGAGGAGCCTCCCTGGGAAGACAGGCAGCGGCGCCCTCCATGGATGACGCCGGGCCAGCCACGTCACATGTCCCGGCTCTCATGAGCCTTCCAGCAGCCTTCTGAAGTGTATACAGGTCTTGTTGTTAATCCCATTTCACAGATGAGCCCAGGCTCCGCACGGTCAGCCATTAGTTGGCAGTTCAGAGCCCGGGAACGCTAGAGCTGGGAAGCAGGATCCCTCGGCTGGGCCTTCTCACTCGGGAGCCAGTGTGTACTGCCCACATGCAGGGGGAGCCGAGGGCGGCTCGACAGCGATGAGCAGGGGTGCTGGCCTGGGCAGCTGGGGCCTTTTTAGAAGAGGCAGGCTTTGAGCAGAGGCCGAAGAGGACAGATTAGCGGGGTGAGGCGTGGGTGGGCAAGGGGAGCTGTCGGTGGCTTCAGCCGTTTCCGGAACCCGCCCTGCCACTGGGCTTTCAGAAGGCGTGCGCACTAGCTCTGTGGCAGGCACCATTGGGGTCACTCCGCATTTGGACCTGCGCTCTGGCCACCACCGGTGATCCCGGCCTAAAGATGAGGGGGCTGATCCCCGGTGCTCTTGTTGTGGCCTCTGGTGGGGTCTGGGTTCCGGCTGCGAGGGGCCCTCTCGATGGGTGTCTGCAGCCCGTGGGTGCCGCCGATGCGTCCCTGCTGACTGGTCGGGCCCGCCCGGGGCCCGGGCGGGGGTGGACTCTGTGGCCGTGGCTTGGCCGTGGCGAAGGAGAGGTGTGCGTTGGCAGGCGTGCTCCCTTGCACGAGCGAGTCCGGTCTGAACCCCCTCCCTGCTTTCTGTGCAACCTGGGGCAAGTTCCGCGATCGCTCTGCGCTTCGCTGTCTTCACCCTTGCGACGGTGGTGTGAACGCACCGTGCGTCGCGGGCTTGGGTGGGGTTCGAGGGGGTGGGTCCCTGAGCGGATGCGCAGGCCTGCACGTGGGGAGCGCCAGGGGGGCGTTCGCTCCGCTTCTGGCTCTCCCGCAGCGCCTGTGCTGACACGGTGCGGTGCGAGGAGGCGTAGAAGGTTCGAGCGTGCTGGGACGGAAGTGGTGGGGGCTGGGGGTGAGCCGGGGTGCGGGGTGGGGCTGGGCTGCAGCTGTGCCCCTGCCTTCCAGGACCTGCCCTCGTTCACCCAGAACGTGCACAGGCTGGTCAACGACCTGCGCTACTACAGACTGTGCAACGACAGCCTGCCCCCCGGCACTGTGAAGCTTTAGGCGCGGCCGCCCGCCGCCACGGGACACACCTGCTGCTGCCGCGCCCGCACCGCCTCCCTCCGCCCTCCGCCACAGGCGCCCCCTCACGGGCCTCGCCGCTCCTCGGATTCCCGCACCCTGACCGGCTGCCTGCCCCCCGCTCCTCCACGCCCCCCTCCCGCCGCCCACCCAGCCGACCCGGCTTCGGGGTGCCCCTCAGCGCTGGCTGGGGTGCCCCCGGACGTCAGGGGCGGGCGGGGGACCCGTGCGCCCAGGCACCAGGGAGGCCCCGGGGAATCCTGTGGGCTGTCCGCGCACCTCCCGAGGACACCAGCCGTGAGGCAGAAGCGCCGGGGACCGCTCGTGACAGTGCCACCTTCTCACCATTCCGCCCCCACCCACCCAGCCCGGCCGGCGGCGGAGAGGCCTGACGCGGGACTATCTGGGCGCTTCTGCCCAGCCTCTCCCGCCCTCCCCTCCGATTGCCTTGAAGTCTCTGCGTTTTGTCAGAGATTCGCAGACTCGTGGGTTTTTGTTCCCGTTTTCTCATCATTCCATTGTGATACTAAGAAACTAAGAAGCTTAATGAAAAATAAAATGCTTATGTTGTTGTTATAGAAACGCCGGTCAGGGAGCGTCTTTCCACTCGGGGCCTCCCTGGGCCAGCGTGCCGGTGGAGGACATCCTGGTGCGGAGCAGGGCGGTGAGGGGCGTGGGACTGTGCCGGGGGAGCCTCTCAGTGAAGCGGCCGAAAGACACGGGACGCCCGGTTCTCTGGGGCGGAGGGCGGGAGCTGGCTCTTACAGGTCACCCGATGGCGGGGCTGGGGGTGGAGTCCACTGGGGTCCACCACCCCTGCTCCTCAGGCACGGGATCCCGTTCCTCTCCTCCTCGAGAATGGATCCTTTCTAGACACCCAGGCAGGAGTTGCCCCTCTGTGGCCCAAAGTCTCGCCTGAGGTCAGCAGAGAGGCGGAGGTCTCAACAGGTGGCTCATCTGAGAGGCGGTGATCAGAGGGGAGAGGAGGGAGGCTGTAGCGGGGTGGCCCTCGGGGCGGGGCCGGTTGGTGCGTCTGAGAGCTGGGCCTTGTCCAGCCGCTATTCGCGTGTGGAAGTGGTGCTTGTCTGGAAGTTTCTGGAATGGCGCGTCAGCAGCTCCTCCTGCCTTGAGGGTCATAGCAACCAGTCTGATGGCACTGGACTACGTTTTTTTTTTTTTTTTTAATTTAAATTTTTTTTAATGTTTAATTTTTAAAATGTTTTTATTTATTTTTGAGACAGAGAGAGAGCATGAGCAGGGGAGGGCCAGAGAGAGAGGGAGACACAGAATCGGAAGCAGGCTCCAGGCTCTGAGCTGTCAGCACAGAGCCCGACGCGGGGCTCGAACTCATGGAGGAGTGTGAGATCATGACCTGAGCTGAAGTTGGTCGCTTAACCGACCGAGCCACCCAGGCGCCCCTTTAATTTTATTTTTAAGTAATCTCTACACTCAGCGTGGGGCTCGAACCTACAACTCCCAAGATGAAAAGCCTCAGGCTCCACTGACCGAGCCAGACAGGCGCCCCTGGACCGGCTAGATTCTAACGTGGAATCCCACACCTGGCAGGAAGAGGCTTGCGCACCCAAAGTGAGAGTGGCCACTGGCTTGTTGGTAGGACTGGGGAGGAAGGGCTTCTACTTCTGAGGCCTTTACAAGGACCACTTGCAGAGGTGAGGGGCCCGGGGGCCCTGGGTGGTACGTGTGTGTGCCCGTGTGCGCGTGATGTGGCCCCTTGCTCCGTGTCGGTCACAGCCTCCCAGTTACAGCTAGCCCCACTTCAGAGTCCGGAGAGGAGGAAATTGAAACTCCAGTCGCTCTTTTGCAGAAAAAAATTAACATCCAATTATTCCTGGGCTATAAATACCACCTCACCTGCCTGTGAGGGGAGGCCAGAGTGTGGTCTGTGCCTGAGCCAATGAAAGGGCTTTTTGAATGCCTTACAGATGGAAGGGGTGAAGGGATGGGGTCTGCCGCCTGAGAGCTGTACCCTTGGACAGAACTCGAGGCAGGATTTGGGGTGGGAGAGGAGAGGCCGTTGGAGTAAGGTGGGCCCAGATGGGGGATTTTTGTTCCAATTCTGCTGGACGTGGCCCCAGCTGTGTGCATTGTAATGAGCTCCCCGTCCTTGGAGGTGTGCAAGCAGAGTCTGGGTGACCTGCAGAAAGGGTCTGCTCCCTTCGTCGTCATCCGACTTGCATCTGATCCCTCTTGTCTGCAGTGGCTCTCCCGCCCCCCTCCATGGGCACAAGAGCAGGCCTTAAGAAGTGTGGCTGGAATTGGGTGCATTCTCAGGCCCTTGACAAGCCCAGAGACTGCATTCTGAGGGAGGGGACAGGGAAAGGCCAGAGATGGACAGCAGTGAGCCTTTAGGTCAGTCTTGGCTGGGGACTGGTAACAGCTTCCCAAATTCCAGCATTTTCTGCCACTCACCTGCCATTGGCCTCAGACAATGGAGGGTCGACTTTTTTTTCGATAGCCTTTTTTTTTTTTTTTTTCTCCTGAGTAAAATACTGTAGTAAAAAATGTAGAAAACTTAAAAAAAGTCATCTGATCAGAGAAAACCACTGTTAATATTTTGGTGAATTTTCTTTCGCACATGTGGGCAAACACGTTTTTGCTTTTCCTTTATTTTTGGTTTTGTAAAAGCGAGTTCGTGTTGTAGTGCAGCCTCTCTTGTTCACTTGACACATTGTGACCCTTTTACTGACTATTCTAGTAAAACATGATTTTTAATGGCAGATGGCATTTCACGGACACGCTTCGTTTATGGGGTTCCTTATTCTCAATGATGCGCTGTGGACATTCTCACACGTAAATTTCAGCACTTGTCTGTTTCCATAGGTTCGGTTCCCACACGTGAAGCTGGAGGCACAAATGTTCTCGACTTGTGATAGGTTTTGCTGGGCCTGGTTTCTCTTCGGAAGAAGCGTACTCCAGAGTTGCACAGTGTCTGAGCTCGAAAGGCTCTGATGAGATCATTTGACCAAATCAGCCCCCACTTCTGTGGATCCTGGGGCCTCTCCTGCCTGGTTAGCTTAGCGGTGGGGCCCGACCAGGCCTCCTGCCCACTCCCGAGTGCCACCGTGATCCTAGAGTGACATCGCTGCAGGGTGGCTGGGACCAGGGAGAGGAAAGGTGCCGATGGCTCTGGTTGTCTCCTGGGGCCTTGACAGGACTCCCGATTGACGGCAGTGAATTTCACAGACGTTATTTCCTGAATACCTTTCCTAGCCGGGTGCTGGGCTGCACGTGAAGGACTGGGAGGCCAGTGAGGCACCCTGTGCCTGCAAGGAGCCCAGACCCGAGAGGAGACAGACAGACAGGCAGACAGGTTGTTGCAGAGTGGCATGCTGAGTGGCTGAGTGCGGTGATGGGGGTTGGGAGGCCAGGAAACGGATGGGGGGCCCAGGGTCGGAGGGCTTCACCCAGGGTGTCGGCCACTGAGCCGGTTCTGCAGGGTGTGAACGAGCTCACCGCAGGGCAAGTGGGTGAGGAAAGGGTGAGGCCGGGGCTGCCTGGACACTTCAGAAATTGCCACGAAGATTTGATGGGGAGATGGGCGGGGTGACTGTCCGTTTTTTGTTTGTTTTGCCAAATGGAGATGTATGGAGTTACAACAGGCGGTCTCTGCAGTAATCCTGGGCCAGCAGGGGTCGAGTGGGACCTCTGGTCTCCCTACTCCTGGAAGAGAAAGCATCCGGCTCTGTGGGGCCCGGCCTGTCAGCAGAGATGGGGGGGGACGAAGTCCCACTGGCGAAATGCAGCCACCTGGTTCATCGGAGGAGTCAGAAGCCCCCCTGAGCCTGTCCTGACAGTGAGGGCCTTCCTCACGGCCCCTGCGGTGTCCCCCGCCACAATGAAGGCAGGGGACGCGGGGTCTGTTTCCTCAGTGCTCGGTATGGGGTTTGGCCCACAGCGGGTGCCCCAAAATGTTGAGTGCACGAGGATTCTCCAGATTTATCCAAACGGGTTTCTCCTCACAGGAGGAGGCCTGCAGTCACACTGAGGTGTCTTACTAATTTTTAACATTATGAAGCCACGTCCTTGGTGTCTGCTCAGAACGCCTGGCCTTACTTTTCAGGGCTCCTCAGGGAAAAGCACTCGAGTGAACAGCTCTTCAGTGAAGGATTTCTTTAGTTCAGGGACTCACTTTTCCACCCTTCCCTGCTCGCATCATTGGAAACATCTTTAAAGATTCATGTTAATTAATTGGCTCCAGCCTTGGGGTGGGTGGGGTGGGCGATCGCACAGGTCATGCGGCTTCCCAGGTTAGGCCGGGAGCCTCGTGTGGGGTGGGCCGGAAGCTGGCTCTGAGCCCCAGGACCCTGAAGGGCACCAGAAGCTTGTGCAGAGGTCACGTTGGGTGCCTTCCTGGGGTGGGGTGGAGGGTTGGTTGAAAAATTATTTAAATGAAACAAAGGGCAGACAGAGGTGAGCATTTGGAAAACAGGTATATTTTCTTCTTAAAAATATGCTTAGGGGGGTGCCTGGGTGGCTCAGTCGGTTAAGCGTCCAACTTCAGCTCAGGTCACGATCTCACGGTCCGTGAGTTGGAGCCCCGTGTCGGGCTCTGGGCTGATGGCTCAGAGCCTGGAGCCTGCTTCCCATTCTGTGTCTCCCTCTCTCTCTGCCCCTCCCCCGTTCATGCTCTGTCTCTCTCTGTCTCAAAAATCAATAAACGTTAAAAAAAAAAAAAATAAGCTTAGGGGTGCCTGGGTGGCTCAGTCAGTTAAGCGCTGGACTTCAGCTCAGGTCATGGTCTCCCAGTTCGTGGGTTCGAGCCCCGCGTCGGGCTCTGTGCTGGCAGCTCAGAGCCTGGAGCCTGTTTCGGTTTCTGTGTCTCTCCCTCTCTGCCCCTTCCCCGCTCTCCCTCTGTTTCCCTCTCTCTCAAAAATAAATAAACATTAAAAATTTTTTTAATAAAAATAAGCTTAGTTCTGGGGGTGCCTGGGTGGCTCAGTCAGTGTCCGCCTTTGGCTCAGGTCATGGTCTCGTGGTTCGTGAGTTCGAGCCCCAAATCGGGCTCTCTGCTCTCCTCACAGAGCCTGCTTCAGATTTTCTGTGTCCCTCCTCTCCCCTCCCCTGCTTGCATGTGCAAACTGTGTTTCTCAAATATAAACATGAAAAAAAATAGAAATAAGCTTAGTTTTTCCCCCCTTATTATAGAAATAATGTATGTTTCTTGGAGATAAACATAAAAATCTCCAAAGCCATTTAATCATGTCTCAGTGGGTGGCCTTCCAGACCTTTCCTTGCATTTATATCCATATGCCCATCTGCATACCTCTATCTTTCAGCGGGAATAAGATCATGTGACATGTGTGGCAAAGTCCTGCCTCCTTCAGTCTCTGCACACGTGCGCGCGCGCGCACACACACACACACACACACACACACACACACACACCTTTAGGTGAGCTGTGTGGTTCCTAGAGACCCCAGCTCTTTCAACCTAAGCCATGGCAGGCCAATTTGCAAGTGTCCTCTGGAACATTGCAGGAAGTTAAGCTGGGACCTTGTCTCTCAGACTCACATTGGTATCTGGAGCCAGCTCGGGGCTGAGGCCAGAAGCTCATCCAGACGTGCATCTTCTCCCTGAAAAGTCAAGACAGATAACCGTTGTTATTTTCGGAGCCGCTGAGGAAGGCATAATCCCCATCTTGCAGAGGTGGAGCCTGAGGCCCAGAGGTCACAACCAGTCCTCATCCTCCCTCTTCCGACTGGTGTTCCACGCTGGAGCTGATGACTCCTGGGCACCCCAGGAGTGGCGGCGACCTTGCTCCCGGCCTCTGAGGGGCACTCGAGTAGGAGGGATTCAGATTCCAGAGATGGAGGTGCCGAGCATCTCGATCTTCCCTCCCAAGCCTGCCTGGGGAGGGGCCGGGAGCCCGGAGGAAGCTCTGGGGGCTTTTATTACCTTCATGATCTGTATTGTGGCATTTCCAAAAACGGTTCCCGCCTCCTCCATGCTGGAAGAGACAGCAGGAGACAGGCTGTCACTGCCTCCCAGATGCAGCCAGCTTTGCCTTTTGTAGGTGCCCACCCACCCCCTTAGGATACCCCCCCCCCCAGCCTTCAGGGCAAATGCTTACAGATGAGGACACTGAGGTTCAGAGAAGGGAAGTGACTTGCCCGAGGCCACACAGCAGCAAGTCCCCGGCAAAGCCGGGGTCCACTTGTGGGTCTGGAGGGCTCCACACCCTGCTCTCTTCCCCGCCAGAGGCACTGCGTGGCTGCTTCACTCCGTTGTCTGCCTCGTGACAGACCCGAGTGGAGGCACTTTGCGGGCGGAGCGGTTGGAGGGGTTCCAGAGCCCGAGCTGTGGGAAGAGTGGGTTGCTGAGGGCTTGCAGTCTGGGTCCCCGGGGGTCCGGCATTCACTGTGTCTGCGGGTCCCATCCCCTTCCCTTCCTGGGCCGTCTCTTCTCCGGGTGTGGTGCAGAGGCAGCCGGTGGGCGTGAGGAGGGGGCCCGCCCAGGACGGGAGGGCTCCATATCCAGCCGGCCCTGCTGTCCCTGCCACTGGGTCCCAGGGGCTTTCAGAGCCGTTGGCAGAACTGAGTCTGCAGGTGGCCGTCCGGATGGGGGAGGCCCTGGGCACTCCGGCCCCACCGAGTGCAAGGTTCCCTTGGGGTTTCTATGTGGAGGGGGCTGTGGAATGAAAGGCCGGCTGTGTAGGCTTTCCTCACTATGACGACGCGTGTCTGACTCACCCTCGACTCAAGGACATGCTTCCCACTTACACATCACTCACCAGTTCGGCCTTTTAGTTCACTGAGGGTCTTCTCCGCGACAGGGAAACGTGGACATAACGCGAGTCCTGCCTTCCAGAAATGGAGGAGGGCGTCCTACTGTGCGCCAGGTGCCACACGTTGAGTCGGGTGCTGGACAAAATGTACCCTGAGTGGAGTCAGATGTGCACGAAATGTACCTGTTTCTCTAACTGATGCCCTTTTGCTCTGGAGAACTGGTGGCAGGAAAAAGGTATTTAAAAAAAAAAAAGTGCTGATTTTAACGGAACTCATTCTCTCCAGATCGAAAACAGGCTCTTCTGGATAAAACGTTCAGTTAAAGTTCAAAGTCCAAACAGACTTTGTGTGGATTTCAAAGGCGCTTCTTCCTGTAGGCAGGTGCAGCTCTGCACCGGGAGCGTGGAGGGCGGGCCCCTGTCCCCTCAGCCAGGCCTTCTCGGACGGTGAACAACTTGCACAGCTGTCCCTGGTAGATTTGTCAAGACTCCCCGTCAAAACTGCCTTGTCTCAAAAGGTCTCCCCTTCATCCCTCCTCTTGCCAGGGTGACTTCAGAGGGGTGCTGTGCAGCTTATGTGCCTGGGGGGTTGCGGGAAAGGCTTCCAGCCCTCGTTTTGGACTTTAGACCCTCGAACCAGAGGGCCACTAGTAGATGGGCATGGCCTGAAGATCTAAAGGGGACTCAATCCCATAACCGAGGCTCAGTGGGTCTGTAGGCCACATTCCCAGCCTGTAACACCTGGCTTTCACCAGTCCCCAGAAGGACGTGGTAGGCGAAATACGAATGAACGCTGTCACTGGCACTTGAGGCCTCTGTGCTGTTTGGTGCCACAGGTGAAGGCCGTGGGCGGCAGGGGGCAGGGGGGTGGGGGGGAGCGGCTACCGGCTCACAGATGCCCGCGGCCGCTCCAGCTGGTCTGTCCCTCCAGCCCCTCCCTCCGTCTGCCCTCTCCCCCCTCCAGGCCTGAATTTCAGCCTTCCAGGGGGCCAAGTTGAGGGGCCAGGCTTGGACAGCTTTGTGGCTGTCCGCTCACGCTGGGGAGAGCCGAGGGAATCCACCTCCGTTAAGGAAAGGTGCTCCTTGGCCATTGACAAATGGTCTCGCGCCTTTCGGTGCTAACCCGTGGGACTTGATCAGGACAGCCGGCTGCTCAGGGAATCCTTCTTCAGGCTTGGAGCTCTAGCACGAGGGGTCCTACCGCCTGCCCCTAACGTCTTGATGTCCTTTACCACCCACCCTCTGCTCTGGGAAGTGGCTTGACTTGCTCCCACATTGGAATCCTACGTAGGCATATCTGGTGAAAGGGGTTGGGCTTGAGAATTGGGCTCCTAACAGGAGAATTTTCCCCGGACACAAAGCCTACTCGAAAGATGGTGGGTAGCTGCAAGGTGACCCACGCCCACTAGATGGCCACACAAGTATTTCTAGATCTTCTGCGGCCCTCAGGCCTCCCACAGCTAGACCCGCCCCTCGGTGAGGGCGGCCAGCGAGGCGGCAGGCCTGGGCCTCCTGGGGGACCCCACCCTCTGTCCTCTCTCTTCCAGGCACGACCCCTCAGGAGGCAACCAGAGAGGTGGGTGTCTGAGAGTTTGGTGGGTGTCAGGAACCTGTCTGTCCTTATCGAGGAGGCGAGAGTCAGACTCTGGCAGAGCCGGGTCCAAGTTCAGATGCTACTCCTTACTAACTGCAGGCTCAGACCCTAAAGGTTGGAAAACAGTGTAGTGCCAGCACCCCACCCCTAAGAAATTCAAAATGAAAAAAGTTCTAAGTCCAATTAGACCCCTCAGTAAAACTTGGGGGGTGGGGGGAGAAAAACAAACAACAAGAACAATAGTAAGTCATAGGATTAGATTTACGATTTCAAAGTGACGCTACACTTGCAGGTAGGCTGACTTCTCTCTCTTGGGCTTCTGAGCACACATCAGTCAGTTCGGCTGCGTGACCTTGGCCGAATCACTTAGGCTCTCTGGTGCCCGGCCCGCGTCTATAAAGTAGAGTGAGTATGAGTTCCTCCCAGGGATGTTGAAGGACCACGGGAGATGAGAGCTGTAGGGTATTCAGCTCCGAACCTGGAATGTAGTAGTTGCTCAATAAACAGTGGTCTTTGGTGCTGTTGGGATGTGGTCCCCATAGTGCTGAAGCCTGGTGTCGGCTGGTCAGCAGCACTCCGGGATGGATGGGGGGGGGGGAGGCGCTCAGCTGATGTCTCATCTGGAAAGGATGGAGACATGAGTCAGGGGTCAGGAGAGGAGACCGTCCCAAGCTGGGCCCCAGTGCTCATCTCTTGGCATCCCCCCACGTCCCTCATGCATTCCCCGGAAACAGACCCCCCCCTTGAGAGGCGGCTGGTTATTTTCACTTTCAGGGGCAGAAACTCTGAGAAGGGAGGAGCCGAGGCTTGCCCAGTGTCACTCACGGCGGAGCAGGAATTCAAGCCCAGGCTTGCGGAGCAGTTTGGGCTCAGTTCTCTCCCGCTGCATCTGTTGTAGGTGGGGGGCTTCCTGATCACCTCTGCCCCGAAGTGGCCGGCCCTGGGCTTTCCTGGGCTCCTCTGTGGCCTTCTCCTGCCCCCAGACCTTCTGCCCTGTTCTAGGGAGACAGCCGGCGACTTGGTCACACGTACACACACGTACACACGAACGCAAGCGTGGGCACGCGCCCGTCTGGGAGCGCGGGAACGGAGGGGGCAGAGAATTCACCGTGTCCCGAGAGGTGCTGATACACCCGCCCTGATCCCAGCCAAGTCCAGTGCCCTTGTTTTACGGCTCGGGAGCCTGAGGCCCGAAAGGGGGCCTGGCCAGATGTGGCGGCCGGGCTCAGAGCCCAGCTTGACTCACTTCTTCTCACGGAGCCACTGTGTGTCCCTGGGAGGGGTCACCATGGCAACAGGGACAGTGGTGGTGGTTCAGGTCAGTGGGAGGCAAAAGCCAGGGAGCTATAATTTCTTGGGCACCTACGAAGTGACTGGTTTGTTGGGGGGAATTTAACTACCTGCAGTATAAACACGCAATCGTTTCATTTTTTTAAAAAGACGAGACGGCAGAGGTACAGACTCCGAGTTCCGCCTGCCCGGGCTCCCGTTCAGACGCGCACACCGGCCTGCAGGGGTGAGGCAGGCTCTGCCACACCGTCCTCGACCCTCTCCCGCTTCCTGGCTCCTCCAGGGCTGGAGGCACGGAAGGCCCTATAGATGGGGTCCCACGTACATCATGAAGCAAAGGCCAGCCTTTCCCCGGATCCCTCCGGCCCTGAGCTGGGCCCCCACCATGGCTCAGTCCTCAGTAGTGTGTCCAGTCAGGAGTCCATCGCAGCCTGCAGTTCTGTGGTCACTGGGGTGATCTCGTGACGCCCACTTCTCCTCTAACTTCCGCTGGGACTAAGGGAGTCCTTACCTACCCTTCCGAGGGCTGCAGAGGAAAAAAAAAAAAATGTGCAGTGCACTCCGGGTGCAGTGCAAAGGCCCTGAGGTCTTCAGGTGGAGATTGATGGTGGGCCCGGAGTCCTGCAATGGGCCTCCCACCTTCAAAAGTCACTGGGCCAGAAATGCCACGGGTGCATAAAAATGCATTACCTCCCCAGGCTCTGAGGGATCTCCCTGCCTGCTCTCTCAAAGGGGCACCAGCGGGGGCCTGTGGAGCCGAGCTCACCATCCAGCCCGCAAACAGCGTGCGGCTTTCCCTGCCCCTGCGGGCATCCTCGGTCTGTCCGTGCGGTTCTCAGCCTCCTTCTCTTTAGAGTGTGGGGTGCTCGCCACGACTTAAGTAACCTCCACCTCCTCGGGGAGACCACGCCCCATTTTACAGGTGAGGAAACCGAGTCCGCGGCGGTAGGTGACCTGCCCCAGGTCGTAAGTGCCGGATCCCGGGTGCCACCTCGGAGGTGTCTGGTCTGGGAGCCCGTGCCCCGCGTCACCACGCCCTGCCACATCTGAGGGAAAGAGTCGTAGCCGGGGAGCACGGGGAGCACGGAGACTCCTGGAAGTAAAGTCCTCACGGCCCCTACTCCTACCCGCCTCCCCTCTTCCCCCAGAAGAGCGGCTACTGTGCTGGCGGCAGGTTTGTGGGTGAGCACTGGGCTCCACCGCCAGGGGCGGAGTGAGAAAGGAGGTGAACAGAAAGGCGGTGGCCGTTGCTTGACGAACAGTGAGAATCTGCCATGCCCCAGGCTCTGCTCTGGGCCCAGGGGCCTCCACGGTAAGTAAGACAGGCCTGGTCCTGCCCTTCCGTGGCTGGCATCCCAGTGAAGGAGACAGAAGACCCGAGAACAACTGGGGAACTATGTGTGGCCATTTCGGGCGGTGCCCAAGTGAGGGAGATGGTGTTGGTGATGGGGTAGATATACCCACAGGGGTTTGGGGGGCTTCTCTGAGGAGGCAACAAAAGGAGAGTTCTTCAGGCAGGAGGAACGGCTGTGCAAAGGCCCTGAGGCAGGAATCCGCAAGGCCTGATAGGAAACAGAAGGAAGGCCGGTGTGGCTACAGTTTAGAGGGCGAGGGGGAGTATTAGTAAATAATTAGTAAAATTATTGATTTTATTATTTCGATTTGAATTCTCAACAGTAACGGAAAGTCAGCAAGACGGGGCTCCCCAGCCCCCCAATGCTGCCCAGGTGGGAGCTGATGTCTTGCCACAGCTCCTTGCTTCCCAGGGGCCTCTGCCCTTCCTCTCAGCAGCCCTCGCTGAGACCTCCGGGCCCCCACGCCAAACCCGGGCAGCCTGAAAGCAGCCGAGACCCTCGGGCCCCAGACAGGGAGTAGGGAACAGGGAGGTGGCTCGGAGAGTGCCAGTGCTGGCTGGCCTGGTGGCTCAGCCTGGATCACACAGAAGAGGTCCGCCCACGGGAGGGCCCAGTGTGAACACTGTTTTCTATGATAAGGGACCTTGAAAGTCAAGGCAAGACACGATGGGCCCGGCCCCCTCCTGAACTCCTCCAAAGCCACCCACTGTTATTCTGTAATCTGGGGAAGGCTTCTTTCTGTTAAGCCCAGTTCTGTTTTAAGACGCACCCCCCCGCCCCGAGAAGGGCTGTGAGGACGTGGGGGGGCTCCCGGTCTGGAAGTAACTCTTGGGCTCACCGCCCTGCTGCCCATGGGCTAAGTGACCTCCTACAAGTCACTTAGGGGGAAAGGAAGTCAATCATAAGTTTCCCAGTTAGGGAACTGTGTGGCAATCCATTGACATCGTTCCCAGGAGACACAGGTACATGGAAAGATTACAGTAGAAATTAGTCCCGCTTGGCATGTGGGGAAGGACCTGGGACACGGTAGCCACCTCACTGCCGGTTCCCGAGATTATAATCCTCTCCCCGCCTTGCTCTGTCCCCTCCAGCCACACGGGGACCCCTGGCTGCTCCTCACGTGTGCCAACCTCCTTCCTCTTTGGGTCTCTGCACCTGCTGGCCCCTCCCCCCACATCTGTGCGTCTCACTCCCCCGGGTCTCTGTTCAAGGGGGGTATTAACACCAACCTCCTTCCTGCTGTCTGTTCTCCTCAGCCCTTACTGTTTCCTATTATTCTTCCTATTATTATTATTACTCCTATTATTATTCTACTTAAAAAAATTTTTTATGTTTATGTATTTTTGAGAAAGAGCGCGCTAGGGGGAGAGCGACTATGTGGGGGGGGGGGGGGCGGGACACAGAATCTGAAGCAGGTCCAAGCTCTGAGCTGTGAGCACAGAGCCTGACGCGGGGCTCGAACCCACGGACCGGGAGGTCACGCCCTGAGGCCAAGTCATACACCTAACCGACTGAGCCACCCAGGTGCCCCCTCTCCTACTTATTTTTGAGGGAGAAGCATTGTCATTAGCCTCCTTTCAAAGGAATAGAAGCTTCTAGAAAGCAAGCAACGGCTTGCAGTGGGTTGAATGGTGCCCCTCTACTCCACGCCAAAGATATGTCCAACAGCCCAGAAACTGTGAATGCGACCTTATTTGGAAAGCAAAGGTCTCTGCTGATAGAATTTAATTAAGGATCTTGAGATGACACCATCCTGGATTGTCCAGCGGGCCCTGATTCCAGTGACAAGTGTCCTTATAAGACACCCACAGAGGAGAAGGCGGGAGGCAGAGATCGGAGGCACGTAGCCACCAGGAGCGTTGCAGCCCCCGGAAGCTGAAAGACGCAAGGAAGAATCCTCCCCCAGAGAGCCTCCGGAGGGAGCGTGGCCTCGCCAACCCCCGGATCTCAGACCTCCGGCCTCCGAAACCGTAAGAGAGCACCTGTTGTGGCAAGGCGCCCAGTTGGTGGTAGTGGTTAGGGCAGTCCCAGGACACGGAACACCGCTGCGTGGCCAATATCCAGAACAGGGCCCGGGATGCAGCAGAGCAGAGAACAGCGAGACCTCTCTGGAAAGGGCCAGAGAGCAAACATTTTGAGGCTCTGCGGGCCACACGTCTCTGTCGCGACAGCCCAACTCTGCCGACGGAGCAGGAAGGCAGCCACAGACAATACGAAAACCGAAGGGCCGTTTTCCAATGAGACTGGACTTATGGACGCCGAAATCTGAATTTCAGATACTGTTCCTGTGTCACAAAATAGTCTTATTTTGATTTCTCCCCCCCCCCCCGCCCCCCAACTATTTAAAAATGTAAAAACCGTTCTGAGCTGGTGGGCCGAACGCAAACAGGTAGTGGGTGGGATTTGGTGTGTGGGCCACAGTTTGCTGCTTCCTGTGCAGATGCTCAGTGAGTATTTGCTGAAGGGACTAGAGAAACATCAGAGGAGGAGGCTGGGTGGTCCAAGTCAAGTTGTAGCCCAGACGCCGTGATGCAGCCACGGGCGCCCTGAACTCCCTGAGAATTCAAATGGATTTGGATTCCCTGCAGACTGGCTGGGGAAGTCGTTCCCCGGGGCCCTCAGCGCTGGTCCGTGCCGTGCCCTGAGGGCCAAAGCGACGGAAGAGGCAGGTGGCCACAGGCACTCCCTACACAGATCGGATGGGGAGCTGTGGATTTAGGAGGGCGGATCCTGGGGTGACCATCTGGGTCCAGGTCTGAGGACAGTGGAGGTGAAACTCTAACCCAGGGGTGGTAAGGTCCGGTCGGTCAGTGGCTGTTGGGATTAGGCCAGGAATGTAAATGAGCCAAGGAGGCCTGACGTGGGACAACTGGGGGTGGCGGGGAGTGTGGCAAAGTGGAGAGACCATCTCCTGTCTTCCGGCAATGCCTCAGCTCCAGCTAATTCTGCCAGCTGGGAGTGCAGGCCCAGCACTGGCCGAGTTTTAGACTGTTCCTGAGAAGGCGGAGACCCCAATTGTTTGCACGAAATCTCCTGATTTAAAAACCTTGGCTCGAAACAAAAATCTTGGGGCCCTTGGGTGGCTCAGTCGGTTGAGCGTCCAACTCTTGATTTTGGCTCAGGTCATGATCTCACGGTTCGTGGGATCGAGCCCCGAGTCAGGCTCTGAACTGAGTGCAGAGCCCGCTTGGGAGTCTCTCTCTCCCTCTCTCTCTGCCCCTCCCCTGCTTGCACTCTCTCTCTCTTAAATAAATAAACTTAAAAAAAAGTATCTTGGCTCAAATTAAAAAAACACATGCCAGGAACTTTCCATACGTTGAATGGATACTGTTACACCCATCTTACGATGGTGGAGGGGGGGGCTTCGTTGCCTGACCAACAGCACACGGCCTTGAGACGGCCAGTCTGCTTGTCCGTGCCTTTGCAGTTTTCCCAGTGAGGGTTCCCTGGGTCCCACCCACTGGGTGGAAGGCGAGGGGCTCAGGGGGTGTCTCTCCAGCTGGGACAGCTGGGTCCCCGTCACCTCCAGAGGGGGCCAGAAGGTGAGGTTTAGCTTTCTGAAGGGACAAGGCCACATGTGAATCTCCTCGGTTGATGGACAAGTGGCTGGGCACCGCCCCCCCCCCCCCCCCCCTCCAATAGCCGATGGAAGCAGCTGTCACTCACGTTTGCCAAGGAGGCAGCCCTCTGTCAAAGAAGTCTTGGGAAAATGGATGCCCCTCTGTGCCTGCATCTTAGGGGCCCGGGAAAGCACGCCTGCGCTGTCTCATTTCACAATCCCATCAGACGCGCGGCACCTGCTCTGGTGGAGAAGGATTTGCTCTTAACGAGGCTGCCCAGAATTGCCGTGTTTTCTTGGCGGTGACAAACTACATCCTTTAATAAAAGTTTCATGACTCAATTTAGCGAGGGAGACACGTAATCCCAGCCCCGCCTGCCCTGATCTCGGAGATTATCCCCGGTGCTGGTCTCTGGAACATTCCCGTGTTGGACACCAACACTGTCTCCAGGGCTATTGCTCGCCGAGCTTGTCGCGGCATCTGTGGCAGAGGGAATTACCCACTTTTGCACCTGCCCTAATCACTGGGGGCCGGTGGCCGAGAGTCTGCAGACCTACTGGCTCTTTGCAACGTGCCCCGCCCATCCGGGGGTGGGGTCTATTTGCCCTCCCCTGAGTTCTGGGTGTTTTGACCAATAGAATGCAGGGAAATGACTCACGTGAGTGCCTAGGCCAGAGCCCCGGAAGTCTTGCAGCTTTCACTGTCCTCCCCTCGGGGGGGCTCCCGAGGAGGAGAGCTGAGACCTCCCCACCCCCCCAGCCAGCACAGTGCCAACTGAAAACTGCAGCCCATGAATGATGCCGGGAGAGACAGACTCCAGCCCATAGAATCATGAGAAATAATCTCTGCTTTACACCACGGAGTTTGGCAAGTTTGTTAAATGGCATTGGATGACAGCTGTAGCCACCTCTTAGCTTCAGCCGTGACGTTTGGGTGGGGACTGGCCGGGATCTATGGACGCCGTAGATCCAGGGGGGTGCATCTTGACCGGCTTAAGCCGATCGGCGCATCCCATTCTCCCCGTCTATGGTGAGGGGTGGGGAGCCATGTGCTGGGGCTTCCTAGAGAGAGAAATCTCCTCACTGCCTGAGCAAGAGCTGACGTGGTGGGAAAATGTGAGGTCAGGAATCAAGGCAGCCATTCTGGGGACTTCCGTGTGGCCCCGAGGGCAGAAGGATGAAGCTAATGCCATGGGAGATAAACCAGAAGGCAGAAGAGGACCCAAGTCCTTGGCATCTTTGAGCTGCTCCCTCAAGCCACACCGGAAGCAAGACCTCCCTCTGGGCTTTTCAATTGTATGAGCCAATGGGTGCCTTTTGCATCGTTTAAGCCAGCCCTAAATGACGCAACTTCCCTCCTATATGTGGTTCAAGAACACCCAGGGGGTACTTACAGATTTTCATTTCTTTTCTTTTTTTTTGAATTTTTTAAACGTTTATTTATTATGGAGAGAGAGAGACAGAGCACGAGCATGGGGCGAGGGTGGGGGGGGGGTGGCGCAGAGAGAGGAGGAGACACAGAATCCGAAGCCGGCTCCAGGCTCCGAGTTGTCAGCACAGAGCCCGACGCCGGGCTCGAACCCACAGACCACGAGACCATGACCTGAGCCAAACTTGGACACTCAACCAACTGAGCCACCCAGGCGCCCCGATTTTATTTTCTTTTAGGACGTTGGGGCACGTAGAGACAAAGCATTATGTTAAGGGCTGTGCATTAGAGCATTGCTTCTATTGAAAAACTAGAAATAACCTAGTAGTTGAACAACAGGAGGTTGTTGGAGTCAATGGCGGGACATCCACACAGTGAAACACTCTGCATTCAGCAGAGGACAGTCGGGGCCTCAGATCTGAATTGAGGTCTCGAGGGTGCCATTTATCTCCCGTGTGACCCTAGGCTAGTTATGTAACTCTTCTGAGCCTCAGTCCCTTCTTTTGTTGAAATTGGTACAGTAATAATGCCTACCGATAGGATTTTTGTGCAAATTAAACGAGCTGTGCGAAGCGCTCAATATCGTGCCTGGAATATTCCGAAATGTGTAATTAATCGTTATTATTATTGACAACATCTAATGCCATTGAGCAGTGGTTGCGATATGGTTTCAAATGCAAAAAGCTTGGTACAAAATTGAACACGCCGTGTTAAGATTTTAGAAAATGTGCATAAAATTTTGCACGGAAACACCAAATTATCCACTCACGCGAATATCAAATAATTGCAAAATTATAGGCAATGTAGACATTCTTTGCACTTTTTTTGTATCCTCTGAGGTTTCTGCAACACAGTATCTTTATGATCAGAAGAAAAAGCTACTAAAAAGGAAGAAAGGAAGGAAAGGAGGGAGGGAGGGAGGGAAGAAGAAAGGAAGGAATGGATAACGAAAAGGAAAATAGCTCTCAAATGGGAAAAACGATTGCAAGAAGATAAAGGACATCGTCTGTAGACTGGTGTTGGATCCTGACCAGGTGGCCCACAGCCTCCGAGATGGCGCCTAACGATCCCCTCCTTCTATTCACATCTCTGAGTAGTCTTCTCTATCTCGTGCTGGTTGGTATCAACCTCGGTAAGCGCCTTGAATATTATGGAAATTGACAGTGCGTGACATCCAAGGCTATGTCACAAAAGACATTGCAACTTTCACCTCATTTTTTCGAAGGTCACTCACTCTAAGGAAGCCAGCTGCCATCTTGGGGGCATTCAAGCTGCCCTATAGACAGGTCAGCGTAGCGGGGGTCTGTGGCTTTCTGCCAACAGCCAGCATGAACTGGTGGGGCAGCCACCTTGGAAGTCAAGCCCTCAGAGACTCTAGCCCTGGCTGACATCTTGACAGCAACCCCCAAGGACCTCCCCACTAAGCCAATCCCAAATTCCCGACTCAGAGATACTGTGAGCTAATCAAAGCTTCTTGCTGTTTGGGGGTAATTTGTTACACAGCAACTGGTGACTGATACACCAAGAGACAGGAGCCCATGTCTATTAGATCCTTGCGTTGTCCTGGGACAAATAGTCTTATGCTGAATCCTTATTCTTATGCACAAGCATTCTCATCCTGAGCCCCTCAACAAACTCTCATGTAGTGTCTGTGACGAGTCAGTGTGGTTTGACGCATGACCCGTGTTCCTCAGGTAGTCCTCACAATAACTCTGTGACGCAGAAGCCATTATTATTCTCACTTTACAGAGGAAGAAACGGAGACGCCGAAACACTAAACGGCCAAGGTGGCATAGCGATTGGTGGCAGAACCGGGATTCAAACTCACATGGTCTGGCGCCGGGGTCTACACTTCTGCCCATCACGCCATGTTGTGAGGAGACACCGAGGCCCCGCAGTGAGCGCAGCCGCTGTCCTTGTGAGTTCCCATTCGTTCTTGCCCCTCGCCCATTGCAAAGGAACGTTTTTATGAAGACATATTATATGAGCATCTCTGGGACGTGTGTTGGCCCTTTCTACTCTCCACATTCTTTTTCCCTTCTGCCGATTCTGTATACTTCGGTTGTGGAGAAGGTTGGTGAGTTCTAACAGGGAGACGTGTCCAGTGGACCTCTTCCCATCTCCCTGGTGACCCAGACTTGCTGCGCCGGGTGCCTGGGGCCAGCGGTATTTCCCATCTGTGTCTTTCCTCGTGCACAGGTCATCGGGAGAGGGCTTGGGGCTGGAAATGTGAGAGAAATCACGAGAACACAAATTGCCACCGTATCAGTTAGCTTTTGCTCCCCAAATGCTACATAACAAATGACCCCGTAAGCCCATGCCTTAATAGTTGTGAGTACTGTGGGCCGGTTGGCTGACTGACCTAGGCCGGAGTCAGGGAGGGAGCTCCGTTGGTCTTGGCTGGGCTCGGGCACTTACCTGGAAGTCGGCTGGGGGGCCGTCCGTCAAGGTTCTCCTCCTGGGGCTGGCGGCCTAGCTCAGGTGTGTTTTTGTCATGGCAATGACAGAGGGCCAGTGGGAACACGCAAGGTACCTTGAGGGCTCTCCTGGGAACCGGCCCGTCAATATTTATGCCTTATACAACTGGCAGAGAAAGTCACATGGCCAAATCCCAAGTCAAGGGGCAGGGAGGTAGGCCCACAGTGGAGGGACACTCCAGAGTGACAAAAGGCATGGCCGATGGACAAGAACCGGAGCCAGAGCAAACAGCCCGGGAAGAAAGGCCACTAGAGTTTCCCAGCTCCCCTGTACTGCAAAGCGACCAAGAAGGCAGGCCCCGCCTTCTCCCAGGGCCAAGGACCCTCTTTCCCGCAGCCTGGTTACCAGGTACACGAAGTCACAACCGCTTAGTCGCCCCTCTCCCCCATTATGGCCCTTTTAGACCAGTGGTTCCAACATTCCTGTCTGTGAAGACCTATCACGGTCCCCTTGATTTCCAGCCCCAATCCACCTCTCGTGTGCCCGTCTTGGTTCACTGTGCAAATCCCAGCCGAGCCCCTTTCCAGCCCAGCGTGCCTTGGACGGCCGGTCAGGGCTAGATTTTCTCTCAGTAATATCCTTAACCCTAGTGGGGGGGTTCCCTTGTTTCCTCCATGTGTCACTGACTTCACCCCTTTCAGTGAAACCCTCTTTTTTTTTTTTTTTTAATTATTTTTGAGAGAGAGCATACATGAGCAGTGGGGAGAGGTAGAGGAAGAGGGAGAAAGAGAGAATCCTTTTTTAAATGTTTATTTGTTTTGGAGACAGAGCGTGAGCGGGGGAGGGGCAGAGAGCGAGGGAGACACAGAATCTGAAACAGGTTCCAGGCTCTCAGCTGTCAGCACAGAGCCCGACGCGGGGCTTGAACCCACGAACCGCGAGATCGTGACCTGAGCCGAAGTCGGATGCCCAACCGACTGAGCCACCCAGGCGCCCCCAGTGAAACCCTCTTTTTAATTCAATACATTTCTGGTCAAAAACTTCCAATCCACAGAATGGAGTTGACCCCTCACAGGTTCCCGGGGACTCCCTTTCCAGGGCAAGGCATCCTGGGCCACTGGAAGTTGGAGTCACACACTCGGGGTTGAACCTTAGCTCTGACGAAAAGCTGTCTCTTGCTTATAAACCTGAGGAAGACAAGGCAGCACAGAGCAACGTAGGCAAATGAGCTGTGCACACCCTTTTCCAGCAAGTTCTGTGCCCCTCACCTGCCATCAGAGTGTGGGGCTCGAGCATCCCTTACAGTCTGTGCCGAAACCACAGGCCTGGATTTCAGTTTTCTAGAAGCTCGTATGGTCTCCTGCATGGTGGGGGAAAGAAGCCCTGGTCCCCAAGGTCAGCGGTCCCCATGTTCTCACACTGGGGGCTCCCTCTTATCCCCCCCCGCCCCACCAACAGTCTCCCTTTTGACAGTTATCATCCATCACGGCCACAACAGCAAAGTCCTAAGAATGCTTTCGGGTTGACCTCTCCCAGTTCTGCCACTTCTGTGCCTCAGTTTCCTCATCTGTCAGAGGATTAGAACTGCCCCTACTTCAGAGAGTTGCTTGTGGGTGTAATGCGTTAGTTAGTACGCAGGAGCCTGCTGTCATGCCTCCTGGCGCAGAATCAGTATTTTCTATTGTTATATTTATCACCTATATTATTACTGCTAACAGCGAGACCTTGACCCAGAAGACTTCTCTGTGATCCTTTGTTACGAGACGGGGGGGGGGGGGGGGGGGGGAGCGACCCTGAGAGTGGCATTCAGCAGCTGCTGAGCCTTGAATGTGAGTCTCCTGTTTTTCCTTTGTGAAAAAGACAAGCGCCCAAGTTCGCTGACCTCTTCTGGGGTGACACGTGACTGTCAGCTCTTTGTCTCCCCCCCCCCCCAAAAAAAAAACAATGTGCCTAATCTACTCCTTCAAGAGGAAGGTGAGTTTTAAACAATGCCTGAGACTGATTGCTTTTCTGAGAAGAACTCAGGTGTTGGGAAGAGAGCATTTTGAAAGCAGATGCTTGAAAATGGTTCCATTGTTCCGAGCTTTTGTTGCCCCAAAGCGATGAAAGTGGGTTTTCTTTAAGGACTCTTGGAGTCTGCACACTTTAGGAACAGAAAATTCCAACCGAGTCCAAAATCTTTCAAAAGAAAACTTTTAGGGGCGCCTGGGTGGCTCCGTCGGTCGAGCATCCAGCTCTTGATTGAATCAGGTCATGATCTCAGGGTCACGGGATCGAGCCCTGTGTCAGGCTCTGTGCTGACCGTGGAGCCTTAAGATTCTCTCCCTCTCTCTCTCTTCCTCTGCCCCTCTCCCCTGCTTGTGCTCTCTCTCTCTAAAATAAAGAAAAAAAAAAAAAAAAAAAAGGAAAGAAAAAAGAAAAAAAAAAAACTTCTAGGGAGACTTGAATCTATTTGCTAAAAACACACAAATACCAATCTGCCTGGAAAGCTTTGTATACATCAAAATTTCAGCATTGCTCTCAGCTTTAGCAGCCACTCAAATCAAGTATGGAAAGAACCCTACATAAAACCGGACCCTTGGGGGCGTCTGGGGGGCTCAGTGGGTTAAGGGTCTGACTCTTGATTTCTGCTCAGGTCATGATCTCCGAGCCCTGAGTTGTGCTCTGCGCCGATAGCTCCGAGCCTCTTTGGGATCCTCTCTCTCCTCTCTCTCTCTCTCTCTCTCTCTGCGTCTCCCCTGCTCGTGCTCTCTCTCTCTCTTAAAAGAAATAAACTTAAAAAAAAAAAAATCTGACCCTTGACTGACGGCAGTGTTAACCCTCAAAAACAAACAGAACACATGCAGTTGCATTGCAAGTAGTAAAAAAAAAAATAAATAAATACACAAATAAAAAATAAACATAAATAAATAAAAACGTTAAGAATGTTTAAATGAAAGCCAAAAGGCGTGTTATGCTGTTCATTAATAAAATAGAGACATTTGAAAGTAGTGTTTCGTCTTTATGCCCTTAAAAATGTTCTGGCTTTTATACATATATGCGTTTACTGTTCATGATGTCTTTGCGCATCGCGATGGAGTTTACAAATGTTGATACTCAGTTCCAGGCTCCTGCTCCTAATCGCTTATGGTGTCCCAGGTCCTCCTCCCCAGGACCCTCCCCTCCCGTGTTTGCTTCTTTGGTGGGTGGGTGGGTGCGTGGGTGGCGAGGCTCCCTCCCCGGTGCGGGAAAGCAAGGTCAGCTGTCCTGCTCTCGGCCCCTAGGGGGCAGCAGAGGGAAGCAAACAACGGCTTCGAAAGGTCCAACTCAAAGGAAAAGAAAAAAAAAAACACACACAAAACACGCAAGAAGGGACTGGTCCAGGAGACACCTTAAAAACGCCTGTTTTCTCCCCGGTCTTCCTGTTGTCCCTCCTCAGGACCGGCGTAAAACAAACCAGCTGCAGACTTTGGGGCTGGAGGAAAACTCCCACTGAGTGAGGAGAGTCTGTGAGCCAACGAGGAAGGGCTCATCTGGGGCGGTGGGGCTGCTGCTTGACTCACCTGCGGACGACTGGGGGACAAGCCGCGGATTCCGACCCCTGCCCTGCTCCTTCCGGAGCTTCAGGTTCTCCCAGCCAATCTAGTAAGAATTGCAGAAGGGTTCACTGCTACCCTTTTGGCCAAAGTGCCGGACATGCAGTTGGTGCCCGATGAACGTTCCCAGGCTCTGACTCGAGTGACTCCTTTATCACGATTCGTGAATGCTCCGGTCCGCTGAGACCTTCTCTCTGGCCTGGCCGAGCCGAGGCTGATTTGCTAGTCGCCACATCCCTGTGGTTTCTGAGAACACTTTTGAGCAGGTGTGCTTTCTTTCGGCCGCGTTCTCTGCAAACGCAGCTGGGTACCAAGTTGAGGGTTCCTTCTCATGGCTCGGAGCAGGCTTCAGTGTGTGGCGTGAACCTGAGGCATCCCCCAATCCCTTGCCAGCCCTCTGAGGAACCTTCCAGACACACGGCCCTGGACACATCGTGCGCCTGCTCCGCAGCCATCGCTGGATCCCCAGTGCTCAGCACGTGCTCATGGTCCCTTCCCCCACCCCGTTTACAGAGGAGAAAACAGAGGCTCTGAGAGACAGGTGTGGCCCAGATTTGGCAGAGACAGAATTAAAATTCAGACCTTGCACCCTCAATCTGGAACATCGGACTCTCTCCGGCTCCAATTCCCCTCCTTAGCGAGGCCCCTGCTTGCTCCCTCTCCCTTCCATCCTGTTGCCTTTTCTCTGCGTTTACCACCTATCGTCGTCTCTTTCTCAAGAACAGAAGCCCCATGAAGTCATGGACCTGGTCGGTCCTGTTCACCGAACGCCTGGCACAGAGCAGGGACCCAGTAAATTCTTCCTGAACAGTTGCTGCGAGAGCTAAGATGGTTTCCAAGAACATGTCGATCTGATAATGAAGTGAGTTCCTTTCCCCTCTGGAGAACCCACCCCCTGGGACTTCTTTGCACGGAGCTCCCGGGTCCCTTCGTCCCTTCGGAACACTCGCCCTGAGTGGCAAGCAGCCACTAAGGACCCCAGCACCGAGGGTCAGGTGTTCCTGGAAACTCTGGAGTGGTGTCTTCCCCAGGGGAAGAAAGAGGGTATTATGCTTAGATACCTCGAGAATAAATGTTTAAAAAACCCCACCGATAATTGTTAATTGACTGATCCCTTGCTATAATTAGGAGGGCCCAGAGGCCAGGGATGCTCTGGTTTCCCAAGCTCTATTTTGAAGGTTTAGGAACCAGGAAGTGACTTAGGAGGCCCAGAAGCTGACAAATGTCTTTGTATCAGCCGACCCCAAGGAAAAGTAGGGTGCAAAATGCAAGTGGGTCTTGTCCCTTCCATGCATATTTCTACTTCCTGAAAAGCAGTAAGTTCATTACGAATAGCAACGTTTTTTTTTGCGGTTCAGCGTATCGAATATAAAAAAGTGCCAGCTGGACAAGTCGATGAGCTTTCATAAGCCAAACATAACCTGTGCGGGCAGCCCCGGAGGGTGTCCCCAGCATGGCTCCTCCCAGCCACCATGCCACCTGCCAAGTATAACCATCATCCTGACTTTTAGCACCATGGATCGGTTTTATCAGAAATGATTTGGGCCTTGATTCCGGGTTCTTGGATTCCAGTGCCACCCCTCCCTCCCACCCCCCCTCCCCCCGAGGCAAGACAGGTGTCCCTGAGGATGTAAGGGCCCCAGAGGGATTGTGCCCCCCCCCCCCCCGCGGCCCCCTGTACAGGGACTTTTGCCAGTGGTTACCAGGCAAAGATGCAGACCCAGTGTCATTCGATCTCGCAAGAGCAGCTAGAAGTCTATCTCGATTTGTGTATGAAATCTCATGATTATTAAACGTTGGTAACTCATGCAAATTGAACACACCGTGGAGGCAAGTCCACGCAGGCCGAATGAAACAGACTTATGGGCCAGACTGGCCCGCAGGCCGTCAGTGGGGGGTCACCTTGAGGGGCCCCCAGCCCTGTCAGGGAGACAGGTGCAGACACAGGCCTCACAGCTGGGAGGAAGGCTGGGCCGGGCCAGGGAAGGCTCTGCGGGGAGTGATGTTTCCACCGCACTTTGAAGGACACCCCAGAAGAGGAGAGCAAGGGCATCCAGCAGAGGGAGGAGGGCAGGCAGACATCTAGAGTCTGGTCTGACTGGCCTGCTGGGAACTGCAAAGTGGTTTGGGGCAGTGGGAGGAGCGAGTGGGCAAAGGGGCTGGAGCCTGGAAGGCTCTGGGAGACCTGGGAGGACCTGGGACAGCCTTTTGACTTTGTCCTGGGGCAGGCAGTGGGGGGAGGGGGGTTACTCAGAGGAGGGTAAGCAGAGAGGCTGGGCTGGATGGCTGCGGCGGGGGCAGGCTGGGGGACAGCAGGGAAACAGGAGGCCTTGACCTACAGCGGTGGCCCAAGAGAGGGCCACCAGGGCCTTGGGCCCACGTTTGCGGCCTCCTAAACAAATCCCACCTGCACTCGCCCCTGACATAGACTCTCCTTGACCAAAGCAGAGTCAGGCCCCTCTGAGCCCAATTCCTAACCAGGCCCTGACCTTGGGCTCTGTCCTTGGCCTGGTTAGTCCCCTTTTAGCAAGGATCCCACCGGGTCAGCTGAGCAAGAATCCCTCCCCCTTGGAACCCAAATTCCTCATCCCCACCCTGGACACCTTCTCCCCCTGACCCCCACCTGCTCCTCGGGCCACGCATCCCCTCTTTTCCTGACTGTGCTCAGAGCTGAGCCCCCCCCCCCCATCTCCCCTCAGCCCCCCCTTGCTGTGGCCCCTTGAATAAAGAAAGCATGCCTTACCCTCTTTAACAAGGGTCAGGACTGAATTTTCTTTAACACCTGGCCACAGCCAAGGGGATTTCAACTGTCAATGGCTCTTTGAAAACACCCATCCTCTCCAAGGGGCGGCGGCCTGATGACTTTCCATTCGTTTCTGGAAGGGTGTGCAGGCACACGAGGTGGCATTACCTCTACCTATTGTCGTTACCTGCACCTCAAGCATAAGGCCCGGGGTGGAATCATCCAGAATTTCTAACCTTCCCCGTGTGGCCCCAGATCGGCCTCTCCCAAGCTGTCTCAGCAAATGGCAGCTTTGTCTTTCACGCCCTGTGGTTGATCCTTGAACATATCTTGTTGGATCTGCGTTGAAAATTGACCCTGAACCTCCTTGCCACCACCCTGGGCTGAGCCACTGGCGTTACCTTGGCCTGGATTTACTCACTAGCCCCTAGGCGGTCTCTAGGTTTCCACCCTTCTTAACCTAGCAGCCAGAGAGGTCCTGTTATATCCTAAGTCAGATCACGTCTCCCTTCTGCTCAGAGCCGCTTGAGGCTTCCGCCCTACTCGGGGTAAATGCCATCGTCCTCGTAAGGGTCTGTCCAGACCATGATCGCTCACCCTCTCCCCATCACCTCTGCAACCTTGTTTTCTGCTGTTCTCCACTCCCCCCTCCTCACCCCCCCCCCCCAACTCACTGCTCTCTGAATTATCGCCCTACCTCAGGGCCTTTGCACTGGTGGCTCCCTCTTCCAATAACCTCCTTTCCTGGGATATCCCCATGGCTTGCTCCCACCCTCCTTCAAGTCTTTGCTCCAATGTCACCTTCCCTGTGGGGTCTCCTTGAAACCCCGATTTAAAAAATCACAACCTGCTACCCTCACTTCTAGCCCCCTCCCTGCTTTCTTGGTCCCCTTGGCTTTTAACACTTTGCGTGCCCTACATCCATAGGTATTAATGTTCACGTTCTCTTCTCTCCCTGGTTCTGAACATCCAGTGGGTGCTCAAGGAGTGGACGAGTGTCTTAGAGGGAAACTTCAAATCCCTCTGGGCTTCCTCTGGGTATTTCTGAAAACAGTGTGGTCCCTGAGACATATTTCAGTTGGCATCTGCCGGCTCTGAATGCCCGGGACAGCGTTTCCAGCCTGTAGGTCACCGAGTCCCGGCCACACGCACGCCAACGGCCGTCACAAGCCTCTCTCGGAGGCACTGATTTTCAAATGCGTACAGATACTCCTGTGATGAATATTGCATGCCTGTTTAAAAGGGACACTGAAGTCCTTGCAACTTTTTGGCCATGATGTATTTTCTCCGTCAACCAATACCCTCAACTCCATCAGTATTGCACGGGGATCCTCTTTGTCAAAAACAGTTGGAAATGCCTCGAAAAGGGATCTCATGAACAAGATCCCTGGAGACCCCTGGCCATCGTTCATAGGAGTTCCTCCTGCCGGGGACATTGCCCACACTTACTGTCACCGGCCCCCCCGGGGGGCAGAGTAGCAGCGGCTGACAGGGAGCACAGGTTCACCTACCAGAGAAAGGCAATTCACAATCTGTTAACCTTGAATTCTGCAAGCCCTGCTACAACAGTTCTCAGCTTGGGCAGAATTCAAAGGAGCTCTTGCAATCAACATGCAATTAATTGATGTACACCCTGGGCATCTGGGCCCCATGCACTGCTGGTGTGAAGGAAGTTCAGGTCATCTTAGAGCAGAGGCGGGGACGGGAGTGCTCACAGTCGGGCAATCCCACTGCACAGGAGATCCCGAAAAGGTTTGTGCCAATGTGGCCCACGGGTCTTGGTTCAGATGTTAATCGCAGTGGCTAGCATTTACTGAGCACCTACTACGTGCCAAATGCTTTTTTTTTTTTTTTTTTTTTTTTTTTGCATCATCTCATTACAAGAGCCCCAGAGAGGTGCGAGGACTTGTTCAAAGCCCACGGCTGGTCAAGCCCGGGAGCTGCCCGGCCCCACGGTCGGCATTCTTGACCATTCTGCCCCGACCCCAACGGTCAAGTTTCTGGGTTGGCGGCCTCTGCAGGGCATCCTTACCTAGCAACTCCAACAACCTCGTGTCTAGACCACCTTGGGTCATGCTGCTCAGGATCTCAAGCGGGGATGGCCCGCAGGAGGAAGCCTCACTTGTCATTCACGACACTTCTGTGCCACCGTGCTTGTCCTTCCGTGCCGTAATAGAGAGCCCAGGTGACTCTAGCTTCATCCTGCCAGAGAAGCGCTTCCTGTTGGCTTACACAGTCTAAGGCCCCCTGGGCGGCCCCCAGGGAAAGCACAAGCCCCAAAGACTCTCCCACCCAGCATTCCTGGTGGGACGCCCCTTCGGATGGGTCCTGGGACTCGAGGTCCGAGCCTGAAGCTCCCTGAAGCCTGAAGCTTTGGGAAGCGCAGAAAACTTTGCAGCTCTGACCCTTCGGGGCTCCTTCCTGGGGCTCCCTCCTGCCGGTCCTCGTCCCTCTTGCGGAACCCCGGCACGCTCTACCCTTGCCTCCCCAGGGCAGGGCCTCTCCGGGTCTGGAAGAGGATGCCCCCTCCTGGCCGGTTTTGCTGCCCCACGTCCCTCGCGAGGAGCCTCTTTCTCCGAGAGCGCGTTGCCTGGCGTTCTCCTTGCTTCCCAGCCCCTCCAATCGGGTGCCGGGCTCCTTGGGGGCGTCCCTTCTCTCCGGGTCCCCCGCCCGCGCCCGGCTTGGGGCGCCCCCTCTCCCTGCTTAGGGCGGGCGCCGGAACAGTGTCGCCGGCCGCCTGCAGGTGTCTCCCCACGGAGGGGCGCGCGTCCCTGCGCCGTGGCCGCTGCCAGGCTCCAGCGGCTCCTCGCCGAGGTGCACTCGCGCTCCGGGCTCCGGGCGCGCCGGAGCCGCTCGGCCGCTGCCGCCCGCCCCCCGCGCCCCCCGCGCTCCCCGCGCCGCGCCCTCACCCCGGGGCGGGGGAGGGCATGGGCCCGCGCGGCGTCCTCCGCCGCCGATCCAAGGCGCCCGAGCCCCGGGGCGCGGCGGGCAGCGGCCGCTGACGCGGGGCGCCGGCTGCCAACTTCGCGCGCGGAGCTCCCCGGCGGCGCGGGCGGCATGAAGACGAGCCGCCGCGGCCGAGCGCTCCTGGCCGTGGCCCTGAACCTGCTGGCGCTGCTCTTCGCTACCACCGCCTTCCTCACCACGCACTGGTGCCAGGGCACGCAGCGGGTCCCCAAGCCCGGCTGCGGCCAGGGCGGGCGCGCCAACTGCCCCAACTCGGGCGCCAACGCCACGGCCAACGGCACCGCCGCCCCCGCCGCCGCCGCCGCCGCCGCCGCCGCCGCGGGGAACGGCCCCCCTGGCGGCGCGCTCTACAGCTGGGAGACGGGCGACGACCGCTTCCTCTTCAGGAATTTCCACACCGGCATCTGGTACTCGTGCGAGGAGGAGCTCAGCGGGCTCGGTGAGTGAGCGGCGGCGCCGGCGGCTCGGCTCCCGGCCCCCTTCCCGGGGCTTGCGCGGCCCCCCGCGGCCCGAGCCCCAGCCCCGCGCGCTCCCTCCCCGCGGCCGGGCGAGGGGCCCCGCGCTCGGCAGGGCTCGGTTGCACGCCCGGGGGGCGGGGAGCGCGCGGGGGCGGGCCCGGGGGGCGGGTGGGGGGGGGCGTCCGGGACGCGCCGCCGACCCCGGGGCTCTCCGCGCGGCCGCTGCCCTTTCCGAGCGCGCCGGGCGCCTTTGGGGACGTCGCCGCGCCCTGGGGAGGCGCGTCTCCCGGGCACCTAGCGCGGTGGCCGGTCGGCGGGGCGCGCGTTCCCCTCCGCGCCAGAAGTCGTCTCCGGGCGCGCCCCCTCCCCCGCCTTCGTTCGCGGGGCACCGGCCGCCCCCTCCCGGCCCGGCCCGCCGCGGGGAGGGCGCACCGACTGCTGCCGTGAGCCCCCCACTCCCCGCGGATCCCCGGAGCCGGGAGCCGACGGGGTCGTTCTCCCAGACGGGGCTCGGGAAGCACGAGAGTCGCGGGGTGGGGGGGGGGGGGACGGGAGGAGCCCGGTGGGTTCCCGGCGGGGAGCCCCCTTGGTGTTCTGGCCCCTCTGCCCCCGCCCGGGAGAGGATGCGACGGGAGGGGGGCGAGGCGGCGGGAAAGCGGGACGGCTCCGATCAGAACTGGGGGGGGGGGGAGAGGGGGTGACTTTTCAGAAGGCAGATCAAAGTGCTCCCTTTGCCCCGCACCGCACCTCTTCCGGGTCCGTCCGGGGCAGCCAGGTCGGAGGGAGTGCCCCTGAGACCCGCCGTGAGGCTGTGTGTGTGTGTGTGTGTGTGTGTGTGTGTTGGGTGGGGGGGGGGGGGTGCTGGGCCACACCAGCGGGTACCTCCCAGACCATGTTGCTCTAAGTCCGGGCGTGGGGACCGTCTGGAGTGACTTGACCTCTTTCCCCAAGGTGAAAAGTGTGTGCATGCACAGCCCTTCCGTGCGGACGGTGTATGTGTGCGTTCAGATGTAGATGGGTAGATGGGGTGGGCGACGGCGGAGTTTGCCCCAATCAGCCATTGGCCTGACTGGTTGTCTTAAAGGACACAGAGAAGGTGTCAAATCAGCCCGAAGAGGCTGCTCCCTCCGCCTGGAATCCCCTTCCCCAGTCTCCCCTGCTGGCTGTTTCCCAGTTCTGGGGGGGATTTCCTGCCCCTTCCCAGGCAGGGTCTTGTGGGCGGAGGCCTCCCCACCCCCTTTGGAGGCAGGGTCTTCCTGACTGCCTCTCATCACCACCTTTATCTCCTTCGTCGCGCTTGGCACAACCTGAAAACGTCCAGAGCCTGCCTCTGGTCACTAGCTGCCCGTCCCCTGTCTCCACAGGATGTCACTGTGAGGGCAGGGCCTGGGCTGCCTGGTTCACCGTCACCCCCAGCTTCTGGGCGGTGTCCCGGTGCATAGTAGGCCATCAATGTGTCTCTGTGGGGTTAACATTGGATGAGACCCTGGAAGGGTAAACCAGAGGTTTCCTGGGGGTGCCGCCTGCTCTGCCCTGCCTCCGGGGGTGCCCCGCTGAACTTTTCTGTGACCACCTGCGTGGACCTAGCTGTTTGCCAGACGCTCGCTGTTTGTTCTGCTTTCCGACAGTCCGACCCTGACCTCTTCCACGGAGGCCTCCTAATGCCTCGTCCTGGGGAACATCTGCGCCTTTTGGGGTGAACCCCGCTTGTCACCTCGGCCTGCCACCAAGTTTCTCCTTTGTGCAGAAACACAGCCTCCTTGTGCCTTCCCTGTGCACGTACTTAAAGATACCACGCTGTGTCTCTGGAGTTGTCCGGCTCCCGCCTCCGCGGGGTGTCCTGACCCTCGGTGGCTGGTGGCCGGCTGAGCCTCTTCCCTGAGGTCTCCCCTGGCCTCTCCCTGAAGGTCACAGCCCCGCCGCTTGTGGTTACTTCCCTGTGTCTTTCATCCAGGGCTTGACACAGGATGTTTAAGCCCGAGCAGCTTTAAAAATTATTAGTGGAACAACATTTAAAGTCGTGTTAGCTTGCATTTATCGAGCCCTTCAAGTACACCAGGCACTGTGGAAGCTTCTTACCTGCCGGATCTTGTTGACTCCTTGCCAGCACCTTTTAGGGGGCCCACTTTTCAGATGAGGAATTGGGGGTTCGGAGAGGTGTTTTTTGTTTTTTGTTTTTTGCCCAGGCGCCCCAGCTGGCGAGGGGGTCTGGATGGCCTTCTCTGGGGCAGAAAGAGATCAGGGCGAAGTGATAAGGGAAGAGAATGATACAGTTGGGGGGTCCGAGACAGGCATCATTTGAGGGGGGGGGCCACTCAGCCTAAGACCTTCATCCCCAGTCCTCTGTTTATAAACACATGGGTGGTTCGTTTGTTGGGTCAACAAAACAAACCCCCAGTTTTCTCTTTTCTCTTGATCGCTGTTGGCTAGAGATCTCCCCTCCCAGAAAATCACCATTTTCCTCCCCGAGAGCTCAGAAAATAGTTATCAGCCTGTCAGCGCCGCCGGTGAGAAATTTGGGAGGTCTGAGCCCGCTTGGATGGTTTCCCTGGCTGATCCCACCGTGCCCAAATCCCGCCTCTCCACCTCTGTGGTCTCGAAAGGATGTCAGGAAGTACCTGGCCTCAAACTTTTGTTGCTATGACAACCTTTCTTCTGCGTTTGGTGACCATTTTTTAATTTGCTTTTTGCTCGAAGAGGAAGAAAGCGTCCAAAAGCCCCCCCCAACAAAATCCTGCCCCCCTCTCCCCCCTCACCCCCGAGGCATCGCCTTGAGGACTGTCTTCCTTCCCTCCTGCCCCAAACTATGGGGAAGGCCTTCTTTCCTTCCCAGCATTTTTACGTTTCCCCCAGTGAAAACACCGACCACAAAACCCTGACCTCTCCATGAGAGGCAGCTGCGAACTGCTCCTTTGTCTCCAACGCCTGTTCGGTCATTTCTTTCTGTGCCCAGAAAAGCCTCTCCCCACTCTGGGCAGCCACAGGGAAATCTAATAAGCCCTTTTACCCACATGAAAAAAAAAAAAAAATCCACTGCGTTCACAAAGAAGACTGCAGCCTGTCCTAAACAGACACAATTTCACCAGACTGGGCACAAAGAAAGCTTTTCTCCGTCCAAGAAGGAGCATCGACCTCCTTCAACAAACAGAAAGGGAGCGTGGCCTTGACACAGAATTACCCCGAGCCCTTCATGCCAATTGGTTTTCTCCTCTGGAATCGATGCTCAGGAGGGCTGGGTGGTTGCCGTTGGAGGCGTTCTGGGAGGTGGGGGCAGCGGAGTAAAGGCCTGGAAAAGCAATAGTGACTAGGGGAAGGGAGATGGGCTGGCGGGGGTGTGGTTGTGCCAGCAGGGAGAGCACAGGTGAGGCTGGACTTCGTCAGGCCCGTGCTTGAACCTGAGGAAGTAGGTGACTCAGAAGACCAATGGGGCGGCTGGCCAGGATGCCTGGAGGGAGGTGGGCCTGAGGCAGCCAGAGAGCGGGAGGGACAGGAGGAGGATGCTGTTGTTCGCCTCTAGACCCACTCTGTCCCCTGGGATGGGTGGACAAATGCCCATTCTCTTTTGTGAAAGATGGAAGTTTCTCGAGTTTCCTGTTGGCAGTGTGGTTCGGGCAAGAGCCTCAGTTTGCTGCCCTGCAGACTGGGGATCCAGGCAGGTAGCGCTTGTTGGAGGCGGGGGTGTTCGGTGAAATAGCATGGGGGAGGGGCTGTGTGAGTGCCCCTTGCCACCTCTGAGTGCCGTCACCCCGTCTGAGCCCCCGCGTCTCTCCCGTGGACTTCTGCAGCTGTCGCCCTGCTTCCCCTGTTGACCCCCCTCGGCCCTCAGTCTGCTCTCCCCCCAGCCCCAGAGTAACCGCCGGATCCTCACCCACCTTCGTGCGGCCCCCTCCGGCGGCCCCACTCTCAGAGTCAAAGCCACGTCCTCCCGTGGCCCCTCCCCGGCCGTGCTACTTCTCTGGGTTCTTCCCCTGCTCCCCACCCCCCATCGTGGTCACACCCGCCCTCAAAACCAGGCACACTCAGACCCTTTGCGCTGGTCCTTCCCTCTGCCTGAAATGCTTGTCCCCTAGATGGCCGCAAGACTAGTTCTGGAAACTTCTTCGAGCTCGCTGAGCTCGCTCTGAGTCCCCCGTGCACAATCCGTCTCCCCCACCCGTTTCCTGCTTGAGTTTTCCTCTAACCCTCGCCACCGACTCCTCCTCAGTGGTGCCCACCAGCTCCAAGAAGTTGGCGGTTGGGTTTCTCTGCATCGTTCCCCGCGGGTCCCTTAGTGCTCAGAACACAAACATTTGTGGGGTGAATGGTGGCGGTTGTGACGGCTGCTGCTCTTTCTTCGGCTCTAAGTGTCTTCTTACCCTGCAGTGAGTCAGGGGGCCAAGCGGGGACCCCTTCCCTTTCACTGAGGTGCCCACGACACGCAGCGCCCCCCCCCCCCTGCTACACACCCCAGTGCGTGTGGGGTGAGGCCATTCTTAGGAGGAGAAAGCCCTTAGCTGATCTTCTATGCCTTTCTTGCTTCCCCTTTTCTACAGAAACCCTAGCCCTTCTGCCTGCTCCCTTCAGTTATGTCGCTGCCTCCTTCACGAGTGTGAGCGCAGATATGATGCCCCCCAAGAGTGGGGCTTCTAGTGCTGGGAGTGCGTTGGAGTAACAGGTGGATGGGCTTTGTGTTAGGACCGTCTGGTGGGCGAAGATACGGACTTTGAAAGGTCCCATAGACCAGTGTCATTTCCTTGCATTTCCATAACAGCTTGATGACAGCCTAGTGCCAGGGTTACACCTATTTTCTGGGGCGCAGGGAGATGAGGTGACTTGCTCAAGGTCACGCAGCTCCCAGGTGGCAGAGCTGGGATGTGCACCCAGCCAGAAGGTTCTAGAACCTGGCTCTCGTCCAGAAAGCATTGCCCGGGGAGTCATAAGCCCCAGGTTTGAGTCCAGACCCCGAGGTCACTCCAGTGCTGAGTGACCTTGGATAAGTCACACTCCCTTACTCTCTGGTCTTTTCTTCCCTCATGCGTGAGATGACGGGTTTTTTGTGTGTTTTTGTTTTCTTCTGGTTTGGTCTGGCTGGTAACATCCATCAAGGGCAACAGAACACCTCTTGATGACAGGCTTCGGGGACAGACAGTCCGGGCTCCAGCCCCCGCACCATGACTCGCCTGCTACGTGGCCTTGGTTAGGGGTTCGCCTTCGTTGGGCCTCAGTTTCCTTGGCTGGGACACAGGGATTATAATAGCTGCCTCGCTCTAGCCCTGCTGGAGTCGAAGCCGATAACGCGGGCCCAGCAAGCACTCCATAACCACGCTGGCTGTGATCGACCCCGTGGCAGAGGCTGCCGACCCATGGCCCGCGGGTCCCATCTGAACTGTCCATCTGTTTTGTTTGGCCCTGCAGCGTTTACAGTCTCTGAATGAGTTGCCAACGTTTGAAAATTGAGACGCTTCACAGAAACATCTGGATTTATGGCTTTCCTCAAAAGCCTGGCATGTCTGTGAACACCGGGCCCGAGGGTCCTACAGCAGTGGGAGCTGCCCCTTCCGGCGGGGGGGGGGGGGAGGGGGGGGGCTGCGGGCCACCCCCCACCGCATCCACCTCCTCCCCGGGGACACGACTCGCCACCTTCCAAGGCTCAGGCCCCAGGCCTGGGGTTCCTCCTCGGAGCCTCGGTTCTCACATCCCCGTCTCGTCCGCTGGCGGGTCCTGCCGGCTCTTCATTCAGAATCCAGCCGCTGCTGATCAGGACCTGTGGCCGGTGCCCTGGCTCCCCTCCCCTGGACTAGGCCAGTAGCCCCTCCCCGGGCTCTCTGCTTCTGCCCCCTCGGCCCCCTGCTTTCCACCCAGGAGTGAAGCCGCAAGTCAGATCACCTCCCCACTCTGGGCAGGGCCCTCCTGTGCAGTGGGTCTCACTCAGATTCAGGGCCAACGACTTCCAGGGCCTGAGGCTGGCCGTGATGTACCCACATGGCCTCTCTGACTCCACCCTCTTTCTCCTCTGCCTCACCGCAACAGCCTCTTTGCTGGCCCTTGAACAGGCCAACACCCTCCTGCCCCAGGGCCTTTGTACTTGCTGTTCCTGCCACCTGCGGACTCTTCCTCCCAGATGTCTGCAGGGCTCCCTCCCTTCTCAGGTGGGTCTGGGCCCAAATGGCCTCTTTCCCACGAGGCCCTCCCTGACCACGCCCTCTCAATCTGCGACCTCCCCGCCCCCTGCTCTTTCCTCCCACCTTATTCCCCCTCATTGCTGTCATTGCTGTTTTACGCACTACATAGCACACTCACTTATCTTCTTTATTATCTCTCTCCCCTGTCACATGCCAGCTCCACGGAGGCAGGACTTGGTCCGTGTCACAGAACGCCACATTCTGGGACTGAGACGAACCGGTCCTTAGTAAGGGATCAATGACTATGTGCTGAATGCATTTGGGATTCTAGGAACTTCTCTGAGCTGCTGTGTGCAGGGAGGGGCCCAGTGCTCTGTACCTGTCATTCCCACGGACTTGTCAGACACTCTTTCTTCCCCACCCCCTCTTCTGTTCTGCTCCTGGGAAACAGTGCTCCGTGGGGCCCCGTGAGGAGCCGGAGGGGCTCAGTGTGGTCATGGCCCCTGTTTGAATTCCAGGGCACCAGGTTCAGAACCATCTTTCGGGGATGCTACGACCTCGGGCCTCTGAGTTGCCAGCAGGACCCTGGTGGTTAAGCTCTTCTGGTATCAGGTGACCGAAATTGACGCAAGCCTGGTGTGAAAAAGGCGGGTTTCATTGGGGCTGCTGCCCCCTGCAGTGTCCAGGCGGAGATGCAACCACCAGGCCTGGCAGGTCAGGGCCAGGGCCACCAGGCTCCTGGAGGCTGGAGTTGATGGGTCCTCCCACCAGCAAAAATCCCGCAGGGGCCAGCCCAGAAACCCAAGAGTGCCATAGAGGAAGTGGCGGGGGGCTGTGGGGAGCTGGAGGCATCTCCCTCGGCTACAGGGGCAGCTGCTGAGCCCCAGACGACCATTCTCGTTGCAGGGTGGGGGCCCGCGTGGGGCCCCGTTGTCCATTTTGTCAAAACTCCCGGTTTTTACAGGTGATCTCTGGATTGTTAAAATTTGGGAACCGATTCAAGTAAAAAGAAGAGGCCTGCGCTGCGGGCCCCAAAGCAACCCCTTCGGAGGGGGCGAGTAAACTCTCCTCTCCCCAGTCGGCGATTTCTAGATCAGAGCTCTGCCAGTGACATGATTCGATTCCATGCCTGTTGGTTCTCGGTCCTGAGGATCTGACCGGACGGCGTGGTGCAGGTGGCCGAGGCTGGTCCAGTCTGCTGTGTGCTGGGAGGGGAGTGTAGGAAACACAGCCGGTCCTGTGGGACAGGGGAACCAGAACTTGGGGCCAGGGGAATGGATGGGGCTTGGGCAGACATTCCAAGGGGAGTGAACTCTGTTGGCCAGGAATCCTCGAGTCACTGCAAGCAAGAGAAACTCGTTTGAAATGGTCTTAAGCAAAACAAGGGAACTATGGTCTCTCTTTTTCTTAGATACTGAGGTTTTTTTTTTTTTTTAAATCTCTACACCAGACATGGGGCTCAAACTCACAACCCTGAGATCAAGAGTCACATGCTCTACCAACTGAACCAGCCAGGCGCCCCTGTGATCCCTCTTAATAGAAAGTCTCGTGGGGCGCCTGGGTGGCTCCGTCGGTTGAGCGTCCGACTTCGGCTCAGGTCATGATCTCATGGTCCGTGAGTTCCAGCCCCGCGTCGGGCTCTGTGCTGATGGCTCAGAGCCTGGAGCCTGTTTCAGATTCTGTGTCTCCCTCTCTCTCTGACCCTCCCTCGTTCATGCTCTGTCTCTCTCTGTCTCAAAAATAAATAAACGTCAAAAAAAAAAAAAAATAGAAAGTCTCATAAGAAGAGCTCAGGTCCGTAGCGTGGCTGGGTCAAGCAGGGTTGTTGAGAATTTGTGTCTTTCCAGCACTCGGCTCCGCCCTCCTCTGGGTTAGCTTCATTCTCAGGCTGACTCTCCTGAAAGCTTTGAGTTTACTTAACCTCTTGTCCTTCCAGGAACTCCCGTGGAAAAGTCCCTCCCGAACAGAACTCCCAGAACTGGTTCTCAGAGGACCAACTGCGTTATGTCCCCACCCCTGAACCAATCAGAGTGGCCCAAGGGGTTGGACTGTGTGGGTTGGCCAGGCCTTGGTCCCTCCACTCTCACCCTTAGTCACGAGGTCACACCCCTGGGGCGGGAGAGGAGGACAGCTTTGCTTAAACCACGTGCTCTGAGAGTGAGAGAGGTATGTAGCTGTTAGCTCTTGCTACGTAACGCTGCGTAACAACAACGGCCACACCTCAGCCCCATACAGCTGCAGGCACTTGGCTCAGCTCGAGTCTGCAGCTCAGCGATTTCGGCTGGGCTGGGCTGGGCTGACTGCTGCACCGTGATTTGGCTGTGGGCTCGGACGATGGGGGCCACTGGGCCTCTCATCCTTCACCGGGCTCGCTGGGGCGCGTTCTCTCGGTCGCGTCCGAGACGTGAAAGCTGGAGCCAGCCACGCCGCGGGAGTGCCTTTCAAGCCTCTGCACACATCGCGTGTGCTTGCTTACGTCCCGTTGGCCAAAGCCGGTCACCAGGCTGAGCCCGGAGTCGGTGTGTGGGGGGCGCTGCTGAGTCGTGATGGCCAAGGACACGGACACGCGGAAGGGTGACGCGTTGGGGCCATGAAAGCGATCACTGTTTCACAGACGTTCCTCAGACTCGGGGGGCTGGCCCTAGGGAAAGGGGCGGTGGATGCCGGTCAGGTGAGAACAGAGATGCCCCTCCTCACACGCTTACGCAGCAGGGGTACATCTGGGAACCCAGAGAGTCTGTGGCCGTGGCCTTCATGCCTGGCCTCATTCTTTTAGCCAAGACGTTGTAGCTGTGCTTGAGTTCAGAGGTCCTTCTCCTTCCTTTCTTTTAACGTTTATTTATTTTTGAGCAGGGGGAGGGGCAGAGAGAGCGAGACAGAAGATCCCAAACAGGCTCCGGGCTGACAGCACAGAGCCCGATGCGGGGCTCGAACTCACAAACTGTGAGATAGTGACCTGAGCTGAAATCGAGAGTCAGGTGCTCAACGGACTGAGCCACCCATGTGCCCTGAGTTCAGAGGTTCTTAAATGTTTGGGGCTCTGGGGCTCCAGAAACCACGTGCCTGCATCCCAGAGAGAGGCATCCCCTAAACACACCCCTTGGTCCATCCCCGGAGACCCGTCCCTCTGATTCACCTGGTGTCCCCCAACTTTGCTATGCCCCAGTTTCTTCTAGGGAACCTGTTAAAATGCAGGCGCCCAGGGTCTCGCCCTTGGACTTTTTGCTTCGTGGGTCCGGGAATCTGTACTTCTAACCAGCTCCCCAGGGGTTTTGGAAGCACGGTGGGCGTGGGCACCCGTGTTCCGAGTCAGCCCTGTCATTTAGCATCTGGGACTGAGGCAGGCCTGGCGCTGGCTTCTGCAGAGTGTGGGGCGGGACCGGCCCCCAGCTCTCTTATCTTCCGGGACCACCTTCCCCTCACCCTGCTCTGGCCGGCTGGCCCCCTGCATTCCTGGCCGCTCCAAGCTGATTTCCCACCTCAGGGCGTTCGCTCTTGCCATTCCCTCACCTGGAAGTCTCTTCCTCTGTATCTCTAGGTCTCCGCTCTGCCCGCAGGCCTTCATCAAGCCCCGGCCCTGGCTGCTGTCTCGTCCCGAGGCTTCTTCTCTTCAATGCTGAGATGACCTTTTCGTTTATTTCTGTGCGTCTCTGCGATGTGTGTGTCTCATCCTAGAGTGAGCACCTCGGAGCAGATCAGAGACAGTGCTCAGCTTCCCACCGCGGTGCCCCAGGAGCAGATCGCAGCCGTCCTGAGGACGCGGCAAAATCCCTTTGGATCGGAGAGCTGACACCCAGTGTCTCACCGCCCCGGGAATGTGTGCGCTGCCTTGGAAGCGCTCAAACCAAAACAGATCACTGAGGGCTGCCGGGAGGGCCGGGCTGTGTGTGAGTCAGGGGGAGCGGAGGCGGCCAGACCGCCCTCTCCGCCCGTGGGGAGCGCCCATGGCTCCCCAGGCCTGTCCTGTGGTTTGGGTGGGGACGTTGGTGGAGACAGTGCTTTAGAACGCGGCAAGCAGGGGTTTTTCGTCTGCCGAGTTTTCAGAGGAAGCATGGTCCTCAGTTTCTGCTTCTGAAAAGTGGGGCTAATGATGGCACCAAGCTCTGGGATTGGTTCCTTCCAGGGATATCCTGGTTGATAATTGACTCGGTATCTCTGACCCCAAACAGTCCCTCGGCTCCAAAAACAGGGGAGCTGAACTGTAGAATTGGATGGCGATGCTGGCGACGTGTGGAAGGTGGCCTGGCCCCAAGCTGCCCAGACTGTTTGGATAAGTGGGTTATAGGATGTCGGGCCTGCCCCCTTCCCTGCTGGTGGGGTCCTGAGGGCCGCATCTGCGCTCCAGCCTCAGGGAGCAGAGCTGGGGGGGGGACGGCCCGTGGTTGTGGGGGCCTTGTCCTGTGTCCCAGCCTTCCAGGGAGTGGGTCCACGGTGACACTGGACCGGCATGGTGACAGGAAGGTAGAATGGGGTGGAGACAGGCAGAGCGAGACAAAGGGACACAGAGGGAGAGAGACACGGACCCGGGGACATGCACAGATGCACACGCAGACACAGACACGCGTGCACAAACCCACATGACAAGGGGGGAGCGGGTGTGAGGAGCTGCAGGGGAGAGGCCGAGGGGAGCCTGAGACAGCCCGGGGAGGCAGGAAGGGGCCCATATGGCCCTTTCTCTGCTCTTTTCCCGGAGCCCCGGAATGTGCGGCTCTGCCTGGGGCGGCCCTTCCAGGCCTTCCGCCCTTGGCCCTGGGCGCGTGGGGAGGGCAAGGCAGCCGGCCAGACCCTCACCCACTCTCCCTCCTTCCCCCGCCCGTGTCCTATTGGTGGCCGTGGGCAGCTTGGTGTTCGGGGGCTTCAGCTCATCCCGGCTCCCCGGGCCTCTCCAAACTGTCCCGTTATTTTTATCAGTCGTTCACAGTCTAGGAAACTCAGGATGTGGGAGGCGGCTTCTCAGCAAGCCAGCTGGATCTGTGCCCTGTCGCCTGTGGGACACACTTGTGGATCCTGCACTCCCCTCTGTCCGTGTCCATTTGTCCTTCCTTCTCCCCGGGGCCTCTCTCCACCCTGCGCTCTCTGCCGGGGGGTCCATTTCTGGAAAAGGGGAGGGAGAGGCTTAACTCCCTGCTCCTGTCTGTCCCCTGCCCCCCCCTCCCAGCTGCCAGACTTGTCCCCCCCCCCCCCGCACCCCCCTCCTTGCCTCGTGAGAGCTCTTCTGGGTGGTTCTGGAGGAAGCACAGAGGTAGAGAGACCCTCCCCAGAGCACAGTTGGGAGGGGTGGACACAAGTCTCGCCGTCACCCCTCGGCAGATGCCTCCATTTGGAGGTTTGAAGGGAACGAACAAACCCCAAACCAACCACTTGCTTTCCTGCCCTCACCAGCAGGGGGCGGGCTGGGTCATGCTGCCATAACCACCTGCAAATCTGGGAAGGTTCAAACAACCTGGGGTGGGGGGGGGGCGGGCTGTGTGTTTCACGCTGTCCTCATCGGGGACCCAGATAAAAGAGGCTCCACCTCCAGGCTGCCATGGCTGCTGAGGCCAGAGAGGGGGATGGGTTTCTGCCTCGAAATGGCACCTGCCATTTGGTCAAAGCAAATCCCATGGTCGCATCTAACATCCTCGGGGGGCTGGAGGATTGCAGTCTTATCATGGGCCTAGGAAGCGGGGAGCCAGGAAGATTGGTGGCCGCAGGAATGGCTACTGCACCCTCACCCTGCCCTTCTCAGCCCCATCTCAACAAATGACCGCACACACACACACACACACACACACACGTTCAATCAATTGGCAAATCCTATTGGCTTCTTTTAAAAACACATCAAGAGTCCAGCCATTTCTTGCCCTCTCTCTGCCACCATGACTGAGCCAACACCATCCCTCGCCTGGATGACTCCAGAACCCCCCTCACTGGTCTTCCGGCCTCTCCTTGTCCCCCAGAGTCTGCTGAGGGGGCCTGTGCACCTTGGATGATGTCCTTCCAATGGCCTCATCTCACTTGGGTAAAGCCAAAGGGCTCCTAGCGGTTGCAGAACCTGATATGAGTTGTTCCTACTGTCCTGCTATATTCTCACTCGCTTCCTCTTTCGGGCTTTGGCAGAAACACTCCAGGCATGCCTCTGCCTCAGGGCCTTTGCACTTACAGTTTCCTCGGTCTGAGCACTCTTTCCCAGATTCCCACTCCCTCGCTTTAATAAAATGTCCCCTTTTGTGTGATCACCCCCACTGTGACCCCCACTCCCAGAACCCCCTCTTCTACCACTCAGTTTAATTTGTTTTTCATAACACTTCTCCCCGCTGACACTCACTGACGTCAAATGCCCCGGTGACATGCGGCCCCGGCTCTGAGAATCACGAGCTACCTCGACTCTGTTTTAGGGACAAGGACACTCAGTCTCTGCAGGGAAAGGACCTCCTTGACACCACGGCCCACCACTTGCAGAGCTGGCGCCGGGACCCAGGCTTTTCCCCTTGGCCCTGGCTTACAGGTGCTCGTCCTCGATTATCCCTTAAAGATCCGCAGACCTGGGCCTTCCGTGTCATGACCTCTGCTCCATTTGTCAGAAGGACGGTTATTTAAAAATAGCCCTTCCCCAGCCCCCCAGAAGCCACATTTCCTGGGATGGGTAGGAAGTGAACAGTTGGCATTAGTCTGAAGGAAGCCTCGTGCTTTCACTGACTTTTGTGAGCATCTAGTACATGCTACGTTTTGTCTATCGTTGCAGGGGTGATAGCAGGTAACAAGATAGAGGCAGCTTTTAATCTCCTGGAGATCACATTCTAGGGCAGAAAGACCGACAAGAGGTTGTGTATACATTTGTGCATTGTACTGAGGATTACTGAGCCCCTACTAAGGCCACTGTCTTCGCAAAACAAAGGCCTTGTCTTCACAGAGCTGACATCTGAAGCGGGAGAGACCATAAGAATGGGTTTATTGGTGATCCCGGCTCATGTGGCCCCAGATTGAGGCCAGAATGACCCTGGGACTCAGAAAACAACTGAATTCCCTGTGGGAGTGAAGGCTGATGGGAGCGAAGCCTGATGGGAGCAAAGGCTGATGGGAGCGAAGGCTGATGGGAGCAAAGGCTGATGGGAGTGAAGGCTGATGGGAGCGAAGCCTGATGGGAGCAAAGGCTGATGGGAGCGAAGGCTGATGGGAGCAAAGGCTGATGGGTTTGAAGGCTGATGGGAGTGAAGGCTGATGGGTTTGAAGGCTGATGGGAGCAAAGGCTGATGGGAGCGAAGGCTGATGGGTTTGAAGGCTGATGGGTTTGAAGGCTGATGGGAGCGAAGGCTGATGGGAGCAAAGGCTGATGGGAGCGAAGGCTGATGGGAGCAAAGGCTGATGGGTTTGAAGGCTGATGGGAGTGAAGGCTGATGGGTTTGAAGGCTGATGGGAGCAAAGGCTGATGGGAGCGAAGGCTGATGGGTTTGAAGGCTGATGGGTTTGAAGGCTGATGGGAGCGAAGGCTGATGGGAGCAAAGGCTGATGGGAGCGAAGGCTGATGGGAGCAAAGGCTGATGGGTTTGAAGGCTGATGGGAGTGAAGGCTGATGGGTGCAAAGGCTGATGGGTGCGAAGGCTGATGGGTGCGAAGGCTGATGGGAGCGAAGGCTGACTTGCTTTTTCCACTTGTGTTCTTGCTTGTGCAAGCCAGACACACCTCTGTGACTTTTCAAACCTGCTTTTCATTTTCCCTCTAAAGGTGGTGGAGTAGAATTTTGAGACCCATGGTCATCTTTCCATACGTGAACCCTCCCCGGCCATGTTGTTCTGGACCTTGAAGTATTTTCTGGGATAGTTCTCCCCGTCTTCAAAGATTTATTCTCCTTTGTAAGATGAGATTATTTGGAAGGATTTTCTGGAAGGTTTCTTGTCTTCTTTGGTCTTCATTCATTTATTGTTCATTCACTTGTTCATTCAACCCATTTACTGAGGTCTTCCTCTGCTAGGCACCAGGAATACTTGGCGAATGTGGTGAATAAGGTCCTTGCTCACAAGGAGCTCACATCCCAGTGGAGAGAGAGAAAATAGATCAGTTAATAAAATAATAGTAGATAATCCAGTAATTCCGTATAGACATAAGTGCTATGAAATAGAATCGTGCGGTGGCACTTGAAGGTGGTGTTTTTTTCTTTTATTTTTTAAGTAGGCTCTACTTCCAATGCCCGTGACCGTGAGATCAAGACCTGAGCTGAGATCAAGAGTTGGACTCTCAACTGAATGAGCCACCCAGACGCCCCAAGGGTGGAGTTTCTGATGGGGTGTCATGGAAACTTCTATTTGAAGTGAGACCTGGATGACCAGAGGGAGGGAGCAGTCTGGGGGCGAGTAGCATTCTGGGCAGAATTAGTCTGTCCTTAGTAATGGGTCACCTCAGTTTTCTTTTCTTTTTATTTATTTATTTAAAAAATTTTTAAGTTTTATTTATTTGAGAAAGAGAGAGAGAGCACACAAGAGAGCACACAAACGGGGGAGGGACAGAGACAAGGAGAGACAGAATCCTAAGCAGGCTTCTTGCTGTCAACCCAGAGCCCAATTTGAGGCTTGAATTCATGAACCATGAGATCATGATCTGAGCCGAGACCAAGAGTCTGATGCTTAACTCACTATGCCACTGATGCACCCCTCTTTTTAAAAAACATTTACTTATTTTTGAGAGAGAGAGAGAGAGAGAGAGAGTGCACAAGTGAGTGGGGAGGAGCAGAGAGAGAGAGGGGGACAGAGGATCCAAAGCGGGCTGTGAGCTGACAGCAGAAAGTCTGATGTGGGGCTTGAACTCAGAAACCATGAGATCATGACCTGAGCTGAAGTCGGATGCTTAACTGACTAAACCACCCAGGCTCCCCTCACCTCAGTTTTCTACTTACCAAGTTAATTTTCTGTGAGTTGCATTTTCTTGGAAAATTATTTATCAAGAGTTTTGAACTTACATAACTTAGCACAGTATTTCCTTATGATTAAAAGGAAAAGCCTTCCTTTGATTAATTTTCTTTTTGTACTCCTAATCCTGTGTATTTGTGTTTCCTCCCCTTCTCTTATTTTTCTTGCTGGAGTCTGCTGAGTATGATAGGGGCCCTGGAGGAAACTGCTTTTCAGACCCTCCAGAAAATGCAGCCTAGCTTGAAATCTTTACAGGGGTCTGTGCTAAGATGTCACGCTGGAAGCCCTGAAAATTTGTTCCCCCTTTTTTCAGCCCAGGTCTTGCTAGGCTGTTTCATGGTCCCTCCCTTCCTCCCCTCCTCCCTGCCCATGGTTAAGAATCCATTCTCCTATATTTATCAATACTGTTTAAGTTTTCAAATATGGTCTGTTTTCCTTTGGCTTAGGTTTTTGAGGTTTGTTAGCATTTTCAAGTATTTGAGTTGAAAACTTTGTCTCCATAGTTAAAACAAAAAATGGATGCCTTTAATGCTATGAGTTTGCCTCTGAGCCTCACTTTGGCCCTATCTTCTGAATTTTGAAATGCAGTGCTTTCTTTGAAATGATTTTCTAAAAATTCTGAAGTTACAATTTTGTCTCTAACAGTTCTGAAACTTCAGAATAATCCAAGTATAATCCAAGAATAGTTTAGTACAGCATTAAAAGGTTCCCAGTGCTTTGACTTACTTGCTTAAATTTTTGGCATCAATTTCTAGTTTTACTGAATGATAGAGAAAGTGGCCTGTGAAATTTCTGCTTCATATTTAAAAATTTTTTCTTTGGTAAATGTTTTGGTAAATGTCCCTGAAAAAAACAGGGACGTTCCCTGTGTGTAGGGTAAAGCAGCTTTATAGATAGTGTTATTCAAGGACTGTCTTATTTATTTCTCTTGGCTCTCTTGCTCTGTCAAAAGTTGGATAAAGTAGGTCGAAGTCTTTCCCTTCCATAGAATTCTTTCCATTTTTACTTGTGTTTCGGATAGTTTTTGTTTTTATAAAGTTTGATTCTCTGTTATTCATCACAAAACGATTCGTGACAGTTATATTTTCATTGTGAGATTGTGGATTTTATCTTTTGTCAAGATAAAATGACTATTTTCCCCTAGTGAATGCTTTTTGCTTTGGATTCTAGGTTTTCATATTTTAATATTGCTATCTCAGCTTTGTTTTGTTTGTGTCCTCTTGATGTGTCTCTTTCCAGCCTTTTCATTTTAACCTCCCATGTCTTTCTGTTAGGTGCATATCTGACAAGAGCAATATGGTTAGATTCTGTCTTCTGGACAACTGGAGCATCTTAACTGAATAACATTTATAAACACATTTGATCTCATTTCTCTTTTTTTGTTGAATGCTTCCAATTTTTTAGACCTTTTTCTTCATCTTTTCCTATACGGGTTAGGTTTTGTTTCTTTTTTCTTTACTAACGATTTAAAAATATATGCATGCTACTGTTAATTCCGTTTTTAATACTTGGACTCCTATTTCTCTGATAATGATGCAGAGTGATATAACATATAGTGCCTTTTTTCGAAATCTGCTTTTCACTTGTATTTGTAACAACAATTGCAGTGTGGTCCTTTGCTGACCTGGTTTCAGTGCTAATTACAAGTCCCTTTAGTTTACTTTTCCCTCTGTTTTTGTTCATATGTTGGGTGGATTTGAATGCGAGGTATGACAGCCACCAGTGGTGTGCTGGGTCCTATGCTAGATGCTGGGATATAATCTAGGTAGGTTCCTGCCCTCATGGAACTTCTAGTTGTGTATGTGTGTGCACGTCCATGTGCCCTCATATATGAGTGTGTGTGAATAATACACAAGTAAGCAAACCCAAACCCTCAGAGGAGGGACGTCTAGTTGAGACTTCAAGAATGAGAAGAAGTTAACCATGGGCAGGCGGAGGACATGGCACGTGCAGAGCCTCTGTGTAGTGACAGAGCTTGGTGAGCGGGTAGAAGGAAGACAGATGTGGCTGGAGTACAGTGAGCCAGGAAAGTGATGTGGGAAAAGTGGGAGAGGCAGCAGAGACAAGGGCAGAGCTTTGTAGGTGTGGAGGGGTGGGGCTTGGTCCTTAATGCACATGATCTACTTCTTAGCTCTTAAAGAAAACAAGAAAAAAGAAACATTAAGAATAGCTTTCCTTGGCCTTTGGATATGGATGATACTATGGCTGGGTATAGAATCCACAGGTTTAAATCTTTTCTCTTGGCCTCCTGTGGGCATCACTCTATGCTTTCTGGCATCTAGTGTTGAGGAAGAGATGCCTAAAGTCAGCCTAATTTTTCCTTTGTAGGCAACACTTTCCTCCCTGAATTCTTGTATAATTTTTTCTTCATTTATCCACAATATAGAGAATTTCATCACGGAATTTATAAATGTTGATTTTTTTTTTTTTTAATTTGCTGGGTAGGTGTTGTGATCAGCTTAAGGAGGCTTGATTTGCATTATTTTTTTCAATTATTTCTACTATTCCATTTGTTCTAAGCTTTGTTTCAAGAAGGCCACTTTTTTTTTTTTTATGAGATTGGTTTCTGTTCTCTGACCTCTATGTCTATTATTTTCTCTTTCTCATAATTTTAATGTTCTCTTTGTCTCATTCTCTTGGAATTTACCCTGCTTGGTGTTCCCTGAGATGCCTGGACCCGCGGTTTGGTGTCTGACATTAATTTGGGAAATTCTCAGTCATTATTGTTTCAGACATTATTGTTTCCTCTCTCCTTTTTTCGCCTCTTTCCATCACACATATGTTACACCTTTTATAGTTGTCCCACTATCCTTGGATATTCTGTACTATCTTTTTTCCTTTCTTCTTTTTCCTTTTTTTTTTTTTTTCTTTTTTTGCTTTTCAGTTTTGGAGGTTTCTGTTGAAATATCCTCAAGCTTAGAGATTCTCTCCTTAGCCATGTCCAGTCTGTTCATCAGCTTATCAAAGGCCTTCCTGGGTGCCTGGGTGGCTCAGTCAGTTGAAAGTCTCACTCTAGATTTTGGCTCAGGTCATGATCCCAGGGTCATGAGATTGAGCCCCATGTCAAGCTCTGTGCTGAGCATGGAGCCTGCTTGGGATTCTTTCTCTCTGTCCCTCTGTCTCCCAGCCTTGTGCTCTCTGTCTCTCTCTCCTTTCTCTCTTTCTCTCTCTCTCTCTCAAAATAAAAAAAACAGGCATTTCTGGGGCATATGGGTGGTTCAATACGTTAAGCATCCAACTTCAGTTTAGGTCATGATCTCACAGTTCATGGGTTTGAACCCCATGTTGAGCTCGGTGCTGACACTGTGGAGCCTGCTATAAATAACTTTAAAAAAAGGCATTCCTTATTTCTGTCACAGTGTTTTTGATCTCTGGTGTCTTTTTTTGCTTCTTTGTTAGTTTTTCCACTTATATTGCCATCTATTCTTACATGCTTTCTACTTTATCCATTAAAGCCCTTAACATGTTAATCATAGTTGTTTTCAGTTCTTGGTCTTATAGTCACAACAGCCTTGCCATTTCTGAGTCTGGTTCTGACGCTTGCTATGTCTCTTCAAATTATGGTGGTTTTTTTTTTTTTTTTTTTTTTTTGCCTTGAAGTATGCCTTGTAATTGTTTTCCTAATAGTTGGACATGATGTATTGGGTCAAAGGAACTGCTGTAAACAGGCTTTTAGTGGTGGTGAGCTGGGGGCGGGGGGAAGACAAGTGTTCTATTGTCCTGTGATTAGGTGTCAGTCTTTTAGTCAGCCTGTGCTCTGGGTTGTGACTGCACATATACTTCTCAGTCCCCTTGTCTGTTAGGTGGAATGGGATAGCTAGAGCAGGCTGGGGTTGGGTATTTGTCTTCCTCCTGGTCAGTTAGGCTCCGATAATACCCCAGCATTAGGGATTGGGATTTGGTTAACTAGTTCTTCTGGAGGGCAAGCTTTGTTAGGAAGAACAGCATGCTCTGGTTTATTTCAAAATAGTTCCTTTCCCACTCCCCCTGCTGGAAGCATGCGAGGATTTTTATCTGATATTCACTGTGAGGACCTGGTAGAGCTTCTGGAGGCAAAACCCACAAAAGTATGGGGGCCCTGATGACCGGATTCCCCTGGAGTTGTCCTCTCTCAGACTTGTCCACACTGAACCTCCAGCAACTCATCAGTTACAGTCCTGGAGTCACTACCCTGGGGGGTTCCCATAGCGGTTTCTGTTCCGGTAGGTTGGAATTCTATCTGGCTGTCTCTCCAGTTTTGGAGGCAGTAGTTTGTCCTGTGACCTCATTTCTCTTAGGGAACAAGAAGAGTTGTTGGTTGCTCAGATTTTGACTTCTCATTAGGACAGATCGGTGACTTCCAGGCTTCTTACATGCTGGGCCAGAATCTGGAAGTCCTGTTTTGTATCATTCTTTTGCATTCCAAAATAGTTTAGAAAGTTTGTTGTCCAGGTTCTGGTATCTCTGGATGTTCATGAGAGAGGCCTCCACACCCCAAATCCTTCATACTTTTCTACTCTAGTGATCAAGGTGAGACTGTGCTCGACCAGCTCTGAGGGTGCCTTGCTTTCCGTCCCCTGTGCCCCAGCCTGATTCTGCTTGAAGGGTGGGAAATGTGCCTCCACCAAGGCAAGAGAAGGCTTGATGACCTAATTTCAGTTCCAGCTCAGAGGAGCAGAGACACAAAAGAAAGAAAAATTTCTGCCTCTCAAGTTGAGTCTTGTTATGTCCCTGAGTCGTGTCGAAACATCTTCTCTTTGGCAGAGGTTTAAGTGTCTTAAGCTTGGTGTTACTAACACTCTGCCCCTGCCAGTTCAGTTTTCTGCAGGGTTGGGTCTGCCCTTCACTGATTCTGATGGGTATTTCACCCCTGCCTTCGTATCTATGGTACCTTATAGTCCTTCCTGTCCTCGTATGGCTCCCATTTCACATGGACTGCCCTCCTGGCAGCTCTCCTCAGTGAAATCTGTTGTCTTACCCTCCAGTTTCCTGAGCCTTGGCTATAGAGTTTTCTTAGGGACACAAATGAGTGTTTTCATGAATTACCCGTGCTTCCTTTAATGAGTGCATTTCAAAGAGGTGCTTCTCTGTTCTATTTTGAGAGTACCATTCCTCTTTTCAGGTTGTAGAATTGTCCTCCAGTGCCCTATGTGTGATTATTTTCCATGTGTTTCCTCATTTTGGGGTATGGAACTGTCTCTCCAGGCCTAGTATTTCCTCATAAGTAGGGTGGGTTTTCTTTGATCTTTTTCCCTTACACCTGGCTGCTGTTAGGTTCCTCCTCACCTATCTTAAGGTCTTAATTGATCCTGATGGCTGGCATTGATATCGCTAAGCCAATATCTGTTTTTTTGGGATTTTTATTTTTATTTATTACTTTTTAAGTTTATTTATTTTTGAGGGAGAGAGAGTGCACATGAGCAGGGGAGGGTCAGAGAGAGACGGAGAGAAAGAATCCCAAGCAAGCTCCATGCTGTCAGTGCAGAGCCCAACGTGGGGCTCGAACTCACAGACTGCAAGATTGTGACCCAAGTGGAAATCAAGAGCTCTAGATGCTTAACTGACTGAACCATTCAGGCGCCCCTGGGTTTTTTGGGGGATTTTTAAAATATTTTGTGACTCTGCTAGCTAGAGGTCAGACTCCTTTGCTCACCTCCTGATGTTTTGAATATGGCGAAGAGGAATTACCTTTCTTAACAGAAACGGTTGATATAAAACTTCACTTCCCAAGGTGCCCCCTACCTTCATTTCTCTCCATCTTTGCCCAGTTTTCTTCGAAACTCAAGATGTAGTGCACTGTTGCCCTTTCCACTCAGGCTCTCAGCCATGTACCCTCACTGGGAATTACAGACGCTGGATGGATGGAAGCTGGAGGTGAAAGGTCCTGGTCTCCATGGAAAGTGGCTCATGTGCTACAGAGGGTAGGCCCTGCCTCTACCAGACCCAGCAACGTCACAGATTTAGGGCAGTGGAATCCTTCAGTCTCCTTTCTTGGCTGCAAAGATGCATCGATTCATGGACATTCCTTCTTGGTCCAGCAGAGAGCATTGCCAATAGGCCCCATTTCTAGCTCCTCTTGTAACATTTCCCTGCTTTGTGTGTCTCTTTGAGGTTTTGACTGAAAGACGGATAAGAGGGGACAAATCACACATCCCCGGTCTGCCACCAGTCTTAACCTAGAACCCCCCCCATTTTTTGATGGGTATAGGTCTTGACAGAGAGGAGGGGAAAGTGTGGTAGACATCTCCACTGGATTTAGAATCAAGAACATGTACGTTGGTACCATGACCCATGTATTCACTCATTCCCTCATTCATCACATGACAATGTACTAAGCTCTGGATTTATGTTAATGTTTTATCAGGTCCTTTATCTTGATAGGTTCTAGAAATAAAAGATGGCTGCCTTTGGGTCCTTGTCCTGGGAGGAATTCCAGCACCAGCTCTGTGTGATCTTGACTAAATGACTCACCCTAGTAGTGCCTCATTTTACCCATCAGTAAAACAACCACAACAGCCCAAATGTCTGAAGGGACGTTGTAAGCTTGAGAGGCTGCAACACGCAGGTGAGGTCTCTTCCACGTGCTCAGCCCTGGGGTCCACAAGCACGTTTGCTATGTCTGGATGTAGAGAGAGGGTCTGGGGTGAGGACACTGGTGGGAAAAGAGAGTTTTGTTCGTTCTTCACAGGTTCCAGGAGATGCTGGGCAGGCCAGTCTGGGCAGGGGCCCTGAGTGCCCAGAGGGCCAGAGCTCAGCGGAGCGAAGGTTCTTGGTTCTGGGTGCTGGGAGACATCATCATCTCCTGGGTCCCACCCAACTGAAGGGATTCTCCTTTTTCTTTGCTGGAAAAGTATCCTTGAAATGTCACTCATTCACTCATCAGAAAGTTTTTTGAGTGCGTACTATATGCCAAGTGCTTTTTGTTTTGTTTTGGGGGCTATTTCTTGGCAATGGGGATTTAGTGACGAAAAAGACAAGGTCTCTATGCTTATCAACTTTTGATACTTTTTTAGGGGGGAGGGTAGTAAGGCAAAAAATAAATAAATAAATAAGATGGTTTCAGAGAGTGAGAAACTCAATGAAAGAAAGGTCAGGGGAGGGAGGCCTCTCTGGGCAGCTGATGTTTTCCCTGAGACTCATCTGTCAGAAAGGAGCCTCCCAGTGAAGATCTGGAAAGCTGTCAGGCAGAGGGGGCCAGTGCACAGTCCCTAAGTGGGCGCGGGGGTCGGGGAAGAGGTGAGTAGGTGATTGTGGAGTGATCCACACAAGATGGTAGGTTGAGCTGGAAGGGGTGGGCGTAGGGGAGGGTGATGCGCTTGGGACTTGTTTTGTAGGAATAGGCAACAGGACTTGATAAGGAGGCCAGCAAAGGAGGGAGAGGTGTCAGGGGTGACCCCTGAGGTTCTGACCCGAGAGACTGGTGGGTGGTGCCATTTGCTGAGAAACCGGGGAGGAGCAGGTTCAAAGGAGAAAATCAGGAATTTCGTTTTGGGGCATATTAAGGGATAGATACTCATGTTGACATCTGACCTGCTGAGGACCAAGGACAGAAGTCCAAACTAGTGTGTGTGTGTGTGTGTGTGTGTGTGTGTGTATGTGTGTGTTCTGCTGAGAGTTTCTCAAAGTTGGCACTGTTGACATTTTAGATTGGATCTTTCTTTGCTGTGTGTGTGTGGGGGGGCTGTCCTGTGCCTTAAACGTAAGGCATTTAGAAGCCTCCTTGCCATTAGCACCCACCCGAGTGGGTCAAAATAACCATTAAAATGTCTCCAAGCATTGTCAAATGCCCTCTGGGGGACAAAATCGCTCCTGGCTGAGAACCAACATGAAATCTTCACAGGGATGCTTACAGTTGTCATAGGAAGAAATGGAACACACACAGCACCACCCCCTCCCTTCCTCACATCCTGGGGTCGACATCCTTAACGGATCATATTACTTTTTCCTACAAATATGAGACACCACATCAAGATCCTTCTTAATGCAATTGACCAATAGTCATCCTCAGTGACTGAGATTGGTAATAAGAGGAAATCCACTTAATCTCCCTGTTCTAGGGTTAAAAAAAAAAAAAAAAGAAACCAGAATGCTCTCTGTGGCCCATACACCGATTTACACTAAACCCTCAACAGCAGTCCTTTTCCATCTGTGCCTCAGTGTCCCTGCGTGTCAGCTGAAAGCGAAGCTAACTGCTTTCTATGGATCTGACAGAGCCTTAAGTGGGAGGATCAATGAGATAATCTTGGTAACTCAATTTGAGTTTTTGGAGGCGGGCAGAATATTACAGAAATGCACAGCTGAATCATTATCTCATGGGGTGCTGTGAAGGTGAACCTGTAAATAATTAGAAAACATTTAGCTCTTCTAAAGTGCCAGGTTTAATAATGGGAATAACGAAAAGGAAAGGCTCTCAGAGGTGGGCAGGCAGGTTGTAAGGCCTGGCAACAGGCTGTCAGGCTATATTGCTGGGAGGACGGAGCGGTGCTCGAGGCTTCGGTAATCTGTGCGTGATGTTTTGTTCAGGTTCTGCGTAACCATGGACACAGACTCACCCCCCCCCCCTTCTTTCCGTGGAGCTGATGCCACACTCCCGCACTGTGTATACACCATCCATGCCTGGCCCCCTTCCCTCTACCGTGACTCCTTCTGGCTTGGGCAGAAGCGAGGAGTCAGAGAAGGATCTAGACGGGGACAGCGTCTTGGAATCTGAATGCCAGCATTGTGGCTTCAAACCCTGCCTCTGCCCCTTCTGGAGTGTGTGATCATGGATAAATCGCTCAGCTTCTAGGAGCCTCCGTCTCCTAATCTGTAAAATGAAGATAAAGTACTTGCCTCCCCTCCCCCAGGGTTATGGGGGAGGGGTGAGGGTCATACTCCCATCTCAAGGGCAGAAGCGCTCTGTGGGCTCTAAAAGACTCTAGAATGTGGCCGCACTTGCTGTATTGCTAATATGGACCTCAGAAGCCCAGAATTACCGTAATCAAAATCCTTGATTAAAAGCCAACAAGCCCAAACCTGCGGCTCGCAGTGTCCTCTCACCCTGGGTCCATGTGTGGCCTCACTGTATTTTATTTATGTGTTTAATAAGAGCCCTCGAGAAGTGAGACCATGACTCTAGCAGCCCTGCAGTGTGGGGCCGTGCTGAGTGCCAGATTGGGAAGCTTGCCCGGATGCTTCTCTCGGTTCTGGTTTTGCTGGTTGTGTAACCACAAGTTACTGACCTTCTCTGTGCCGAGGCTCCTCGTCTGTGAGCTGGGATAAAAATGGTACTCACCTCAGTTGTTGTTAGATTAAATGCATTGGTATCAGTACAGCTTTGTAGGACCAGGTCTGGCAACTGAGCCTTTGTTAAGTCAGTGAAGTTTATCAAGCCTGACACTTGATATCCAGTTTCTGAAGAGCCGGTCCCAAAGCTGAGGGTAGGATGGGGGCAAGTGGACAGGTTGTAAGTGTGGGTGGCTGGGGGTCCAGGTCAGATGGCAGGGTTAGAGGTGGTGGTGAGGACCTGTCCTTGGTGCTGATGTGGAGACATTTAATCCATGACCCGCAAGACGGAAGGGGTGGGGGGGGGGGGGGGGGCGGGAGGGACTCAGACCAAACGTGTGACTGTCAGGCAGTTGGGAGAGGTTTCAGGGTCCAGAGCGATGGAGAGAGGTTGGAGGTGGCTGCATCCCACCAGGGGAAACGTCAGACGGAGAAATGTAACGTGTGGCACTCGGGTCCAAAGAGCGGACAAACAGGGTGTAGCTAGTAAGACTGGATAAGGCTTTGGTTAACTGACTTTGATGTGAGAATGGGGCCTCGGCACGTAATAAGGATGTACATGAGTTTTTATATTATTATCGTTATTGATGCGGCTGCTACTGTTGTTTCTGTTATTTTGTGCCAACAGCGAAAAATAGGTTCCCAAACCAGAATGTGGCCTTGGGTCCCATCAGTAGAAACATTGTACACGGCACGAGGGAGGTGTGGCGCCTCTCTTCCTTGCCACCGTAGAGGCACCTCCGAGGCATTTGGTTTCAGCTGTGGGTGGCCCCGGTGAAGAGGGACGTTAATGAACTGCTGTGGGTTTTCCGAAGAGGAAGCAGGCGGGTGATGCTCACGGGGAAAAGGAGGCTGTGTCTCATTCACCCGTTACTGGCTTGCAATTCTAGGAGTTAAGGAACAGAGGAATTCAGCCCTCATGGAGTGTATACTCTTCTAGAACATGTAAACCAGGCGCATGGCTCTCCTACACGCTGGGAGATGCCGTTAACAATGTAGGGGTTTCCGCTGTTGGGGAGAAGCATTTTAAGCCAAGGGAAGAAGGAAAGGCGGAGTGGTCTGGGGCATCTGGGTGTTGTTCTGAAATGTTTCAAGGGCATCTGTGGGGGGACAAGGGTCTGACTTGTCTTATGAGACCCAGTGTCACCATCGGAAGAAGACAGTGCTGGGAGGTCTAACAGAAGGACTGGGCTGCTGGGCGACTGCCTTAGTGGGGTCCCCAGGAGCCAACTCTGAGATGAGGGCTCGAGGCTTTGTGCGTGGCAGTGTACTTGGGAGGGGATTCTGGAAGTTCTGGTGGAGAAGGGGGACCATGAGACAGGGTAGGGGGTGTGGGCGACACACCTGCTCTTGGCGGCTCACCCGCGGACTACGGGAGACGCCCCTGTGATGTGAGGAGTCAGGCAACTGCCCACCATCTGCCATGGGCCACGGCTCGTGTCACTAACTTGTCCCCACCCTGGTTGCTGGCTGAACCCGTGCTGGGGCCAAAGCGCTGGGAGGCCTCCAGAACCCTGGTGCGTTTTCCCCGAGGGAGTGTGGCCTGGCAGCGGTGAAGCGGCCCGGAGAACCAGGAGAACGGCCCTCGTCCCAGCTTTCCGCTGTGAGACTTCAGACAGGTCACTTTCCCTCGGGTGGAGAGAGCTCAGATTTCCCATCTGTAAGATGAGGGTTGGATGAGGAAATCTCTAATTCTAGAGCTGACATTTTCGGTCTCGGGAAAAGCTTGAATAAGACATTAAAGCCATTTATTATTTGAGCTGCCATTAAAGTACAAAGGCCCTGGGTGGAAATTGGGGCTATTACCATGGTGTGGCAAAGTGCTTCCTAATATTTTATGAATGAATCGTGGCCCCATTAAAGCCCCTTGTGAGGGAACGCACGTGTGCTCTAAGACCAGCCCGCGAAGGGTGAGGGGATGACAAGATGATAAGTCATTACTGTCACTGGGATGTGCCCCCGAAAAGCTAGCAGTTGGGGGGGGGGAGGGTCCCATGAGAAGGAGCCTCACCTATTTTATTTCATTTAAAAGGCACCATAAAACAGCGTTTAATATACATATTCTTTAAAAACGATAGCTGTAATTCGCACGTACAGAGTTGGAGAGAGAATTCACCTGGGTTGTAGGCACTCCCATGTCAAGGTTGGGGAAACTGGCCGTTCAGAGCGGAGATGTTACCGATGTTTTTCGGTCGTGGTCTCCTTGGAGAGCGGGCGTGGAGAGCCCCGGACCTGCTGTCTTCGACAGTTTTCCTCTTCCCGCTAGGCTGTTTCCCCTCCTTAATATACTCCGTTATAGGCTGCTTTTCCATTAATTATTGTCGTAAACATTTCTCCACATTCCTGCAGTCCTAATAATGATCATGATTAAGGGCGTCCTACGACTGCATCCTGTTCACAAAGCACTCTTTTCTGAGTCATTCCTGTGTTGCTGGGCCTTTATTTTATCTTTTTGGTGCCTTTATAGCTTAATACCACACTGATTATTTTCTTGAATAGATCATTTTTGTTTGTGGAATTATTTCCTTAGAACAATTTCCCAAGAGTATCTCTCTTTCTTCCTCCCTCCCCCCGTCCCTCCCTCCTTTCTTCTCCCTGCCTCTCCCTCCCTCTCCCTCCTTCCCTTTCTCCCTCTCACCTCTCTCTCCCTTTCTCCTCACTGTCCCTCTTTCTCTCTCTCCCCGCTCCCTTCTTTCCTTCCTTATTTGATTTGATATCATTTAGATTTTTTGAATAATAATATATGCACATGATTTGAAATTCAAAAGCATAAAGCGATGCACAGTATAAAGTCTCCCTGTTCCCAGCCACCCACTTCCTCTCCCAGGGGCAACCACTGGTAGCATTTTTCAAGTATTCATCTCTAACCCTTTTTTATAAATGGTGTCACAGCCTGCCCACTGTTCTGCCTGTGGGTGTGTGTGGGAGCGGATCTCCTTTAGATGGCGGGGGGGGGGGGTTATGGAGGCAAAGAGGACCTCTCTGAGGAGGTGACATTCAAGCGGAAACCTAGAGGATGCTACGAATGGAAGAGGCGAAACCAGAAGAAGAGGCAGCAAGTGCAAAGGTCCTGGGGTCGGAGTTTTTGGCAAGTTTGAAGACATCTAGGGAGGCTGATGGGGCTATTGCAGAATAAGAGAGGTCAAATTTCTTGGGAGGAACATGGTCATGCCGAGCCTTGTTGACCCTGGCGGAACATTTCGACTTCGTTCTAAATACGCTGGGATGCCTTTGAGGGTTTCTATGCAGGATAGGATTTATGCAGGATAGGACAGCATTTAACAAAAGAGCATTCTCCACTCATGCACGGAGAATACTGAATACAGGCGGAAATAGGAGGGGTGACAGGTGGTGGTCCAGGCGAGAGACCTTGGGGCTTGGCTTTTGGGGGGAGACGAGAGGACTGGACAGATTCAGGATGCAGTTTGAAGATGGAGCCAACGGAATCTGCCAGTTGGACGTGGAGTCAGGGAAGAGGGGCACTGAGGACGACTAGGTATCCGTCCTGAACCAATGAATGTGTTTCTTACTGTCATGGGGGAGGCTGAAGTGGAAACAGGTGGGGGTTTTGTTGTTGTGGTGGTGGTGGTGTTTTGTTTATTTTTGTGATTATTTAGTGGGGAGAGAGGGATCTGGAGTTCAGTCCTGGTCGGGTTAAGTTTGTGGTGTCTGTGTGACAGCCCAGAGGCAATGTCAAGTTCGGGGCCGGGGCGGCAGTGGGGGGGGGGGTGGAGCGGGAGATGTCGGGGAGGGGAGAGGGAAAATAGGCCCCAGGGATCAGAGTGTGATCTAGGCCAGAGACACCGACTGAGAAGCCATTCCTGGGGAGGGCTGAATCTCTGGGCATCATCACTCATTTTTGTAGTTTATTTTGTGATTTTCTAAATCTCCATGGCCTGTAGTGAACTTAAAGACATTGTGTGGCTGCTTGTGGTTGCATTCTGGGGGCTTGCTTACTTGTTTCAGTGGCTTTACCTCATCTGGGGTGAGAACCAAAGTCAGCCAGGGACCGAACCTAAGAGGAAAAAAAGCCTTTCTGGTTTTCCCGCATTTATGCATCTCCAGCCATGTCTACCTTGAAAGCCAGGGGTGCTCGCTGGAGAGGAACCTTCCAGTAAAGAGCGGGAGCTGACGCTCCTCCCATGTGTCTCCCGAATACTCAGGGGATGCGGCTCCCCACTGATCTTACTATAATGAATTCTAGTTGCTTTTTCAACGTAAGTCCTGATCTTCTCTACTTCCAGATTAGTTACCTTTCTGATGGGGTTCTCATTCCCATCCGCGCCCCCGAAGCCCCAGGACGCATTTCCTCCCCCCCCCCCCCCCCCCCCCCCCCCCCCCCGACATCGAAGCATTGGAATCGGGACATGCACCTCCTCAGAGTGGCTGCGTTTTGGAAATCGCCACGGCGTTCACCTTCCGTCAGACTCGGTGCTCTGTACATCCAGAAAGTGAATCTCGTATTTCTGTTAACATTTACATAAGGTAGCATTAACTAATTCGTCGGGCAGCTATTTACGGAGCACCGTCCACACGCGAGAAGGTAGGTGGCTTCAGGCTCCGCTAGATGCCTGCACGGTGCTTGCACGGTGTCGACAGGATTCGGCGTCTCTCTTCCTCTCCGCCTCCCTCCGTCTCTCCTTCTGTTTCTGTGTTTCCCCGCCTTTCTCAGACTTCTGCTTCCTTGGCTGGCTTCACGCTACGGAAGCCCTCTTCCTGTAGTAGCCCTTTAACAGCTTCACGTCTATACCCCCTGGTTGGGCATGGGTAAGCCTCCCAGGGAGGGGCTCGTTGGCCAGGCGTGGGTCGCACGCCCTCCCTAAGCCTGCCCTTGTGAGGGGTGTGGCTCTAAAAGGCGAGGTCTGGGTCTTCCGCTCCCTTCTGGAACTGGGGGTGGGGTCAGCCCCACCAGAATCTCACGGACCCAGAGGGGCTGTTTCCGGAGGGAAGCCAGGATGCTGCTCCCACAGTTGGGGGGCACCGACACCAGGCAGGCAGAACAGGCGAGCACCTGGCCACCTCGTTCGTCAAAGAGCTCCTTCACGTCTCTGTGCCTTGTATGCGCACTTCCCTTCCGAAGCGGCCCCCACCTGGTCCTCCTGGAAAATTCCTTCCTCCTCCTTCCTTCAAGGTTGTATGAAGCTCCCTCTGTCTGTGACCCGGCATGCTTCGCCACACCCTGTTCTGTCTCCACAGCTCACAGAGAAGTGTGAAGTCATTGTTCCTCCCACACTGTGTCACCGGGGAAGGCGCTGTGAGCACGGGGCCAAGTCCCCGGGATTTGGACTGTGTGCTTGGCAAGCCACCCTGAGACTTCTGGTGGTCTCCTCTGTGTCCTTCAAGCCCTAATGCACAGTTGACACTGCCTCCTTGATAAAGTGTCCTTGGCCCCTGTAGACGCGGTTAGTCACAGCTCTGTGGCTCCCGCTAGTGAGGTGGAAAGAGGGGCTGCAGGTTACACCATGCGAAGTTACTCCCTCCTATGGGATGGAGAAATGACCACTCTGTCCCCACCTCTGGCTCAAGGAGGCCCCTAGAGGGGCACCTGGGTGGCTCAGTCAGTTGAGCATCCGACGTCGGCTCAGGTCATGATCTCGCGGTTCATGAGTTCGAGTCCCGCGTCGGGCTCTGTGCTGACGGCTCAGATCTCGGAGCCTGCTTCGGATTCTGTGTCTCCCTCTTTCTCTGCCCCTCCCCTGCTCACATTCTGTCTCTCTCTCCCTTTCCAATAAAACCTTTAAAAAAAAAAATTAAAACCAGGAGTCCCCTAGAGACCCAGGCAAACTTTGAGACAACCCATCATAAGGAGGCCTGCCTGGGGATGGAAACTGAAAATTCCTACGGCAGTGAGCCGGGGCGTTCTCATGCCCAACCCTTCTTGAAAATCCATCTGAGATAAATCAGTGCCCCCTGGGGCTGTGCTGTGTCGAATGGCACGATGGATGCCTTCTCAGGCTCTTTCACTGTGACCAGCCTCACCGGCAGCCTCCGGAGACAAGCCTTCCTCATGTGGTTCTGGGCACGTGGCCGGTATAAGAGATCGGGGAGGACGCACAGAGGGCTCACTCCACAAGCTGTTTTAAAACTGTATTTGTAGTTGAACTTTGCCCCACCCCCCCCCCAACCCACATTTTCTGTAGAATTCTCTCTGAGGATGGCACCACCAATTAGACACGTACACGCTATCCTTGTGGCTTGAGAGTTTTGGATAGCTGGGATCCGGTACCAGACTAAAGTTTGGGTCCAGTCAAGAATTGCATCCCAAAGTGCATTTGGATTTTATCGCCTGTCCATCCTCCTCCATTTATCCGTCCCTCACCCATCAATCATCCATTCTTCCGTCCACCATCCATCCATCCATCCATCACCCATCCATCCCTCACCCATCAATCCTTCATCCTTCCATCCATCCACACATCCAGTTATCCACTTATGTGTCAGCCATAATCCACCCGTGTAACAAATATTTGTTGATGCCTCTGCTGCGCCAGGCACACTGCCTTTGGCAGGAGACTGCCCAGAGGGATAAGAAGATCCCTGCCCTGGAAGAGAAAAACACAGTGAAAGAGAGAGGTACAAAAGCAACGATAATTTAAAAAGAGACAGATGACCCCTTCGCACCTCAGTGTCAGCCATTTGCTTTATGCTAATGATGCCCATTTGCATATAATATACTTACACTCCAGTAATGAAAATGGCAACAGTTCACATTTTTCCACTTCCTTATGCAGTGTTTTCTCATGCGTGGCTTCATTTGTGACTTAGGGCCATCCTTTGAGGGGTAGGCATTGTTATCTCTATTTCTCAGCTGAGGAAACTGAGGCCCAGAGAGGGCAGGGAACTGCCAAAGGACCCTCGCTGCTGTGGGCGTGGTGGAGAAAGTACCGGGTCTGGTCGTTGGCTCCTGATCCCATGCTGTGTGGCAAGGCCTCCTGCGGCTTTGCTCACCTCGGCTTGAGAATCTGTCCATCAGCTGCTGCAGGCTATGTGACATCTGCTGGTGTCACAGAAGGCGGCTGCCCCCCCAGTGCCCTGCCATCCATCACCCTCTGTAATTTACCTGGGCCGGGAATGAGAGCCTGTCTGACCGCTGGTCACCTCGGCAGGCTCCAAGAGCTCCCGAAGCTGATGCCTCCCCTCCCTAACCACTGCCTTCCTGGCGACAGGGAGCCACAGCACCTCTAGAGAGAGGGAATTACTGTGTCTGCCTGGGTGGGTAAAATGGAGGTTAAGCGTAGGGCCTATTCGGTCCCTTCTAGATAGTATGAGCCCGAGGCTGGCTCTCTCTTTGTGCATATTCTAGAGAGGCATTAAAGACATATCAGCACCGAGCTGAGACTTTCTTCTTGGTATTAATAGAAGGACAGGAGAAGCATTAAAAAAAGGGAATAATTTTCTTTCTCTGAGAGCTAAAAGCTTGGGCTTTGAAGCAAAACTACCCAGGATTTAAATTCTCGGGCATGCAATGAGGGCTAACTCTTATTAACATTACTCTTATCAGCACCACAGACAGAGTTGAAAAGCCACCAACAGAATAATGTGGTGGTAAAGAGTTTACACTCTGGAATCATAGAGGCCCGTGTTCCAATCCCGGCTTTGTCACCTGTTACCTTTGCCACTTTGCCAGTGACTTACCCTTGGCGAGCCCCAGTTTGCTCACCTTCTGGATCAGGATGGAAATAAGAAAAAAAAAAAAAAGACCAAAGTCAACACTAGGGGGCGTTTGCCGCGTGCCTGGCACCTCTGTACTGTAAGGACTCACTTGGCCTTCATCGCCCTTTGAGATAGGGACTGCCACCGTCTCCGTTGGACAGATAAGGAAACCGAGGCAGCAAGCAGGGTAGCACCTTGCCCGAATCCCTACAACCAGTCGTTGGTGAAGGCGGGATTTGAGCCCAAGGCTGTCTGACTCCCGAGGGCCTCACGGGCTCAGCGGGAAAGATGAACGAAACGACACGCGTCCGTCAGCCGAGTGCCGGGCGCGCAGGAGGACAGAAGCAGTAAAGGCGGAACTGCCGCTGAGGGCATTAGTTGCGACACTTTCCGGTCCTGATGATGGAAATCCTACCAGCTTACGCCAAGAAAATGAATTGAGTTGCCCTTACGAACAGCAGAGCACAGATACAGGGGCCCGAGAATGTCACAAACGGCTCTTTCGTGTCGCACGTAGACTGTCCCTCTGTTGGTTCCGTCCAGCATGTTAGCCGCCGGCCGCATAGGCTAGTGGGTTGAAATGCTCATGGATTAAAATCAAACAGAATTTAAATTAAACCTCACATAAAACGTGACTCCCTCGGCCCAGGCACACTTCTCATGTGGGCAGCGCAGAGAGTTCCATCGTTGCTTCCGTGCTGGGCTGCACCGTTCTCTGCGGAAATCAGCGAGCTGCCTGGACGCCTTGCACTCGCGCCCTGCCTGCTTGGCAAGTCTAGGCGTGAGAGAGCTTTTTCCCTGGTAGCGGTGGCAGAAGATTCTCAGGGAAGGTTCTCATTGGTCTGTTTCTATCACATGGCGATTCCTGAACCAATCACCATGGCCCAGGGGGGTTGTGAATGGAGCCCTCTGATTGGCTGGCCTAAATCGTGGTGGGGACGATTAAACCAGCTCAAACCACCTGGGGCATGTGTCTGGAATGGAGGAGAGGGGAAGGCAGAGGGTGAAAACTAACGTCCTGTGGTAGATGGTATTATTCGTTCAGGGTTATTCATTTCCTCCGCCGTTGCCACGTGTCTCTGAGGCTGTGTGTACTTCCCCACCGCCCCTGACGCTGGGTTTGGTCACGTGACTTGCTTTGACCATTGAAATCTGAGCGGATGTGAGGGATGCCGTATCCAGGCACCGCGAGCCTCTTGTCTCCCTTCAGCTGCTGCCTCTGCCCCGAGAACACAGGGCCCCCGAGAGTGGCTGTCTCTTCCGTCTGGTCCCAGAGGGAGAAGGCATGTGGAACCCAGGGCAGCCAGACCAGCGGAGCCCAGCGGAGCCCGCTTGAGCCGGGGCCCATCTGCCGTCCTCGCGGAACGAGAACTAAGTGTTTGGTATTGGAAGCTGCTGAGATTTTAGGCCTGCCTGTCGCTGCAGCAAAAGCTGCCTCGTACATACCTGATCCTCCTCCCCCCCACCCCGTCCCATCCTGCTTCCTGCTTCCTGCTTCCTGCACTTGGGCTTCTGCCAAAGGCACACGGTGGTGTGTGTCAGATCCGAGGCAGAATCGAACTCCGGCGCAGAGCAAACGGGCCGGGGCAATAGGGGCTCCCCTTCTGATTTCTCCTCGGCTACCATTCATCAGCCGGAAACGTTTCCCGAGCTCCTGCAACGTGCCAGGTGTCGGAACCGCGAGATCCCGCCGGACCCGTCCCTGCCGTCCGGGTGCTCCCAGCGGAAGAGGAGAGTGGCGGGCCGGCAGGACCAGGGCTCTGGCCGACCCGGGCCAAGACAACTGGGGGCTTGGTTTGTGCTGAACGGGGCTGGCCTTGGACCCCGAGCAGCACCGTGTTTGTCTTATTCGTTTCTTTCAACATGCCCGTGGGATCGAAACGCGGTCCTACAGTGCAGGCCATCCAGCGAGACTGAGGGCCTCGAGAGTCTTCTTTTTGTGCCAGGAACATTCCCCCCTGAGCTCATTATCCTCCACGCAGCGCCTGCCATGGCATTTCTCTGCCTTGGCTGTGGGTCACATTTTAGTCCTTTTGCAGTCCCCGGGGCCATCAGAGTGACAGGCGCGTCACGCCGACTGTCAGCCTTCTCCTGTCCTAACACACTGTTCTCTGACTTCAGACCTTGCTGGTCCTCATTATAAAAGCGAGGCTGGGGATGGGGGTCCCGGCTCTTTCATAGGTTCCTGTGTAAAGGCGCGGCTTTCTTCTCGCTCATTTATCCGTGAATTTCTCAGGCCTTGAGAGCCAGTTATGTCCAGTTGCAAGGGGTGGGGGTGACAAGGGTGGTGAAGATACGGTTCAGCCTGGGATGGGGGGTACGGAGGCCTGGGAGGGTTTCCTGGAGAAGGGGGCACTTGAGCCGGGCCCGGGAGGATGGGTGAGTTGCGCACGCGGAGAGCATTGGAGGCAGAAGGAACGTGGGGGTGACCCTCTGGAGGTGGGGCTCCTGCCTGTCTCGTGCCCACCCTTCCTCCAGCGTTCCGTATGGGGAGTGTCAAACTCTGTCATCTCCTTCCCTGTCGATGTGGCTCTCCATGCCGCTGGCACAAGGCAGCTCCTGGATGGGGACGGGACACAGAGCCACCTGGTTCATCTTGTTCTTACTGGAGCGCCTGCCTGTCCCCCGTGGGCTGCTGCCGGGCTACGACTCGTTCTGCGCAGGCCTGCAAGGTTCGCTCTCAGGACCCCGTGCGGGGCTTTCTCCTGGTTCTGGAGAGGAGTTCTTGTCACCGCCGCGGTCAGAACAGCGTGGGCCCCCGGGTGGGAAATCAGGCTGCTATGATCATAACATTCCCGTTTATCAAGCACCTACTATGTGCCCAGCGCTTTCAGGGCTGCCGCAGCACACAAAGGCTTTGTTAACTTTGAGAAAGCCTCCTACTCTGAGCGTGGCTTCCACTGCAGTCCCACTTAGCCTCAGGTAAGTGTCCTTGTTTGTGCACAGCCTGAACAACTGTGCTTGGCAGCCCTGGGCCCCGTCTAGTCAATATCTCATTTAATCCTCGTAACAGTGCTAGGAGGCAAATACGTTCTGCTTTCACTGCTATTTGACGGTCAAGGAAACTGAGTCTTTGAGAGCCGCAGGAGCTTGCTTAAGGGCACCTAGCCGACAAGTGTGGGAACTGCTTCAACTCCAGCATCTCTGAGTACAGGCCCTGCCCTCTCTTTGCTACACGTCACCATCTCCTGCCGCCAGCCTCCCAGGCCTCTCTTCTGATGGGCTCTTAGCTGATTTTCCAATAATTCTCTCCCGCTGTTCTGGGGCCTGTTATCATTCATTATTGCGTTTTGTAGCTTCATACATTGTTGTATTTTTCACTCCCAGCGGCTCATTGCTTGGGAGCAGCCGAGAACCTGGTGTGCCCTTGCTCTAAATGCATCGTGTCAGATGCAAGTTTATCTCATTTACTATCCGAGTCGGCGGCAGTACCTTGTCGATTCCATTTCGAGCTCGTTTCCTCTCTGATGATTTCCATGCAGGTAGTGGTGTATCTTCCAGCCCCTGGGCCAGGCTCCACACGCAACTCCTCTGGCTGTGACCCTGGGGACATCAAGTTGCCCTCAGCCCTCAGCAGGAAGCACCTGTGGCATACCTCACAGGCGCACCTGTTGTGTTTTTGTTTTTGTTTGTTTGTTTGTTTAAGTCGAGGAGCCTGACTTGGGTCTTGAACTCACAACCCTGAGATCAAGACCTGAGCTGAGATCAAGGGTTGGACGCTTAACCGACTGAGCCACCCAGGCACCCAACACCTGTTCTTTAAGGAGGGAAACGCTATGTCTTGGGGAGGGCTTGGGTTTGGAGACAAAAGATCTGAATTCAAGTCCCCCCTCGCTGCGACTTCCGTGCTGTGTGGTCCCCGGCAAATCATTTAAGGTCCTGAACTTCTTTTTCTTCATCCATGAAATGGAGGCACCATTTTCCTTTCCCAAGGTGGCCACAACATTGAACGCTCCGATGATATCATGAGTTGGTAAGGATGTAGGAATGTGGGGATGTTCACGTAATGCTGGCGGGGTCGCCCCCCGATGCTGGCGCGACCACAATGGACAGCAATTTGGCGACGTTTGTCAAAACTCTAAATGTTCGGGGGCGCCTGGGCGGCTCGGTCAGTTGAGCGTCCAGCTCCTGATTTCGGCTCAGGTCTCGATCCAGGGTTGTGGGATCAAGCCCCAAGTCGGGCTCTGCGTTGAGTGTGGAGCCTGCTTAAGATTCCCTCTCTCTCTCCCCCTCTGCTGCTCTCCCCCACTCATGCTCTCTCTCTCTCCCAAAAATAATAATAAAAAAATTAAAATGGTGAATTATGCTTACAGAAAGGTTCACAAAAGGAAGACGCCCTGTTTAATGGCTGCTACAAAGCCGACCTCAAGTGATCGCTTCTGAGGCCAAGATAGAAACTTGCCACCATCCAGAAACTCTCCTCATGCCTCTGCAGTGCCCCCCCCCCCAACTTTTACCCTGAGAAGCAGCCACTTCCTGGCACTTATAGTGGTCACTGCCTTGATTCGCTTAATACTTTGGCCACTGAGCCCCATCCCTGAACACTATGGTATGATTTTTGCCTGTGTCTTGTATTTACATTCAAGAAGTCACACAGCGTATTCTGTTGTGACCGGTGTCCTGCTCAGCAGTATTTTGTGAGATTTATCCCTGTAGCTCTGCTGTGGAGTGGTTTTTTTTTTTTTTTTTTTTTTTTTTCGGTGGGGGGAGGATATAATCATGAATGTGAATGGCTGGGAAGAAAGGTCTAGAAAGGGACCCACCATATTGATGATAGCAGTTTGGAACAGGGGCCTGGATGTAGGGATAGAAGTGTTCTCAGGAGATTTAGGGATCTTATCTGTGATTTGGATTTTTTTTTTTTAATTTTTTTTTTCAACGTTTATTTACTTTTGGGACAGAGAGAGACAGAGCATGAACGGGGGAGGGGCAGAGAGAGAGGGAGACACAGAATCGGAAACAGGCTCCAGGCTCTGAGCCATCAGCCCAGAGCCCGACGCGGGGCTCGAACTCACGGACCGCGAGATCGTGACCTGGCTGAAGTCGGACGCTTAACCGACTGCGCCACCCAGGCGCCCCTTGATTTTTTTTTTTTTTTAGAGAGAGAGCGTGCGTGAGTAGGGGAGGGGGAGAGGAAGAAAGGGAGAGAATCCCAAGCAGGCTCTGCACTGTCAGCGTGGAGCCTGAGGTGGGCGTCGATCCCACACCCTGGAATCATGACCTGAGCGGAAATGAAGAGTCAGACGCTCGACCAACTGAGCCACCCAGGTGCCCCTACGACTTGGATTTTTCTGAAAGAGGAGTGTAGGGATGCCATTGTGGGCGAATTACATGGTAAGCAAAAGAAGAAAATGGAGGGCAAATACATGTTTGTCAGAGTTGTGGGGGACAGGGAAATGAGTTCATGTAGGTAAAATCTGGAGCACGAAGTAGGCATTCGGGGAAGGGGAAATGGAGGCAGGCAAACGCAAACTGAGTTTCTCCCAGGAGCGGCCAGTGGTGCGGTTAGATGCATGGGCTCCAGAACAGGTACCCTGGGTCCTAGTCCTGGTTCTGCTCCCTGCCAGATGTGACATCCGGCAAATGATCTAACTTCTGTCCCTCTCCCTGAGTTTTACCACCTGTATTCGTTATCAGTTGCTACCTTCCAAATCACCCCAAACTTAGTGGCTTGACCAACAAAAATCATTGATCACCTGTCACGGATTTCTATGGGTCGGGAATTCGGGGAGCAGTTTGGGGGGCGGTTCCGCGTTGGGGTCTCTGGCGAGGCTGCAGTAGACATGGGTGGGGACTGGAGAGGCAGCCTCCGCGGTGGCTCAGTGGCACGACGGCCCAGTTGGAGCTGGCCAGAGGGTCCCTTGCCACAGGCACCCGCCGCGGGGCTGCTCCGGAGTCCTGAGCTCACGGCGGCTGGCTTCCCCCAGAGCCGGGCGTCCAGACGACCAACCCAGAGGTCAGTGCCTTTTGTAATCTGGCCTCGGAAGTCCCACACTGTCACTGCCGTGGCATTGAATCGGTCACACAGATCATCTCTGCCGCAGTGTGAGGGGGACCGTACGAGGGCATGAAGAGCAGAAAACGGGGCTCCCTGGGAGTCGCGTAGGAGCTGGCTCCCCCATCCCACCTGAAATAGGGATACGAGCACCCACCTCCCGGGGCTCCCGTGAGGTTGAGTGAGTCGCCCGACGCGTCACCTCCGCGAATCGTCGTGGGTTTCATTTGACTTCCCAGTGTTGCAATTGTAAGTCAGTTCTCAGGGTTCCTGGAATGACACGCCGCGTAGCAGTTACAAATAGCTGCGCTTTGGAGTAACCGCCAGAGCCGCTTCGGAGCCGCTGCGCGAAGACGGCACCCCACGTAGTGGGTTTGCATGTCGGCTCTGTTGCGAGGACCGGGTCACCAACGCCCAGCAGACGGCAGGGCTGATTTTCATCTCTTTGGGAACAGACACTGAGGCTTTGACTTCAATCACTTTCCACATCAGTGGCCCAGAACGAACGAAGCCGTTAATGTCACAGTAGACTCGTTACTGTCTCCAAAGAACGGGAAACCTGACCGTCTTTGGGGTTTTACTTCAAGGATCCCAAACTCAAGCGCCTACAAGGCCAGACAGGTAACCCAGATCGGGGAAGCGGCCGAGCGGAAGAGGACCCAGGTGAGCGTGTTGCCAAAGGGCAGCCATCCTTGGCCTCAGCGTTGGAGACACGGTAGAGAGTGGTGGGGACTGCGGCGAACAAGCCGACAGATGCCCCGTCTCCAGGGCCGCTGCCGCCTGGGTTTCTGCCCCTCTCCTCTCAGCACGTAGCCGCCACGACAGCGAAACTTCGGGTCCTCTGTGCGCAAGTGTTCCAGTTGACGGGCAACCCGTGCGGAGAGCGGCCAGCGGCCCCCTCTGATGAACTTCTCTCTTTTCCGTAGGCCGCTAGCCCCGGCGCCCCCTCATCCACCAGCGTTCAGCCTGGCCGCGTCATAGCCGTGGGGAGGAGTTACTGACTTCCTCCGTCTGATGGCAGCCGTTGATCGACAAAGTGAGGCTTATCACTCTCTGCCAGGTCATGATCAAAGGCGACTGAGAGCATCCTCTAAGCGTCTCATGGAGGAAACAGACCCACGGCAGCGGTCCACTGGGGGGCCGGGGGCTGTGTGATGGTATGCACTCCAGTTGCCATGTGAGGTGGGACCTGGGTTGTTTGACAGATCTGAGGGCGTCAATAGTGGGACAGATGTACTTAGCTTGCCCAGAGGTGGGGTGGGTTGGGATAGGCACCGTGGCTTCCTGCTCAACGGACGTTTCCTCTCCCTCCTTGTCATCCTTCTTGTCCGTCTGACCAGGAGGCTGGAGAAGGCAGATGTTTTCCCAACCTTCCTCGTGGCCAGCAGTGGCTCAATGATCTAGTGTTCGCCAGTAAGATGTCAATGTGACTCTGCTGGGGGCTCTTTTGGGAAATAGTTTCCCTTTGATGAAAGGAGGCAGGTGTATGGGTAAAGTCTTTCTCACCATCCTGGATGCTTCCCTACTTCCTACATGTGGGAGTGGTTGGGTGAAGATGTGATGTGTGGAGCTGTAGCAGCCATTTTGTAGGAGACTTTCAGAGAATTGTATCAGTGAGCCATTAGTTCAACCCTTAGCCACCTACTTCTGGCCTTCTTGTTAAGAGAGATAGTTGAAGGACTTTATTACGTAAGCCACTGCTAGTTGATTTGTTTCAGCCAAAAGCTGCGTTTTCAATGTTACAGGGAGTGTTTGACCATGTCATCTGAGGGTATGAAGCATTGAGTGTCCCTTAAACATTCACAGGACTCGCATTTTCTCTGTCCTACTCCTAGGCCATTTTTAATTTTTTTTTAAGTTTATTTGTTTTTGAGAGAGAGAGAGAGAGAGAGAGACAGGTGCGAGCAGGGGAGGGGCACAGGGAGAGGGAGACACAGAATCCGAAGCAGGCTCCAGGCCCCGAGCTGTCGGCACAGAGCCCGACGTGGGGCTCGAACCCACGAACTGCAAGACCACGACCTGAACCAAAGCTGGATGCTTGAGCGACCGAGCCACCCGGATGCCCCATTTTTTCTCTCTTTTTTTTATATCTCTAAATTAAAAAAGAAATCAAATTGCCAAACACATCACCTGTGCAAAAGAGCGTGTAAAATATACACGCACCCCAAGCAACACCATGTTAACTTTCGCCTGTCCTTGAATGGTATACAAGCGGAAGCCGACTTGTATCTCTTGGCTCTCTTGTCCTACCTTGTTGTACGTCGATCTTGGGTTCCGTGCGTGCCCAGCGTGCAGCGCGGGTCCCGCCATTCTCGTGGCCGTATGGGTTCAGCTCGCGGGGGGTGTGTTTATTCTGTGCTCGGTGACGTTCCGGAGGCTTGCCGTCTTTCGCCCTTGCCAACCAGGCTGCATTTTTGTCCGTGTCTCAGGGTACACGTGTTCAAGAGTCGCTCAGGGGCATATGCCTTTGAGTGGGGATGCTGGCTCATAGGAATGCATCTGCTACCCCCGTTGGACGATGCCAAGCGGTTTTCCAAAGGGGCCGCGCCAGTTTATACTCCTGGCAGCAGGGGCTGGGCACTCCCGTTGCTTGGGTCCCTCACCGACACTTGGTCCTGGGCGCGTTCCGTTCTGAATGGCGCTGCGGCCAAGCAGAGCTGACCTCCGAGCTCTGAAGATGCCTTGCCCCAATTTGCCATTAAGTATCAGCATTTATACGTCCTTAAGCATTTATACGTCCAAGTTGTTTTGGGGGGGGGGGTTCCTGCAACGAGGCTTGACTAGTGGCCTTTCTCTCTGGGTGCTACTGATCTCGGAGTTTCCGATAAGGGGACAAACCGATTTGACTTTCTCGGTTTTCAGAACTGCACCTGATTCGGTTTGCCCACATGTCAGCGGGAGTTCTTGTTCAAGATCAGCGTCTGATTTCTCTCCCTGGGTTCTCGCTCTCTGTGTTTTGAATAATCGACTGTAAAGGTGGAGGCAAGTTGCAGCATTCTTAGGCATGCCCGCTGCAGGGAGACGGGGACACTGGGGACCCCACGGGGAGGCGGGAAGTTTTGACAGGAGGTGAGAGAGCCTCTCCTGGGTCTAATTACTGGCACGGACAGGTCCCCTAACCTCTGAGCCTCAATGTCCCCTTCTATTAAAACGGGGGTGATAATACTGGGTCGTCGTGGGAGAGAGGATGCACACAACACCATTTAGCACAAAGCCAGCATGCAGCAGGTGGTCAGTAAATGTCAGCAGCCACCGTCGGTAGAGTTCTCATCCGTGGAGCGGGCTGCGGTGGGGTTGAGAGACGTCCCAGGCGTCACTGCTGTCATGCCATAAGCGTGCCCCTATGACTCATGATTATGTGTCACTTCTGCATTGGTCCCTGGCCCCAGAGCCCCTGAATCCACACTCTGAGGACGAGCAGGTGCACCACGGCCTCCCCGCCCCGAGGGTCTCGTCCTGGTGGGGCAGGGTCCAGGCAAGAACAGAGACTCACATTTCTAATTTGCTTTGCTTTAGAAACACAGAAACATCTAATCACAATGTAGTAGGTATTTGTTGTCAAAACATAAAGTAGCCAATAAAGTAAGACAATAGGTGAGAATTAAGAAAATTCCTCTCCTTCCTTTGTTCTTTGGGTCCACTCTTCAGGGGAGTCGCATTTTCCCTGTTGTTTTCTCCCCATATACAGCCACACACTTACGTAGGGCAGCGGAAGCCTGGGGGCATGACTCTGACCTTGCTCTCTTTTCCTGACAGCAGAAGTCAGGCATTTCCCCAAGTCTGGAATACGGATTAGGTTCTCGTTCGTTTTCTGCCTCATTGTCTGGAATAGCTGTTTAGTAATCCCCCAGTGGGTACACCTTTATTTGTAAATATTTATAAATACAGACTTCCGTAAAGCCTAGTGCAAACGCTAGCCTCCTCCAAGAAGTCTTCCTTGATTCGTGGCTCACCTTCCTTCAGGCCCACGCGGCACCAGCATACTGGTAATGCGTGGTAAGGCAGTCAATCATTGAGCCAGAGGGCGGTGGACTTTGAGCAGAATCCCTTACTCCTTTGGCCGTGTTCACTGTGTGCCAAGCCCTGTGCGGGACCCCGGAGACCTCAGACATTATTATCATTATCCTTTGGGGTTCCCGGAAAAGGAAATTCTCTCGCTGCCTCAGGGCCATTGCACGTACCATCCTTCTCCCTGCGGCTCTCTCCTCCTCACTTGCCTCCCCAGCCCCTACTTTGGGTTTCTCCACAAATGTCACCTGCTCGGGGAAATTTTCTCTGGCCCCTCTTCCAGACTGGGTTGGGATCCTTCCCATCATCCACACATGGTACTGTTCCTTGGTCCCCTGATCACAGCTGTGTTGAGGTAACTTATGGTGGGATGCGATTTTATTTCAAGCCCACCCGTGCCATGAGTGAGTCAGCCTCGCGGCGATCAGTATATTTTTGTGTGCTCAGCACCCAGCGCCTGGCACCATAGCCATCCTGTCTCCACCTGTTAAATGTTTCATCGGTATTATTGCCAGTCCACAGATGAGGACATTGAGGCCCAGAGAGGTTGAGCGACTGGCCTAACATCACACAGCTGGCGAATTTGGGCACCCAGGTTTCAGCCTGTCTGTCCCTAGAGCCCTCGCTTTCAGAGCGAACTGCGACGAGAAGGCCACATGACGTGGGCTATAATAGGGTATTCGTTTAAGGGGTGGTGGGAGGGCAGAGGAGGGCATGACTGACTCAGCCTGGGGGAGTGGATGGCTGCCTGGAGGGGGGTCATGACCTTGAAGACTTAGGAGCTGTGGGTAGTTTGGAGCAGCTCTAGTGACAGTCTAGGAGTGTGGGAGGTGGGACCAAATGCTGGGCTCGTTGTGAACGCCCCGCTTTGGGCTCTCAGGGTGTCTGGGCTCAGCTGAAGCTGTTGGGAACTCTGAGAATTTCCTAGGCAGGGGGGGTGACATGATCCAGTGGGTTCCGTTTAGAACATCCCCTTAGGTCAGGGCTGCCCGCTGGAGCTTGTTGGCGTGGGTTGGCTCGGCTCCCCGAGTGACCTGCAGTGGAATTTGTGGCCAAGTCTATTCGTTAGGATTCTGGCCACGGAGCCAAACGCCCAAACTGACAGTGGGTTAAACAAGATAGCAGCTTTTTATTTTCTCTCCCCCATAAAAGTCCCAATTGGTTAGGTACTTCCGCTCCATATCGGGGACCCAGGATTCTTCTAGATGGTTCCTCTGCCGGTTCCCCAAGACACTGCTCTTGTCCACATGGTCTGAAATGGGCCACGGCCATGGCTGGATTCCAGCCACCAGATGGGGTGGCTTTTGGGGTCACGTAGGACCCTCTCCATTCAAACTGGAAAGATGAAGAGATTAAGAGAGTTGGGGTTCGGGTTCTTGGATGATAGGAAGGCTTTGGCAGTCGTGCACGGCCCCACAGGTAGAGCTGAGTAGCACTCATCTTTACACCCCCACCCAGCCCCCCAGCTCCACCCCAACCCCGCAGGCCTGGGGGTTCACAGCCCCTGCTTCCGGTGGGGTGCCCGCAGCTGCTGAACCAGGGGTCCCCGCTCAGGGGGGCGGCTGGTAGGAGCCAGCGCTGGCTTTGCAAACACCCTCCCAGGTCTGTGCCTTCTTTCCTGATGAATGTGGTTCCAGCTGGTCCCTCCACCTTCCAAACCCTTAGATTCTCCAGGAGGCCCTCTTGGAAATGACCTTGAACTTCCTCCCCAAATGGCCCTTTGGGACTGGGGGCTGGGCTGTCATTTGCCGTCCCGGGTGCCCCTCTTGCTGGAGGTCCCCACACGGGCAAGCGCCCGGCTCGGCAGAGCCCCCCTCCTCGGCCCACGGAGGCCCCGGCACCTGCTTTGCCGGCCCCAAAAGGGCAGCGGGAGCCATTCTGCCTGCGAGGCTCTCGAGACTTCCTGTGGAGGGCGACTGTGGAGGGAATTTGTGGTCAGGGCCCTGTGGAAACTCTAGATTGCATTCTCCCCAGCCCTGCCGGGATCGGTCGCCTAGGTGTGATTTCCTGGGTAGGGAGAATTGACGCTGTCCTTATCCGTTATTGCTGACACCGGGCCTCCAGAGCTGACGCTCCGTGGGGTGGGAGGGGGGGATGAATGGCTCTCCTCTCGGGGCATATGTGGAAGAATGTGCTGGAGAGCAGGGAGGCTAGTTTCCCAGCGGGTGTGGGCTTCGGGGTACTGAGGTCCCCGTGGGCAGGAAACCGCATCGGAAGCTGGCGCCTCAAGGTCAAACGGGACTTCACAGTGTGCTTAAAGGGCTCTCCCATACAAGTCCAAGTCTGGTCTAATGTTCTTCCTGAGCACCGGCTGGCAGGTGCGGCCTCCGTGCCTCCTGAGAAGCGGGCTCGTCTGGCACGGTTCCCCGCAGAGCGCGTGGTCTCTGGGCTCCCGGCCCCCTTCTACAGGTTTCCGAGGCCTCCTGAGCTCTTTGGGGTTGGGGTGTCTCACAGCTGGCTGTCCTCCTGAAGGGGGTTCGCCCCCAGATGAGATGTTGCCCCTTCTTTGGTTTCCATGCTGACCGACCCTCTCAAAGACGCTCAGGGCATGTGCTGATTTTCCTGAAGGTCTGTGGGAGGCTTTGTCACACCGTGAGGAGCTTCTGGCATCCGGCTGGCCCGTCCTTTTTCACCTGGGTCTTTCAGGGCGCGCCCCATGCCACCCCTCTGTCGCCCAGAGGCCTCCCTTTTCCCCTGAGGCCTTCCGTGCTGGAGCCAAGGCGCAATCTTGTGTGTGTGTGCTTCCTACGCAAGCACTTGTCGAAACACTTGTCTCCGCGAAGTCATTTCTATCCCCCCGGAGGAGTTCTGGTGCCAGCAGCTAGGACAAGACGGGCCCCTCGCCTGGCTATGCAGCTCACAGCCGTGGAGTGGGCCCCAGGAAGTCATCACCCCCATTTTACGGACGAGAAAGGGACACAGAGCGGTGCAGTGGCTCAACGCAGGGTCACCCAGCTGGGTGAAGTGCATGCTGGGACTCAGTTCTGGGGCCACTGACTCCGAATCCAGGTCCTGAAATGACCGTCAACGTTGGGGTTTGAAACAAAATAATTCTCTTCCAGTTCTGGGGGTCAGAAGTCTAAAACCAAGGTATCTGGGGCGCCTGGGTGGCTCAGTCGGTTAAGCGTCCAACTTCGGCTCAGGTCATGATCTCGCGGTCCGTGGGTTCGAGCCCCGCGTCGGGCTCTGTGCTGACAGCTCGGAGCCTGGAGCCTGCTTCTGATTCTGTGTCTCCCTCTCTCTCTGCCCTCCCCCCACTCGTTCTCTCTCTCTCTCTCTCTCCCTCTCTCTCAAAAATAAACATTAAACAAATTAAAAAGAAATTTAAAACCAAGGCACCTGTAGAACTGCGTTCCTTCTATAGGCTTCAAGGGAGGATCTGTCTCCTCGCCTTTTCCAGCTTCTAGAGGTTTCCCGAATTCCTCAGCCCATGGCCCTTCCTCCTTCTTCAGAACACATCATGCCAGCCTCTAGTTCTGTTGTCACATCTTTTTTCTGACTCTGAGTCCTCGGTCTCCCTTTTATAAGGACCTTTGTGATTACCTTGGACCGACCCAGATAATCCAGGATAATCTTCTCAAGATCCTTAGTGACGTCGGCAAAGTCCTTTTTGCCACGGAGGGCAACATATTCCTAGAGTCAGAGGATTAGGACATGAACACCCTTGGGTCCATTATACAGCCGGCCATAGGCAGGGGCCACTCTGGAGGGGTGGAGGGTCTGTGGTAAGGGGGCCCAGAGACTCTCTTAGCTCCTTGGGGGCCCGCAGGTGTCTCCCAGCCTGGGCACAGATACACCTTTTGCTCTAGACCTTCAGGTGTTGTGCCAGCACCAAAGGCCAGTATGCTGGGGGTCTTCCAGGTGGGCAGAGGTACTTTTCTGTGGTTGCCAGAATTGCTCCCTGGCCTAGGGGACACCCATGTCATTCTGGCTTCCAGCCAGAGGGCTTGGTCAACCAGATCACTTATTCCCATTTGATTGGTGTTTTCAGAAAGTGTTAGTTCCCTATTTGCTGCTGCAACAAAATTACTATAGATTTCGTGACTTCATCACACACATTTATTAGCTCACAGTTCTGGGGGCTCAAAGTGCCATACACTCTCCCCCACCTACAATTCAAGGTGGTTGGCAGGCTGTGTTTGTTTCTGGATGCTCTAGGGGAAAATCCGTTTCTGCTTATTCTTGTCGTTGGCAGAATTCCATTCCTTGAGGTTGGAGGAGCGAGTCCCCATTTTCTTGCTGGCTGGAAACCAATGACTGCCCTCAGCTTCCAGAGGTTGCCATGGTCTGTGGCTCACGACCCCTTCCTCCGTCGTCAGGGCCAGCAAAGGCGGTTGAGTTCTTTTCACACTGCACCTGTCTCTGACCAGAGCCAGGACAGCTTCTCTGCTTTCCAGGACTCCTGTGATTACGTTGGGTCCACGCGGATAATCCCAGATAATCTCGCCATTGGAATTGCAACCTTAATGATCCCTTCTGTCGTGGAAAGGAACATATTTACAGGTTCTAAGGATGAAGGTGTGGGCATCTTTGGTGGCCCTTAGTCTGCCTACCACACCAGGTAATGATAATAAAGATTGGAGTGTAACTAACAATTATTGCGTATTTACTACACGACACGCTTTATGTTCAGTAACTCACCGAATCCTCAGAATGATCCTTTATTGTTATGCCCGTTTGATACTAGAGGAAACCGAGGCACAGACAGGTTAAGGAGTGGTGAGGGTTGAATTATGCCTCCCCGGAATTCATATGTTGGCGTCTTGACCTCAGACTGTGACTTTGTTTGGAGACAGGGCCTTTAGAGAGGTAATTAAGTTAAATGAGGTCATGAGGGTGGCCCTCCCTCCAATATGACTGGTGTCCTTATGAAAAGGGGAACTTTGGTGACACGCATGCATGCAGGGAGGACGCCGTGGGAACGTGGAGACAGCCATGTGAGAGCCTGAAGAAGGGCCTGGGACAGATTCTCCCTCACAGCCCTCAGAAGGGACCCACCTTGCTGACACGTTCATCTTGGACCTCCAGCCTCCGGAACTGTGAGACCATCGATTGCTGTCCTTTAAGCCACCCACTCAGTGGTAGCAAACTGATACGAGTTAATTTATATTAGCTGTGGCGCCTGGCTTCGAATCCAGGCAATTCTCCCTCTTGGACTGACTGTTTACCCCTCGCGTTCATTGCAACCTCTCTCTCTCTCTCTCTCTCTCTTTGGTTCCTTTTGCTTCTGCCTTACTCTGTCCTGATCTCGCTCTTGTCTTCTGTCTTTTTCTCATTCATTGTCCCTGCCCCCCCCCCCCCCCCCTGCCCGCCGGGTCTCCTCATTGCTTAATCCTGCTGAATCTGTTTCTCTCTGCCTCCCTCCTTCCCTCGTTGCCCTGCAGATGGAGAGGGGACCCCTCCCCGGCTCCAGCCCCCCAGCTCCGTCCAGCCACTGCTCCTCCCAGAGCACTCCTCTGTAACTGCACCGCTGATGGATGGAGGCCCGAGTCCCAACATGCCAGCCCCTGCTCTGCTGGGATGGCACTTCCCTGGCTGGGTGCAGAGCCTTCCCAGTCTGAGAGAGGAGGCCGGTGAGCCGCAAGAGGAACCAAGCCCGGCCCCCTCTTCTCTGCTCCCCCTGTGGGCTCTCTTCCTTCCTCTCCACCTTGCTGTGCACACGGGAGCCTCCGACTCAGTGGCCGTCAGCCCAGCAGCTCCGCCAGGCCTGGCAGGCGCGGGACACCGGCCATGGGCACCAGCCACGGTTTCGGCAATCACCCTGACCTTGACGCATGGACTCTTGCTTGTCTGCTCCCGGCTCCTGGTTTTGGGGTCTGCAGAGCAGTCCTCCTGCCCGCCTCACCCCAGGGTCCCATGTTTAGGATCCGGCCTGTCCCCTCTGCTGCCCCGGCGTCTGGGGTCCCCGGTTGCTCTGAATGGGAGGCTCCTCACTTCCCTAAGCTCCAGGAGCACTGGTGGCCTCCTGTGGAGTTGGGCTGGGGACTGAGATGGAGACGGGGACAGAGGAAGTCGAGGAAGGTGTCTGCCCAGCCCAGACCTCCTTCTCTGAGCGTTTCCCCACCAACAGTGGTGGCATGGCGGCCATGATTTCCCGGGTGGCCTTGTCCTTCCCTGGCTGTGCTGATTGGCCTCTGGGGCTGGGCACCTGACCTGAGCTGGGCCAATCAGCTTCTCTGTCCTGGGAATTTGGAGAACTGAAAGACGGGTCAGGCTCCGTAGGGCTGGACGCAGGGCAAGGGCTGAAGTGACTGCCTCTCTTCAGAAGAGCCGAGAGGGGCCCAGAAGAAAGACTTTGGAGCTGGGACAACCAGAGAGAGAGGCCATCCTGGCTGCGATGGCTCCCCAGTCCCAGCAGTACCTGCATCTGGGTTCAGTGAGACACCCTTATATCCTTCCACGTTAACAAGCTTCCACGCCTTGCCTTGTGAGTGGGTTCTGCCTTTTGCAACCACACAGCCTCCAGATAGAGCTTTTAAAAATGCAAATCAGGTCACAGCGCTCTTGTGCTTGGCTCCCTCCAGTGACTTCCCAGAGCCCCAGCCTAGCTCCTCAGGTCTGCCCCAGCCCAAGGCTTGCGTGACCCAGCCCTGCCCTCTCCTCCAGGGTCCCCTTCTTCTGTTCACCCAGCACCCACGTAGCCCCAGGCCTTCCCGCCTCTTTGCTGCTCCCCCGGTGCTCCAAGTATATCCCTGCCCCTGATACGCTTCTCCCTGGGATGCTCTCCCCCTGGATCCTTACATGGCTGGCTTGTCTTCATCAGGCCGTAGCTGGAATGTTCTCTCACTACAGAGAAGGCCTCGGTCACCTTGTCGGAGATGCCTCCCCGCCCCCGTCCCTCCACCCCAGCTCCCTGTTTTGTTTCATTCAGAGTGCATGTGGCCACCTGGTATTTACCTATTTGTTTACTTGTTTACGGCCTGTCTCCTCTGCTGGAACTTCCTGTCTTGTTCGCACTGAATTTTCAGTGCTTCGAACCGTGCCCGACACATGCTTAATGAAGATTTGCTGATTGAATGCAACAAAAGCGGTCCGCGGGCTGAGAGACTCCGTGGGGCTTGGCCGGGGTTGCTGGGAGAGGGGTAAAGGACCCACCTCTTTCTCCCCGTGCAGGATCCTGGCTGCTCTGGCCCAGCAGGTGACAGCTCTAAAGGTCTCCCAGCTGTGGGTGGAGTGCGGGTGGCCGGGCTACCTGGAGGTGGTGAGTGCCGTGGGGGTGGCTCGGATCCTCCGGTCCCCTCCGGTCCCCTTCTGGACTGACATGCACTCCGCCCACTGGATCAGTGTTCTTCCTCTTGTGGACCCTGGGGATGATTTCTCTCTCTCTCTCTCTTTCTCTCCCTCTCTCTCTGCCCCTCCCCTGGTTTTGCTTCCTGTCTCTCTGTCTCTCTCTCTGTCAAAAATAAGTAAACATAAAAAATGTTTACATTGTAATAAAAAAAAATTTCCCCTCACCCCCGAGAAAACAATCCCTGTTTTCCCTAGAGTCCTTCAGTAAAGTGACCATGGTTCAGATTCCCCAAGATCGGGGGCTTTGGCCTGGGGAAGGGTCTCATGTCTGGGAGCGAGCCCTTTCTGGGATAAGTTGGCACGTGAGGGTGAGTTGCCTTCTGCCTCTCTCTCTGCTTTGTTTTTAAAAAAAAAAATTTTTTTTCAACGTTTATTTTTTTTTGGGACAGAGAGAGACAGAGCATGAACAGGGGAGGAGCAGAGAGAGAGGGAGACACAGAATCGGAAACAGGCTCCAGGCTCTGAGCCATCAGCCCAGAGCCCGACGCGGGGCTCGAACTCACGGACCGCGAGAGCGTGACCTGGCTGAAGTCGGACGCTTAACCGACTGCGCCACCCAGGCGCCCCTCTCTCTGCTTTGTTTTTAAAAATCCATTGTATGTATTAGATACGTCATCGCGTGATGATCCTGTGACCTATTTCATGCTGTAAAGAGACCACCCTGCCATCAGGCAGCACAGACATCACAGGCTGGTGGGAAAGCCCCAAGGGTAAAGGTCTGGACTAGCATCATAGGCTCCCCCTTCCTTCTGGAAAAATGACTGCAAACTCCAAATTACCTGGGCGAATGGGGAAGAGGCGGGATGGGCAGCCGGGTCCAGAGCCCCCCTCACCTCCCTGCCAGGTAGAAACAGCTAACCGGCAGCCGGTCTTGGTGGATGGGAGCTCTGCGAACTTTCTTTTCCTTCCTTGCCTGTGGCTGGAGGTACCGATGAGCAGTGCCACGGGGGCGGAGGGGGGGGAGCCAGAAGCCCGAGTAATCCACTCCTTGAATAATCAGCCCTGAATAATTGAGAGTTGACAGAGCGTTGCACTTGTCTCAGCCTAGAGATGCCGACTCTGGGAGACAAGGAACAGGCAGATGAGAACGAGAGGGTCTGGAGAGAGGACGCGAGATCGGAGATTGAGGCAAAGCAACTTGGGGGTGGGGGGAAATGGTTTTTTATTACAGTGTAAACATTGTTTATGTTTATTTTTTATTTTTTTTTTTCAACGTTTATTTATTTTTGGGACAGAGAGAGACAGAGCATGAACGGGGAAGGGGCAGAGAGAGAGGGAGACACAGAATCGGAAACAGGCTCCAGGCTCTGAGCCATCAGCCCAGAGCCCGACGCGGGGCTCGAACTCACGGACCGCGAGATCGTGACCTGGCTGAAGTCGGACGCTTAACCGACTGCGCCACCCAGGCGCCCCATGTTTATGTTTATTTTTATGTTTATTTTTAACACAGAGAGAGAGAGAGCAAGCAAAACCAGGGGAGGGGCAGAGAGAGAGGAAGAGAGAGAGAGAGAGAGAGAGAGAGAAAATCCCAAGCAGGCTCCGTGCTGACAGCGCAGAGCCGGCACGGGACTCGATCTCACGAACCCATGAGATCATGACCTGAGCCGAAATCAAGAGTCAGATGCTTGACCAACTGAGCCCCCCAGGCGCCCCCTTTTATTACAATTTTAAACTGCAAGGGCAAAGGGCTAACGCTGTGGGGGCACGTGGCAGGGAGGAGGAGAGGAGAAACATACACAGGAAGGAGCGATATTTCTTTCTAGACAGTAAACGCCTGCCAAATAACCCCCAGAAACAATGCTCCAAAGGCGTCTGTGGGAAGCTGAGAGCTGCTCGTCCTCAAAGAGTTATTGGTTTTGTTCAAGCTTCATCTGAGTCTCGCTTAAAAAAAGAAAAAGATTTTGTTTCCCCTCTTGCGACGGTCTGCAGGGGAAAATCGAGCACAGCTGCCTCGTGTCATTTAGACGCTTCTGAATAAACTGACGTTGGCCGGGGTGGGCGCCTAGATGGGGACACATGACCCAGGCGACTCCCAGTGATCTCTGCGTGGATGACCCAGGGTGGGGGTTGTCCAGAAGGGATGTCCCCACCCCCACCCCCCCACCCCCCACCCCGGTCTGGTCCTTCCTGCCACTCAGCGACGTCCCAGGCCGCGCCCTCTGGGGTGGCCCGACTTTCGCACACACAGGATGTGCTCATATGCGCAAAGAGGGGTTGCACGCGGTCTGCGTGGGCAGACGGACCCGGGGGGGGGGGGGAGGGGGGGGCGGGGCGCGTTGCACAGGCCTCACCGGTTTCCTACACACAGCGTGTAAGCCTGGTGCAACCTCTCCGTCCCTCCGGACCTCTGGTGCTTCCGCAATAAAACGAGGAAGGAAACAAACAGGGCAGCGATCGCTTGGCTGATCAATACCCGGGAGCGCCCCGCATGTCCCAGCCTCCTTTGCTGTTGGATTGGCCACGTGACTGGTGTGGCCGATGGGTGTGAGCAGGGGTGGCGGATGTCCTCTGGCGGGCTGAGGTGGGTAAGCGTACGTCGTGCCCTCCCTGGAACTTTCCATCCCCTGTTTGTGGTGTGGCTGCCCACGGAAGGAGCCTGGGTCCCTGAGTCACTGCGTGGATGGGAGGCACGCCGGAGACACAGCTGCAAAATGTGACTTTGGGATTTCGAGGCGTTTGCGCCGGCGGCCGGTGTTAACCACCCAAACGAAGACAGTAGTACTCCTTTGAGAGTCGTTGAGATTAAAATGAAACAGGGAGGCAGAGCCTGTAAGGACCTTCGCAAAGTGCCTAGCACTTTTCGATCAATATTAAGCGTGCATACTAATTTATTTACAAAGCAAATCTTTATTGAGCTTTTGCCATGTGCCAAGCACGTGGACTCGTGGTAACAACCGCAGACACACAAAATTGTATTTCGGATTAGCACGGTGAAATCGAAAGGACTCGGTCGGTCACTCGTTCCTTCAGTGTGTGTGTGTGTGTGTGTGTGTGTGTGTGTGTGTGTGAGCCGAAGGGTGGGATGTGTGGTGAATGTCACTGAGTCTCTTAGGTCGCTCGCAGGCTGCTGCGGGATGCACATGAAGGCAAATAATTCGAACGCCAAGGGCCTTTTTCAGAGTGCCAGCCGCGTCCCCACTTCTGCTTGGGGGAATCAGGGAGGGCTTCCTGGAGGAGAGGACTTTGGCGTTTAGCCTTGAAGGTTGGCGCAAGAATCAGGTGAGAAGGCGCGTTTCAGGCAGAGGGACAGGTACATCATCGTGAGGTCTTGCGTCTAATGAGAGTGTTCTGGGGGCTGGAGTCCAGCCGGAACGATGCCCCCTCCCCGCCAAAGGTCCACGTCATGATCCCTGTAACCTGTCAATATGCTACCTGAAATGCTGAAAGGGACTTTCGGCAGCTGTGATTCAATTAAGGATTTTTGAGTTGGGGAGATTATCCTGGATTTTCCAGATGAGCCCGCGCTGATCACGTGAACTCTTCAAAGCAGAGAAGCTTTCTCGGTTGTAGTTGGAGGAGGTATGTCTGTCAGAGAGGAGAGTTGCAATGGGGCCGACTTTGCAGATGCTGGAAGGGAAGGCAGGAGACAAGGACTGCGCGCCTCCGGAGAAGCTCGAAAAGGCGAGGAAACAAGAGCCTTCCCTACAGCCTCTGCAAAGGAACGCAGCCCTCCCAACACTTGACTGTAGCCCGGTGGGACCCGTGTTGGAATTCTGACATACAGAATTGAAAGCAAGAGTTTTGTATTGTTCAAGCCATTTCGTTTGTGGTAATTTGTTACAGCAGCAATGGGCAATGAATACTGTGTCTGATGGAGAAGGTTAAGTTGCCCACACCGGACAGAAGGCGGGGCGGGGGGAGTTGCTTCTATTTGTTCTGTATGCGTGCTGGGGCTCCAGCTTCTGTGGGGTTCCCCGCTTTCTCACGTAATATTGATGTTCTTTCGGGACTGCTGATAGTTAATGTGAACTCTCTGTGCTAATTTTCTGAGAAAGAAAGAGCTGCCTTGTTTGTCTTCGTGAGTGTTGAGTTTTCCATAAACGGAATGTATGGTTCTTGTTTAATTAACGGACACTTAGGTCGTCGCTAGCCCTTTGTTCTTCAAAGCATGCTGCGGCAAGTTCTCTTGACCTTGTGTGATTTTGCACGCACGTGAGTAGGTCTGTAAGAGGAGTTCCAAGAAGTGAAATTGTTGGGTCACAGAGAATATGCGCCTTTGGGAGCTCTGCATTTTTAATAAATGTCTGAGGGCACGACGATTGGGGCAAGAACGGAAATTAGCATGGAGGTTGCTGAACGGAATTCAGATCGGGGCTCCGTAAACATCCCCGTGGCTGACGGTGGGGAGGCAGGGAGGCCAGGGGAGAGACTGAGGCACTGGACCTCAAGAGAGATGTGCATGTGAGTGTGTGTGTGTGTGTGTGTGTGTGTGAGAGAGAGAGAGAGAGAGAGCGAGAAGGAGGGGGGAAAGGAGGAGAAAGGGAATGTTTAGGACTGGCCTGGCATGATGTAAGTTGATTTTATTATTCATTTATTTTTTATCTGCTTGGGAAGCTCCTAGGACCTGAGACCCTGAGCCAGAGAGCCACGTGGGGCCGGGGTCCCTGGGACAAGTAAGGCCTGAATCCGAATCTCTCTTCTACCAGCTCACTTTGATCCTGCGCAGATAATGACCTTTGTGATGTGGGGGTGGGGTGGGTGGCAGGGAGGAATAAAGAGATGTGTCCCTGCAGCCTTTAAACGAGGTGTTTCCAGTGTTAGGCTGATTCTGAGAAAAGAAGAGAGCGCCTTCTGGCCTTTGTCGTGCCTCTGGCCTTCTGATTTCTTTTTTAATGTTTATCTACTTTTGAGAGAGAGACAGATCATGAGCAGGGGAGGGGCAGAGAGAGGGAGACACAGAATCCGAAGCAGGCTCCAGGCTCCGGGCTGTCAGCACAGGGCCCGACGCGGGGCTCGAACTCACGAGCCGCGAGATCATGACCTGAGCTGAAGTCGGACGCTTAACCGACTGAGCCACCCAGGCGCCCCTGACGCTTGTCTGACTTTTACGTTTATGTCAGGGTGTTACAGCCACTGTAACACCTCCGACTGTTTTCTTTTGGTTGTATGTTTCCATAGGTTTCTTACTCACTTTGATGTTTTTACTATGAATTCTCCATTCTTGAGTTAGTTTTGACTCTTCCCTGGGTGAGCTGGTTTCAATGTCATCCAGCTTGTTTGAGAACGGCTCACTGATACTCTACTCTCCAAGTACTTCATGGCTGAGAATGTCGGGCAGCTCCCTTGTCATTTATCCTCCTGAAGCCTGAACGCTGCGCCTGTGTTTCCCCCATTCCTCCTGAGGATGAGTCGAGTGCCAGCTCTTCTTGGATGGCCTGGTGGCCCCTTGAGCGTGGGGACACTGTTGGAGGATCAGAGAGTGCCATCATTTGCAATGAGGAACTTTGGGCAGCTGAGCAGAAGATTATCCCTCTTCCTTCCCGTGTTTGTGATATTTGTTACTCTAAAAATATCCGTGGCTGCTGTGTACAGTTACACAGGCTGTGCACTGTAGGACTCCAGGGAGTGTTATGCGTATAAACCACGGTGTGAATGGTGCTCCCAGTGTTGTTCAGGGTGGTGGCCCCGCAGGCTCTTGGCGTGGAAACGCAGGATTCTTTTATGCCAACGTTTCCCGCATTTTAGCTTTTCTCATATGACCTTTGTGAATTTGTTCTTAGCCACCTACCCTTGTTCCACTATGATTTTTTTTTCCTTTTCCTCTGTATTGGCTCACATCTTCCTTACATAAATGAATTCAAATGGGAAACTTTATATGACAATTGGAAATAGAAAACCAGCACAACTTGCCAAAAAAGGAAGAAATATATATACGTGCACGTGCATAAAACAACGCAATGCTATCAGATTTTAGCTGGATACTTTTGCCTTCTCTCTCTCTCTTTTTTAAAGTTTATTTATTTATTTTTGAGAGAGACAGCATGAGTGTGAGGGGGGTAGGGGCAGAGAGAGAGAGGGAGACACAGAATCCGAAGCAGGCTCCAGGCTCCGAGCCGTCAGCACAGAGCCCGACGCGGGGCTCGAACTCACGGACCGCGAGATCGTGACCTGAGCCGAAGTCGGACGCTTAACGGACCGAGCCACCCAGGCGCCCCACGGAGGGGCCTTTTCTATGGCTGGACTCTTCTTGGGTTGTATCGGACAGACGCCCGCTCCTTGGGCTCAAGTGGGTTTAGTGCCGCTCCCTGGAGTGGATCCTTCTTATAAGTTCTCTCTCTCCAACGTGATTAAAAGTGGGGCCTCTATAGGATAGTTACGGCACCCTGGGTGGAATCCTGGATCCATCACCACGTATTATCTTTGTGCCTCGGAAGGGGTCAGGTACGTAACCTCGCTGGGCCTCAGTGTCTTCATCTGATAAATGGGAACAAAAACAGTAGCTCCTTTGTGTGGTTTCGAGAAGTAGATAAGGAAGTGTGCCTCTGGAGACTGACGGCAGGGCGTGGCACATAGGAAGTGCTCAGTGAGTGTTTGCTTTCGTTATTTTCTGTCACCAGGCGCTGTGGGCTTCTCTGTCCTCCCTTACCTTCTGGATGGGAAGGCAGAGGACTCGGGTTCCAGCTTCGGCTCAGTATCTGACTCGTGACAGAACTCAGGCAACGCGTGAGCCCTCCCTGGGCCTCTGTTTCTACATCTGGAAACCGGGGGGGGCAGTGGGCTCCACCTTCTCACGCCCCCTCCTCCCTCTCTGGCTGAATTTGGGTAATCCTGTGCGGAGGGCAGAGAGGGAACCCCGGGTCGAGACGACCGTGGGCCGTGATCGCCGTGTCAGCCGCCGTGTGCTTTTAAATGTCTCTTTCAGAACGTGATTTTGTCCTGTCAAAACAGGACAGCTCATGGATTCCTGGTGGTAAAAAAAAAAAGGGGGGGGCAGTAATAACACCGAGGTATTAGGAAAAGCAGATTTGCTTTAACCAAATCCAACAGATGGGATGCCATAAAAAAAATCACGATCTCCTTAATTTATCAAGCTCCCTTGAAAGATGACGATGATAATTGTGAATTGTGAACACTTAACGGAGGGCTTGCCATGCGCCAGTGTCTCACACGTGTGGTCCCGTCGGGTCCCCAACTATGTGGCAGGCAACCGGTAGCCGCTGTAACAAATAAACGCAGAGATGCCTGTGGGTCAGCATAGTAGCAATTTCGTGTTTGCTCATGTAACATTTCAATACCAGGGGTTCCCGTGGATGGCGGCTCTCCTCCACCCAGTGATCGGGGCACCAGGAAATCTTCCTATTGTGGCTGCAAGCTCCCCAGGATCTTGGAGCCTTTTATATCGGGGCAGCAGAGGAGAGAGAAGACACATCCACTTTTTTATTTTGTATTCTCAGGTTAGTTCACATCCCGTGTCGTCTTTGGATCCGGGAGTAGAATTCAGTGACTCATCACTTACATATAACACCCAGCGCTCATCCCAACAAGGGCCCTCCTCAGTGCCCATCACCCACTTCCCCCACCCCCGTCAACCCTCAGTTTGTTCTCTGTGTTTAAGAAGTCTCTTATGGTTTGCCTCCCTCTCTCTTTTTATCTCATTTTTTCCTTCCCTTCCTCTATGATCATCTGTTAGGTTTCTCAGATTCCACATCCGAGCGAAATCATGTGAATATCTGGCTTTCTCTGGCGAATTTCGCTTAGCATAATATGCTCTAGTTCCCCGCGTGGTGGCAAAGGGCAAGATTTCATTCTTTTTGATTGCCGAGTAATACTCCATTGCATGTACAAACCACATCTTCTTAACCCATTCATCAGTCGATGGACATTTGGGCTCTTTCCATACTTTGGCCGTTGTCGATAGTGCTGCTGTGAACATCGGGGTGCATGTGCCCCTCTGAATCAGCATTTCTGTATCCTTTGGATAAATTTCTAATAGCGCAATTGCCGGGTCGTAGGGTAGCTCTGTTTTTAATTTTCTGAGGAGGCTCCACGCTGTTTTCCAGAGCGGCTGCACCAGTTTGCATTCCCACCAACAGTGCAGGAGGGTTCCTGTTTCTCCACATCCTCGCCAGCATCCGTTGTTCCCGGAGTTGTTAATTTTAGCCACTCTGACCGGTGTGAGGTGGTGTCTCAGTGTGGTTTTGATTTCTATTTCCCTGATGATGAGCGAGGTTGAGCATTTTTTCGTGTGTCTGTTGGCCATCTGGATATCTTCTTTGGAGAAGTGTCTATTCATGTCTTCTGCCCATTTCCTCACTGGATTCTTTGTGTTTCGGGTGGGGAGTTTGGTGAGTTCTCTATAGATTTTGGATACAAACCCTTTATCCGATAGGCCATTTGCAACTATCTTCTCCCCTTCTGTCAGTTGCCTTTTAATTTCGTTGATTGTTTCCTTTGCTGAAGGCACATCCACTTTTTTTTTTTTTTTTTTAATTTTTTAACGTTTATTCAGTTTTTTGACAGACAGAGGCAGAGCGTGAGTGGGGGAGGGGCAGAGAGAGAGGGAGACACAGAATCCGCAGCAGGCTCCGGGCTCCGAGCCGTCGGCACAGAGCCCGACGAGGGTTCTCGAACTCACGAGCCTTGAGATCATGACCTGAACTGAAGCCGGAAGCTTCACCGACCGAGCCACCCGGGCGCCCCAGGCACAGCCACTTGTTAAAGCCCTCTCCAGGAAGGGCCACACGCCTCTCACACTTTACAGGCAGAACCAGTCACAAGGCCCCACCAGAATGCAGGGGGTGCTGGGAAGTATTGTGCCTGGCTGGGCGGCCACTTCCCAGCAGTAACCCCACACTACGGAAGGAGGAGCACAACTTTTAGTGGATAAGCTAGCTGCTGCTGTCACACCTTATGTGGTCGCGGTGACAATCATACCCATTTTACGGATGAGGAAACCAAGACCCAGGGAGTGTGGGTTGGGTCACAGATCCTTTATCTCAGGGTTCTGTGAACGCAGAGCTCTGACACGTAGCCACTGCGGTATTCATTGCAGATAAGCATTGAGGTTTTCTGGCCGTAGAACTCCATAGAACAATTTTTTCCCCCTACGGTTTGCCCACGGTGCCTGAAATGCCCGAGCAAGGCTCACGTCTGGAGGCCGCGGTAAAGAGGTCATGATGCCAGGCAGGATTTTAGCCTCCGGTATTTTATCCACTTGGAGGAGTGATTATCCCCAGAAAGTTGACCCACGGTTTGGACTCCTGCCAGAAATCAAGGCATGGCACCATCTGTAAGAGATAAATAAATCAAAATATCATCAGCAGATAAGTGCGTATCATCTGCTGCCCTGTCAGTTGAACTGGCAGAGGCCTCCGGAGAATTCCGAGGAAGCGCTTGCCAAGACTCCGCTGCCACAGCCTGGAGAGCGAGAGAGAAGCTTCGCGCAGGATCTGCTGGCATTTTTCTTTATCCTCTGATTCCGGAGCTGAATTCCTTGAATCCAGCCAGCGAAGGTGTGTGAACTTTTGCCCTTGCCCCACGGTGAAAATGATTTCTCATCGGCCGCGGGTGCCGGGACCAGCTCTTCTCAGCCCTCCTCGCCAGTGGAAGGCGCCGACCGTAGAGGAAACGGCGCACGCGTCTCCACGAGGCCGGGCTTCACGGAGTCCGGGTCTCAGAACCAAACTCAGCACCAGCCACGTTTGGGTCCTGTTGGCTGGGCACCCGGGGACGGGCTCACTTCCTGGTGGCCGCTGACTTCTCCTACCGCGCGTGGAGTCCTCTTTGGAGGGCCTCTGGGAACCTCCCGTGCGGAAGGGTGGAGTTTTCTAGAACCTGCTTTTTCGGCTAAGAGGTGGTCGTGGCCAAATGGGGAGGCTCTGCCGAGCCGTCTCAGTTTGAATCCTGGCTCCACCCCTGGCTGTGTGAACTTAGACAAGATACTCAGGCTTCCCGGGCCTCAGTTTCTTCATCAGCGAAACGGGGATGGTAGTTTGTACAGAACTCTGGGCCGGGCCCAGAGTCCGTGCACGGTTTATGTCAGCAGATACTTGCTGGCCGGCTTTGTGAGGCCAGCGTGACTGCCCCTCTCTCGCCGGTCCCTCACCATGTCACCCAGGCTGATGCCTCTCCCTACCCCGCGCTCCACAGAAACCTCAGCACACCATCTGGTGGGGTATGGAATTAAGTCACGATCCTCAGACCCAGGAACCGGGGACCCAGCCAAGGACGCTGGTCTCCCCAGGCGCCCACCTCACTTGCTGCCCGTTTTCCGCTGCCTGCCGGATCTGGACTCCCGCGTGTTCGTGCCAAGGGCAGCTTGGCCGACCCTCAGTGCCCCACGTACCTTCTGCCAGCCTCGGGCACCTGCTTCTGGCCACGTCCCTGGATTCCACCTGTGCCCTGCCAGCTTTCCTCCACCTGCTCAGGGTGAGGTGGCACCATCACAGCCCCCCCCTGCTCCTGGCTCGGGAAGGCTTCCCGGGTCTCCTTGGGAAGAATGCAATGTGTCTCCGACCGGCGATCCAGGGAGGGAATCAAAACTCAAAAATAGCTCTCATTTACAGAGCCAGGCACAGGCCAGGCGTTTCGTGCGCGTTCCTGTATTGTTTAGCTTTTTGCCTGTGCAAGCCTAGAAGGCAGCTGCCTGATGGCTTCCATCCGGCAGGTGAGGAAGTTTAAGTCGCTCTCTGCGGTCACACGGCTAAGGAGAGGCAGAGGAGGGATTTGAACTCATGTCTCCCGAGCCCAGATACCTCCACTGGCCTGAAGAGCACCCCTTTGCAAGGAGGGAGGCCTGCAATCCGCGATGAATAACAGTGGGGGTGTGGATGGCCGCACACGAAGCTGGTCTTTCCCCGTTACCTCGTTTGGCCCTCAGACAACCCCGTGAGGTGGGAACGATCATCCTTTACCGGCAACCCCCCCCCCCCCCCCCGCCAAAATAAATAAATAAATAAAAGCTATCATTCCCCCGCAGACCCACAGCAGGCAGATGGCAGGGCTGGGATTTGAACTCAGGTCTGCGTGAAGTCAGAGCCCAGGCTTTTTCGCCCTGCCGGCCTCCACCGTCACACGCCAGCTTTTCTCCCTAGTAGACGGGACCCGGAGGAGGGACCTCGGGTTGGATTCCTGGCAGGAGGTGCGAGTCGTGAGCCAGAGCGGAGGCAGCTGTGACCTGGCCGGTTGCGTCCGGGGTGGATTCCTGGAAGCATCGTTTCTGCTGGGGACGTGTGCCAGGCGCTCTGGTTGGTGTGGGAGCGACGTGCCCGCTGACCTGTCTTTAGCTCAGCCGGGTCTCTGCAGACACTGGGTCAGAGGCAGTCAGCAGTGAGGGCAGGTCAGGGCCTCTTGGGTGTTACGTCTCGTTCCCACGCTGCAGAAAGCCACCAGCCCCACAAGGTGATGTCACAGAGTCTAGGAAGGAACGACCTTTCCTGTGTCTTTTTTTCTGAGCAAGGGAGCAAACCCTTCAAAAAGCCATGTAGACGCAACTTCTGGGATTTGTTTCAAGATAACCCTGTGCGGGGGCCGGGGCGGGGGGGGGGGGGGTTGGGGCGCTGCCACAGGCATAGAGATCCAAGACTGGCCGTGGAGTGACAGTTTCCAAGCTGCCGGGGGGCCATGGAGCTCCTTGCGCTAATCTCTCTGCTTTTGTAAAAGTTGGGACTTTCCCCCATAACGAAATAGTTAAAAAGGACATTTCAGAGACACTGTTGATTTGCCTGAGCGCGGAAATCTCGTCTGGCTGTGGAATGTTCTGTTCTGGACAACTCTGTCCCTTGCGTGGTGGAAAGAGCTTTGGAAAGACACACACCTGAGCCCCGATCTTGATTCTGACGCTTCCTGGCTGTGTAACCGTGGGTAGGTTGCTTTTCCTCATCTGTAAAATGCCGGTGGGTACTGACCTCGTCCAGTTGTGATGCGTGGCAAGTTCTTAGCGTGGTGCTTACTCTGGGCTCTCCTGGATCTTGGGCAACATGACGCGCCCTAGCTTCCACCTGCTGGTGGGGAGATCTGCCATTTACAGCCCCAGAAGGGACCGAACCAGAGGGGGCCCCTGCTGTGCCCGGGGTAGAGTGAGACGATATAATGGGAGACACTGTGATAAAATGCTGGAAATTCAGAGCAGGGAGACATGTCCTTGGGATGGGGCAGGTGGTCGGTGAGCAAGGCAGGCTTCTTGGCTGGGATGTAGGGTGGGCATTGAGTGGGATCCCCAAGGCTGGGGGATGGCTCAGACATGGAGAAATGGAAGGAGACAAGATGTTGAGACGGAGAGGCAGGAAAAGGGAAGGATGTAAATCGGAGCCCTAGGGCACAAAGCAGCAGAAGAGGAGGACAGGGGACAGGAAGTGTGACAGGGTCACGTCCAAGTGACCCTCAGGTGTCCACGCCTCCTGCATCATGGTGCATGTGACGCTGGGTATGGCTGCGCAACGGGGTCTCTTCCCTCGATAGTGAAGACGCCTCCTTTCTGTTTGCCTCTTCCGTCTTTGCTTGGCCCCGAGACACTCCAGCGCTCAGTTTCTGGTCTCACCTTTGCCCACCTGTAGGATTCTGCAGACTGGAACCCCCCACTTGGGGTAATTCTTGCTAAAGGCAGCTTACGAAGTGCTTTTCATTTATTCGTGTATCCACAGTCGTATCTGGAGCACCTGTTACTGTCCCAGGCTTTGGGGACACAGCCGTGAGTGAGACGTGGTCACAGGAGCTTTGGATTGTTGCAGAGCGTTGTCTGAGCGTTATTCAGAAGAGCTAGGGAATGCCCTTCTTTGGTGCAGGGATTTTGAATGGCTGATGTATACGCTTTAGTATAAGAACAGGAGATCTACAAGGGTGGGGGTTTATCTGTGGGTTCACTGCTGTGCCCCCGGTGCCTAGGACAGTGCCTGGCACGTAGGCGCCCAGTAATTGTTGGTTGAATACAATTGCGTGAATACAGAGCACTGATATTGGGAATCCAAGAGAAGAATGTTTTTAGGGCTCAAAACTAATTCAGACACCTCCCTAAATCACTGCTTGCTGTGATTTGGATTCCTAAGATTCAGAGAGAGAGAGAGAGAGAGAGAGAGTTAAGGAAGGGGGAGAGAGAGGGAGAGTGTTTTGCATTAATGCATTATTTCAAGGCTTGGAGCCTCCAGCCTGGTCCAGAATATGGTCAAGCCCACCGTCCATATGTATCTGCACCTGAGTAGCACCCACAGCAGAAAAGTCCATCATACATCCCGTAGAGGACACAGACAGTAAACAAATGCATCCACAAGATCATTTCAGAGAGTGATTGTGGTGATCGTAGACGTCTGTCTTCTGACCCCTCTGTGCCGGGGGAGACTGCCCTGTGCGGAGGGAACGGCCGGGACCCCCGCGCCCTCTGGGTTCTCCGTGGTTCTGGCCAGTGGGAGGTGCCGGTAGGAAATCCGAGGGTAGAGGAGAGAAAGGTTGGGGTATGTCCCCCTCTCTCCTGCCTCGCTCTCTCCCTGTTGAAGTTTTGACTGTGGCTTTGCTCCTCTAAAGCGTGGCTCTCAAAACGCAGCTCCCAGGGGGCACCTGGCTGGCTCAGATGGTTGGGCGTCCAACTTTGGCTCAGGTCATGATCTCGCCGTTCGTGAGTCCAAGCCCCGCCTTGGGCTCTGTGCTGACAGCTCGGGGCCTGGAGTCTGCTTCCGATTCTGTGTCTCCCTCTCTCTCTGCCCCTCCCCCGCTGGCGCTCTGTCTCTCAAAAATAAATAAACGTTAAAAAAAATTTTAATAAAAAAAAAAAAACAACCGCGGTTCCTAGACCAGCAGCATCAGCAGCGCCTGGGAACTTGTTAGAAATGCAGATTCTTGGGCCCCTGCCCAGATGTTTGCTTCAGGGTGGCTGGGCTCCTCGTGCCAACTCCTCCTGGGCGGCTTCCTCTTCCGCAAGCTCCTTTTCCTTGTCTGCCCCTCTGAGCGGGGAAGTGAGGGCTCTCCACAGTTCTAGCCCCTCACCCCATCCGCATTTCTGCGAACAGTCCCTTCACTCAGCTGTCTTCAGTGAGCCTTCCAGGGTGCCGTCTGTTTCCTGCCAGAGCCCCGACTTGGTCCAGATGGCCAGGAGGTCACTTCTGACGGGGCACACCCTCTCTAGGTTACCTGCCGGCTTGCCTCAGTCACTGCCAGCCGTTGAGATCTCATGAGTTGGCCACCCTTGCGTTGGGGCTGGGTACCAAGTCTCACCTGTTGGCCACCTGCCTCAGGGCAAGGTGCAGCGATGAGGACACCATACAGGATGTTCCCTTTGGAGGCTGTGGTGGGTATGAACACACGTTCTTGCTTCGTACAAGCAGGGAATCTCCCATGACTTTCTTTCACTAGCCTAACGGGACTGAGCTTTTCCAGGGAGAGATTCAGACCCCACATAAACTGAGACTCCCCGCCAGCCGCTGGGGCATGGGAAGTTTTCAGAACTTTTGGGAGAAACTTCTAGTTTCTTCCTGCCCCTCTTCTCCCCACGGCTGATGGTTTCCTGGACCCATGGGGGCTGTGGGATCCTCACTGGGGTGCAGATTTGGGTTAATCCTGTGACCCCTGACCTTGATTGATGTTCAGCTCTCCCAGATTGGTTTCCTGGAAGGCCCTGACATCTCCTTGGGGGGCCGTGGACGTTCTTCAGCGTGTGGATCCCCCCAATACTTTCCCCCTGCACAAATTCCTCCTTTCTGTCCCCTCTGTGAACTGGGGCAGCATTACCCCCCTGGTGGGCCTGTGGGAGCACAGTGGGTCTTCAGGGAACTCTCCTTCCTGGGGAGGAGAAACTCTCTTTCACCTTCTCGACTCTTAGTAGCTCACCGTGCGCCAAAGGGAATAGAATGGGAGGTAGTCGTTGGAGAAAGGGCTCTTCAAGGAGCAAGGATGAGGCAGTTCCCAGACAATGCCCATGAACTTGGGGGAAACAACGGACAATGCAGGGCCACACCCCGGACACGGACTCATAGGGGAACCTGTGCAGCCCTGCGGCTGCCCCTTGGTAGTGTGGACTCCTGCCCACTGAGCCACCTGGTGGGTGGCACCAACCTTTCGGATCCACCCTGTTACAGGCACTATAGACACAGTAGCTTTGGTGGTTTCCACTCTTTATTAGTCAGGAAACCGAGGCAGCAGGAGGTTGATGTTGAGTCACACAGTAAGTAAGTGATGGAGCCAGGCTGAACCCAGGCTGGTCTGGCTCTCGAGCCCCTGCTCTGAGCCCCACTCCTCGCCTCTACCCGCCACGATGGTGTCTGTGCATCCGTCTGGTCTCCTCTCCGTTAGACTGCAGAGGCCATGCCCCATGTGAGCTACGTGATGATGATGGTCATGATGACAGCCACCGTTTCCTAAGCACCCACTCTGTTCTAGGCATCGTGTCTGACCTCTGTGCCCCTGTCAAGTCTTTACAACAGCCTTATAGGCGCTGTACCCATTAGACAGTCAAGGAAATCAAGGCCCAGAAAGACTGGGGACTCGTGTGGCGGGACACGTCAGGGCCAGGATGTGAACCCAGCTCTGCTGATTCCAGAACCCAGACTCTTGGCCATTCTGCTATCCTGCCCTATCCCAAGCTGTTGCTTGAAGGAGCGTCCGTTGCGATAGCACGGGCCGTCACTAAGATGGCTGACTATGGTTCTTCTAATGTTGAAAATAGATTTTGTTTTAATTGGAGTGTAAGTTTCAGCCGAGCTACATGTGGGAATCCCCCAGGGAACTTGTAAAACCCCACTGAAGTTTAGGTCGCACACTGGTCAATTAAACCAGGGTCTCCGTGAGTGGGACTTGGGCTTCCCAGGGCTGAGAACCACTTAAATTGGATTACCTCTAGGATCCTTCCCAGCTTTCTTGTTCCACAGTTCACAGAAGATACACTGCCATCAGGTGGCAGTAACATGCCACAGCTCCGTGATCTAATTGACAAGCCTCAGTCTGAAGAGATGAAGTGTACTTATCGTTAGTTTTATGCCCCAATTAAATCCCTTAGTTAAACGTATCAACTTACTGATAATTGGCAAAGATGTTTTAAAAGCTACTTCTAACAGCGTTAAGGCGATATGGTACAGTTTGATATCTTTCTCACAAATGGTTAGCTAATTTTTATCATGGAGACCAAGGGTTTGGAGAAAAAACTTCCTTCCGTGTTTGGATTTCAGTTATTAGACTTGCTGACCATTGAAAGATCCAGTCTTCCTTATGTCATTACTATGATTTTTCCTTAACCTTCAGCATTGCCCTGCACAGGCAGTGTGGGCCAACTTTGGCCATCTCTGCTCAAACATCTTCTGTTCAGTATTGTCCACGTAAGCAGAAATAGAAGTGTGAGAGCCATTGTATTTGGCCTCTGGTGGATTTTCCTGGTCTGCACTCAGGTATGTTCTCAGGGGATTCCTTTCAGGATCCGATGGCTCTGCACAGTGGGAACGGCTAGCTGCAGTAGGGAATTCTGACAGACTGAGTTGGACTAGAGAGCTAGAAAGACTTTAAGGCATGGAGTTTACCTGCATCCTTACTGGTGTGGTCCTGAGCAAATCACTGAAAACCCAGAGCCTTGGTTTGCTTGGGGCACTCTCAGGGTCACCTCATTGCAGGTTATTCCAACAAACTAGGAATAGGAAGAGTATTCTCAGCGTGACAAAGATTATGAAAAACCTACAGCAAACATCATGCTTACTGGTACAAGAGCGAATGCTTTCCCCCGAAGATCAGGAGCAAGACAAGGACATTTGCTTTTGCCACTTCTTTTCAACATTACGCTGGAGGTTTTAGCCGGAGCAGTTAGGCAAGAAAAAGAAATAAAAGGCATTGAGATTGGAAAAGACGAAGTAAAACTATTTGTATTTGTGGATGGCATGATCTTGTATAGAGTAAATCCTAAGAATCCACTAAAAACTATTAGAATTTATAAACATATTCGGCAAGATTGCAAGGTACAAGGTCGATACACAGAAATTAATCTTATTTTTATACCCTAGAAGGGAACAATCTGAAAGTGAAATTAAGAAAACAATTCCATGTACAATAGCACCAAAAAGAATAAAATTCTTAGGAATAAATCTAACAAAAGAAGTGCAAAACTTATATGCGACAAACTACAGAACGTTATGGAAAGAAATTAAAGGAGATCTAAATAAATGGAAAGGCATCCCATTTTCATGGACTGGAAGACTTAATATTATTAAGGTGGCCATATTCCCCAAATTGATCTACAGATTCAGTGCAACCCATGTTAAAGTTTCAACTGGCTCTTTTCTCAGAAATTGACAAGTTGCTTCTAAAATTCACACGGAAATGCAAGAGGTTCAGAATAGCCAAAATCATCTTAAAAATGAAAAGCAAAGTTGGAGGGCTCACTCCATTTCAAAACTTACTATAAAGCTACAGTAATCAAAAACAGGGTGGTACCAGGAAGAAGGATAGACATATAGATCGATGGAATAGAATTGAGAGAACAAAATAAACCCTTCCATTCATAGCCAGTTAATTTTTTTTTTTATAAATTTTTTTTTCAACGTTTATTTATTTTTGGGACAGAGAGAGACAGAGCATGAATGGGGGAGGGGCAGAGAGAGAGGGAGACACAGAATCGGAAACAGGCTCCAGGCTCTGAGCCATCAGCCCAGAGCCTGACGCGGGGCTCGAACTCACGGACCGCGAGATCGTGACCATAGCCAGTTAATTTTTGACAAGAGTGTCGAGACAGTCCAATGGGGAAAGAATAGCCTTTCAAGTGGGGCCGGGCCAATAAGACGTCCACATAGAAAAGAATGGAGTCAGACACCTTTGTATACCGTACGCATAAGTCAATGTCCAATAGATGACCTAAAGGTAATGGTTAAAGTGATACAACTCTTGGAAGAAAGAAGACGAGTAAACCTTCATGGTGTTGGGCTAGGCAAAGCCTTCTCAGATATGACACAAAAGCACAAGCAACAAAAGATATATTGGACTTCACCAACATCAAAAGGCACCGTCGAGAAAGTAGAAAGATGGTTTGCCGAGTGGGACCAAATATTTGCAGTCAGATATCGGACGAGGTACTTGTATGTGGAATATATAAAGAACTCTTACAACTCAATAAAATGACAAAATAATCCAGTTAAAATGGGCAAAGGATCTGAATAAACATTTCTCCGAAGATGAGATGAAAATGGCCAATAAGCACGTGGAAAGATGCTCAACATCACTAGTTCTTAGGGACGTGCAAATCAAAACCACAAGGAGATAGTACTTTCCACCTGCAAGGATGCCTATCATCATAATAATAATAAAAATAAAAATGACACAATAACAAGTGTTGACGAAGATGTGGAGAAATTGGAACATTGCTCGTACATTGCTAGTAGGACTGTAAAATGTTGCTCCTCCTTTGGAAAACAGTCTAGTGGTTCCCCAAAAGGCTAAACATAGAGTTACCAGGATTTCCACCCCTACGTATATACCTAAGAGAAACAAAAACTTGCCCACACAAAATCTTGCCCATCAATGTTCATCCATCGCCAAAAAGCGGACACAAACCCAACGCCCGATAACCAATGAGTGGATAAATACGATGGGTTGTAGCCACACCGTGGAATATTATTCAACCACAAAAAAGGAACAAAGTAGTGATACACGCTACAACGTGGATGAACTTTGAAGACATCACGCGTTGAAAACAGCAAAGGAAGCCGGATACAAAAGGCCACATATTGTATGATTCCATTTATGTGAAATGTCCAGAAGAGGCAAATCTGTAGAGAAGGAAACTACATCAGTGGTTGCCCCGTGCTGGGAGGATTGGGGGAAAGGGGGATTGCTTGGTAATAGGTATAGAGTTTTTGGGGGGGGGTGATGAATATGTCCTAAAGTTGATTGTGGTGATGGTCACACAATCTTGCGAATATAGTAGGAATACACTAAAAACCTTTATTTTTTTATTTATTAAAATTTTTTTTAATGTTTATTTACTTTTGAGAGGGGGAAACAGAGGCATGAGCAGGGGAGGGGCAGAGAGAGAGGGAGACACAGAATCCGAAGCAGGCTTCAGGCTCCGAGCTCTCAGCATAGAGCCCGACATGGGGCTCGAACTCACGAGCCATGAGATCATGACCTGAGCTGAAGTCGGAGGTTTAACCGACTGAGCCACCCAGGCGCCCCCTAAAAACCTTTAAACTGTTACTTTAAACTGGTGAACGGGGGTGCCTGGGTGGCTCAGTCGGTTAAGCAGCCAACTCTTGGTTTTGGCTCAGGTCATGATCGGGCGGCCCATGAGTTCGAGCCCCACATCAGGCTCTGTGCTCACATTACAGAGCCTGCTTGGGATTCTCTCTCTTTCTCTCTCTCTCTCTCTTTCTCTCTCTCCCCCTACTCGCATGCCCTCACTCTCTCTCAAAAAAAAAAAAAAAAAAAAAATCAGAAGAAAAAGATAAACTTCTAGGTGACGAAAAATTTTAACATTTAATGTTAATGTGTTTGTCCTTAACCGATGCAATTGAAAAAATACAATTTTTAATTTAATTTAATTTCTTTATGTAGGAAGGAGCCCAACAGGCCAAAATGCCTGGGACCCACAAGGTCTGAACGTGGCCCTGGGTGGCGTCAGTGTGCATTTGACCACTAAAGGCTTCTCTCTCCAGATTTTGAGAAAACCATAGAACATTAAAGAAAGCGTGAAACAATTCATTCAGATCTGTCCATTCTGGCTTGCCACTGTTCTCTCTCTTTTTTTTTTTACCCTCACTTCCAGTTGTGGGCTGTCAACAAACATCTCTTTCCATGGGTTCTAATCTTGGTACCTCTGGCTCGCTATGTGGCCCCGGTTGTTCTCTCTGTGGCCCCGAGTCTTATTGTCTTCATCTGTGAAGGGAAGCGGGGCCCCAGAGCCTGAGGAAGGAAACGAGCACGACAGAACCACAAGAGTGCCGTCCAGCCACCTGTGGCCTCATGAATCTTTGGAAGGGGTGACGTCAATAAGGCAGGAATCCACTCCTTGGCTTGGCACTCAAGACCCTTTGTGATCTGGCCCCCGCCTTCCTTCTCAGCCTCACGTGCCAGCACACTCTTTATTTATATGGAGCGGGGAGGACGTTCAGGATCCCACAGGGACTTCCAGGGACCTTCTTGGAGAAGAATTCACAAGCGTCAAGCAGACACATGAGTTGAGAACGCCGGAAGCTTCCAGATCTTTTTTGCCCTCCAACCCACGTTAGTTCCATTTGGACACAAAAATCTGTATCCTTAAAATCCGTATCCAGTAAAATCCTTAAACCAGGGGTTACAAGCAGACCCTAAAGGTCAGCCAATCCAGCGCCCCCGGGGCCGGCTGGGCGGCCTCAGTGAGGCAGGGACGGGCAGGGACTGTGGCCGACTCCAAGGCTTGTCCGCTGTCTGAAGGGGGCAGCATCCGGCCCGTGTGATTGTGGCTGTGTGCCCTGGGGGCCCAGCACGGCCGGGGTTTCTGAGTCTTCGTCTGGGCTCGCAAGGCAACATTTTCCCTATGCTGGGATCCTGTGTGGGCCGCACAAAATGTGTCTGTGGGTGGGGGTCCAGCCTGCACCACCTTTGTGACCGAGGGGCTGGAGGCTGGGCCGTGTGTCCTCAGTGGTCAGCACAGTGCCCAGCATCGAGGAGGCCCCAGAAGAGACTGAAAATTTGCGGTTTCTTATAGGCATAAGGTTTGGGTGTAAGGTTTTCGCTCATTTGTTCATCCGTTGGTTTGTTCATCCATTCATATATTCTTTCAGCAAATATTTAGTTTATAATGCGCTCACTATGTACCAGACGCTGTGTTAGGTGACAGGGGCCCACCAGGAAGAGAGATGGGCAGACAGGGGAGGGAACCTCTGGCATATTGAATAGATTAGCTAGGAAAGGCCTCCCTGAGCAGGTAACATGTGGGGAATGTGGTAAAAAAGAGGAAAAGTAAACCATTCAGCTCTCTGAGGGGAAAAATGCTCCACGTAGAAGTGGCAGCCTGTGCAAAGGCCCTGAGGCGGGGAGGGAGGGTTCCCGGCACATTTCAAGATCAGCAAGGAGGTCGATGTGGCTGGAGGGGAGTGCGTGAGGGGGAAGCTCGTAGGAGACGAAGTCGGGGAGGTGATGGGGGGACAGATCGCACAGGGCCTGGTTGGCCGCACTGAGGACTCGGGTTCTGACCCTGAGTGAACTGGGAACCACGGGAGGCTTCTGAACGAAGGGACATGATCCGTCTGTGTGAATAAGGGCAGAAACAGAGAGACCCAAGCAAAGGCTGTTGCCATAATCTAGGTGGGCGATGGTGGCCGGAGCAGCGGAGAGGGTGAGAAGTGGTTGGATTCTAGATCTACCGCCAAGCCAGAGCCACAGACCAGATGTGGAGTTGTGAGAGCAAGAGAGAAGTCAAGGTTGACGCTGTGGTTTTGGCCCGAGCACGTGGGAGGCCGGAGTTGCCATTTCCTGCGCGGGGGGCGGGGGTGCACGAGGATGTGGGGCGCGCCCTCGTGGCGCTGACGACTTGTGGGCCATCCGTCCAAGAGTCACATGCAAGAGATAGAACTGTCGGGTGACCGGATGTCCCACAGGGGAAGGCCAAGGTGCCGTGAGAGCTTAGAACAAGGGAAAGTGTGTCCCCGGCAGGGGGGACGGCACGTGTGGAGGCCTCGTGGTGGAGGGAGCCTGAGGAGTGTCGGGGGCCGAGTTCAGGGGTCCCCGTGAAGGAACTTGGGCTTCGTTCTTCAGGAAGTCATCAGAGGGTTTTGAGCGGGAGAGAGAGGGGGGGGGAGAGTGTGTGTGTGTGTGTGTGTGTGTGTGTGCGTGTGTGTGCGTGTGTGTGAGATGTGATCGGAACTGTGCAGTGTGGAGGCCCAGGGAGCCCCGCGAGGGGTTGCCCTCATCCTGGTGGGTCTGGATGGGGTTGAGGCCATGGAGGGGGACTGAGGGCTCGGAGCAGGTGCCAGCGACTGGGCTGGATGGGTTGGATCAGGAGGTGAGAGCGGAGGCGGCCTCCCCGGGGCTGTTCAGCTGAGTTGGCAGCCAACATTCCTTGGGGACACTGACTTTCCGGGAATAAAGGTTAGAGACGCTCGGGTGCCACGCCCACTCGGCGACAGGGCTCAGGGAAGGGGAGAGGCGAAAGCCTGAAGCCCACGCTGCCTCTCACATTCTGAAAACCCTTCTTTTCTTTTCGAAGGTGAAACATGTCGCAGCTTCATTGACCTGGCCCCAGCATCGGAGAAGGGTAAGTGTGGCCCCCGCTCAGGTCTCAGGTGTGTGAGCCAAGTGCCCTGCAGAGACGCTTCCTGCCCAGGTGGCTTTCCAAAGCCCCATGAGAGCTTTTCCTGCCGCGCTCATGGGCGACGGCTCCCCAGAGGAGCCTGAATCCTGCAGCTCTGAGTTTCTTAAGCTGTTGGGACGGGGACAGAAGCAGGTGGGGGATCATCCTGTCCCCACCCCCCCCCCCCACCGCCGCACCACTCCCCTCTGCAAACGGGGTGGCCCTGAGAGTCATTACGCTTCCATCCTTCCAGGGCACAGCAGGACTTCGGGGAGGTAGGACGGGTGTGCAGAAGTTGGGGTCAGGCTAGACCGGTGTTGGGGGCACTGCCTTGAGCGCAGGATTTGACCTCGGGGGCAGGAAGCCAGATGCCCTGTGTCTGTCATCTCAACAGGCGTGGGGAGGCCCCAGTCACTGTGCAGAGATGACTCCCTGGTGTGTGGGGCCCACGAACAGAGATTCTGCCCCCCGGTGATGCTCTGGTAGGATGGTCAGGGGCTGGCCATCCTGTGGGGTGAGCACAGCAGTCAGGATTAAGTTTAGCCACAGGAATGGTGATCCACAGTAGCTGGCTTTAAAGGACAAATGTGGTTGCTTTTATAAAAGTTTGGAAGTAGGCAATCCAGGGAGGCTCTGCCCCACGAAGCTCTCAGGATCCGGAACCTTGCTGCCCTTCTCCATCATCTCTGTGCCTTTGTCCTCATGGTCTCAGATGGCGGCTGGTGCTCCAGCGGTCACACCTGCCTTCTGGGAAGCCACTTAGAAGGGCGCAAAGGAGGAAGGGCAAAGCTTGCTGGTCAATTCCAAGGTTTCTAGAAGCTGCCCGCAGCACCTGCTCATGTGTCCTTGGCCAGAACATGATCCCAGGGCCAGACTCAGCTGCAAAGGAAGCTGGGAAATGAGATCGCTATCCCGGCAACCATGTGCTCAGCGAAGTCAGGGGTTTTGTTATTATGGAAGAGCAGGAGAGTGGATGCTGGACGGTTCGCTGCCGAAGGGACGTAGGGGTGCGGCCACCTCCCCACCCCTGCCCAAGGAGGACGGCTGCCAGGAGAGGGGAGGTGTGCAGGTGTCTTCAAGACAGCCTAGAGATGAGGAGAGGGCTCTGGTTCTGGGAGTCAGGGTGGGGAAACTGAGGCAGAAGTCCAGTGCTAGAAACTGTCCCAACAAGGGGGATCTCGGTGTGCCTGTCCGGGGCTTGCGGCCACTCGTGCCTCTTGCTGGTGGGGCTGGTGGCCCTGCAGCGTCCGGAGGTTCGGGGACTGGAGGGTCCGTCTCTGACCCATCCCTGCTGATGGCAGAGAGGGAGTGGGTGAGGGGGAACTATGTCACGGAGGCTGCTAATGTTCCTGTCTCACAGACACCGTCCCCTTGAAGACCTTCAACCAAGTGGCAGCTCATGAGACAGGGACTCTCAGGCCCAGGAAGAGGCCCAGACGCCCCCGCCCAGCAGCCTTTTGGCAGGGGGCACTTCCTCCTCCATGTCCTCCTTGGCTTTCCCAGCGACTGTGCCCTATGTGGCCGCTACTCGTGGCCACCCCTGAAGTTCTGAGCTGAGCAACCGGGCCCCAGCTTCTAAACCGAGGTCAGGAGGGGCACCTGGGTGGTTCAGCCGGTTAAGCCTCCAATAAGCCTCAGGTCATAATCTCTCGATTGGTGGGATCGAACCCCACGTCGGGCTCTGCGCTGACACCATGAACCCTGTCATGCTGTCTCTCTCTCTTTCTCCCTCTCTCTCTGCCCCCCCCTCCCCGCTTGTGCTCTCCCTCTCTTTCAAATAAGTAAACTTAACCAAAAAAAGTTGAAACTGAGGTCCAGAAGCGCCAGGAATACTACTGGGTAATACGGGGCGGACGTTCACCGAGCGGTGCTTCCCAGGCGTTAACCAAGAAGCCTCCCCGCAACCTTGGGGGGCGCTGACAGACTCGCCCCACTTGACGGGTGAGGAATCGGAGCCTTAGAGGCATGAAGCCGCCTACGTCTCGCATCTCGCGTGGGGCAGAGCCCACGCTTCGGGCCCCCCTGTGCTGTGGCATCTTGCGAGCCCGGCCCCGGGGGGGCGGCCCTAGAGAACGCCCAGCCAGTGATCCCCCCGAGGCCTGGGAGCTCCGGGCTCAACTGTGCTCCGCATCTGGCTTCCGGGAAGCGCGGCCCGCGTGCGCGCACGTAAGCGTGCGTGTGCGTGTGCGATCAGGTGCTCCCGTGAGTATTGCACACGTGTGTCTCCTGTGTGGACACGCACGCGCGCCGGTGGCTGAGCGTGTGCGTGTGAAAGGGCATGCGCTTGTGTGTCTAAGGGTGTGTGCACGCGTGGGCACGTGTGGAGTGCATACACGCGTGTGTCCATGTGAGCATGTGCATATGAGCATACACGGGTATGTGTGTGCACGTGTGAGTGTCCGTGTGAGCATGTGCATATGTATGTCTAAGCGTGAGCACGTGTGTGTGCACGCGTGAGCATGTGTGGAGCGCATACACATGTGTGTCCATGTGCATATGCGTGTCCAAGTGTGAACACGCACGTGTGTGCACGTGTGAGCGTGTGAGTACATACATGTGTGTGTGTGAACACACACACGTGTCCAAGTGGGAGCATGCACGGATGTGTGTGTGCACGTGTGAGTGTCCATGTGAGCATGTGCATATGTGTGTCTAAGTGTGAGCATGCATGAGTGTGTGCACATGTGAGCATGTGTGGAGTGTGCACACATGTGTGTGCATGGAAGCATGTGCATATGCGTGTCCAAGTGTGACCATGCACGTGTGTGTGTGTGTGTGTGTGCCTGTGTGAGCATTGTGGAGCGGGTACACGTGCGTGCGTGTCCGCTTCCGGCGGCGGGCGGGTCGGGTCGTTCACGCCTCCTCCTGGAAGCAGTCGACCTTTGTTCCTGCTTCTTTTACGAGGACCGAGGGCCCCGGGGAGATTGTATCTTTGTGTTTTCCCGGCCTCGTGATTTTCCCTTCAGGGCTTGGCGGCCACGTCAAGGACCTTCTGGCGGCGCATATAAAAATGTTTATAAGGAGGCTGAGTGGGCTGGCTTTGCCGCCAAGCTGCAGAACGATTTTCGCGCCCTCCCGGCCTCTCAGGCGTGTCAGCTGTCCCCTCAGATCGGCGGGGTTTGTCGCGCAGCTGCTGTGCCCTCTCCCCGAGCCCCCCCCCCCTCAGCCTGGCCCCCCTCCCCGCCCCCCCCCCCCCCCCCCGAGAGCCCTGCGGGAACGTGACGCTCACGGGTCCGTCCCTGTGCCCACCTCCCACGGTGACTGTCCGTGTCACGGATGAGGTCCCCGAGCTGCGGAGACGGAGCGCTGGGTCGGGGCCACGCGGGGAGTCCGGGGCGGGTGTTGGAGCCCGGGTGTGTTCTCGCCCCCAAGCACACGCGTCTCCTGGCTTCTTGTCCCCGCGCCCGCCCCCTCTGGGACTTCCCTTCTGGCCTGCCGGATTCGGTAATGACCACGACGCTCACACGGACTGGCTTTCACTACCACGTGCCAGGCAGTGTTCTGAGAACGTTACACGCAGGGACTCGTTCTAACCCTCATTTTACAGGTGAGGAAACGGAGGCATAGAGAGTGAATCGACTCGCCCAAGGTCATACAGTTAGGACGCTGGGTTTGAACCTGAGCCCTTTGGCTCTTAAGTGCGCCAGGCCTTCCAAGACTCTGCGAGCGAGTGAGTGAATGTGTGTGTGTGTGTGTGTGTGTGGTCAAGGCTCGGTGTGTGTATGCGTGAGCAGGTACCGCTGTGAGAGCGTGTGCACGGGTGTCTCACGGGTGTGCTTTCATGCTGGTGGGTGAGCGCGTGTGAGGATGGGGGTATGTAAATGTGTGCATAGGTGAGACTGTGCACGTGCATAGAGGCATGGGGTGTGTTCGTGTGTGAGCATGCACGGATGTGTGTGCACGTGTGTGTGCATGGATGTGCGCGCATGTGCACAGGCACATGGGTGTGTGTGCATGTGTGCACATGCATGTGCGTAGATGCACGGTGTGTGGGTATGTGTGAGCGTGCATGGATGTGCATAGCTGCACAGCATGTGTTTATGTGTGAGCGTGCGTGGATGTGTGTGCACACGTGTGTGCAGGTGCATAGATGCATGGTGTGTGAGCGTGCATGGATGTGCATAGCTGCACAGCATGTGTTTATGTGTGAGCGTGCGTGGATGTGTGTGCACACGTGTGTGCAGGTGCATAGATGCATGGTGTGTGAGCGTGCATGGATGCGTGTGCACATGTACATCAATGTATGGATGTTGTGTGCACGTGTGCATAGATGCACAGTGTGTGTCCACGTGTGAATGTGCACGCATGCATGGATATGTGTGTATATGCGCAGGGATGCATACGTGTTTGCATGCATGTGTGAACGTGGGTGTGTACTGGGTAATACTCCCCGCTCCTCCTGCACCAAGACCTCTGAGCCAAGTTCAGGGTGTCCTCAGACTAGGTCTCCCCTTCTTTTCTTGACCTCCTTCCGCCTGGCAAACCATAGTCACACTTTCCAGGCCCTTCACGAATGGCACCCCCTCTTTGCCATTTTCTCCAGTACCCTCTGGTCCCTTGCTTCCCGACCCTGTCCCCTGGAAAATTATTTGTCTGTCATCAGTATTTTTAGCATGACGTGCGTTTTTCTCAGTTTGTGCCTGACCATTTTAGTTTTGTGCTTCACATGGGAAATATCTTTTTGTTTTATACTAGCCTAAGCCACATCCATTTTTCATCTGGATTCCTGCCACAGTCTCTTAACTGCTTACCTCCTTCCATGTTTGCCCCCTGATTCACTTGTGCCAGAATGATTTTTTTAACGCGTAAGTCAGCTCATGCGAGTCCCTGTTTAAAACCCGCCCCTGGCTTCTGTCACACTCAGAGAAAAAGCACACGTTCGCATCACAGCCTGTAAGGTGTGTGGGGTCTGGCCCCGTACCTCTGGGGCTCGTCTCCTGCGCTCTCCCCTCCCCTGCCGTCACCACACTCCAGCACCCCCGGATCCTTACTGTTCCTTGAGTCAGCCAAACTAGTGTGTGCCTCAGGACCTTTGCACTTGTCATTCCCTGCTCCCAGAACACTGTTCGCTCAGCTCTCTGCACAGCTGGTACCTCCTCGTCATTCAGGGTTCGGTTTGAATGTCCCAGCTTCAGGGAAGCCTTTGCATCACTTATCACTGCCTGCAGTGTATTCAGTGCTCGCCTGATTAACACGGTCAGCCCCGCGAGGGCAGGGATTTTGTCTCCTTTGTGACTCATTGTGTCCCCACTGCCCAGGAGGGAAGCCTGGCGCTGACAGGTGCTTCACAAAACCTGTTGAATGAATGAAAAATCAGCATTGATTTTAACAGTATATACTCTTGGTATGAAAATTATAAGAATTCTTTTTTAAAAAAGTTTCAAGGTTTATTTATTTATTTTTATGTTTATCTTTGAGAGAGAGAGAGAGGAAGAGAGAGAGAGAGAGAGAGAGGGAGAGAGAGCAGGGGAGGGACAGAGAGAGTGGGAGACACAGAATCCAAAGCAGGTTCCAGGCTCCAAGGTGTCAGCGCAGAGTTGGACGTGGGGCTCGAACTCAGAAACCATGAAATCATGCCACATCCACCATCGTGCTGGATAGCAAGCCGCCCTGGAGCGCAGGGGCATTCGGCATTTACTTTTTGCTCCCATGGTTGGGGTTATCTTGGTTCCAGGTTGTGGTCTGGGCTCACGTCTGTTCCACGTGTGTTCCTTCTGGGGGCCGGGTAGAGGGGACAGAAACGCAAGGCGCCTAACCGCACAAAAACGTTTTCGAGTTTTGCTGGTATCGTATCTGCCAACATCCCATTGGCTAAAGCAAGTCACACGGCCACTGCCAACATCAGCGAGGCAAGAAATACGCTACCCACGTGGGGACCTCCGGGCCTGACCCCAGCCTCGGGGATGGTTGTGTTGGAATTGGCTCAGCCAGATTTCTGGGCGTGTGTGTGTGTGTGTGTGTGTGTGTGAGACTCATTGATTTGCAGGTCAAAGTCTCCCCCGGTCGTTGTCACCCCAAAGTGACTTATGTATTTCTCCAAAAGGGACCCACATGTTCGGGTGGGTTTCCTTGCCGGGTGCCAACTGAACAGCCTCTGCCTGCCAGTCATTTGCACACACGCCCTTCCATGTGACCAACATTTCCTGAGCACCCACTACGTGGCAAGCTCTAGGCTAAGCTCTGGCGGTGTAGACACGAATGAGGCAAAAAAGTCTCTGCCCTACGGGTGGGGAGAGGGCTAAAAATGGTTAGCAGACTTCGGGGAGGGGCTCCGACAGAGGCTAAAGAATCCACCCTCCACTGGAAAAGGCAGGAGGAATAATGTTCTGCCGCCTCAGATCCCTGCAGAGAGCCCGGGAAGATGTTGGGGTTCTCCTCCCTTTACCTAATTAACGGTATTCCCCGGTAAGGATTTGTCCCAAGTCACCTGTCACGGTGTCATGTGGGGAATGCCCCCGGTTCCTACACCCCAGTTGGCAGCTGTCCCTCACAGGTCGATGGGCTGTCACTGCGAATGAATGAAGGACCACACGGAGCCTCCCGTGACCCATAGTTGCCATCAAGCCTGCACCCTTCAGCTCCTATCTGCTTTTCCTCAGTCCCCATCAGCACACACAGCGGAGCACAATTTGGCAAGGGGAGTGGACAGTCTACACCGTGGGTTTGCGCAGAAGAAGCCAGAGTCGAGAGAATACCTCCTACGACGATGCCACTTAGGTAAAACTGGAAAACGGGCACGATGAGTCTAGACTGTGGGAAGTCAGGACAGCGGTTGCCCTCAACGCCTGAATGGGGGACGTGTGGAAGGCCCCAGCGGCTGGCGATGTTCCGATTCTTGGTCTGAGTGCTAGTTACACGGACGTGTTTGGTTTATGAGAAGTCATCAAGCCGTGTAGTTGCGATAGATGTGCTTTTTCCGTCTGTATGTGATGCTTCAAGAAAACGTCAGTTTCCCACACTGAATTCTAAATTATCCTTCCGAAGTGAAAAATCCGACCGTATCAGGGTTCTGCTTGAACCCTTTCCCTGGCTCTCAAACTTAAATATCCCAGGATGTTTCAACATGGTGTCCATGGCCCTTTGTGGTCTGGTCTGCCTTTCTTACTCCACTTCCTACCGTCTCTGACATGGACCCTGGGCTCCAGCCCTGTCTTTCCACTTGCATCCACTTTCCTTGAGCTCTCCGCCATCTGTCAGGCCTCTGTGCCTTTGCATATGCTGTTCCCTCCGTTTGGTCTGTGGACCTTGGAAAACTTCTATTTATCCTTCAAAACCTAGCTTAGACATGACGTTTTCTGCCAAGCCACCCCTGAACCCAGAGATACCCACGGTGACTGGTCCCAAGAACACCCGTCATTCTGCATTGAGATCATCTCCATCAGTCTGGACACTCCCGGAGGACAGGCACTGGGTCTTGTCCTTCTGACGGCCCCCATGCCCCAGCCAGAAGGGGTTGGCACACAGCAAGAGTTTAGTACGTGTTTGTCGAACGAAGGAAGGTAGGGAGGTCCATGTTACAGACCCTGGGTGACCCGTTTGGGTTTTGAAACTTGGATCCTGACTCAAGAGTCTGTGGTCTCCCCTGACCCCCCCTGGGCTGAGCTGCCCAGTCGTCCCTGCTCGTGTTTCCCAGCGAGCTGGGATTTCTGGCAGCCACCAGCTGGCAGCTTTTTGGTGAAACATTCTCCAAGGCTTGTAGGTTTCATTTGTTTCATATTTCAGGGACATGTAGCAATGTGGTGGCTCCACGGCCACAATCCTGAGTCTTGCCTGAGTCATTTCTCCCTTCAGTTTCTATAATAGTCTCTTGTTGGTTCCCCGGACCTCTCTGTTCTGCGTCTGAAATCGATTTACAATTCTGCTGCTCACTTAATTTATTTAGTGCATTTCATTGATTTATGTCATAGAACTGAAACATGCATAGATCAGAACACGCTGGGCAGGGAAGGAAGGGGACAAACCAACAGTCACAGCTGCCCGGGATCTGACATCGGAGCTTTGCACAGGTCAGCCTGCTGGCTGCAGCCCCAGCACGCCGGGTGGCCGGCGCATCCCGGGCCTGTGCGTTAATCCCGGGTGATCTTTTCGCTCTGTCTGCCTAGGGAGCTCTCTGTCAACCGTCACAAGCCAGCCCAAAGGTCCCGCCTCTGCAGAGTCCTCCCCTGCCCCCAGAGTGCCTCAATTACTTCTGCTCCCTGCTTCCAAATTCCCGGGTACCTATCTGGGGCCCCGGGGCCTGGCAAAAGGAGAGGTCAGATGCTTTCATCCCATGATGCAGAGACTTCAGGACACAAAGAGACAGGGGACCAGCCCCGATGGTTGACACGTCCATTGTTCCCTCTCACCTGCCATTCCCAGACAATATTGAGATCATTCTTGCAGCCCTTTGGCTGAGGTGGGGACTCCTCAATCATCTGAATGGCCCTGGTCATCTGTGGAGCCAGCAGAGCCCTGGAATCCTAAAGGAAGAGATTCTCTCCTGGCCATTCTCGATAAACTCATAACACAGGCCGCCTCACTGGGTGCCGTTCTCGGAGGCAGGGCAGGCCGCAGCCTCGTGTTCGGGGACGGGCCACATTGACCTCGTCCCCCTTGCCGCAGGCCGGTGGTCGGCTGTGTGCCAGGATCCCGGGCAGTGGGGGGGGGGTGTCACCCGCAGCCCCTGCTGTTGCAGAGCCTTCTAGTGGGGGACCGACGAGGAGGAGACTCACATCTGCGGACCCGGGGGCCCAGAGGGCTGTGGAAGGGGCTCATGACAGTCTGGGTAGGCTGTGTGGGAGGGGTGCCAAGCAGGGAGGGTCCCGAAGGATGAACGACTGGTGCGTAAGGGGCCCCAGGGGCTGTCATTCCTGGGACAATGAGTGGCGCGTATGTAAGAGTCCCATGAGGCAGATGCACAACGCACGGTTACTGGAGGGATGAAAGGAAGAAGGAAGGTGGAGCCCAGAGAGGTTAAATGCCTCGCTCGAGGTCACACAGCACATTTAGGTTAGAGTCAGGCTCACCCCCCCACCCCCCCAGGCTTCTGAGGTCTTTTCAGCAGCAGCAGCAGCCTGCCCACCCTGCCACCCCACCCACCCATTCTCATCCATCCCGTCCCTCCCACACCAGCACCACAAATGGTCCTCTCACCTCCCTCGTTCTCAAGTGGCGGATCTGTCACTTTCTGTCCTGAAATTCTGGATTCCTCTAATTACGCGCTCTTATTAAAGGTGATTACATCCCGACGGCTGGTGGAGGACTGCTTCTGGAGATCACAACATCGAGTAATTGCTTTAGTTGCTCTCATTCCAATTATTCAAGATTATCTTTCTAGGTAATTGGGTGCCTGGGTAGTCTTGCCTGCTCACTCTCTCAGAGAGCGTCGTATTAACCCCAAACGGTGACCAGCTTTCGTGTTTCGTAATTGGAAACAGTTTCTCCATGGTGAGAAGACCCTCTTAAGTGTAAACAGTGGTAATTTAAATTTCTAAATGCCTCCGTGTCTTATCGTACTTTGGTGTGAGAAATTAGCCTGGGCGCTTCAATCCAGCCTTTTGCCTGTCTGAGCAGAGGTTTTCAGCAGTGTGGGGGGGGCGGGGCGGGAAAGGGGATAGGGTTTGCTGAGCTGCACGGGGCCTGCAGAATTTGAAGGATGCTGGCTCCTTTCCAGAACCCAGAAAAGTCTTTCCATGGGCTGGTTCTTCCTGGACCCCTCCTCGGAATGGAATTTGCAACAAGGCCCTTCTATTTAGCCCGGGTTTTGCGTCCGCAAAGCGTTTTTTTCACTTTAGACCCACGATGATTCCTTCAAATGAGGTTAGACATACAGCTACAAATCAGGTTCACCGCGTTCGGTTGTGCAGGTTACTCACTGTGCGAGTCTAGGAGTCACGGTTCGTACCGGAGTCTACGCGAATGGCATGGGGTTGGGCAGTACACATCCCGTACGGTTGTACGTAGGGGCCAGGGATACCATAGGCCAGCTTAAAGGAAAACATTCAACATGCAATTTACACCTACACCTCAACACTGAACCACTCTGCCTAGTATGAGCTGGGGATTTGTGACTCTGTTTTGTCGTGTTTCCTTGTTTTCATCGATATTACTTCATTGGTATAATTTAGGCACAGTGATTCTTAATAAGTTTTCTAACAATGGGTGCAGCATTTTCATTTTTCCCTGCCTTCCAGTTTGGGCTGTGTACTCCCCCCCCCAAAAAAAAAATTATTATTCACTATTTCTTTTTACACCGATTCATTTAGAAAGCCTACTTTTTAAATTTTTTTTTTCAACGTTTATTTATTTTTGGGACAGAGAGAGACAGAGCATGAACGGGGGAGGGGCAGAGAGAGAGGGAGACACAGAATCGGAAACAGGCTCCAGGCTCTGAGCCATCAGCCCAGAGCCCGACGCGGGGCTCGAACTCACGGACCGCGAGATCGTGACCTGGCTGAAGGCGGACGCTTAGCCGACTGCGCCACCCAGGCGCCCCGAAAGCCTACTTTTTAAAGCCTCGTCCCGAGTAATGGTATCTGTCAACTCACAGTTTAGTGTGAGTGTTTATTCCTTCCAAGATGCTTTAGAGTAAATAATAATAATACCCCCCTCGCCCATTTTTTTCCGTTTTGCCAACATGCCAGACCCAGCGGTGCCCCCAGCAGCTTGATGTGGTGTGGGTTGCTGGTACACTGAGTCATGGGTGGGGAAACTGAGGCCCAGAGAGATTGAGTCATCTTACCCAAGACCATATGGGTCAGCAGGGCGGGGTGGGAACCCGGGCCCGCGGGCCGCAGTCCTTGAATGGCACCGTTCCACTTACTGCCTCAAGATGAGGTATTAAAATAGAAAAGAGGGACGCCTGGGTGTCTCAGCCGGTTGAGAGTCCAACTCGATTTCAGCTCGCGTCATGAGCTCACGGTTTGTGAGTTCGAGCCCCACGCCTGGCTGTGCGCTGACCGCGTAGACCCTGCCTGGGATTCTCTCTCTCCCCCCTCTCTGCCCCTCCCCTGGTTGTGCTCTCCCCCTCCCCCCACAAGAAATAAATAAACATTAACAAACAAAATAGAAAAGGATCTTAAAACGAGTCGGGACTGGGAAGGACTGAGGTCTTAATGAAAGAGAAGGACGAGTTACGTGTTGGCCAGACGGGGGCCGGGGAGGAAGAAAGAGCCATCGCACCGCGTGGGAACGTCACTCGTGATCCCCCAGGGCGCTCTCACCACATGCACCTTCCTCTGCGTCCTGGTTGTGGCACCTCCTGTTCCAAGAAGGGAGCCCAAGCCTCAACGCACACACCGTCCAGGTCGGAAGGGCCCAGGGAGTTGATCTCACCTGCTCCATTTTGCAGATGAGGAAACTGAGGCCCCAAGGGAAAAGCTCTCCGTGGCTGCCATGGACTGAGTATAGTGAGCATACCAACTGAGTACTCTTGAGAAATGGGGCCAGCCCTGGTGACGCAGTGAGCACGTATTGAGCGCCTGCTGCATACCGGTCCCTTCCAGGCATGTCGTACCGTTTGATCCTCTCATCGGCCCGCAAAGTAGGTATTCTTACTATCACCCCCCCCCTCCCCCCCCCCCGCTTCCCGCCCTTTCGGGACAGAAAGCTGAGGCTCCGACAGGTTAAGAAACTCGCTTCCGGTCCCGGTGCTGGCAGAGCTGGGATTTAAACACAGAGCTCCCGAGGGCAGTGCTCATGCAGAGCGTGGGCCCTGGATTCAAATCCTGACTCTGCCTCACTGGCTGGGGGCCTCGGGCATGCCACTTAGCCTCTTGGTGGCTCACTTTCTTCATCCCCAAAATGGGGATAATAGCATCTCCTTTGTGGGATTCTTCTGAGAATCAAATGGAATCATCTGTGCCAGGGGTTGGTTGGCTCGGGGTCTGGCCCGGTCAACGCAGCTTGAATGTTCTGTGGTGTTTTCCCCCAGCTCCCCAGCTCAGCTCAGTCAGCAAGAAAGCTAACTCGGAAAGTAACTCAATTTGCATGTATTTCTACTCGACTAACCTTTCTCGAAAAAATCCCGGGATCCCATGACTGCTACACACTTCCCCAACCCCTTGTTTCGTTTAATTCTTTCGACAGCTCTCTGGAGTAGGTGCTGTGATTTCTGGTTTACACCCAAGGACGCAGACTCAGAGAAGTTGAGCTACTTGCCCGGGGTCACACAGCAAAGCGATGCATCCCTCAGTCCCGTGCTGCTGCTGCCACGCCTCACAGGTCTTTCCGCTCTGCCTGGTGCCTCCCGGCCCCTCTTCTGCCTCTGAGGCCCAGAAAAGTCTTTGGTTGGCTTTGCTGTGTGTTCTGAGCCGGCCAGGCGGCCCCACCGGCTCACAGCTGTCGGGGACTCTGTGGAGCGGAGGGAGGGAGCAGCCGAGGGGCCCCACGGCTGCGCCTGTTCCCGGCACCCTCTGCTCCTCACACATCCCATCTGCTGGCTTCTCCAGCCTCATCATTTGCAGCCATCTGCCGGGCTCCCTGGAGGCCCCGCCAAGGCCTGGGATGTAACGCAGAAACCCCTGAATGTGCTGCCTTTTGCCAGCCTGGGGAGCAGAGGAGTTCAAGCCCCCTGAAACCTTCCCCACGCCTCGAAGCCACTAGGAACTACAAACCCAAGAGAGAAGCCGTCTCAAAAGGAAGGTTCTAGAAGGCTGAAGCCTCTGCCCCGATTAGCTGCCCGGGAACTGACTCCCACAGCCCTGGTGTGGATTCCCGGGGCCAGCCCGACTCTTACAGGCTTTGTTTCCTTTAGGCTTTTGCCTGAAATCTCATGTTGCGTTTAAAAAGCCTGGCGTCTCTTGGCTGGGATGCCCTGGCCCCTGCTTGTCCGCAGTCTCTCCGGCCTCTTGGGCTTCGGATTTTCGGCACGCGTTTTGCCAGAGGCTGATGGAGGCGTGACGTGGGGGGCGGTGACGGGGTGCCTCTGCAGACGGGAGGACGCACAGGTGGCTTCTCCAAAGCCGGTGTCTGGTTGGTCTCGGCACTCGTGCCCCTTTGCCTGGCCCGTCTCCAGCGGCGAGGACACAGGCTGTCGATTGGATTCATTAACTTTTAATTTTTTTTTTTTTCCCGTAACAGCTTTGTTGAGATATGAGTACTTACCATGCAATTCGCCCACTTAAACACGTACAGCTCAGTGGTTTTCAGTACATTCAGGAACGTGCAGCCATTGCCACTGTCAATTTTAGAATATTTCCATCACCCTGAGGACAAACCTTGTTTCTTTAAGCCTTTCCCCCCCCCTGCTCAATCCTCCAGACCCCACAGACCTAGACAACCAGTGGGCTGCTTTCTGTAGATTTGCCACGTCTGGACACATATGAATGGCATCGTGTCACGTGAGGACTTTTGTGTCTGGCTTTTCTCACGTAATATGTTTTCAAGGTCGTACACATTGTAGCAGGTGTCGGTCCTTCATTTCTCTTCACTGCCAAATAATATTTCATTGTATGGGTATACTATCTTTTATCTTTTATTTATTTCTTGAGACTTAAAAAAATGTTTTAAATGCTTATTTATTTATTTTTTGGGAGAGAGAGAGAGAGAGAGCGCGCACACAGGGGTGAAGAAGAAAGAAAGGAGAGAGAGAATCCCAAGCAGGCTCCACGCTGAACGTGGGGCCTGAGAAGCAGGGCTCGATCTCATGACCGTGAGATCGTGACCCGAGCCAAAGTCAAGAGCTGGACGCTTGACTGATTGAGCCACCCAGGCGCCCCTATTTATTGAAACTTTTTAAAATTGAGAAAGATAGCACAGTTCAGAAACATACCTAAAATACAAACACGTAGCTTAGTAATCTATTGTCCAGCAAAAACTTTATTCCCACTGAGGTCAAGACAGAGATTGTCGCTGGCGCCCTGCCCCCCTGGCAATGTGTTTCTTCACAAGTGGGGTCAACTCCTGACCCCAGAGGAGAGTAATCACTGCCTGGCTTAAGGGTACCGCAGGGGGCAGCAAAGCATGGCTCGCCACCTGTTTGTGTAAATAAAGCTTTATTGAAACGCAGCCACACCCATTGTCTTATGTGGGTAGAGCTTTTGTGCTGTAATGGCAGAATTAAGTGATTGAGAGAGAGACCACGTGGCCCCTGGTTCACTGTGCCCTCACTGGTGGTGGAAGGGGTTAGGGAGCTTTCTGGGGGCTTATAAGGCATTAACTCCATGGACTGATGAGAAATGGTATCTCACTGTGGTTTTCAATTTGCACTTCCGTGATTCCTAACGGGGTTGAGTATCTTCTCATGTTTATGGCTATTTGGATTTTCTCTTTGTGGTGCCTGTTCACGTCTCCCGCCTACGTTTCCATTAGATTGTCTTTTTCTTATTGATTTATATAAGTTTAAATTTTTTTTTACATGTTTTAATCTTTTGTGGCTTACAGGTATTTCAAACTCCTTTTCTCCTTTGGCGGCTTACCTTTTCACAGATGTCTTCTGAGGAACAGAAGTTCTAAATTTTTTTTTTTTTATTGCGGTAGAATGTACGTAACGTGAAATTTACCATTTTAACCATTTTTAAGCGTGTAACTCAGTGGCATTAAGCACATTCATGTTGTTGTACGGCCATCGCCACCATCCATCTCTAGAGAGCTTTTACATCTTCCCCAACTGAAACTCTGTACCCGTTAACCACTAACCCCCCGATTCCCTCAACCCTCTGACCCCTGGCAACCACCGTCCCACCTTCTGTCTTTAAGAACTTGGCTACTCTAGGGGTGCCTGGGTGGTGCAGTTGGCTCAGTGTCCAACTCTGGATTTTGGCTCAGGTCGTGGTCTCGAGGTTGTGAGATTTTGCCCTGCGTTGGGCTCTGTGCTGGCCATGGAGATTCTCTCTCCCTCTCCCTCTGCCCCTCCCTTGTGCTCTTTCCCTCACGCACACACACATACACACAAAACAACAACAACAACGTCAACAACAAGAATTTGGCTGCTTCAGGCACCTCATATAAGTGGGATCATGCGATATTTCTTGGTCTCTTGTGTCTGTTTGATTTCACTTTTCATGACCTCTTTGAGGTTCCCTCATACGGTAGCATGGGTCGGGAGCAAATGTTTTGCTGTGGACTGGTGTATGTATCACCACTTGTTTACCCACTTGTTGATGGACATTTGGGTTGTTTCTGCCTTTTGGCTCTGGTGAATAATACTGGTGTGAACACTGGGGTAGGGATATCAATCCAAGCCCCTGCTCGGCTCTGTTGGATGGATACTCGACAGTGGAGTTGTTGGGTCAGGCGATAACTGTGTGTTTGCTCGTAGAGCCGCCATTCTGTCCATAGCAACGGCACCATTTTACACTTATGGTGCACAAGGGCTCCAATTTCTCTACATCTTCACCAGCGTTTGTCATTTTCTGTTTTGATAATAGCCATCCTAATGTGTGCGATAGGGTACCTCACTGTGGTTTTGATTTGCATGTCCCTGGTGACGGGTGATGCTGGGCGTCTGTTCCTGTGTTTTTGGCCATTCGGATATCTTTCTCTGGAGAAATGTCAAGTCCTTTGCCTGTTTTTGAGTTGTGTTGTTAGTTTTTCGGTTGTTGAGTTCTTGGAGTTCCTTATATTCTGGGTATCGTTCTTGATCAGATTTATCATATGCGAGTATTTTCTCCCATTTCGTGGGTTGCTTTTTTGCTCTGTTGATGGTGTGCAAAAGCTTTTAATTTTGAGGAAGTCCAATTTATTTGTTTTGTCTTTCCTCTCCTCTCCCCTCCCCTCCTCTCCTCTTCTCTCCTCTCTCTCTTCTTTCTTTCTTTCTTTCTTTCTTTCTTGAAAGAGAGAAAGAGAGAGTGCACACAGGGAGTGGCAGAGGGAGAGGGAGAGAGAGAATCTTAAGCAGGCCTCACGCCCAGCGTGGAGATTGACAGAGGGCTATATCTCATGACTGTGAAGTGTGTGCTAAGAGTCGGATGCTTAACTGACTGAGCCACCCAGGAGCCCTTATTTGTTGTTGTTGTTGTTGTTGTTGTCGTCTGTGCTTTTGGTGTCGTATCCAAGAGGTCATTGCCAAATCCATGAAGTTTTCCCCTATGTTTTCTTCTAAGAGCATGAGCATACCCAGAACTTATTCACCCATTCGTCCAGTTACTTATATACCTATCCACCTGTCTATCCACTCCTCCATCCCCCCTATCCATCCATACATATATGCAACCATCTGTCTATCGACCCATCCACTCACCTATCCATCCCTACATATGTCCATCCATCCATCCATCCATCCATCCTTCATCCATCCATCAATTCATCTATGACCTATCTCCCATCCAAGTACTAACCAGGCCCCACCCTGCTTAGCTTCTGAGATCAGGCGAGATCAGGTGTGTTCAGGGTGATGGCTGTAGACCGTCGATGTACTTATCTATCCATTTACCTATCCATTCATCATCCATCCATCCATCCATCCATCCAGTAAATACTTGTTGATCTTCTACCTTGTATCGGATCCTGGGGATATATATGTTGATCTGTGCAGATTCTACTCGGTCCTCCTTGACCTCAAGATTTCAGTAGCTCTGCTGATTCTCTAGCTGCACACACACCAGTTCTGCCCCCATGAAAAACACTCCAGTGCTGTTCTATATCCATTTGTCTGGAGACCTTTTGCATTCATTTGCCCCTGCACGGTGCTGGGCGTACGATAACTCAAGTCTTGTTACTGTCCTTGTCCCTCCTTGGAAGATCAAGTGGTTCTTCTTTCTGCTTTAAGGCTTCCTAAAGCCTGCTGCTCTCTCCCTCATGGGATGGCTTGTGCGCGCGTATGTGTGTTGGGGGAGGGTGCAGGGGCCCGCTTCAGTGATCCACTCCAGCATCTCTGTTCTCTTCACTTCCCTTTGTATAGTAACCCTAGCTCCCATAACAAAGACACCCCCCCCCCAAATCTCAGGGGCTTTCCACGATAAAAGTGGATTTTCTGCTCACATGGATTCCAAGGTGGGTGTTCTGGTGGCAGGCTCCCTTCCAAATGTTCACCCAGAGATCCAGACTCCTTCCTTTGCAGGACTTTGGAGTGTTTTCTGTTGAGCCAGTGACTGGGGCGAGAGGGTGAAGGATGATGGGGGAGGTCCCTAAGGGCCAGACTGAGAAGCGGCTCACTTCATCCCCACCCACGTTCCTCTGGCCCAAACTCCGTCTTAAGGCTGCAGGCAACCACAAGGGAGGTAGGGAAATGTAGTTTAACCGTAGGATGTGGGGGAGAGGGGAGGTGGCCCAGACTTTCCTCCATCCTCCTAAATACATCATTTACAGTACAAACTGCGACGTGTGAGCTTAAAAGTGCAGACTTGTGCAGCTCGGCAGCCTTGTTCTTGCGGCCCGAGAGCCGGTCTTGCTTTTTTCCCACAGCTCCCGCCTTCCCCTGCAGCAGCGAATACAGGTGGCCAAGGACAGGGGCTTCAGGAGGGCCGTGGGAAACCTCAGGGAAGGTCTCAACATGTTCTCCTGCCCCAGTTCACTCAAGAATCTGGCTGACTGGCTGCCGCCTTTTAGCTTGCAGATTCTCGTTTCTTGCTCTTTTTGAAATTGGAATGTCGTCCTTGCTTTCAGGGACTTGATTCCTCTCTGGTCCCCCAGGCTTCCCCATTGCACGTCCACAAAGGGCCCGCAGATCCCCCACGGAGGATCCTAGCAGGGTTCCGGCTTGCAGATGCTTCCTTGCCAGAGAAGTCAGGAACAAAGCAGAATCGGGAGAGTTCTGCTCGCTTGCTGTCGGGATTTGACATCCGTACCTTGGGCTCCAGGCTGCCCATTCCTCCCTGCCTTGTTATTCTTGTACTGAACAGGACCGCAGAGCCCTCTGTGGCTCTGGCCAGCGGTTGTTGCGGAGGGCTCTGGCCCAGCCGGACAAGATCTCCCTTCCCCACTGGGGCACCTGCGCCCATCCCTGCCAAGGCTCTCTGGAAGCCTTTGGGAGGCAGAGCGTTCTGGGAAGTCAATGGGCGTCCTGCGTGGCCCTCCGCCCCCTCGGGAGACCATCTCCCTTGTCAACCATTTAGGCAATCATTTACATCTAGATCATTCTCCTAGTGGGACATACCAGGGCAGTGACGCAGAGAGCACTTCCTAAATCCTTGGCACAACCTTTGGATTGGGGACTGGTGGGGGTTTTCGAGAAGAAGAAAGATTGGCTACAAGGGCCGAAAGCCTGCTCAGACTAGCGAATCTAGCAAGGGTTTTTTTTTTTTTTTTTTTTTTTTTTTTTTAACATTTATTCATTTTTGAGACAGAGAGAGACAGAGCATGAATGGGGGAAGGTCAGAGAGAGAGGGAGACACAGAACCCGAAACAGGCTCCAGGCTCTGAGCTGTCAGCACAGAGCCCGACGCGGGGCTCGAACCCACGGACTGCGAGATCGTGACCTGAGCCGAAGTCGGATGCCCAACCGACTGAGCCACCCAGGCGCCCCTAGCAAGGGGTTTTGAGAGGACCACCCCGCAGCGTCCAGAGAGGAAGTATTAGAAGACCAGAACTTTGGGGCGTGAGAAGGGGGCTGGCCAGGGTCTGACTCTATCCCTCAGCACAGCTGCTTCTCACTTTTCTTGTGGCGACCCCTACCCGATGTCCATGGCCCTGTGGTAGTCTCCCAACCTTCCAGACTTAATTAAGTCTCTGGGCCCCACTTCAAAAACCCAAGGAGAGAGAATCTGATTGGTCCAGTTTCCGAGCTGGAAACAGCTCACATCCCATGGGCTCAGGCAGGGGGCGGGTCACACAGGACAGTGGTCAGTTTCATCAGGAAGCTGTGCCCGGAGGGGGGCAGTGATTGGCAGGGCTCCTGTGGCTGGGGGATGGGGTGTGATCCGATCAGAGCTCTGAAAGCTGATTCACAGCTGTCCCCAGACAGAGGGGGAAGCAGTGGTCACCGAAACTCAGGGAGCTCGGGCATGCCCTCTGCATACCTGGGTCTGCAGGGTGGCTGGGAGCCCAACGCCACGTGAGTGCGCAGCGGAGAGTTTGACAACGTCCATGTTTCACAGCCTCCAGGAGGAAGGAGCCTGAAGTCAGAACCTGTTTTATAGAAGCAATTTGGCACCAGGAATAAAAACCCAAGCAGAGCCCGGGTGCTGACTCTGAGCCCTTCCTTCCCCCATCACGGGGTGAGGAGCCGGGGAAGCGGGGCTTTTCCCAACAGCCACCCTGGCTGCCCCTTCCTGGTCGGGGAGGGGGGTCGAGATTGGGAGTGGGGTCTCTTCCTGAGCCCCATTTCCATTAACCCTTTGCATGATGGGCTCCTTCTCAGCCCCAAGCCCCATCTCAGTGCCATCCCTGGAGAAGCCTTCCCTTAACGGCACTAACACAGACCCCTCCTAGGGGCGCCTGGGGGGCTCAGTCGGTTAAACGTCGGACTCTTGGTTTCAGCCCAGGTCGTGATCTCGCAGTTCACGCGTTCGAGCCTCGCATCGGGGCTCTGCGCTAACAGCGTGGAGCCTGCTGGGGATGCTTTCGCTGGCTCTCTGCCCCTCCCCTGCTCTCACTCTCTCAAAAAAATAAACTTCCAAAAAATAAAAAAAAACCCCGATAAAATCTTAAAAAAAAAAAGACTCCTCTCTAGCCGTCCTGTCTTACCGCTTCCACTGATCCCTGGGACAACCTTGTTGTATGTGTGCATTTGTTTGTTTTTTTTTGTCTTGTGTTCACAAGACATTGGGGTTCCGGGAGGGCACGGTCTCACCTGCCTCATTCAGCGCTCCCCCAGTGGGTGCTCTGAGCAGAGACCATGTCCTCTAATTCTCCCAACAGCCCGCTGAAGTAGGGGCTTTTCTTGCCCCCTTTACACACACGGGAAAACCGAGGCTCAGAGAAGCTGAGTATCTTACTCAGCACTCGCCCAGCCACCAAGTGACGGAATCGGGATTTGGCCCAGGGCTGACCGGACTGCACGCCGGGGTTCCGTGGTGGGGCCCCTGCTGTTCGCTCCGGGTTTGCTCCGCTTCGGGTTTCTTTGGAAATGAAATTCGTAGCTCACCTGTTGAGCCCTCCTTCCCTTCCTGCACCTCAGTGGCATCCCTCCCTGGAGGTTTATCCAGAATCCAGCGAGCTGGAGGGTAGCAGGAGAAGGTGGGGGGGGCTCTCACTTGGCCGCGGTGAGCCTTCCCCTCGGCTGTCTCATTATTTCCCCTGGAGTTTTCATCAGTGTCTCTTTAGGATTAAAGTTGACAAATAAACTGGCTGAGACGGTGAGGAGGATTTAATTTAGTTCACTCCACGCCCTTTATTCTCTTGCACTCGCGCCAGCGGAGGGAGCGGGGTGGGCCGGGTTCAAGATAGGGGCTCCTCGTCCAGCAGATCTGGCATTGAGTGCGGGGACCTCGGACCTGTTTCTGAGCCTGTGAGATAAAGGTGACGAAGACCGCCCCCCCCCCCACCCCACCCCAGGCATTTGAGGTTTACATTCTGACAGGATAATGTGAAACTGCCTTCCAGAAGGGGGTTCTGGTTTCTGAGAATTCACAGAAGCTTTCAGATTCTTCACCTTAAGTCATCGGTTTAGCAAGTATGTGTTGAGCACGAACCGGGGACTCTTTCGGGCCTGTGTCCCCATGGACTTGTGTTCGGCGAGGCAGGAACTCAGGGGACAAGAGTGAGCTGGAATTACTCTTAGTTCAAGTTGGTGGTCACCAGTTGTCCGCGCAGGTCTGCAGGCGCCCGACCGATCTGTTCATTTCTCTTTATCCCCCTCCCCTTCCCCTCTCTTCCCTACCAGCAATTCTGTTTAACGGAGTTATATTTGTAGGTGTTCTTACAAAGGTGTCGCTTTTGTCTATCTTAAATCGATGTCACCATTATGTCCATTAGTTTTAGCTATTTCTGCGGTAAGGCTCTGTAACAAATCACAGCCAAAACTCAGTGGCTTTCAAAAACAGGGACTGTCCTTTCTTCAAATGTTTATTTATTTTGTGCGTGTGAGAGAGAGTGCGCAAGCATGAGTAGGGGAGAGGAAGCGTGAAAGGGAGAGAGAGAGAGAGAATCCCGGGCGGGCTCTGCACTGTGAGCACAGAGCCAGACGCGGGGCTCAATCCCACGAACCGTGAGACCGGGAGCGGAGCCAAAATCAAGACCCGGACGCTCAACCGACTGAGCCACCCCGGGCGTCCCAAGGACTATTGTTGCTTGCGGGTCTGGGAGTTGAGTGGGGTCACTGCTGTGGGCTGTGGGCTGACTGGGCTTGCTTCCGGGCTTGGGTTCCGGTCCTGCCCCGCGTCTTCTGCCTTTCTGGAGTCAGCATCTTCCCTGGGGCAGATTCTCGTGTCGGTGGCAGAAGCGCAAGAGACGGGAGGGAAATCTGTGGTGCCCCGTAAGCCTCGGCTGAGGAACTTGGCACAGCCACGTCTGCCCGTCTCCCAGTGGACGAAGCAAGGCACGTGGCCAGGCCCCAGGTCAGCAAGGTGGGGGAGCGCATTCTGCCCCGCGAGTCAGGGGGCTGATTATTTGCTGAGAACAGTGATGCGGTCGATCCCACTGTGTGCTGTGGGTCTCTTCTCCGAAGTGCCCGTTAGGCACCTCGTGTTTCCATTTCCACGCGGCTGCGTGCGCCCCGAACCCAACACCTGCCCGACACTCCGCGCCGAGCGTCTCCTCCCTGGGCTGCTTGATGTCCCGTCCTAGAGATGGACGCCCAGCTTGTTCTCTGCTCCCTGTCACCGCGGATGTGGCTGCAGGGAGCGTCCTCAGGCCCGCGCTCCTGAGGACGCGTGTGTGAACGTCCTGGGAGCGTGAGCCCGGGAGCAGGACTGCGGGGCTGGAGGGCAGGGTCTGTTTATTTGCAACGTTAACGCCAGCCTGTTCCCCCCACAGCTCGTGCTTGCCTGTCTGGGGAGTAGAAAGCACACAGGGACACCTCCTTGCCTCCTTCCTTTGCAGTTCTCGGATCAGTGGTGCCTCTGGGTGTTTCTACCCGTGTGCCTCAGGCTCGGATTTCCGCTTCTGGAAACTGCTTCTTCCCGTCCTCTGCACTGTGTGCTTTCCACCAGGAGAGAGGCCGGGGGGGTTGGGGAAGGGGCTGGGCTGGGGGCGGCTGGAGACCCCCCACCGGGACACGGGGGGTTTGAGGTCAGAGCAGGGCATCCGCGTGGCTGAGTCCTCAGGGGCCACAGGCGACACGTGGTGCTGGAAAGAAGTCCAGGCTCGTCCGCTTTGTCCTGGCCTTGATTATTCAGCCTTCCGCCACAGCTCTGAGTGGGGAACTTGTCCTTTGCTTGGCCCTGTGAAGAACCCAAATGAAGAAGCGGATGTCAGATTGTTTGCTGGATTACGAGTGACCCGGGAGACACTGACGAGACCCCCCAAGCCCTCCTTCCTCAAACGTTATGGAAATCGAGGAAAGGGCGGTTCTGAACCACCCCAGCTGAGGACCTACTATGTGCTAGCAGCCTCCTACACGTTGAATTCTCAGGGATAACGATATCACTCCGGGGATGAGAATTTGACCTACCTCGCAGGGGGCTTGTGGGAATCGAATCCATCCACTCTGTTGACGAACATTGACTGAGCACCCACTATGGGCCGGGCACGTGTTGCCTGAGTGGCTCAGTCTGTTAAGCGTCCAACTCTTGATTTCGGCTCAGGTCATTATCTCACGGTTTGTGAGATCGAGCCCCTAGTTGGGCTCTGCTTTGCAGAGCCTGCTTGGGATTCTCTCTCTCCTCTCTCGCTCTCTGTCTCTGCCCCTCCCTCTCCCTTCTTCTCTTTCTCTCTCTCTCTCTCTTAAAAGAAATCAACAACAACAACAAAACACCCAAAGGAGGTAAGGCGGCCAACCATGTGGGGTCAGTGAGGCGTTCTAGAAAAGCTATTGCAGTAGCCCCGACAGTGGCTGGGCAGCATGGAAAACCATTAGGGCTTATCCACGGGGATGTGGAGGCCCAGAGGGGTCACGCGACCCGCCCAAAGTCACAGGAGCAGGCTGGGACTAAGATGAGGGGTTGAGTGGACAAAGTTTAGGAGACCCTCGGTCTCAGAGGCGTGCAAGTCCTGGTCCTGGCTAAGAGGTGCAGCTGGGCTCAGACCCAGGTCTCTGACACACTCAGAGTGAGGCACACATAAACGAGGCACCGTAAATGCTGCACACATAGGGCGGCAGCTATGCAGGGGCTTGGCTACCGCTTTCTCGCAGAGGGTCTTTTCTCGGGGGTAATCTGGACTGTAGGAGACCCATCAAAGCAGGAAAAGAGAGGGCGGTGGAAGAGAGAAGGAAGCTGGGACCCTGCCCACCCACTCTTCATTCCGTGCTGGGTCACCGCACCCAGCTTGTCAGGGGGCAGATGGACCAATAACCACGGCCATAGTCAAGACTTTTAAAAACCACACACAACAGAACTATAACTCAGACAGGCTGAAAGGCAAAGGAGAAGGTATGGGTCCAAGTGACCGAAAAGCCCCCTTCAGGCGCGGATGGATCCAGGATTCAGACTGCATCGATTTCTTGTCAGCTGTCGGCTTTCATCCGTTGTGGCTTCATCCTGGAGCTGATTCTTTCCAGAAGGTAGCAAACTGGCTGCTGAAGCATCCACGTACAGCAGTCCCAGAAGGAAGAGAGCTTTTTTCCCTCAGCAGCACCCACAAAAGCCCCAGGCTGATTCTCCCTGGGATGGTTTTGGCTATTTGTCCTTTCTCAATTGATCGCAGTCATTGGGAAAATGCAACCTCTAATTGGCCAGGACTGGCTCATCCCTGGGGCTGGGGGCGAGATCTTTCCAACCATAAGACTGAGGCCGGCGCAGAAGGGTGGTTCTCTAAGGAAAACCCGGGCAGCTGTTACCAGAAGGGAGGATGGTCTGTGTCATTCCACCCCCCATGCTATGATTTCCACCCTCCAACACCAGCAAGGAGACATTTACCCACTAGCAAAGTGGCTCTTGAGTCTGGCTGTAGCTCAGAAGCACCCTGGGGTAATTAAAAATGTTTTTTTAGTGTTTATTTATTTTTGAGAGAGACAGAGACAGAATGTGAGCGGGGGAGGGGCAGAGAGAAAGGGAGACACAGAATCGGAAGCAGGCTCCAGGCTCCGAGCTGTCAGCACAGAGCCCGACGCGGGGCTCGAACTCACAAACCGCGAGATCAGGACCTGAGCCGAAGTCGGATGCTCCACCGACTGAGCCACCCAGGTGCCCCCACCCCGGGGCAATTTAAAGAAATACAGGTGCCTTGTGCCCTACCTTGACAGATGCAGGTGCAATAGGTCTGAGGTAAGGCCACCCCCCCTCACTATTATGTTATGTTATATATATTATATTATATTATATTATTTCATTCCATTCCATCTCATTATTTGAACGTAGGCTTCATGCCCAATGGGGGGCTTGAACTCACAACCCTGAGATCAAGAGTCACATGTTCCACTGACTAAGCCAACCAGGTGCCCCTACACCATTATTTTTTATTTAAAAAAAAAATTTTTTTTTTAACATTTATTTATTTTTGAGACAGAGAGAGACAGAGCATGAACGGGGGAGGGGCAGAGAGAGAGGGAGACACAGAATCGGAAACAGGCTCCAGGCTCTGAGCCATCAGCCCAGAGCCTGACGCAGGGCTCGAACTCACGGACCGCGAGATCGTGACCTGGCTGAAGTCGGACGCTTAACCGACTGCGCCACCCAGGCGCCCCTACACCATTATTTTTTAAAGGCTCCTCCTGCAGTCAGGGCGGAGAAGCAAGGTTCCGGGTCCCCAGTCCTTAATTTGCTGCATGTATTACCATTTTCTTATAAGGAAAGATTAAGAGGGGGCACAGGGAACCATAACTGGGCTCTAAGCCCTTAGCCGGTCTCTGGCTTATATTCAACTGAGGTTTGAACTGGCCTCCAGGTCTTCTGGGACGGGGACCAGGATGGCCTTCAGCAGACAGTGGCTTCTGATGGGCATCAAAGCCGCTGAGGTCAAACTCCCGCCACCTGGGCCGTGAACTGCTCCGAGGGCCCCCTGACCCAGCCCGCCCCTGAGCCTCGGCCACCAGCCCCGTGTCAGCAGGAAGCGTGTGGTCAGCTGAACGGAATCCAATTAGCTGCCTCTCCTTGGGGTGAGGTGGACCCTAAACACCCCTAGCCTTGTTCTTTGTTTAGTTTTCTCTCTACTCACAAGGATTTCGTTGTCCTTAGAACTGGGCCCGGAGGCGAAGAGCCGGGGAAGGACCAAGGGACACATAATGAGGGTCTCCTCGGGGGAAGCACCTTCACAGGTGTATTTTCTACCATATCTTGAGGACTTGGGCAGCACTGGGTCGGGAGAAAGTTCTAGAGTCACATGGACTGAGGGCGGCAATCCACGGTCTGGGACTCGCTTCTCTTTGTGATGTTGATCCTGACCTCTTGAGCCTCAGTTTCCCTGCCTGTCAAATGTGGCTAATAGGAATTCCTACCTGATAGGGCTTTTGTGGGTGAAACAGGGCAGCGTAGTGAAGGCTGTGGGCCTGGCGCACGCGGGCTGTGACGATTATCGTCACCTGCTGAGTAAGTACTCGCCGAGACCTGCAGGAGGTACTCGGGGACACTCTCTGCCCTCGTGAGCTTATGGTCTAGTGAAAGAGACAAACATGAATAAAATGAAGCTAGGAATGATTTATGCATCGAGGAAATTGTGATAAAGCACGGATTCTCCGGTGTGGCCGCACACTGGATTCACCTGGGGGACATCTAAGAGATACAGATGCCCCACCCTGCCACTTAGAGATTCTGATCCACCGGTCCTAGGCTGGGGTTGGGGCATCAGTGTTCTTAAACTCTCCCTAGGTGTGTGGCCAAGGTCGAGACTCACTGACCAAATAAAAGGATGTTTGACAAGCTGTTTACAACAAAGGAAACCTGCCTAAACTGAGGTTGCGGAGGGTGTCCTGGGGGAGGTGAGAACTGAGGGACAGATATGAGCCTACTAAGATAGGGCTCGGTGGGGGCGATGCTGAAAAAGAGAGTTCCGGTTAGGGAACAGCAAGTGCAAAGGCCCTGTGGTTTGAAGGAGGATGGCCCCGAGGAGGGGGTCTGAGGAAAAGCTAGTGTGGCTGGAGCACAGAGGGGATGAGTGTGGAGCCATGGGAGGGGCCAGACTGCACAGGACTTTGACATCTTTCCTCCATCCGAGCAGTAAGGGGGGCCATTGAAGGATTCTGGCAGGAGGTGATGAGGTCAGGGGCGCACTTTCAAAAGATCCCTCTAGTTGTCGTGTGGAGGGTGGATGGGGAGGGGATCCGTTTGGGCACGGGAGACCCCGGAGGAGGCTACGGCAGTCACGTGGGTGAGCAGAGACAGAGGGTTGGATGAGGGGGTAGCTCAGTGTAGAGATCAAGGGCTTGGGTTTGGCCTCAGTCTCTGACCATGTTCTCTTCACTCTTCTGAGCCTCAGTTTCCTCATCTGAAAAGCCAGGGTAGTAGTCATAGCCACCTCCCAGGGTCGTCGTGATCATTAAAGGGGAGATAATGAACTGCCTACATCCCAGTAGGCACCTGACTGATGTCAACCTTTCCGGCTACTTCTACTTAGGCAGCTCCCTCTTACTCTTCAGTCCCTGCCCCAGATGTCACGTCTTCCAGCTCATTCTTTCTCCGCTGGGATTCCTTGTCAAAGCATTTTGTCAACTGTGTGGCACTTGTCTGCGTCCCCCGCTGGGCTAACCGGGAGCGCTGCAAAGGCAGAGACCGGAACCGCTTTGATCAGGGCTCCCTTTCTAGCCCAGTGCCTGGCACACAGCGGTACTTAATAAATGTGTTCACGAACGCATACATTTTTGGGGCTGAGTACAGACTGCTTGCGGTCAGGGGCTTTGGAGCACTTAGTGATGGCTTCCCACCCTTACCATCTAATGTCTGGTGCCTCTTTCTAGAAGCAGATGGAGCAGTAGCAACAGTAAGGCTTTGTCTTTCCTTTTCTCTGTTTCATAGTCGTGAAGGCTGTTTTGTTGAAATCCAATGAAGAGCCCCACTTCAATTAATGTACAAAAACTTTCACGGAGCATGCCTCTCGAACGTACACAACGCACACGGTTTATTCGGCAAGTTTTTCTCTCCCCCTCTGACGTTGGCATAAATACATTATGGCTTGGATCTCCCGGGCTGCCCTCTGCTGTCACCGTTCAAGGACTCATGCGTGCTGCAGGTGGGACCGTGTGTTTGGTTGATCCTTCGTCTTCGCTTCTTTGCCGGCTTGGTTAATGAGGCCATCATTCATCTTGTCACCCCCTGCCCCCTGGCCCTAGCATAAAGGCACCTCTGGTTCCGTGGATTTCGCCTCCCTGGATGGGTGGATTCTCTCACTTCCTTCCCACGAATGCAGTCATGGGTGAGCCTGTGGAATTCCCCTTGGGCAAAGGTGGCTTGCTCCTAACTGGTCTCTTTTTGCCCACCTCTCCCCTGCTATGCATCCTGTATCCGCACCCAGTCTTCCCCAAATCTTAGCTTTTCTGTGTCTCTTTTCTCTGAAAGGTTTAGTGGCTTCCCATAGCTCCACATTTCTGAGTCCAGCCTCCTTCAGCCAGCATTTAAACATTTCCCCCAGTTCTGCCTCAGCATAGCCATACATTCCACCCTCCTCCCATTCCCACCGCCCAACACCCCAACTTCCCAGGGGCACTCATTCTTCCTGGAAGATGCCCCTCAGCTGACCGCCCCTCCGACTCTACTCAAACCGGAACTGCGGGCTGAAATGCTGGCCCCTCCCACTGTTGACATTTACACATCCTTCAACACCCAGATCAAATGCCATCTCCTTTACGAATTTCAGTCTCTTTACTCAGACTTAATTGCTCCTCCGAGTTGGAAGGAAGTGCAATGTCCAGACGAGGAATAAGAGAGACACGGTTGGCTGTTTCCCCGATGTCTGTGCACCCTGCCCAACTCCTTTCAAGAAGAATTTGCTTTGGCTCAGCTATCTACATGTATCCATTCTTGGGGAATGTGGCCCGTGTCCCCAGCCCAGGAGTGAATCTTGATCACTCAACGAGGTCTAAATCAACAAAGTTATCTTGTCCCCTTGACAGTGATTGGCTTAGAAGTAGGTGTGTGACCCAGTTTTGCTGGGAGACCGTGGAAAACTTTTCTCACTCTTAGAAGAGATAATTCAGTTTGGATTGCTGACAACATATTATGACTGTCAAGGTCAAAATTAGGACAACCCATCATCTGTCATTGTCAGGACGGCAGAACACAAATGTGGGAAGGACTTTGCGATGATATGGTTGAGCCGCTAAATTAACCAACCCCGGAGATGCTTTCCTTCCAAGGTTTCCTTCATGTGAGATAAGAAAATCTCTTATCGTTCAAGGCAGTCGAGTCAGGGTGTCTTGTTACTTGCAGCCTAAAGCACCCAGGCAGATACAAGGACAATAGCAAAGTCAATGCAGGCCTGTCTGCTCACAAGGATGTTATACAGCCATTAAGAGAGAAACTCTAAGTTGTGTAGCTGCATGAAACAACGTTATGACATTATTTATGCAAAGCACTCAAGACACAGAACGGTCGGTCCAGCATGATACAGAAATGTATGCAAATGAAAAAAGATCAGAGGAAAGTAGTTTTTAAAAATGGTGATGGCCGTGTTAGGGTAGTAAACCTGTTCCTTTCTTCCTTCACTTCTGGCAACCTTTCGTACTGTGTACGTACTCACCCATACATATACATAATAGTGAATTTACTGTACATAGTATGTGGTATGCTATGATGATATGTAATATTTACCACATGGCTCAATAAGTCTATATAGTATATGCTAAACATAGAGCACTATATACCATGACATATATTTATATAGTTATATATATATACATTATGTATATTTATATATGCATTTATATATATCTGTGTATATGTAATTTTGCTCTTACTGATTTAAGCACTTTGTAAATATAAATATTACATTTGTAAGTATTAAATATTAAGTACCTCCTACATATGAAACTGAATTAACCCTCACAAACTCTCTGAGGACGATACTACTGTCATTCCCCTTTTCCTTTGAGGAGACTGAGGCCCAAAGAGGCTAGGTAACTTGTGCAAGGGCACAGATCTGGTGTGTGGGGAGACAAGACTGGAACACAGGCAGCTGGGCTTTTAATCACCATGGCGCCCTACCTCTGAGTGTCCATAAAAACTGGTTCCCATAATACTAGGTGGTTTTGCTAGTAATCCCAGGGCATGGGCTTGGAGTCAGAGTGTGTCAGGGATATGGGAGTGGGAGGTGGTCCTCACCTTGGGAGGGGGTATGGAGCCTCTTGAGAGTGCAGGGACAGAGGCAGTCGTTCAGCAAGTGTGGCCCAGATGGCTGTGGTGTTCTGAGTGCCACACACAGGCTGGATCCTGGCCCCAGGCAGCAGAGCGAAGCTTTATGATCGTGTCCAGCCCGTATCCCAGCAGCAGGGTTCAACCAGCCAGTAAATACTGGTTCAATTTGTCAAATCTGTACATGCAAACGGTATGCTTAAATGGTGACGTGTTAAAGCAGTTGTGGAGGCTAAGGGGGGATGAGGAGGTTCGTGAACATTAGCATAGGATACCTCTATCTGTCTGTGACTGGGGAAATGGCTGGTATGTGGGATGAGTTCTACCCATCCTTGGATTCAAATCCTGGGGCAAATGGTCCTGGGGAGCTGTCCATCAGGCAGTGCAGAAGGCTTGGGTCACGAGAGGAAGCAGAATGTGGAGTGAACCCAGGGAAAGGAGTTGGGGAGGGAATGGCAGGGACTGGGAGTCCGGGTCAGCGTCTGCATCAGTGAATCCCATCTTCCCCTGGGGGTGACTAGTCATATCGACCAGGGGCCAATCTATTGTAATCAAGTGGGGGAAACTTACTAGGTTCAGTAATAAATATATAAGACGTATTTGGTTATAGGTATGTGAAGGAGAAAGCATAATTATATGGCGATGCATATTTGAAAATATATTGTAGTTATGGGTTTTTTTGAGAAAGATCAATGGAATCAGACAAATATCTTGTGCAGTAAGATGCTTGGAGACACAGGCATCATAAAGAGAGCGAAACTGCAGTTTTGACATTCTTGTGGCCACTAGAGAGATGGAGGAACTAGACTAGTGCAGAGGAGAAAGAAATAAGTCATTTTCAGGCAGGAGGGATGGGTGATGGATAAAGGAGATGTGTATGGGCATGGTCACAGCAGGGGTAAATAAATGAAATGTTGATGAATTTGTTTATGGTGTTCTGTTCATCAGCACAGCTGCATAGAGGACACAGTGGACCGGGGGAAGGGTGGCAGGTACTCTCCTGGTGGACTTGGGGGGGGGGTTGACTTGACTTATCAGAAATTGTGACATCTTGCTGCCTCGGTCTCCTTCCCTGTCTCTCGCTGCTGCCGAAGAGGGTGGGCGACACGGACAATCAAGGCAGAATCTGCATCTCAGGAGGGTGCTACCGTCTAAGACACGTCACCAAAACAAGAATTTGGAAAAGAAACCAAGACAGAGATCTGGTTATACAGAGGTGGTATCCCAGCTATCAATCCCGTACCCCAGCTGGACAGGAAGTCCATCTATATGAACTGGGGCACAATTGAGAAAGCCTTTGAAGGATGAGTAGGAGTTTTGGAGGAAAGATGTGGGGAAAGGAGACCCAGGCAGTGAGAATGTGCCCTGTTTGTCTTATTTGGGGGAGTGCTGGGGAATTCATGTAGTTGGGGTTCATGGTGGTTGTGTCGTAGGAGATAAGGCTGGAAAAGTTAGTGGGGGCAAGAGTTGAAAAAGAATGTGCCAGATGAAAGGCTATGGTCTTCAAATAGTGCTAAGAGTGATACTCAAATCCTTTAACAGCCAACAGGCCAATGGGAAGAATGGGCGCTGGCCATGGTGCTGGAGCAAGTCTTGGAAGGGTCTCGGAGAGATGGGCAGGAGCCATGTGTGTATGTGCGGGGGGCACCTGGGTGGGGAGAGGTGGGGCTCAAGATAGCAGCTATTTACCGGCATGAACTGATATGAAAGTATTTCAATATCTGAACCATCAGAATGACTGTACTGGTGCATATTTGCTGCATATCAGGCCTGAATTGAGAGCAGGGGAGTGTTACAATTGGATTTATGCTTTGAAGAGTGGTTGTAGTCACAGCAAATGTTTGTTTACCAGGTGGATTGATGGGTCATAGAATTTTGGAATGGATAGGGATCTGGGCTGATTTCTTTCCATCTGACAGAATGTAAAAGTCCTTTTCAGTCCTTCCTGGCCAGAAATCACCTGTTTCCATCTGGCTCTTCATTTCCCTGTGACTGAACATATCCCCAGATCCCCACATTGTCTGCTCTTGGCCACTGCAGCCCAAGCTGCCTCTGTCCCTGGCTGGTTGTCTCTACTCAGCCCTGTCTGGACACGCCTGCTGTGCTTTGCTCTTTCCTCCCCTCACCAGCAGGAGCATTGGCAGTCTTCTGGGATTTAATTACAGGTTCCCCGAGGGCCTTTCTGCCCATCACAGGGCTCCTGCAGGCTGCTGGGAGGGGGACAGTAGCGTGGGGCGATGAACAGCAGCTTCCCTGCATGGTGGCTGTACCCAGTGGCCGGCCCACGCTCCTTGGGCTGCTCTGCATTTTCCTGAGCAAAACATGTCTCGTTCCCGTTTTGCAAGATCAGATAGCAAACGGGGAAAACACTTAGAGCAGGAGAGATGATAAAAGAGAGGGCCGTGCTGCCAGGGTGGAGGACAGAAAGCATAGCGGTTCCCCTGAAGGTGGTGCCTGCTTCCAACAACTCCCGGAGCCTCTTTACATTTGTTAAATAATGACTCAGTAATTCTGCTCACTTTAATTAAGCCGGCCTGGTGTGCTGACAGCTCAGGTCCAGGTGGGGATCTTTTTGGCCGTAGGCAGCCACGCTAAGAGTCCAAGAAAGTCCGTAGACTAGGGTCAGCAAATACACAGCACGCATACCCCCTGTTCCCTTGCTTCTCTGCCCAGGGCAGACATTGTTAATCGATCATGACACCACTAAGCCTGAATGTTATAGGAGTCTGGATATGAGGGTGGGCTATTCAGGGCTGAGCGGTAGCTTCAAATAAGACAATGAGAGATTTTTTTTTCCCTTGTCTTCTTGAAGGACCTCAAGTATGCCTCAGAGGAGGACATTATAACAGTGTTGTAGGAGGTTTCTTCCCCGCCCCACCCCCGCCCCTGTCAAGATTCCTCAATATTTCCCCAATTCAGCTCCCTCTGAAATGTCATTTGGCATGGGGTAGGAGGGACCTTCATCAAGAGAGACGGGAGAAATCCACTCACCTGTATACCCTTTGTTCTTGTTCCTAGGGAATAAATAAGCATCCAAACATCCTGTCTCTCGTTTTCCTCCTTCAGGGTGAAAACCAAATGATATGAACTCTATATTATCGACTAGGGTGGAATGTGGAGCCTGCTCCTCCTTCCTTTACCACTCTGCTGTAATTTCTCCCTGGGCACCCACCTCTCCATCACTCTCAATCTGTGGTCAGGAAGAGGCTGACTCTCCTCTCCAGGGGATGGGCATGGGGTCCAGGCCTGGCCAGAGTTTTCCATCTTTTTGGCCACCATGATGGAGCCTAGATTCTAGTAGGCTAATGAGACTCAGCTCTGGGGTTTTGCTGTACTTACTGAGAAAGTGGGGCTCTCCAACTGGGCTTGCAGGCTAAGCGGGAGGGGCATTAGCCTGGAGCTGCCAGTGAATGTCTTTGTGGGCAGCTGGGGGAGATCTTGTCCCGCCCTGAGGCGGGACTGAATTTGGCATGTTTTGAGGAACAGAAAGACCAAATGGCTAATGCAGGGAGGGTGAGGGGAGGGTGGTGGTAGGAGATGAAGTGGGAGAAGAAGGCGGGGGCCAGACTATGGAAAGCCCTGAAGGCCATAGTAGGGAATTTGCAGTCGATTCTAACAGCAGTGAGAAGCCATTACCACTTTGGGCATCCCCACGCCCTCAAACTTTCTTTGCCTCTGACATCTCTCTCCATACGAGGCATCTTGGATATTACCAGGTTTGATTAAGAGTTGGGAGATTCGGGACATCCTCCCGCTCTGCTGATAACTTGCTCAGTGAAAGGGGCCGGCCGCACCCCCTCTCTGGGCCTGTTCCCACTCTGGTTCATGATGGAATTGGACTAGTTCAAGGATAACAAGGCGATTTCATCCTTCGTCCCTTTTCTCTTCACCGGGCAGTGCCTGCCCGGACAGCTGGGAGGAGAAGGATTGTGTGCATCACCCACGGTCTGTGGGAGAGTGCCGTGATCGATTAGCAATGTCTGCCATGGGTAAAGAAAAGGAAGCGGTGATTCATTCACATCCAGACTGCCCGCTCCTGGAGGTGTCTCCCCTAGCATTTTATGGGACTTTGTGTCAGATGTATCAGCCTGGAGCGCCAGCCGGGAACACAAATGTCTGGCAGTTAGGGAGCTTACGCTGGGCTTCCCACTGTACAAAGAGTCTTTATGGCCATTTTCTCATTGATGCTAACAATCCGTTGTGTTTGCCTCCTACCCAGCTTCCCTTCTCCTGGTAACCATCTCCAGGTTTTTTCCTTGGGTGCCAATCTCTTCTGTGCTCAAGCCATGTGTTTTGGAGCTGAGGACAGAGCATGAGACCTGGGCTTTTGCCACCATAGCCCTCCAGCCATGGCAACAGGTCGAGAGATGCATCCATGACTGTGCGTAGGTTCGGGGATATAACGAAATGTTTGCTGCAGCCCCTGGAAGGAGATCGTGCCCTGTGGATTTGAAGGTGGTGGGACATGGGCTGTTTCCTATGGCCGCGAGGGCTGATTCTGTACATGTCCTCTCAACTTGACATTCAGTGATGTCACGCTGGGAGCTCAAAATCAGCCACAGTGGGAGCACTTGCTACAAATCAAGGGCTCTCCCGTCCCCCAAGAAACAGGCTGCCAGCATGCCACTGGCCTGGAGCTGCCAGCAGCTTTCTTGCCATTGCATGGAGCCTGAGACCTGAGCCACAGAGTGGAAGGTGGAACCGAAAGATAGAGGACCAAGCCCTGAGTCCAGCTGCACCTGAAGCTGGACCTGCCTTTACACCTTTCGGCCAATAAAATTATTCTTCCGTTTAAGCCTATTTGGGTTGTATTTTCTGTCCCTTACACCTAAAAGACGACTGATATAAATTGTACATTCAATATGCAACAAACAGATGGTTTTATACTCATTACTTCAAACTTGAATGGCTCTCCGCTGCCTTGGGAGGAACGTTCAAATTCTCACCTGGCACCCCAGATTTCCCGCAGTCTGGCCCCACTTTCTTTCTCTGGCCTCCGATGAAGGCGTCCTGTGCTCTAGGTTAATTGGACTTTTAAATCGCTTTCAACAGACGCTTCTCCCAACCCTCCTCTGTGCCTTTGTCCCTTCTGTTCCCTCAGCCGCTCTGCTCTGCCTGTCACTATCTGAAAAGATCTTATTTACCTCCTCACTTGTTCATTTTCAATCTCCCCAAGGGAGCAGCCTCCCCGTTTCGTTCATAGCTCTATCCCCGGTACCTCCAACATTGCCCGGCGTTGGTGCTCAATCACGTTTGTGGAATAAATGAGGGCTGCTTGGGTCCATGAGCCCGGGAAGCCACGTTGACTCTCCACTGTCATTTGTTTGCTCACTACCCTGTCCTGGATGCCCAGTCTTTATTTATGGCCCCACAAGGCCTCCCGCTGTTCATGGATTTCTTTGCCTTGAAATATTTCTTTCATATCTGAAACAGAAGGCTGGCAAGCACCCCCTAAATCACCAGCCTTCCCAGGCAGCACGCCACATGTACAGACCCTGCCCTAACCCCCCCTCCTTCCTATTTTTGAAACCAGTTGTGTGTGTGCGTGCATGCGTGTGCATGCGTGTGCATACCTCCTCTCGGATAGAAATGCTTCTCCGTCCTCACCAGTGGTAGTCCCATCACTCAAGCTTGGCCTTGCCTTATCTCCAATCAATACCTGTGTTGTAGCGGCTTAGTTATGGCTGCAATCAGGAGCCATTTGCTTCTTGCTTGGTTGCAGGCGGGTTCTCCTCAAAGCCCATTTGAGATCACAGCCCTTTGATTATCACACAAATGATACGGGAGCAGTAATCACAGAGCTGCAAAGTTGAGCCGAAAGAGTGTCGCCTGCCACTTGGCTGGGCTCCTTCCAGATGCTTGTTTTTTTTTTTGTTTTGTTTTGTTTTTCCTTAGGTGTGGGTACAGGGCGATCTTCCAAATACTGAGCGGCTGGCAGGATGCAGGACTGACCAATCAGCCCGGTTGTATCCTTCCCCACCCCACCCCCATTTATATATTATTACTTTAAGTTTCTTTAATGTTTATGTAATTTTGAGAGAGTGACAGAGGGGCGCCTGGGTGGCGCAGTCGGTTAAGCGTCCGACTTCAGCCAGCTCACGATCTCGCGGTCCGTGAGTTCGAGCCCCGCGTCAGGCTCTGGGCTGATGGCTCAGAGCCTGGAGCCTGTTTCCGATTCTATGTCTCCCTCTCTCTCTGCCCCTCCCCCCTTCATGCTCTGTCTCTCTCTGTCCCAAAAATAAATAAACGTTGAGAGAGTGACAGAGACAGAGAGAGAGCAGTGGAGGGGCAAAGAGAGAGGGGAGACACAGAATCCAAAGCAGGCTCCGGGTTCCCGGCCATCAGCACAGAGCCCGACGCGGGGCTCGAACTCACAAACTGCGAGATCGTGACCTGAGCCGAAGTTGGACGCTTAACAGACTGAGCCACCCGGGCACCCCTACATATTATTATTTGAAATAATAATAGAGGTGCCAGCCATAGCCGGGCTCATTTGTGTGAGACGCTTTAAAAACACCAGATAAGGAAACAGGCTCAGAAAGGTTGTCATTTTACCATTCTTTGTGAACATGGCACTTAAGAGCTACAGAAGATTGCATCCATTGATGTGCAAAGTTCACCTAATGATTCTCCTACTTCCAGGCCATTTATATTGTTTCCAGTCTCTTTGCTGGTATAAATAATGCAGCTGTGACAGTCTCTGTATCATTAAAATGCCTTGAAGAACTCATTTTGGATGACTATATAATATTTCATATTGTCAACAAAAATGTGTGTACAAGGATACTAATCACATCATTACTTATAATAGCAAAAATTGAATGTAATTAAGCCACACAGGAAAATGTTCCTGAGATGATATTAAGTGAACGCAGCAGGGTACAAAATCGCATAATCAGTGTGCTTCTGATTATGGAGGGGGGGGAAAGGTACGGACACATGAAAAAAAAAAAAAAAAGCTGGAGGGAAATAACCCTAAATTTTACCAGTGGTTAAGTGTGTGTGTATTTTAAATTTATTTACTTATTTGTTTTGAGAGAGGGAAAGTGAGAGTGGGGTAGGGGTAGTGGCAGAGGGAGAGAGATAGAGAGAGAGAGAGAGAGAGAGAGAGAGAATCCCGAGCAGGCTCCATGCTATCGGTGCAGAGAGAGATGTGGGGCTCAATTTCATGAACCGCAAGATCATGATCTGAGCCTCAATCAAGAGTCGGACGCTTAACCCGCTGAACCACCCAGGCGCCTCTGTATTTTTTAAATTCTACACAATAAGCACGTTCACTTTAAATTTTTAAAAATCAGTTTAAAAGTTTGTTTTAAATAACTAAGTTCGGTCTGAGCCAAATGGCTCCTTGCTCTAACCTAAGGTGTGGCAAATTTTTAAAAAAGAGGGCCAGACAGCCAGTATCTGATAGTGTATATTGACTTTGCAGGCCATATGGTCTCGGTGCAATTACTCAACTCTGCCCCTGTAGCACGAAAGCAGCCACAGACAATTCATAGACAAATGGATGTGGCTGTGTTTCAATAAAACTTTATTTACAAAAATAAGCATTGGGCCAGATTTGGCCTATGGGCCGTAGTTTGCCAATCTCTGCTCTACCCAACCTTTATTATCATTTTCCTTTTAAAAAATGACTTTATTAAATATTACAATAGGTGCATTCCAATATCTGATCCATTTCTTTGCCCTTCTGCATAATATTCCGTGGTGCGAATCTACCATAATTTATTTATCCGTTGTCCTGTGGAGAGTCCTTTGGTTGTTTCCAGGTTGTTGTTTGTTTTTTTTTTTTTCCGTTTCAGACTCTGTTCTGAACATTCTTGAGCCTATATTATGGTGTGAGAATGTCTTTAATGTGCACAAATAACATTGGGATTGTTGGGTCATAGGACCTGAACAGCTTCAACTACACTAGGTAAAGCTAGTTGTTCTCTAAGCTGGTTGTATCGACCCGTATTCCCTCCACCATGGGATGAGAGTCGTTCCATATTGTCACCAACACTTGCTACCTTCGTACCCTAACAATTTTTCATCTTAATATTGTTACTGAGTGTATTACCTTACACCCCAAAGCTTTGGGAAGTCAGAAGATATGACAACCAGACCTTTAGGCTTAATGCCAGCTGTCTTACCCTGAGTGGGCCTGGGCCACGGGCAAGCTGGGAGCTTGGGAGCTTGGGAGCGGGGATGGTGGCAGTCGGACCCTTGTAGGATTCGTGGGACCTGGCCAAGCCTCAGCCTGACCCCCCACAGCAGGTAGTCGGTGGTCTTATAGCTTGAATTCAAAGCTGACAAGGTAATCATTTGTTTCTTTGATAAATATTGAATGTCTCCCGTGTTCTAGGCAGGGGTCAAGATGCTAGGGGACAGTGGTACATAAAAGGAACAGAAATCACTGTCTTCATGGAGCTTACACTCCTGCCGAGCGAAACAAACATCCAAAGAACCAAAATGATAAAGCGTTATTAGGCGGTGGGAAGTGTGGAGAAAAGTAGAGGGGGACGGGGGGTGTAGGCGGGCGTTTGCACGTCAGATGGAGTGGCCAGAACAGGCCTCACTGGGAAGGTGACATTTGAGCAAAGACCTGAAGGTGGTAGGAACAAGCCGTGAGGGCGTCTGGGGGAAGAATGTTCTAAGCAGCAGGATCAGCAGGTACAAAGGCTCTGAGGCAGGATGTTCAAAGAACAGCCAAGCAGCAAAGAGACCAGTGTGCCTGGAGCAAAGAGAATGGGGGAGGGAGTAAGAGGAGACGGGGCTAGACAGGAAGGGGGCCACACTGTGCCTGCCACGCAAACGGCACCCTTGATTCTTGATTCGGGCTGCCAGGAAACTCAGAGATCATGGGGGTGGCAGGGTCTGGCAGTTGTATGGAAAGAGAGCGTCAGGGCCCCAGCACTTGCCTGGGGCTCCAGGCAGAGAACCGGAGTATTTGGGGAGACAGAGGCGGGCTTCCGCTGTGTAAAGCGGGTCGACAGGGTGTGTGTGCCCGTACAGTATGCGTCTGAGAACGAGCATGGAGAAGCCAAGCTCCTGGGGAGGGTGGCTAGGTGTCCTGCTGATCCAGCTGGGTGGCTCAGGTGTCTAGGCAAGGGGCTGAGAGTTGCTGACCTAGGCTGGCCTCGGCCCTGCTCTGGGGGTCCTTCGTCCGCCAGCAGGCTAGCCCGGGCATGACCTCTTTTGGTGGCTTCTTTTGGTGGCAAAAGAAGCACAAGCCGGGGGAACCCCCAGCTGTGCGATGTGCTTGCTAGCACTCTGCCGGCCACAGCAGGTCACACGGCTGAGCCCAAAGTGCATGCAGAGGGCACGGACGCAAGGAGGGGTGAGGAATGGGGTCCACGTCTGCAGTCTGGCACCCAGGGAGTTTAGGGGGCGGGTGCTGAAGGGCTGAAGCGTGGCCATGCTGCGGATGAGGTCATGGGGGATGATCTGGGGAGGACACAGAGGCCATCGGGAAGAAGGGAGGAGGAAGGAAGCCGTTCCGAGCACAAACAAGGACACAGGCCTGGACCAAGGCAACAGGGGTGGGGACAGGAGAGATTGATTATGCCACATTTGTCCCATAAAAACCCAGGAGTCAGGCCGAGGCCCTTGGTCTGTTACACAGATGTCACACATGGCCCCCGGGATATAATTGGCCTTGGCCTCTGCAGAAAGGTTAATTGCCCGGATCACAGAGTCTGAGGCTCCCAGGACTGACAGAAAACCTCCCCAATTAAGGACCCGGAGCAGTGAGCTTCTGTCCCCTCTGGTCACTTGAGCAGGCTGTGGGCGGCAGTGATGGGGCAGAGAGGCCCGAGGCCCCGCCCAGGGAGCTCAGAGCCCCGGAGAGACACTAACTATCAGCAAACATTCCGGGAGAGCTGTGACAGACAGCCTTACGGGGACGGTGGAGGCTAAAGGCTGTTTTGGCTGCAGAAACAGAAAACTCATTCCAACGGGCCTGAGCCCGAGGAGGAATTTGCTGGCTCTGGTAACTCAGCGGTCAGGGGTGGATTCGGTCATCCACAGCTGGAGTCAGTGCTCTCAGCGTGCAGCTTCTGACTCTCAGCGGGGCCTTCCGGTGTCGGCCTCATTCTCAGGTGCCCTACGGAATTGCCACGAGATGCCCCCGACAGCTCCTGGGTCCATCCTCCCCTGTTTAGCAACCGCCACTGGCAAGGGGTCACCTCATTCCCAGGTGTTTAGGCAAAGTCCCGGGACTGGCTCCGATTGGCCCGGCTCGAGTCCCACGCCCATCCCTGAACCAATCACTGTGGCCTGGGTCACAGCCCAGCTGGAACAGGGAAGAGAGGGTCTGCCCTGCCCCACTAGCAAGGGCTGAGAAAGGGGCGCAGTGGTCCCTGGAAGGAAAGGCAGGTTCTATTCCCAGAAAGGATCCTGGGCCGGCTCAGGGCACAGGAGAAGGAGGGGTGGTGGAGGCCAGGTGTCTGTACCTACCACGGTCCCAGGAGTCATGTCGAGGAGGGAAGGGCCCTTAGGAACTGTTGTCCGACTGCCCACTTCACAGACAAGGAGACTGAGCCAAGGATACGGTCATTTCAAAGTGGGGAAGCCGCTGGGAAGAGAAACAAGATGGCAGAATGGGGAGGGTCTGGGGAGAAGCAGGTTGGATTGGTGGATAGATTGGGGCCTTTCTGGATCCCGTCTGGACTTGACATTTGAGACCTGAATGGAAAAAGAGCGGCAGTCACGTGAAGGCAAGAAGAAAGAACCTTCCAGAGGGAGCAACTGAGTGCAGAGGGGCTGACGCTGAAGGACACTTGGTCTCTCGGGGACCCAGGCTGATGGACACACGGACATCTCAACATAGGCGAGGGGTGAGAGCTGGAGAGCTCCCCTGCCAGGTGTTTCGATGCGTTTTCTCGAAAGTGATGTGTATTTCCGCCCAGAGCCGGGTGACCAGTCACCCCGTCCTTCCCATCTGCACGGGGGGGGGGGGGGGCCTGGAAACAGGGGGAATGACATGGCTATTGAGTGAGAGGTAAACGTTCCTACAGGGCAAACCCACCACCCTTCACCACCTTCTACCATCTGAAAAATCTTTGCTCAATATCCCAGTTTGACGCGCCATCTCAAGGATGTTTCAATCTCAATATTATTGCTAATGAGGCTGAATCCATGCCTCCATATGATTTTCACTAGGTCCATTTCTTCTTTTGTGAATTATCTGGAAACCTAACCTCTTGGGCCTCCTTAGGAAAGTTTTTTTTTTTTTTTCCTCCTTAACCTGAAACAGGAGGTATTTGGGAGCTCTGATCTCAAAGGCCCATCCAGCTTGCATATTCTCCTGGATTCTCTGATCTTTAAAAATATCAAAGGAAATGCCATTTATATTGGCAAAAGCTTTGTGGGTGCCTCCCGGATGAGCGAATAAACCCCTGAAGTTGGTGAGTCTAGATATTTTTAGACTCTTCTGCTGGCGTGATAAAACAAAGATCCTTTTTGGCCAAGGTGGTGGGGGGGAGGGGAGTGGCAAGAGAAAAGATGTTGTCTGGCTCCCGCGTAATAAAATAGGGATTCTGAGTGCAAGGGAGACTCAGGCAAAAATCATGCATTAGTTCCCCCCCCCTCCCCCGGCAAGATGAATATCCTGCTCAGAAAGAAGTCTAGTCTTTGTGCTACAATAGCCCTGCGTGCACCCTCGGGGCTAAGCCCTAAAAGGTTGTTGCCCACAAACCTTTTTTTTTTCCCTTATTCTGTCCATGCCTTGTAGATGCTGACATGAACTTGTCCAGCATTTTCCAATTTGTGGGTCCAGCCTGGTGCACAGTGGGAGTTACATGTCTGTTGCTAAGAAGTCCTGGGTGGGAGCCCCCCGTGTTGCAGAAGCTGTGTGACCTCTTTCAGTTCTGGCGTCCTCCCGGGGATGAATTTTTACCATCTGAAAAACGAAGCGGGGTGAACTCAATTATGATTGGGTGTCTGGGTTCTGTGAAGGGCTGGGCACAGGTGTCCTAGGGCCCTGGCACTGCTCAGCTGTGTTTAGTTGACTCACATGATGCTTTTTCTAAATTAAAAAAATATATTTTTTAAGTTTATTTTAGAGAGAGAGAGAGTGGGGGAGAGAAGGAGAGGGAGAGAGAGGGAGAGAGAGAGAGAGAGAGAGAGAGAGGGAGAGAGAATCCTAAGCAGGCTCCACGCTCAGTGTGGAGCCCAATGCGGGGCTTGATCCCATAACCCCGGGATCATGACCTGAGCCGAAATCGAGAGTCGGATGCTCAACTGACTAAGCCACCCAGGCGCCCCTGATGTTTGAAAGTGTCAGAATGCGTCACTGATGTTTCAAAATGTGGAGATTTCACACAAAAATCAGGATTTCTGGCCTCTCTTGAAAAGTTGCAAGATCTAGCAACCCTGGGCGCATGCTCCCACCGGTTGGGAGCTGCCGTTTGGCTCCAGCCTCTCCCTTTATCCTGGGGATAAAGGGGTTGGTCCAGGTCGCTGCACTTGCCATCAGGTCTGGTCGTCTTCCTGACATGGAAGCAGAGTGTCAGTTCCCATTTATTATTGGGACTGTGCCTTTACTTAGGGGAGGAAAAGTAAGAGGTTTCTCATTCCCATGTTTCTCGCAAAGGCGGAAAAAGCATGTGCAAAGGCCCTGAGGTAGGAATGAGTTTTGTATGTTTGTGGAGGGAAAAGGCTGGACAGGTGGGTGGGGACTTGAGTGTGATGGGAAACCACTGGAGCACTGAAGGGCTTAGAGGAAGGAGATTTGATTTACATTCTAGAAAGATCATTTTGGCTGCCGAATGATGATAAATGCCAGGGAAAAAATTAAAAGGGAAGGGAACTCGGGAGTACGGGGGAGAGGTGTTGGCAATTTGACATAGGGAGGTCAAGGGGGACATCATTAAGAAACAACATTTGAGGGGCGCCTGGGTGGCTCAGTCAGTTAAGCGTCCGACTTCAGCTCAGGTCATGATCTCATGGTTCGTGAGTTCAAGCCCTTCATCGGGCTCTGTGCTAACAGCTCAGAGCCTGGAGCCCGTTTTGGATTCTGTGTCTCCCTCTCTCTGTCTCTCAAAAATGAATAAAAGTAAAAAAAAAATTTTAAAAAAAGAAACAACATTTGAGCAAAACTTAGAGGAGGGGAGGGAGATCTAGGGGAAGAGCGTTTTAGGCAGGGGGGAATGGCTACTGCAAAGGTCCTGAGGCAAGAGTGTGCCTGGAGCGTTTAAAAACACCAAGGAGGCCAATATGACTAGAAGGAAGTGAGCAAGGGGCAGGAGGGTAGGCGATGAGGCCGGGAGGTGTGGGGGACTTAAAGGCATTGCACGGGTGGCTGCTGACCCCAACAGGTGGGGGTGAAGCCTGAGCCAGCTGGCACGCCTACTCAGAATGGTTTCATGGAGGCCCCAGAGGGTCTCTGTCTTGGCTGGGGCCCTCCTGAGGGCAGGACGTCCAAACATGGGAGTGTGGGGAGGAGGGTGGGTGCTGCATTCTGTGTGCTGAGCCCCAGGTCCCTGGCTTGCTCTGCAAGAATTGATCCCCCGGCCAATTCCAGCTTTGAGGCCACTGTCCCTCCACAGCCCCCGGGAGGGAGTCTCGGCAGCTGAAGCCCCCAGCCAGCCACTGAAGTCAGATTCCCCTTGGCATCGGCCTCTGAAGAATCTGTCTCCCTCTCCACACATGTCATAAGAAGGGCCCGAATCTCCAAAGCCTGCGGACTTTTCTCCTCCCCCTCCTCATTCCCCTTGACCTTTGGGTGGTATTCACAACAGCGACTCCTCCTTTTGGGATTACTTTCTTCCCTTCACTTTGCTGCTGAAGTAGTCTGGCCACTTCTTCTTCCTCTTTGCTTGTGTCATTTCTTCTCTTCTTCTTCTCTTTTTTAATGTTTCTTTATTTTTGAAACAGAGACAGAGCACACGCAGGGGAGGGGCAGAGAGAGAGGGAGACACAGAGTCCGAAGTGGGCTCCGGGCTCCGAGCTGTCCGCACGGAGCCCCACGCGGGGCTTGAACTCAGGAACCACGAGATCCTGACCTGAGCCGAAGTCGGCCGCTTAACCAGCTGAGCCACCCAGGCACCACTGTCATTTCTTTATTCATTGGCTTAACAAATACTTACTGAGTGCCTCCTGCTCTCAGAGACAGCACTGGACGTGCCAGACGAAATCTCTGCCCGCAGTGGGCTCTCATTACGGAGGGGGGGAGCAGACCACACATAAGTAAACTGACGGATAAGACCATTTCAAATAATGAAAAGTAAAACGGGAAAGGGTAGAAAGTGGTGTGTATGTTGGTGGTGGCTACTTTAGATGGAGCGGTCAGTGACATCTGAGCTGGGAAGCAGTCAACCAAGCAATGCTGGGGAATGAGCATTCTGGACAGAGGGCACAGCAAGTGCAAAGGCCCTGAGGTGGCTGGAGTCTGGTGGGTAAGGAGACCTCAAAGGGTGTGCAGTGGCTTGATAACCTGGTAGGGCCTTGAAAGCCGGGCAGGAAGTTGGCATTTATTTAAAGTGCAGTGGGGAATCTCCAGAAGATTACAACAAGGGAGAGACTTATTCTGCGCAGTACTGAAGTCCTAGCCACAGCAATCAGACAAGAAAAAGAAAGAAAATAAAAGGCATCCGAATTGGGAAGGAAGAAGTAAAACTTTCACCGAGTATGGCTCAGGCAGCAGAGCGACCGGGAGCCCCTTGTTCAACGGGTGGATCCCAGACTCTGCTCTCATCTGCGGCATCAGCTACTGGGGGAGGGGAGGGGCAGGGGGTGGGCAGCCTGGGGATGTGCATTTTAACCAGCACGTAACAGATTTGAGAACCACTGCTTCAGGTTCAGGGTCTTCACGTGGAAATTAACCAAGGGGTCAGCAGACGGAACTCAAGGGGCCGCAAGAGTTCGGGTAGCAAAATCCTACGTCTCTTCTCTCCCAGCCTCTAACTGGCAGCCTGCGTTTCCCTCCTAGCCACACCTGGGGCTTTGTCGCCAGCTGGAGTCACAGAATTTTCACAACACATTACAGGGCGTGTAGAGATCTTGAAAAGACCCCTTTCTCCTCGCTGCTTTGAAGTCGTGGGAGTTATTAGATCTTGTTATTTCATGCATTAATAAAGAGGCGCGTAGGTTAATATCCTACATCTGACTTTTTAAAAACTTGTCCTGATACCTCCGTCTCAAAATAATTAGCTTGCTTTGCAATTCTGTGTGTGTTTGTTTTGTGCATTTAAAAATGTTATTCAGAGAAAGAGTCCTTAGGTTTTGTCAGATGCCATAGGGGTCCGCGGCCCAGAAAAGGTGCAGAACGCCTGCAGAGAGCTGGGGGGGGGGTGGGGGCCCAGGCAGAGCCGGATGCCCCTCCTGACTCCCTTTGCCAATGCCGAGGGACCTTGGGCAAATTGCTTTCCTCCTCTGTGCCTCCGTGTCCTTACCTGGAAGATAGCACCTATCTCGAATGCTCGTTGGAAGGAACCAGCCAGGCCACCCAGGGGCACCAGCCCGTGCCCTTTCTTCCACTGGCGCGTAGGACTTTGAGGCCAGCTGGGCTTGTTGAACAGGGAGTGGGGAGCCAGGCTGGCTGAGCTCTGACTCCCAGCTCCATCACCTGGGCTGGGCAATTAACCTCTGTGTGCCTCGGTTTCCCCTCCATAACTTGGAGGTAATAATGGCACCTAGGTCATAAGGTGTTGCGGGGATGAAATGAGTTTCTATGTGCCAAGGGCCCAGCACGGCGCTTGGCATTGTCTGGGGGATGTATAAGATGGTCATTATTGGTTGTGTCTCACCCCTCAGGTTACGTTTGGGGTTCCCGGAGGGCCGGACCCGAGTCCTGCTCTCCTCTGCATCCCCCATAGTACCTGACACAGAGTCTGGGTTTAGGAAATGTGTCTGCTGCAGTGAGTGCTACTTTTCACGTGAGTTAAGGGAGAAGGGACACTTTTTCTAGAGGTCAGGATCATGGAGGGCAAGTCGGATGCCCCCACGGCCATAGTGGACCCCGGATTCAGCAAGGGGGCCACAAGGAGGCAAGGACAAAGGGCTAGAGCACACGTCATCTTGGGGTCCTGGGCAAATAATGAATCCAGATAATCCAGTTGATAGTATCTCCCCACCACCCGCTCAGCCTGGCTTTGTCAGGCTTGAGCCAGATGAGTTTTTTTCCGCTGCTTTCCAAGCCTCAGTGTTCTCATCTGTTGAATGGGGACAGCTAGCGTGCATTGGGGCCCGCCATGAGCTAAGCCTTGGTTATGCCTCTTTCCATGCCCCGTTTGATTCTCACAACCACTCTCTGAGGCCACTGGGGAGACTGCGGCTCAGAGAGGTGAAGTAACTTGCCCAAGGTCACACAGCAAGTCAGCAGCACAGCTGGGGCTTGCCTGGGTGGTCTGGCTCCCAGGCCATGCCTTAAGCCCTGGGCACATCACCATCCCACAGCAGAGAAGTGTTTCTCTTCTTTCCTCCCCTCCGCAGGGACCAGCCCCACTTTATGTCCACAGAGGTGTTCTTTTTTTTTTTTTTTTAATGTTTTTATTTATTTTTGAGACAGAGACAGAGCATGAGCAGGGGAGGGGCAGAGAGAGAGGGAGACACAGAATCCGAAGCAGGCTCCAGGCTCTGAGCTGTCAGCACAGAGCCCCCGACGTGGGACTCGAACTCGCGAGCCATGAGATCATGACCTGAGCCGAAGTCGGACGCTTAACCGACTGAGCCACCCAGGCGCCCCGGTGTTCCCATTTTTAAATGGTGGCATCTAATTCAAAATTAAAAAAAAAAATACCTCGTATACCAAGAGAGGAAGAGACACACAGAGGCAGACAGAGAGAGAGAAAACAACAACAACCCCCTCCCCCAAAAAAACAACAAAATCTCAGAAACTTGTTTTTAGGCCAGTCTGCAACTTCTGACTTAACCTGTTCCACTTCCTTTGCCTGCACGGCAGCCCCGTTTGGGGAGAAGGGGAGGCCCAGAGAGGTGAGAACATTTGCCCAAGACGATGGGGGGCCAGCGTGGGGCTGGGGGCCAGACCCCAACCTCGGCCTTCCAAGCTTTACCCACGACATTCCCCCTACCAGCCTCCTCCCCAGGCCCCAGCCCATGTGGGTCAGACCTTATTTTCAAGGCCGGCTCCTGGACTCTAAAGAGAAAGAAAACTCATTGCAGTCTGATGCTGAAGGCCAAGGTCAGCATGACACATCTCAAATGCTCAGTGACCGTCCCTGGATTCCAACAGAGCAGTTTCTAAAGGGCATGTCTGCCAGAGTCATTTTTAAATTGACGGGGACTAGAGCCTTGCAGAACTCTGGGGGCAACAAGGCATTGTCAGAAACCCTTCCAGTGATAATTTGTCCACTTGTGAGCTCGGAGGAGAAGGGCTCATTTCTCTGGGCCCAGCTTGTCAGCCTGATACACCCACACTTACTGAGGACCTACGGGGTACCAGAAACCAGACCAGGAGGCTTTGCAGCCATGGTCTCATTGAACTTGTCCAGAAAACGTGTTACGATTGGTGGTAGCATTGATTCCATTTTTTAGCCAAAGAGACTGAGGCTCAGGGAGATTAGATAAATGCCCAAGCTCAAATCCAGGCTTTTTGGACCCTCAAGTCCAGGCTCCTTCCCCCCCTAGCAAGGCATCTACCTGGAAGTGGTGGAGAGATTGCCTTCTTTGCAGAGGTCTGTCTGGGGGCCACAGCAGAGGCTGGGGTGGTCAGGGAAGGCTTCTTGGAGGAGGTGACCTTATATGAAGAAAGAAGGTGTATTAGTTTCTCATTGCTGTTGTGTGACAAATTAGCACAAACCTAATGACTGGAGGTCAGAATTCCAAATGAACCTTAGGGAGGCCAAAATCAATCCAGGCTAATGTCCCCATCTCAAGATCATAATCACATCTGCAAAGTCCCGTCTGTCCGTGTAAGATAACATAGTCACAGGTTGGGGAAATTAGGATGTGGGTATCTTTGCAGGCCATTATTCAGCTGACCCCAGGAGAGGACAGCACTTTGAGGGCCGGGGCCCATGCCTGAGGCACAGGAGGGTGTGGAATGTTCAGCAGGCAGCCGGGCTGAGGGGTTAGAGGTGGGAGGGGCTGATTAGGACCCACGCGTCAAGGGCACTGAATTCCGTGTTGGCGCATTTGAACTTCATCTTTTTTTTTTTTTTGAACTTCGTCTTCTAGAGCAGTGCCTTCCTCACACTTGGACGGCTGCGGATCTGGTGAAAATGCACACACCTTGAGTCAGTAGGTCTGGGTGGGGTCTGAGAATCCTCATTTATCACAGGCTCCCGGGGGCTGCAGCTGCTGCTGGTAGGCTAGCGAGGCTTTAGAAAAGGATGGCTCTAGAAAAGATGGTGATGCAGAAAACAGTCTCCGCGCCCCCCCCCCCCCAGGCTCCGTGTTTCCAGAGCATCACCCCGGTTGGCATTTGAATGGCATTCTCTTCCCAAACTCTGTGTCACCCAACATTTTTGCACGCCTTCTGAGAGCGGCCACTGAGGATGGTCACCATGACCTCCGGTCCAAACCTGAAAGGTTCTGTCTGACTCATCGAAGGAAGATTCCCAGTGTCGTGACTCTGGCAACTCACTAGCCTTCTCAGGCCTTCGTGGAAAGGATGTGGGCTGGGGCGGACAAGATGACTCTCGGGAACAGCTCTCAGATCTGTGCTCTTGAGTCCCTTGTAACAATGTGGGCATATTTTTAGAGCTGAATTGTCTCTCCTTTTAATCTAACTCTTTGAAAATTGGCACCTTCATGTGTGGGGTGGCGTGGTATTTGCTGGAACTTCCCCTGTCCCTGAGCAAGGGGACAGCTGAGGCTTTGCTGGATAGTTCACTCCTACATGGAGATATATCAGCGAGGACCATGCAGGGTCTTAAAATGTTGCTTCGCTGCAGAGCGTCAGGGACAGAAATGGCTTTAGACCTTGTTGCACAGGGGGCTGTAAACTCAAAGGCTCAAGAGAGCTAGACGGGAGCCAACGGTGATGGGCACTGCGGAGGGTCTGTGCTGACTCAGAAGTACGTGTCCTGTTTGAGGGGGAGCAGCCCCAGCTCAGCCCCGCAGCCCTTGTATGAGGATGCGGGTCCGGCGCGGCTGTACCCACCCGTCTTGCAAGCGAATCCAGAAACCTGGGTGAAATTTTATGTGAAGGCTCCTATTTTTAAATGTTGATAATGAATTCAGATATTTTTAAAATACTGTGTGGGCCAAACAAGACATTTTTGTGGGCTGGATTCGGCCTGTTGGCAGCTTGTTGGAGCATCCACTTGTTTCACCGGGAGGGAAACTGAGGCCCGCAGAGGCACCTTCGGAAGGCCCCACGGCGCCGGCTGGAACTCAGGGCTGCTGACCCGCGGTGCAGTCACCTTCCTGTGGTCTTTTGGCCGCTCTTCTTCGGGGAAGCCCCTTTCCAGGCCCCTCCCCCAAACCTCATTCCCTGCACCTCTCAGAGGGTCACCCTGCTTCCCAGTCTCACAACAGCAAGCAGCCTGGCAGGTGGAAGCTCCCCGCCCCCCCACCCCGCCACCACCACCACCACCGCTGCCCCCAATCTGCCCTCAGCCTGCTTTGTGCCATGGGCATGTCCTAAGTCCTCACTGGGCTAACTTCTCATCTGCAGATGGAGGGCTCAGCGACCCCTGGAGTCTGTCCCGAGGCCTCTGGCCTTCTCCTCCCAGCCCCTGAGCATCCCCGAGCCTGAGCGTATTGACATGTCGCAAACAGCAGCTGTCATGAAGCCGTTTGCAGCCTCAGAGGTCCTGGCCTGCGTCATTTACACGATTTCACATGCTGGGTCTCAGGGGGCGTGTCGCCGAGCCCGGAGCCAGCAGCCACTGCGCCATACCTTATTGATTTGACATATTAGACTGATGGATTTGGGGAGGGGGGGGGGATGTTTTCTCTTGAAATGCCGTGGTGCCTTGGGATTTCATCTGATTTTGCAACAATTCCCCTCTGCTCCCCAGAAGGGTTTTATTTGTCCAGTGACTGAGATGTGCCGGTTCTAGGCTGCCTACTCCTTGGTCACATCCTACGGGACTAACAATGACGATGACAATAATAGTAACAGCTCACGCTTATATAACACCTGCTGTGCGCCAGGCACTGCCCTAAGCACTTTGCTCATCAATTTACTCGCTTTGTCCTCACTTTGCCTGCAAACTGGGTGCTATATCTATCCCCGATTTTCCAGCGAGAAAACCGGTCCGGGGCGGGGGGGGGAGCACGTCACTTGCCCAAGCGTCCCAGGCAGTGCCTGGCAGAGCCGGGGATCAACCCCGGTGGCCCAGCCCCAGGCCGTGATCTTCACACTTGTTGCCCCGCCCCCACTTATTATTATTCTAATGGCCCATAATTATACTTAGCGGGAAGCGACGGTAACACTTAGCTCTTTTGAATACTTCCCAAGTGTCAGGCTTGCGCGATTTATAGATAGTGTCTCACTTCATGCTCAGGACAAGCCTGTTATGCCCATGTCTCAAATGAGGAAACCGAGGGACAGAGTCGGATGAGGCCTCTGGCCAAGGCTGTAGATGCAACACATGGTTCCCACCCGTGATTTCCCACTCAGCCAGACGGGCCCTGGACACTATCTTGGCAAGGGAGGGACTGGGGCGAAAGGGAATTTGTTCTTGCAAACCCATCAATTCCATCAGTGGAGGGTCAGGGTTGATGTTATGAAGCTGTTTTTTTAAAAAGGCAGAAAGTGCAGCTAACGGGATCAGCTGTCACCCCACGGGCCCTGTACCTGACGAGAAGCCATTTCATTTCTTCTGCCCCGGGAGGTCACCGGTTCTCAGCTGCAAATCGAGCCTTGCGTGCCAAGTTTCAGAGACCCGACACGATCATCTGTGTGATCACTGAGGCTTTCCGGGCGTCACCAAGGCAAGACCCCACCGTCCCGGCCAGAGGCTGCCCGCCCACTGTCCTTTCTGACTTCCTTTAGTCACACGCGTGTGCCTCCGTAACACGAGTCGTGACGAGCACCGATCGCCAGCCAGGCCCTGTGTGGCGGTCCCAATGTTTTGTCATTCGAGTTCTACCTTCTCTCTATCTCTGTGTGCCAGACGCCAACATCTGCCGGCTGGCATGGGCTCTGTCTTTTTCTGAAGTCGACTCGCTTTCTTGTACAAACATTCGGAAGGGAACTTTGGATCAGTGGTGCTTACGCTTGAGGGTGCGTCAGCGTCACCTGGAGAGCTCGTTACAACATACATGGGTCTGGAGGCCCAAGGGTTAGCATCCCCTGTTCCTGTGTGCCTGCTGCGGGTTGGGGAATGCTGGCTTAGATCGCTGCTCTAATTGGACCCTTTGCCACAAAACGCGATGTGTAAGGGAGGGCCCCTGCAGGAATCGGAATCCCCCAGATGGTTCAAACGAAGGCGCTTTAATGAAAAAGTCCACATAGAGGCACGGGAAGGGCTAAGAGCATCTGAGGCCCCCAAAAGCTGGCAACAGAGGGGAGCTGTTAGCTCCAGCCTTGGCGGGGGGAGGAGAAAGGGTGGGAACAGTGTGAAAGCCGCAGATGCTTGGATCCCACAAACTTGGGATGGAGCCTCTGCCAGAGAAGGGGCTCCAGGCAGGGAGCAGGGCAGAGAGAAAACAATCAGACCTTCCTCCTCCCACCCTCTGATTTCTAGCTGGTGCTCCTCACTGCTCAGCCAGAGGGCTGGGGAGTCTGGGGGTGCAGTCCCAAGGAGTCAGGCCCCTGAGGCCCAGAGCCGGGCACAGAAGGGCGGAGAGCAGTGGCTGGGGGAGGGCGGGAGAGGAGCGGGGCTGAAGGAGATTGTCAAAATGTCCTTCAAGTCTGCCTGGGACCTGCTGAAGATTCTGTGAGCCCTCTCCCAGTTTTAAATAATTAACAAGGGGTAGAAAGGTGTTAAGGACACATTAGCACCAAACAGAGGCTCTTTTGATCGAGGTGATAGGATTTATAAAAATAGCAGAGAAGTGAATAGCTTTTTCACTTTTTGACTCAGACAATTCAGTGTTGTGGTTAGTGTAACGCCACCTCTCCCCTGGGGGGAAACACAGGCGTGGAGATGGCACCCCCCAGTGTTAACTCACTTGGGGTACTTAGCAGCTCACATCAGGCATCCGTTGGGGGGTTGCAGCTGGGGGAGGACGGGGATGTCAACCCCCTAGTCCAGCAGGCGCGTGACGGTTGGAGGGTGGATAGGCACTGGAGCAGAGTGGTCCGCGTGCTGGCAGGTGGCAGGGGCCGCTGGGCTCCCATGGTGTTTGTCGCCTTCACGGCTCTCTGCCCTGCCCCTCCCCTTGAGTATTCATGTTCCCGTGGATCAACCTCCTCCCCTTTTCTCTCTTGCTCGACGTACTTTGCACGAGCATGTCAACCGCTCTCGGGCTACCGTCTCTTTGGCAATCAGAGTAGACATTTATTGCGTACCCATGATTTGCCAAGGTCCGCACCCCTCCGCCTGAGCTCCAGCTACCCCCTGGACATCCCGTTGGAGGTCCTGCAGTGGATGTGGAACCTCATTGTCTGCCTGCTTTAGCGTTACCTCATTCTCCGTGAAAAGCATCCCATCTGCTCAGCTGCCCAGGCGGGACACGTGGCCCCACCATGGTCAGAGCCCACAGAGCCCGTGCCTCAGGAGTTATCAGGTTTTCCACTTGTCCTCACCCCTAAGGTTGCCATGGCAGACCCCCCCCCCCATCCTTCTAGAGAGGGCCTCCTGACAGGTGTCCTCTCCTTGCTAAGACCCTTAGGTCCCCACTTGCCTCAGCAGCATGGGCCAAGCCCACCTTCCACGGCCTGGCTTCTGGCATCCTCAAGACGTATCTGCTCTTCCTTGAGACCTCCTTCCCCCGACATCTGGTGGCCAGCTGGCCTCAGGATCGCTGAGGACTGAAATCCACTCTCTCCCCCATCCCACTCAGTGGCCACCCCCTTGCAAGAACTCTGGCTCAGGAATTGTTTGGGATGCTGGAGAACGTGTAGATAAGAGCCATGGCCAGGGAACCCTGTGCTCTCAGACCCAGACGGGCCCCTCTGACCAGCCCAAGAGCAGGGAATGATATGATTTCAAGGTGGCTACTCTAGCCTTCCAGCTTATAGCCATGATGAATCCTGGAGTCAGAGAGGCCTGGGTTTGAACCCAGACTGTACCACTATCTGGCTGTGTAGACTAGTTGCTTAGTCCCTCCGAACCTAAGTTTACTCCTCTGTAAAAGATGAGAATTTTCTGAGAATTTTCTGTTTGTTTGCTTCATTCACTAAACAGTATACATTGGATGTCCTTAGGACATCCCCAGTGGAGGGAACAATCTTATAAAGGCAGAGATGTGCGAAGGACATGTTTGACAGGTTTGGAGAACAGAAAAGGTGAAGATCAGGACTCCTTGTTGTAAGTGATAGAAATTCCACCTCAAACTAGCTTAGGCAAAGACAAGGAATTCATTGGTTCACGTGATTGAAAGAACAAATGATGGGATGCTTCAGGCACAGCTGGATCCAGGGGCTCAAACAGTATCAGGCTCAAACTACCTCGTCAGGTTTTAGGAGGATGGGGGGAAGAACACATGTGAATGCTAGTATCTGAGATCAGATTTCCTAGAAGCAGACACCGAGGTGAGGATTCACGTTCAAGGCGTTTATAAAGGAAATGCCCCGGGGGAGAGTGGTAGGGAAACTGGGGGAGGCAGGGCAGGGAAATCAATCTGGAGAGAGTAAGAAGCCTAAGTAACCCTAGCCAGGCTTTGGGGATGCTAGTGCCTGGTTCTCCATGGTTAAACTTACTTATTTTCTAAGCATCTCAGCCCCTGACACCAACCTTACCTCTCAGCCTATCTGACAGAGCACAGCTGGATACTGTTGGGAAGGGAGGCGGGGGTAGGGGGTGGAGTGGGGTGGAAGCCTGGCCTGGGGCCCACGAGGGCAAAGATGAGAGCAACCCACCACCCCCCGGGAGAGTAGGGGTGCTTCGGGAGAGGCACTGAGTCAGTAAGCAGCACGGTGGTGAGGGGCGGCCTCCTCAAGCCACCAGGCCAACAGCAGCTGGAGGTGAAGGCTGCTGGGAGGGAGGCCAGGCCTCCGCGGGAGCTGCCGCCCTCCTGGCGAGGTGAGGCTCGCCCCACATCTCCTGCCTTCCTCCCTGCTGCCTCGGTGGGCCTCGGGCCAGAGAAAGGCCTCGGAGACTATGCGTGTGCCAAGCCAGGGGGTGTTTTAACAACATCCAGGCTGCCAGGAGCACATTATTCTCTTACAGAAATCCAAGGGATTGCCCAGGAGATGTGATATTTTTGTAGCCAAAGAAAAAAGGGGGGGGGGGGGAGAAAAAAAGAATTTCTCCACAGCTCTCAAAGCCCGTTGTGCTAGGAATGATAGTGGGTGTTTCAGAATCTGGATTCTTTGTCAGGGAGCAGATAAGGACCGAGAATTTTCTGTTTGTTTGCTTCATTCACTAAACAGTACATATTGGATGTCCTTAGGACATTCCCAGTGGAAGGAACAATCTTATAAAGGCTGAGATGTAGGAAGGACATGTTTGACAGGTTTGGAGAACAGAAAAGGTGAAGATCAGGATGCTTTGTTGTAAGTGATAGAAATTCCACCTCAAACTAGCTTAGGCAAAGACAAGGAATTCATTGGTTCATGTGATTGAAAGAACAAATGATGGGATGCTTCAGGCACGGCTGGATCCAGGGGCTCAAACAACGTCATAGGACACAATCTTCCTCTATCTCAGCTTTGCCTTCCTTGGCATTGTCTCTGCTCTCAGGAAGGCCCTTGCCACTTGGTGACTCAGTCAGTTTCATCCTTCCACTCCCCCAGGCTCAAACCCAGTAGAAAGGAATTTTCTCCACCAATAGGTCCGGCAAAAGTCCAGCGGCTGACTCTCATTGAACTGACTTGGGTCATATGTCCATCTCTGACTGGCCAGGCTTTGTCCATAGTCCCTTCTGTAAAGTGGGGCCTCGCTCACTGATTAGTGTGGTTTGGAAGGTAAGTCATGTGAGGTGTTACATTTTCCACTGCCCACCCTTTTGCTCAGAAATGATATCTGCTCCCACAATTGTATTTCTCCCTCTTGACTCTATCTCCTGCCTCGACCTCCCTCAAGCACTCCTGGGCTCCATTTCCAGGGGATCATGGCGGGGACATGTTCCGCCCATACAACAATGATACTATCGCACAAATTGAGCCCTCACTAGACGCTAAGCACAAGCTCTTTTCATTGCTGTGCAAATGCATCCTCACAGCATGACAGTAGTGTGAAATAGGCGTTATTTTTATCTTTGTTGTATAGGTAAAGAAACTGAGGCATAGAGAGGTTCACTCCGGAACCAATGACTAGAGTCATAGGGGTTATGAAGCTCTGACTGGCTACACAGGAGTCGTGTGCCCAATCATGGAGCCAGCTGCAATTGAATTGCACAGACTGAGAGAAGAAAGGGACTCCCCAGTGAAAGAATTGTAGTCAGAAGGGAGGGATAAAGTGGGAAAAACAGAGAATGCCCCCTAAACTAGGGGGCAAATGATGACAACCGAATTTTGGAAAAAACTGGGGGGGAAAGGGAGCTGTGGCGGCTCAGGGAATGCAAACATTTGAACAGCCAAACCACTGAAATCATAGAGGGGCAGCCGGCGTTCAGGAAGAGCTGGAACCAGGCACTCACGCTGTCATAAGGCTCAGGTTCTCAGGGCGCCTGGCTGGCGCAATTGGAAGAGCTTGCGAACCCCCCCCCCCCCCCCCCCCGTGAGTTCAAGCCCCACTTTGATCTTTTTTTTTTTTCTTAAACAAGTAAAATGACTGGGGCATCTGGGTGGCTCAGTCAATCGAGCCACCGATTTGGGCTCAGGTCAGGATCTCATGGTTCATGGGTTTGAGCCCCACGCGGGGCTCTGTGCTGACAGCTCAGAGCCTGGAGCCTGCTTCACATTCTGTGTCTCCCCCCCTCTCTCTCTCTCTGCCCCTGCCCTGTTCGGCTTTGTCTCGCTCTCAAAAGTAAATAAACATTAAAAATAAATAAGATTACTTAAATAAATCAACTTAAAAAAAAAAGGCTCACACCCCGATTTGAACCCCTCGCCGTCTACTTCGGTGCTTCCGAGCGCACGGATTGCTACAGGGCAGGACTTTGATTGGCCAATTCTAGGCCACGTGATCGAACCCGACCAATCGGCTCTGCCCAGGAAGACCGGGCCGCTTTAGGACACCGCGGGTCCTGGGGAGAGTCACGAGGTTGAAGCTGTGGCCACAGGAGTAGCAGTTTCTAGAAAAAAAAGTGGAGTAGGGTACAGGGCCGATAGAAATGTAGGGGTGCGCTCCTAGCTGCGGGTGACAGAGAACTTGGCCCCGAAAGCTTCGACGGTGGGGAAGCCCTCGGGGCTGGTGATTGGCCCGGTGGTGTCACCACTGCTCAGCAACTACAGCGGCAGCTTCATCTTAAGGCGGGTACCCTCCTGGCCATCAGGTGGCTCCCTGGCGCAGCCATCTACCAGGTGCGAAGAGAAAGTGTGACCGGGACGCAGGTTCCTCCCTCCCGTCAGAACGGGCCCACAGAGGGGTCGCACGCCACTGCCCTCCAGTGAGCGTCACCGGGGTGGGGGAGGGGGCGCTGGCCTCCACCAACTTAGGTTTGGGCACCTGCGCCAGGCCGGGTGCGGAGGACGGGAGGCCGTGATCAGCTGTGTCACGGGGACCCACCCTGGAACTGCGGCCCTTGCTCCAACAATCCGGACCCCCGCCGCGGGGCGTGGTGTGGAAGGTACATGGGGCAGGGTCACCCTGCGGCGTCCCTCGTCTCACGGCCGCTCTGCCTCTGTTGTGCAGGGGTCCTGTGGCTGTCGGTGGTGTCCGAGGTGCTGTACATCCTCCTGCTGGTGGTCGGCTTCAGCCTCATGTGTCTCGAGCTCTTCCACTCCAGCAATGTCATCGACGGGCTCAAGCTCAACGCCTTCGCAGCTGTCTTCACGGTGCTGTCCGGTAAGGCGGAGGGCCTCTGGCGGTGGGGCCTAACCCTGGACCTCCGGCAGAGCGGAACGTGGGTGCTGGAGCCGCCCCCGGGCCGAGTCACCGGGTGACCTTGCGCCCATCACTCCGCTGCTCTGAGCCTCCGCGTTACGGTTTTAAAATGGGATTTGCGCGCTCGCGTACTCATTCAGTGGTTGTTGAATATCGTGTGCCAGGTACCGTGCTAACAATAAGGACTGGGGCTTTCCTAACGGAGGGACCGTTCCAGAGCCCGTGGAGTTTAACAGGTGTGGGAGAGAGAGGTGGGTTAGCCTGACGTGTATTTCAGGGATGACCACCCCACGCCCTCGGGACGGACTGTATTTGTGGGACAGGGCACAGGGAGGTGGTGTATTGGAATGAGTGGATGATGTTTTCTTCCATAGAGACATGAAGGGGGGGGCCCGTTTTGGGGTGGCCCGCACATCACTCATCTACTTTGGCTTATTTGCCTTTGAGACAAATGTGTGGAAGCTGGAGGGGAGCAAACACATCTAGAAGCTCAGCTACTAGTGTGGGGTGGGCAGAGATGGTGCGTAAAGGCCACAGAGCCAGGGGTTTTGGGGGCTTTAGGGGGAACAGGACGGTCAGGACATTATGACTCAGGGAGCCGGAGACAGAAGACTCCAAGAAAAGGCCGTTGGATTAGGTGGCCAGGAGCCCAGAGTTGGTTCAGCAGATCCAGGTCACGAGGGGTTAAGCAGGGAATGTGCCAGAAAGGAGTAAAAGGAGCCTCCAAACCATAACTTCAGGCAGCCTGACAGATAGAGTGGTGGCTTGGCTGTGCCAGACATCTGTTCCTAAAAAGCCAAGTGTAAATTGAATTTCTATAAATCTAATCCTATTCTTCATGCGTTGGAAGAAGCCTCTATTTAATGAAACCGAAACGAGGCACCTTTTGGTAAGGGACATAATCTCCCCCTAACTGAAGTATGTGTGTACAACAGAGGGGTCCCTCAAAGATTGAGAGCTGCATCCAAGAGATTACAGCACGCTCCGCAGATGAAAACACGCGTGACTTGGCGTTCTCAGGATGTGGAAATCTGACCATCACAGCAAAAGAAAGAAAAGAGAAATAGAGTGATCGTCATCGCCAAGGGTCGGTTTTGGTTCCTAGCTCTTGGGCCGCGGACGATTCTGGACCTGTGTGTCCTGTTTGGGGGTGGAGTGGGGATGGGCGGGGTGGGGCATGAGACTTGGAAAAAAACCGAAGAGTTTGCTTGACGGACAGCTTGGGGAAGACAGTGCAGATAGAGGGAACAGCATGGACAAGGGTGGCATATTCTGGAAACCTTGAGTAGTTCAGAATGACAGGAAGGCAGAGTAGGGAGAGCACAATTGACAGATGAAATCGGACAGCTGGTTGAGGGTCTTGGTGCTTTGCAGTGATCCTTAGATGTTACCATGTAGCTGACCGCGCTGAGAATCCAGAGCAGAGGGGGATAACGGTCAGGTTTGCATTTGGGGGTGAGGGTTCGGGCTGCGGCGTGGACAGAGCAGAGCAAGGGTGGAGGTGAGGAGACCGGCCCGGAGGTGAGAAAAGATGAGGCCCCACCCGGGTGCGGGGGCAGTGGGAACGCGGGATGCGGGCACACACACCCTCCAGCTAGGAGGCGACGTCAGGAGAGCCGGGTGGGCCCGGAAGACAGAGAACCCAGGTCAGCTGCCTAGTTTGGAATCCACAAAGTCCGGACACTTAGGCTGTCCTTCAAATGTGAGTGGAGGCAACAAAACCCTGTAGGGGGCAGTAGCTATGACATAGTCACCCATAATCATCTATATTTTTCCTATCGCGCTGTCGTTGGGGCAGATACCCTGAAATGCTTTCATTCAAAAGTGTGATAATGCCAGAGCTTCTGCTGCATCTTGTTAACCTCGCGCGTTAACGAAGAAGCACATATATTCCCATGCCACGAACTTGTTTGAATGTTTCGCTAACTAGATTTCCATGTAAGGGGTTTGCCTTATAATCCCACGTATTTTGTTTTGTGTATCCGGAGACGCTATTCTCAGGAGGGACCTAGAGGTCCAGATGGCCAGAGCCCCTGATCTTGTGTCCCGTGGCTGGCATCTGGGCGGGGACGGGATGGGCCCGGACCCCCAAGATGGGGAAGGTGGAAAAAGCAGGTAGTGGGGGTGATGGATCCGATCTGAGCAGGTGGAGTGTGATGTGCTGTGGGGCGTCTAGTCTCCTCTCTCTCGTTAGCGGCTTCACTTTTTCTTTCCTCTCCCCACTGCAAGCATCGAAGAGTCCCCTTATCCCGGGCACCCAGCCCTCCCCCTCAACCTGCTCATTCCAGGCACAGAACAAAAGCGGGTGGGCGGCCCAAGGCAGCCATCCCCAAGTCTTCAAGCAGACCTCTCTTGGGGTAGGAGGTGGGGGCTCCTTCCCCTGCCTCAAAGGGCTCATCAAAGCTTTCACCCCTCAAAAAGCCTGCCCCCAGAGGCCCACTGCTGAAGAAAATAAGACTGTCTTCGGTAATTTCAGACACATAAACAATACAGGGCTCAGGAAGGTTAATTGACTTGCCCAGGGTCACACAGCTGGTCAGTTACAGAGCCAGGATTAAACCCAGCTCCTGCTGGCTTCAAAGCCCCGTGCTCTTTTCATAGGATCCGAGCTGCAGGGGTGACCGGGCTGGAGGGAGAAGACTTTTAAGTCTTCAGAAAACAGTAACTAAGAAGCATGTGTGAGCCAGCTGACGTCATAAGACAGAAGTAGCAAGTGGTGGAGAGAAAGGATTTTGTATTCACGCCTGGGAGAAGATAAGTTGGGGGGGGGGGGGCAACAGGACACCAAGAGAGGGTTGCGTGGCCCTGGAGCCCCTGGCCTTTCCGGAGCCCCCTGAGAACAGCGTAAGGGGTGGGGAGGGGCCCGGAGGAGGGGGGTGGCCTTCGGGTTTGCTCTGATGGGAGGGAAAGGAGTGCGCAAAGCCCCCTGACCAAGTCCTCTGATGCTGCCAGCCCAGCTTATGCCGAGGGGTCTTCGGCCCAAGGTCAACACCTTCTATGGTAGACGGGAAAGCAGAATTGGGGCAGCCCCTACTGTACCCAATTATTATGATCAGTTATTAAAATGAACCAAGTGATTATGATTAATGGTAATAGCCAGTGCTGGCCGAGGTGCCACCGTGCACTGGCACGGGGTTCAGCCTGCCGCACGTGTTAGCATCTTTACCCCTCACGGTGCCCTTGCAGGGGAGGGTCTGACCGTGCATGTGTTCCGCAGATGGGAATGCCGACTTGCCTGCAGTCACGTAGCTGCTAGGCTGTTGGACCCCCAGCCGAGCCTGCCCTATAAAGTGCTTCGAGTAGGGCTTAGCACCTGGGACTCTTGTCGTTATGATTAGCCCCCACTGTTTTCCAATAAGCTGAGGGGCAGATCATGGCCCCAGGGACCAGCCCCGCCACAGCGAGGCCCAGGGGTTCATGCTCTTCAGCGAAGGGAGGAGCTGGTGACAGGTTCCGGCCAGCGGGGCTGTGTTCCTGGCACAAGGCGGTTGTACAGACAGGGACGGCCCCTGAGGCCTGGGTGTGGGGGCTGTGGTTGCTGGCCCACTGGCCCAGGGCCTAGGGCTCACAGTACTTTTAGGGCCCCCCGAAATGTTTTAATTTTGACTACTTTTCAGATTGGGAGAAAAAAAGAATTAATGCAATAGTAATGAAATTGTAAGAGTGAATCCAGACCGGATCATAATTGTCCTTCTACTGTTGCAGTCATAACATACAAGTTTTACCATTTCTTTAAAAAAAAAAATTTTTTTTTTAAATGTTTATTTATTCTTGAGAGAGAAAGAGACACAGAATGTGAGCAGGGGAGGGGCAGAGAGAGAGGGAGACACAGAATCTGAAGCAGGCTCCTGGCCCCGAGCTGTCAGCACAGAGCCCAATGTGGGCCTCGAACCTGCGAACCGTGAGATCAGACCTGAGCTGAAGCCGGGTGCTCAACCGACTGAGCCACGCAGGTGCCCCTACCATTTCCTTTATGGAGGAGACAAAAGTGCTTGGGGCCCCTGCACGTCTTGATGTGACCCTGCAGTGGGTCACAGCTTTTCTCGGGCTCTCGGGACTGAGCAAGCCCGATTCCAGCACAGGGGGGTGACTCCAGCTAGCAGTGTCCCCTTGCCCAGTCCTGCGACTTCAGCCAAGAGGTGCTGGGAAAGACAGAACTCCCTGTTTCTTTCCCCAGGGACCAGAGTCTTACTCAGCAGAAGGGGTGTGCGAGCAGGCTGGAAGATGTCCGTTTTTCCCCAGTCCCTCTGAAAAATGAGACAGATCCACTTGGGAAAAACACAAAGTCATTTGGAGGGTCCCTGCACAGTCGAGCTAACTGTGGGCTTCTAGTAAAAACTGCGGGGGCACAGAAAGAAACGTGACCAATTCTGGGAGATAATCAGAGCTCGTGCAGAAGCCAGAAGGAGCGTTTTGTTAAGTAAGAAGGGAAGGAGATTTTGCAATAAAACAAACAAATGGCCAAGGTGAGGTTGCTGTTTGGAATTGGGTTTCAGGAGCCATTTTCAGAGCGAGGTATGAATTGGAGAGGGGAGCAGCTCCACGGCCTGCAAGGTGGAAATTACAGACAGAGGCTTAGGGACCTTAGAGCTTCTCTTAGCGTGGTGATTTGTAACTTCTTGCCATAAACCATCACTTATTATTTGAGGATGAGTTTCTTGATAATTCTTGGGTCTGTGCCAAAAAAAGAATCCCACATTAATCACCCCCTTTCTTCAGTCTCCCTGCTCTGGTCAGACCGGGTCTTTTGTCCCTAACCTAGAAGCAAGTACTTTTGTGCATTTTTGCGTCTAACAATGCGGAGAGTCGAAGTCAGAGAAAAGAGTTTTTCCATATTATTAAGGATTCTTTTGCTTGCAAGTGACAAGAACCCAATCGTATTAGCTGCCAAAGAAAAGAGGGTGATGATAGAACCCTATTGATTCATGTAATTGAAAAATACAAGGTGGCTGAGCTTCAGGCATGGCTGCATCCAGGTGTTCATGTCATCAGGTATCTATCTATATCTCCAAACTCTGCTTTTTTCTGACTTTGTTCTCAGCTAGGCTTTGTCCACGTGGAGAGAAAATGGTCCCGAGCGGCTCCAGGCTCACATAAGATTCCAGAGGTAGAGTGAGCTCCTTTCCAATAGCTCCTACAAAACTTCAAGGAGGATCGTGACTGGACCACAGGTTCATAGACTCATTCCTGAACCAGTCTCCGTGCGAGAGAATGCAATACTCTGATTAGCCAGGCCTGGGTCCCTAGCCATACCCATGGCATGGACTTAGCCATGGACCAAGCAGGATTATTACGCAGTGGTGGACAAGTGGTTGCCCAGACGAACAGGTTGACTGCAAATCCAAATGGCCTGTCAAGCCGGGAGGTCGTCAAGGAGGTCAGCGGTGGGGCTAAAGGACTCAGCCCCAGGAATGGCAGAGGTCTTAATCTGGATTCCTTCAAAGCAGATCCTAAGATGGAGATTTGGGTGCAGGGAGTTTATGTGGAAGGTGATCCCAGGAAGTTCGGCGGGAGAGTGGAGAAGAAGACAGGAAGGGAGGAAAGCCAGTAAAGGGAGAGTTGATGAGCTGCTGTGGGCCCCTGGGGTTCTGTCCCGCTGGGCCCCTCTGAGTGTGCAGAACGGACCTCGGAACTGTTCACCCAACGAGTGAGAAAGCGAGTTTTACTTGCCAGCTAGCTCCTGTCCGTCACTAGTTAAGAGTCACTCCCAAGGCGGCCTTACCGCAGGCCAGCCTCATTTCTGACCAGCTGACGAATTCGGGGTTCCCACAATCCCCTTGTGCTAGTCCACCGGCACTGCTCACAGAACTCAGGGCAGCGCTATATTTAGGATCACAGTATTGTTGTAAAGGGTGCAGTCGGGGCCGCCAAAGGAAGAGACTCTCAGGGTGGGGTCTGGGAGGGCCTCTCCATGCCCACCTGATTCCGGGAGAATCAGTGCACTGTCCTTGTGGCCCAGCAGTGTTGTTCGTGAACCAGGAAGCTCACTGGAGCCTGGGGGCCTGAGTGTTTACTGGGGGCTCATTGCTCGGGCATGATTGATTGATTGGTATTGAGCCAGCTGAAAGCCCTATGCTCTGATCACAGGTTGGATACCTCTCTCTCTCTCTCTCTCTCTCCCTCTCTCTCTCTCTCTCTCTCCCAGCCCCCACCTTCAGTCCTCTCATTCATTAGCAAAACCTCAGGCGTGATCCAATGACTCGTGAATAACAAAGACCCTCCAATTACTCAGGCAATCCCAAGGATTTAGAGTTCCCCTCTCAGAACGGAGGAAGAAGGCCAGTCACATTCTTTATTAAACAGGGGTCTGGGTGGGCCAACTGGAAGCCGTACCCGTAGCTGAGTTGTCGCCTGCCTGCAGCCGGGTTTCGTTTGGGCCGACTGGCGGCACCGATCACATTTGAGGCGGGGAGGGGCCTGGACGGTCTCCTCCTATTTGGGACAAGTACCTTAAGCACTTGCAGGAGGGCTGGGCCTGCTTGGCCCGAGGGCTTCCGTGGGGAGTCCTGGAGCGTCTGGGATGCCTCTCTCCAGCTCCCGGTTCCCACCCCTCCTGTGTCCACGAGGTGGTTGATCACAGTACCTGGTCTGAAACCCTTCCAGCCAGAAGTATCCCAGAATCCAGAACTTTCCAGATTTGGGAAGGTAACGTGATACCTAGACCATCTATTACCTGACACTGCAGGGGGGTGCTGGGCAGCACCCTGTAAGCAGACACATTCATATTTCTGCGTAAAGCCCATGAATATTCATGCTAGGGGGATAAATAAAGGTAGCAGCTTCGCATCCATTCAGGTCAGGCCTCCCTGCTGAATGAGTTCAGGCCAAGTCAGATTTCTGTGTCTAAAATGAGTTACAAAGAAGCTTTTGGATTTCAGAATTTCAGAGAATTTGAAATCGTAGGCAGGAAATTGTAGGCTCGGTGGCTGCCGTTTATTGAGTGTCTACTGTGGGCTAGGCACCTTCTAAACACATTCCCTCTGGGGGCGCCTGGGTGGCGCAGTCGGTTAAGCGTCCGACTTCAGCCAGGTCACGATCTCGCGGTCCGTGAGTTCGAGCCCCGCATCGGGCTCTGGGCTGATGGCTCAGAGCCTGGAGCCTGTTTCCGATTCTGTGTCTCCCTCTCTCTCTGCCCCTCCCCCATTCATGCTCTGTCTCTCTCTGTCCCAAAAATAAATAAAAACGTTGAAAAAAAAAAAAAATTAAACACATTCCCTCTGTGGAACCCTGTGATGATAGGTGCTGTTACTACGCCCCATTTTACAGTTGAGGCAACTGAGGCACAGGGCTGGTAAGGGAAGTTCCAGGTGCTTCACTACTGCACGGGTCCACGCAGGCTGCGGCTGCTGCCGCCCTGTGCACAGCGTCCCCTCTGGTCCCCGGGGTTCTTTGTCGCTAGGGCCAGATGGGAGATGGGAGAACGAGGCTGATACTTTCTTATCACTCCAGAACAGACGTCCCGAATCCAGGTCCCACAGGGACAGTGTGGGGGACAGCAACGGGTAAAGCCAGCTGGAGGCATTACAACAGTGACCCCGAGGACCGTGGCAAATGGGATCGCACACCCCGGCAGCAGCCCACGGTTGCCACGGAGAAATATGGCTGGCCTCCCGGGAAAGCCCAAATCTGGCTTTTTATGAGAAAATCAGATTTTTAACTCCGTTGTTTCTAAAATAGCTTTATTGAGGCACAACTGGTATATCATGAAGCGCACCCATGTGAAGAGTAGGGTTGAACGGGTTCCCACAACCATCGCCATAATCCAGTCTTAAAACCTTTTTATCACCCCCCCCCAAAATCCCCTGTACCCACCAACCCTTCTTACTTGCCTCCAAGTCCCCCAGCCGGGGGCAACACTAGTCTACTTTCTATCTCCATCGCTCTGCCTGTCCCGGACATTCTGGATCAGTGAAATTACACGACACGTGGTCTCTCATGACTGGCTTCTTTCTCTCGGTGTGAGGTCCTCACGGTTCGTCCGTGTCGCAGCAGGGTGTGGGCACTCTGTTCCTTTTTGCCGCCGAACGACGTTCCATGGTGCACAGACACAGCACATCGTGCCTCTCCACTTAGGAGTGGATGGCCCTGTGTGTTGTTTCCACCTTTTGGCTAGCTGGGAGCATTCCGCTGTGAGGCCACGACCCCCCACGTACCAAAGTTTGTGGGGACGTGTGCTTTCCTAGGGGAGAAAAGGTTGGGTCGTGTGGTGACCCTGAGCTTCAACTTTTTAACTCAAAACGTTTTTTTTTTTTTTTAAATTTTTTTTTTTTTAACGTTTATTCATTTTTGAGACAGAGAGAGACAGAGCATGAATGGGGGAGGGACAGAAAGAGAGAGGGAGACACAGAATCTGAAACAGGCTCCAGGCTCTGAGCTGCCAGCACAGGGCCCGACGCGGGGCTCGAACTCACAGACCACGAGATCATGACCTGAGCCGAAGTCGGATGCCCAACCGACTGAGCCACCCAGGCGCCCCTTAACTCAAAACGTTTTAAATGTGCCAGCCGACAGAACCTCACTGCAGACCCTCGTCTCCCTCCCTGGCCCCAGCCAAAAACAGAAACCAACTGGTTTTCGTCCTGAGGACTAGAGCGAAGACAGCTCCCTCTTTCTCTCCTCCCACCTCCCCACTCAGAGGCCCCTGACCTAATCTCAGTAAATTAAGGCTTCTGGAAATGAAAGCCAGGAACGGAAGGATTTGCAGATGGGTTTTTCCTGCCCCTTTCCTGCAAAACCTCTGGGATAAGGAACTTCAGAGCCTCTGAATGATGGGAAAGCTAAGGGGCGGAGGGGGGAGGGGGATTGGAATCAAGGGGAAAAAACACAAATTAACATCTTAAAATATTATCCAGCCACACCCATTTGCTTAAGGATCAGTTGGCATACCGCGGTGTGCCCGAGGTTAATATTCAGCAAATGTACAGCTCTCCGTGTGATCAAGTTCCAGCCCCTCTAGAGATGTAAAAATATATAGAAGTCTTTTCTCACTTAGCCTAATTTGACCACTTTCAGGATTTTTTTTTTTTTTTTAAACGAAATCTGTTTTTGCCATTTCTGGTTGGTATTTATCAAAGGTTACATTTGTAGAATCAGATCCAGAACCTTCCCCTGACTACAAAGCGTGGCCTTTGCCTTCCTCTCGAACTAACTCCTCTCCTGCATTTCAGTCCCTCCTGGCTGTTCCCCCGCACTCTGAGCTTGTCCAGCCCAACCCCGGGGCTGCTGGCTAGCTCCCTCACTCCTTCAGGCCCGTCTCAAAGGTCATCTCCTTAGGGGGTCCTCCCCCCCCCTTGCTATCTATTCCCTCCTGTATTGTTTTTCTTCATGGTTCACAGCTTGCCTCACGCACTCAGCACTCAGTGGATGTCTGTTGAATGATACAAGAACTTATATACCCTTTTGGTTACTAATGGCACCCCTCCCTTCTCCCCAGACCAGGATTTTTCGACCTCGGCCCAACGTTTCATTCCAGATCATTCTTTGTTGTGGGATGAGAGGGGCTATCCTGGACATGGTGGGATCAGCAGCATCCTTGGTCTCTGCCTGCCGGATGCCCCGGTAGCACCCCCATCCCCAAGTCACGACAACCACGGTGTCTCCAGACACTGCCGAATGTTCCTTGGGAGGCGAAGTCCTGCCTGGCTGAGGAACATGCCCTATACGGTGGGCTCTGTGAGAGCGGGGCCTTGTCTCTCTCCTTCACTGCTGCAACCCGAAAGCCTGGCCCTCTCAGCTCATCCTCGGTGAACGCATGAGAGCCGCAGAGGCGACTAGAGTCCCCGCAGCGGGGCTGCTGGTGCTTGAGCCTTTGGGTTTGCAGTTTGGACTCACAGAGCAATCGTGGACCCTGGAAGCGGACACACGGGATCCGACCCCGGTGGAGCCACATCACGCTGCACAGCCTGGGGCAAGTTACCTGTATTCTCCAAGCCCCTGTGTCGCCGGTGAAAAAGCAGCGGCAGGATGATTCTGAGCGATGAGATGAAACCACCCACGGAAGAGCCAGTGGCGCGAGTGGACACGTGGAGCGTGCTCAGTACTTGCTGGTTAAACAGGGTGGGGCTCTCGGGTGAGAACAGGGGCCCGGATGCACTGGTGCATGCCTAACCGAACCAAGGATCGACGACCATGCCTCCTGGCCGCTCTGGTTCG